>NC_060149.1:842531737-843167987 GCF_021461385.2 Schistocerca piceifrons | reverse complement strand
GAATTGCTCAACACGTGGGGCGTGAGGTCTCCACAGTACATCGATGTTGTCGCCAGTGGTCGGCCGAAGGTGCACGTGCCCGTCGACCTGGGACCGGACCGCAGCGACGCACGGATGCACGCCAAGACCGTAGGATCCTACGCAGTGCCGTAGGGGACCGCACCGCCACTTCCCAGCAAATTAGGGACACTGTTGCTCCTGGGGTATCGGCGAGGACCATTCGCAACCGTCTCCATGAAGCTGGGCTACGGTCCCGCACACCGTTAGGCCGTCTTCCGCTCACGCCCCAACATCGTGCAGCCCGCCTCCAGTGGTGTCGCGACAGGCGTGAATGGAGGGACGAATGGAGACGTGTCGTCTTCAGCGATGAGAGTCGCTTCTGCCTTGGTGCCAATGATGGTCGTATGCGTGTTTGGCGCCGTGCACGTGAGCGCCACAATCAGGACTGCATACGACCGAGGCACACAGGGCCAACACCCGGCATCATGGTGTGGGGAGCGATCTCCTACACTGGCCGTACACCACTGGTGATCGTCGAGGGGACACTGAATAGTGCACGGTACATCCAAAACGTCATCGAACCCATCGTTCTACCATTCCTAGACCGGCAAGGGAACATGCTGTTCCAACAGGACAATGCACGTCCGCATGTATCCCGTGCCACCCAACGTGCTCTAGAAGGTGTAAGTCAACTACCCTGGCCAGCAAGATCTCCGGATCTGTCCCCCATTGAGCATGTTTGGGACTGGATGAAGCGTCGTCTCACGCGGTCTGCACGTCCAGCACGAACGCTGGTCCAACTGAGGCGCCAGGTGGAAATGGCATGGCAAGCCGTTCCACAGGACTACATCCAGCATCTCTACGATCGTCTCCATGGGAGAATAGCAGCCTGCATTGCTGCGAAAGGTGGATATACACTGTACTAGTGCCGACATTGTGCATGCTCTGTTGCCTGTGTCTATGTGCCTGTGGTTCTGTCAGTGTGATCATGTGATGTATCTGACCCCAGGAATGTGTCAATAAAGTTTCCCCTTCCTGGGACAATGAATTCACGGTGTTCTTATTTCAATTTCCAGGAGTGTATATAAATTTCGTCGCATTTTTTGTGGTATAGTGCAGTGATAAAACCGTACATATCAGGTTAGTATGGCCTATGAAATTATTGTAAATAGAAATGATAGTAGTTATCAAGATACTATATACTGGGATCATTCTTCTTTGCAGCCAACACAGCACATTCGTACTACCTATGTCTACACCGATACTCCGCAAGCCACTTTCCGGTGTGTGCTAATGCGTTACTTTAGAGCTAGCGTTTCACAGAGAATAATATTCTCTTCATCATGCAAAGCGTATAAGTCAAGAATGGGGAACAAATCATATGATATGATTCTCTTGACAACTTTTTGGAGAATTTAGTGAGAAAGGTTATTTTTACATTTTGGGTCAGCAAGCACAAATTGAAATAACCTTCAGGTAGAAGGATACAAGAGTCTTTCTTTAAATTTTGGGTATTGGGTATTGGACTTACACTTTTCTGCCCAAAGCGGATGTAATATATTACGTCAAAATACATTACGAGAATTTCCTATAATGGTGACAAAAAAAATTCATACCTGGCAGCAGCAGTTCGTTGGCGATCTGCGTTGACACGATTCGAAAGACTGCCAGCAGAGATCGTCTGACAGTGTTCAAATAGTCGCTCATTAGTTGCTAAACAAAAACAGAGACCTTATGCCGTTTTACAGCTCTTAAATCCTCACGCGACCTATACGCTACACGAATAACATAAGAAGTTTAGAAAGAACCAACCAGAGGTGTAGTTGGCAGTTGATGCCTGCAGATTTGGAATTTATGATGACTGACGGTAATGAACCTCCATCTTTGTCATTTTCTTAAAAATGAAAATATAGAAGTCGTATGGCATTGTTAGTTGGGATATCCCATAGGGTGCGTTCAGCCGCCTTTCGAAAGGCGGTTCTTTCTCCGCGCACTTTGGCCCCTTTCTTTCCGGATATTTGTGAGTTGTATCGTATGCGTATTTGCAAAATTTAAATGTGTGTAATAGACAGGTACCGTTACATTTGTGTTGTGTGATAATGATGACAGAAGACAAAGAGTGAAACCCAGTGCTGGCACGTACCCTACTCCTGTCGGTCAGCATCCAGGAGGTTGCCAATTTTAAAGTCCTCAACCCACGGACGTATGAGCATCAATAATGTGACAGGTCCTTACTTCATGAGACACTGCGGAGACGCTTGGAGTTTAATCCGGGATACTGGGCAAAGACTGGTGATCAGGAACTTTATGCCTCCACCCCTTTTCCCCTTGCTGGCCAAATTCTGACAGCGAAATTTTCATTTGCCAACCGGATTCGAACCGAATTACCCCCGAGCCGAGTGTGACAGCAAAGGCATGCGTTAGCGAGCTGGCTACGGACGAGGATTTGTCGTTTCTCCCCGTCATCGTAATTTCGTCTCTTCGCTACTCTGACAACAAAATACACTACTGGCCATTAAAATTGCTACACCAAGAAGAAAATAATGCAGATGATATTCATTGGACAAATATATGATACTAGAACTGACATGTGATTACATTTTCACACAATTTGGGTGCATAGATCCTGAGAGATCAGTACCCAGAACAACCACCTCTGGCCGTAATAACGGCCGTGATACGCCTGGGCATTGAGTCAAACAGAGCTTGGATGACGTGTACAGGTACAGCTGCCCATGCAGCTTCAACACGATACCACAGTTCATCAAGAGTACTGACTGGCGTATTGTGACGAGCCAGTTGCTCGGCCACCATTGACCACACGTTTTCAATTGGTGAGAGATCTGGAGAATGTGCTGGCCAGGGCAGCAGTCGAACATTTTCTGTATCCAGAAAGGCCCGTAAAAGACCTGCAACATGCGGTCGTGCATTATCCTGCTGAAACATAGGGGATCGAATGAAGGGTAGAGCCACGGGTCGTAACACATCTGAAATGTAACGTCCACTGTTCAAAGTGCCGTCAATGCGAACAAGAGGTGACCGTGACGTGTAACCAATGGCACCCCATACCACCACGCCGGGTGATGCACCAGTATGGCGATGACGAATACACGCTTCCAATGTGCGTTCACCGCGATGTCGCCAAACACGGATGCGACCATCATGATGCTGTAAACAGAACCTGGATTCATCCGAAAAAATGACGTTTTGCCAGTCGTGCACCCAGGTTCGTCGTTGAGTACACCATCGCAGGCGCTCCTGTCTGTGATGCAGCGTCAAGGGTAACCACAGCCGTGGTCTCCGAGCTGATAGTCCATGCTGTGCAAACGTCGTCGAACTGTTCGTGCAGATGGTTGTTGTCTCGCAAACGTCCCCATCTGTCGACTCAGGGATCGAGACGTGGCTGCACGATCCGTTACAGCCATGCCTGTCATCTCGAGTGCTAGTGATACGAGGCCGTTGGGATCCAGCACGGCGTTCCGTATTACCCTCCTGAACTCACCGATTCCATATTCTGCTAACAGTCATTGGATCTCGACCAACGCGAGCAGCAATGTCGCGATACGATAAACCGCAATCGCGATAGGCTCCAATTCGACCTTTATCAAAGTCGGAAACGTGATGGTACGCATTTCTCCTCCTTACACGAGGCATCAGAACAACGTTTCACCAGGCAACCCCGGTCAACTGCTGTTAGTGTATGAGAAGTCGGTTGGAACTTTCCTCATGTCAGCACGTTGTAGGTGTCGCTACCGGCTCCAACCTTGTGTGTATGCTCTGAAAAGCTAATCATTTTCATATCACAGCATCTTCTTCCTGTCGGTTAAATTTCGCGTCTGTAGCACGTCATCTTCGTGGTGTAGCAATTTTAATGGCCAGTAGTGTAGAATCGACATGTACGTGCAATACAAATTGTTTTTGACTGACAATTATTTCGTTAACGAAATAAATTGTAAGTCTTTAAAGCAATTTTCTTTTCCAGTGACAATTCTCGCAGCGGACGAAGAAGGGAATGACGTCCGGTGATATTCTGCCGCTCGATAGGGACGAGTGAAACTGTAAACTTGCAAGGGGGCGACCCTCGTGGCTACTCCGCTCCGCTCCAGCCCTAACGCGATCACAATCTGATTTCGCCTACATAGCGGAGTATCAAATAAATGAAGTGTAAATGCAGTGAACAGGAATGAAGCGTTTTGGAGGAAAATCTGTAGCCGAGAGCATTCTAAACCGATTACCATTTTCAAGAGAGCTTTATTATTCCCGACACTTGGCAGAATTTTATTACTCGCGGACAATAGAAGGGGCCAGTCGGCGGCGCCTGTGGGATGCTGTCCATTCGCTTTATGTGTTTTGAGCCGCCGATCGTAACCGGAAACGTTGGCGACAGCTCAAGCGGAAGTGGACATCGGAGGCCGAGCAGCGGTGCACGTCTCTTTCTCGCATCTAACATGAAATACTTCACGCGCTCTATCGAAACGTATATCCATCCTTTCTTCGAATTATGCATGACTGAATTTTTAGTAACTAACACCAACACAATTACAGGAAGTTTTCGGACAATTTCAGGGATTCCAGAATTATTTTTTTCTTCGTGCGGAGAGCGTGTATGTCACAGTAGCAGCTTATCCGTGGGAATACCTTATTCATACACCACCTACATCACAACTGAAACATCGTCATTAATGGAATCCGCTTCGGAATATGTCCGTTTCATCTTTAGGCGTATACATGTTATTATGTTGGATGTTTGCTCACACAAACGATAGAATACAATACACAAAGATTACTCGCGCACCGCAGGAAGACGCTAGCTAGGTTCGGTGGCGTAGTAGAATCGTCAAAAGTCGCAAGGCGGCCTACGACTTTGGACCGATATGCAGTTTTTTTAGGTCGCTACTAACTGTAGCCCCGCATATATGCTGTGTACACTTTTTTTTTTTTTTTTGAGTCATCTGTCTTATGGGTGGGTTAATACGTCCCGCAATGAATTCCTCTCCTGCGGCAACCTCTTCATTTCAGAATAGCACTTGCATTTACGTCTTCAACTATTTGTTGGAGGTATTTAAATCTCTGTCTTCCACAACAGATTTTACTGTCTACACAGCTCCGTCTAGTACGATAGTTGTTATTCCCTGATGTAACACATGTCCTATCGTTCTGTTCCGTCTTCTTGTCAGTGTCTTCTATATGTTCCTTTCTTCACAGATTCTGTGGAGAACTTGCTCATTCTTTGTCTTATCAGTCCACCCAATTTTTAACGTTCTTCTGTACCACCATACCTCATACGTTTCGATTCTTTTCTTTTCCAGTTTTCCCATTGCCTATGATGTCGGTTTACAGAGAGAATTTCAGAGAAGTGTAGCTCATCAATGAAGGAGACAGCGTATAGAACACCAGTGCAACCTTAGTCTTCAGTACTGCTCTTGTGTGGGATCTCCACCAAGACGGATTAAAGGTACGCATCGGAGCAATTCAAAGTTGTGCTGCTGGATTTGTTAACGGTAGGTTCTATCAGCACTCAATTAAACTCAAATGGGACGTTCTCTTCGCTCGGCACTCTTGACAAAATTTAGAGAACCGGCATATGAGGCTGACTGCAGAACGATTGTACTGCAGCCAACGCACATTTCGCGTGAGAGTCATGAATATAAGGTTAGGAAACTGATGTAATTCAGAAGCGTGCTGCTAGATTTGTTATCGTAAGTACTACAGTGAAGATTCGTGAACACAAATGGGAATCCCTGAAGGGAATAAGACACTCTTTTCGCGAAGCACTAAGGAGAAAATTTAGAGAACCTGTATTTTCAGCTGACTGCAGAACGATTCTACTGCAGCCAACGCTCATTTCGCCTAAGGACCACGAAGACAACATAAAAGAAACAAGGGCTCGTATGAAGGCAGATAGACGGTAGTTTTCCCTCTCTCCATTTGCGATTGGAACAGGAAAGGAAATGGCAAGTAGTGCTACAAGATCCCTTCGGCCATGCACGGTACTGTGGCTTGCGGAGTATCGATGTAGATGTTGCACAGTTAACTTGGTGGTTATAATTAAACTTTCGATATTTGAGGGGGGGGGGGGGGGCTCCCATGAAAAACGAGTCATCGAAGGACAATGAAACTTTGTGGAAACATTTGTAAGAACATGCGGAAGAGAAACAACGAATAAAACATTTAAAAACACATTTTAATTTCCATATGAGAGGGTAACATTTATTAATTGCATTCCATGTCTACGTTCCAAGTTATATGATGCTCATTGTGACGACCATCTGCATCTACTACAGCCTGGAACCGCACTAGAGATACCATTTAATAATTGTTCGCAGCATTTTCCGAACGGTGTACCACGAAATATTCAGATGTCTTGACACTGTCCCCGCACAGCTTTAAGATCGCATATTGCGTCCAGTCTCACCCATGACAACAATAGCTTCAACAGTCTGTGATGCAACCGACCGTCCGTCTCTCCCAGGAGAAATTCCCAAATGGCCAGTTAATCATGTTGCGAATAATGTTCTTCAACCCCGGTGCGGAAATAGGACCGCGTTTAATGCGTCGATAAGCGCGAAGAGCAGCAATACTATTGCTGTTGTTTTGATAAAACAGCTTTATGAGTAAAGGTGACTGTCTGCAACTGTAATTCACACTAATGCTTGTGTTTCAACCGTACGTCACCGTACCGGTACCGGGACCTAACGGCTATTCATGATACTAACACTACTCACAACGCAAATCCTACAGCGAACAGTCTGAACATCATTCCTATAAAGTTGGGGTATCCATACAATAGTTTTCCATCTACACTGATTTAAATAGCGATAGTTTAATTATAACCACCCTGTAAATATCTTTTAATCTCAGTCTTGACTTAGATTCCAAGATCCTTTACATTATCCTGCAATTTTTCCATGATTAGGCGACCGAATAATAATAAATATAACCTGGTACACACCTAAGCTAATTATTCTTACTGTGACGGCGTTATTGCTGTACACAGTGGCCAAACTGACAATCCTTTGTATTAAGAATTCGGAGAAAAGAACGAGCATTGCGCTCGCTCTTTTTCTATTACTAAAGATTTCTGTTATAAACTAGCATTGCACTTACACTCCTAGACTCTGATCCAGAATTGGAGTGCAACTTCCAACTGATTCGATGAATTTGAAGATGTACCTCATACGAAGAACTAAATTTGACTAATAGTGTACAAAACTTGTATCCCAGACGACTGATAATTACCTATTTAATATAGTTTTGAAGGTGGGTTTCTTTGATACGTAAGTGGTAAGCATCTTTCATTATCATATTATACAAAGTATACATTTTTATGCAATTTTATTACGGATGCCACCCTTTTTAGTCAATGATCTGAAACCATTACCTCATATTATTAAATATATAGTGACCAAAGAAATAAGAAATGAAGTTAGAAGATATCCACAAAAGATATTTCTTTTCCTATATAAATAGTGTTAGGTTGACACTAAGGGTTACAAATCTGTGGTAGAAAATAATGACATACGAAATATTGCTTGAATCAACAAAAATAACCAGCAAAAAATACCAGTGATTAATACTTCATTATGTGAAAGATTATAGACTTCCTCAGGATGTACTTTATTAATGTTGATTATTCCTACTACACAGATCGATTTCGGAAAGCAAAACCAGTCACATTTACACTGATTTAGTGAAATACGTCCACCAAAATATAGTCAATAACCACCGATATCCTTCACATATCACTTTCCCGAGTAGGTAAAATAACGTGAAGTTATGCGAAAACTGTTTTTCACAACACATAATAAACCCAGACTGACAGTAGAGCGTATTAACACAAAAACTCTGTTCACTCCACGACCTAATTGGATTTCGCATGTATTGTAAAACAAAAACTATAACAAAGTTTTCGCATACCTGTACGTGACTTTACCTAAGTGGGAAAGTGGTATGGAAGGATACCGATAATTTTTGGCAATCCATTAGTGACGTATTTCATTGAATCGGTATAAATATGGTTGGTTTCTCAGATACATCTCGTGATGGAAAGTTGCCAAATTTGCATGAGGCTCATATCTTGTTTAAATCATTTTACAATTCGTTTTCTTCTTCTGATGATTTTACTTGACGGTAGACGAAAGCATTGTCTGCAAACAATCTAACAGGAAACCTCTTGGGTGCGAGGCCGCAAAAGGCCAATGTTGTTTAAAGCATTCGACGCCCCACATATTATCTATCATGAAACCACTATAATGGCTGTTAAAAGCACTGGAGGACGGGACTGGAGATATCCAATGGTGAGCACAGCATGAGGTTATGGAGCGTAGTTGAAATGCTTAGTCGATGAGTACCTCACAACAATTCTGCAGTGCTAGTGGTGTTGATACAAAGCAGAACAATGGCAACGATAAACAAGGCAAACATTGCATTATATCTACAACAACAATTGCCGAAGTTGACATTTCGTCAGAAAGAAACCCAAGGATTTTTGCAAAGTAAGAAAGAAGTGTCAGATGAAACATTAGTGTTTCTGCAAGATGAATCAGTGGAATGTGTGGTGTCGTATACGTTCGATTGTGTGGACAGTGTATATAAAGAGTACAATGATGACGACATGTGCTTAACAAGTGAAACTGATATTGAAACAGGTGCCGTGCCATGTAGTTCATCATCTTTGTCGAAGAGGGAGCCACAAATCCCGCCTCCAGTGAAACGTAGTAAAGAACAATCGTTGTCCAAACAGAGGGTACTGAACGTAGTTGTATATGGAAGATCATCCGCAGCATAGTAAAAACACAGTTATGAACAGATTTCGAATAAGTTCTCTGCAATATTACTGTGTAGTGCATAAGAAAAACTACAGATATTCAAGGGAGGACAAGGCGTGCGTGTTACAAAAACTAGTGTTTGCGTGTTTTACGGATGCTCGATACAATTTACAGGATGTTGCATGGTAGTGACCTACTACGCTATGCACATCAAATTGCACATAACATACACTGAACAGCCAAAGTAAATGGTAAACCTGCCTAATATCGTGTAGGGCCCCTGCGAGCACATAGAAATACCGCAACATGACGTGGAATGGACTTGTCCAAAGTAGTGCTAGAGGGAACTGACACAATGAATCCTACAGGGCTGTCCATAAATCCGTAAAAGGATTAGGGAGCGGCGACCTCTTCTGAACACCACTTTGCAAGGCATCCCAGATATGTTCAATAATGTCGATTTCTGGGAAGTTTGGTAGGCAGCGGAAGTGTTTAAACTCAGAAGAGTGTTCCTCTGTAGCAATTCTGGACGTGTGGGGTGTCGAATTGTCCTGCTGGAATTGCCCAAGTCTGTCGGAGTACACAATGGACATGAATGGAAGCAGGTGATCAGGCAGGATGCTTACGTACGTGTCACCTGTCAGAGTCGTACCTAGACGTATCAGAGATCGCATATCACTCCAACTGCACATTCCCCACACCATTATAGAGCCTCCACCAGCTTGAACTGCCCGTGCTGACATGCAGGGTCCATACATTCATGAGGTTGTCTACAACCCGTACACGTCCGTCAGCGCGATACAATTTGAAACAAGACTCGTCCCATCAGGTAACATGTTTCCAATCATCAACAGTCCAGTATCGGTGTTGACGGGCCTAAGCGAGGGGTAAAGCTTTGTGTCGTGCAGTTTTTAAGGGTATTCGTGCGGGCCTTCGGCTCCGAAAGTCCATATCGCTGATGTTTCTTTGAATGGTTCGCACGCTGACACTTGTTGATGTTCCAACATTGAAATCTGCAGCAATTTGCGGAAGGGTTGCACTTCTGTCACGTTGCACGATTCCCTTCAATCATCGTTGGTACCGTTCTTGCAGGACCTTTATTGGCCGCAGCGATGTGGGAGATTTAATGTTTTACCGGATTCCTGATATTCACGGTACACTCGTGAAATGGTCTTACGGGAAAATCCCTACTTCATCCCTACCTCGCACATTCTGTCTCTCATTGCTCGTGTGCCGACTATAACACCACGTTCAACCTCACTTAAATCTTGATAACCTGCCACTGTAGCAGCAGTAATCGATCTAACAAGTGCTCGAGACACTTGTTGTTTCATATAGGCGTTGCCGACGGCAGTTCCATATTCTGCCTGTTGACATATCTCTGTATTTGAATACACATGTCTATACCAGTTTCTTTGGCGCTTCAGTGCGGATTACAGTGATTTCAAGGGAAGCATTAGATAGTTACATAGCTTCAAATAGTGCTACAGAACTGGAAGACGTAAGACAACAAAATCTTAAACAAAGCGGCAACTTGACGATGCACAGTAAACTGCGGATAGGACCGAAAATTTGTAGATGAGATAAACAAACGTATGCTATGTTCAGTAAGGAATTTGTTTTCAACTCGGACCAATCGGGATTTGAAGGGGAAAGGTAAATGAAAGGAACCCTTGAAATTAGAGGTACTAAGAGAGTTTTACCAAGATCAGCTAACATCAAAGCCGTAATATATTCGTATGCAATTATGCCGACTGTTAATCTGGGAGTTAAACTGGCTAGAAAATTATTTACTGTGCTCAGAATAGTTGCAGGTGCTCTGACCACTGTGATTCTTTTACGTGTGCGTGAACTTGCAAGAGCAGTAGGGAATATTTACGGCACAGCAAGCGACAGTGAGAAAATGGGCGTCAGAGAACTATAATTATGGTATGAGCACTGTTTTTAGCTAATAGCTGGTCAAAATAACTTGCTTTTGCATTCTCCCTGTTCTGCACATAAAAATCATACTCTTTGAGAACAAAATATACCTTCTGAAAAGGGTAACCTTGCAGTTCATACCACCTGGAACCACTGAACAATTTCAGCCTCTATGTGTTTGCTTCCTCCATGCCTATAAAACATATTGTCGCCCTATCTGCATCTACGCCTTAAAGGCTAGCCAGTTTCACAATAAGCTCCAAGACAGACTGATTTGCATTCGGTTGCATGCCATTACATTCCATCAGTTCTCACCACCCTGTTACACCAATGTGATTGTATATGCATTCTTTAAGATTGGATACCTAGTTGAACGTCCTGTACGGGTTTTAAATATCAAGGAGTTCGCCTTGATGGTGCGAACCTCTATGATCACTGTGACGCGCCATTATGTAATACACCGAAGCTGGCCGGAGTGGCCGAGCGGTTAAAGGCGCTACGGTCTGGAACCGCACGACCGCTACGGTCGCAGGTTCGAATCCTGCCTCGGGTATGGATGTGTGTGATGTCCTTAGGTTAGTTAGGTTTAAGTAGTTCTAAGTTCTAGGGGACTTATGACCACAGCAGTTGAGTCCCATAGTGCTCAGAGCCATTTGAACCATTTCTAATACACCGAATGTGGACCTCGTCATAATCTCCTGGAATCCTTTTCTGAACAGCCTCGATGTATCCTGTCAATAGTTCGTAGTAATTGACAGAAAGTCACCGAGTAAAACAGAAGTGATTTCTGACGTTCCCCAAGGTAGTTTTATAGGCCCTTTGCTGCTCCTTATCTATATAAACGATTTGAGAGACAATCTGAGCAACCGTCTCAGGTTGTATGCAGATGACGCTATCGTTTATCGACTAATAAAGTCATCAGAAGATCAAAACAAATTGCAAAACGATTTAGAAAAGGTATCTAAATGGTGCGAAAATCGGCAGTTGACCCCAAATAACGAAAAGTGTCAGATCATCCACATGAATGCTAAAAGGAATTTGTTAAACTTCAGTTACACGATAAATCAGTCAGATCTAAAAGCCGCGAATTGAACTAAATACCTAGGAATTACAGTTACGAACAACTTAAATTGGAAGGAACACATAGAAAAATATTGTGGGGAAGGCTAACCAAAGACTGCGTTTTATTGGCAGGACACTTAGAAAATATAACAGATCTACTAAGGAGACTGCCTACACTACACTTATCCGTCCTCTTTTAGAACACTGCTGCGCGGTGTGGGATCCTTACCATATAGGATTGATAGAGTACATCAAAAAAGTTCAAAGAAGGGCAGCAGGTTTTGTATTATCGCGAAATATGGGAGAGAGAGTGTCACTGAAATGATACAGGATTTGGGCTGGACATCATTAAAAGTTACGCGTTTTTCGTTGCGACGGAATCTTCTCACGAAATTGCAATCGCCGACTTTCTCCTCCGAATGCGAAAATATTTTTTTGACACCAACCTAAATAGGGAGAAACGATCAGCACGATAAAATCAGGGAAATCAGAGCTCGTACGGAAAGATATAGGTGTTCGTTCTTTCCTCGCGTTATACGAGATTGGTGTAATAGAGGATTGTGAAGGTGGTTCGATGAACCCTCTGCCAGGCACTTAAATGTGATTTGCAGAGTATCAATGTAGAATTAGTTGTAGATACCTCTGAAAAATCTTCCTGGGTGGTCCTTAGACAAAACGCCATCACGTCTGCAGTCCTACGCACCTGCTTCGTCGTCTGCAACACATATCTCACTGGCGCTGTCCAGCTGAACTTCCGTTTAAAATTCACTTGAATGTTTTGACTGATCAATTTTTATCTCAATCTCTTAAAGAAAAGACTAGAATAGGAACCAAGCCACTTGTGTTTTGGTGTCACGCGTTGAATAATTAAAAGAACTAATTATAGTATACAACTATTACTTGTGGTAACTGTATAACTGATGTAGCTCTTGGAGATATGAAAACTATTAAGATAACTGACAACACAACATTATGAAGAACAATAATATCTTTTATCTATATCTATTTGAACAATGTGTGGGTATGATAAAGCAAATAATGCAAGACTTTATTTCTGCCCACAGATTAACACTTATTTGAACTTTTTTCTATTTAAGATAGTAAATATTAATTATTTCTGTACATTTGCAACTAGTGAAAGACTTTTGAGTTTGATTTAGTCAAGTAAATATGATATTTCCTTGCCTTAATAAAAGGGGGCTGTATAACGACATATTTGTAATTTGCTCCTGTTTTCTCGTTTTAATAAAACTATTTTATTTTAGAGCAAATAAAATATAAATGTGTTATTTGTGATGAAGAAAAACCACTTGTATGCGAGACATGCAGTCATAATGCGTGAAGTCTGGTGTAATCAATTTAGAAAATGATATCCTTGTAAAACAATATCCGTCTTTTGCTTGTCATACTGTTGTGCTCCAATATAGTATCCCCGGCGGACACTAAAAATTCGTTCAAGCTTTACCTTGGCAGCTTCCGGAAGGCGAATCTCCTGTGTCAGCGACCAGTAGACTGCCAGCTAGGGACAAATGCTTAGCGATTTGCGGCAAACACGGAAGCTATCGTAGCACGGCGCAACGACCGAGCGCCCAAATCTGCAAACGAAGCATAATGACAATACAGAAGCCGAGAAAACACCCATCCTACATCTACGTGGTTACTCTGCTATTCACAATAAAGTGACTGGCAGAGGGTTCAATGAACCACCTTCATGCTGTCTCTCTACCGTTCCACTCTCGAATGGCACGCGGGAAAAACGAGCACTTAAATTTTTCCGTGCAAGCGCTGATTTCTCTTATTTTATCGTGATAATCATTTCTCTCTATGTAAGTGGATGCCAACAGAATGTTTTCGCAATCGGAGGAGAAAAATGGTGATTGAAATTTCATGAGAAGATCCCGTCGCAACGAAAAACGCCCTTGTTTTAATGATTGCCACTCCAATTCACGTATCATGTCTGTGACACTATCTCCCCTATTTCGCGATAATACAAAACGAGCTGCCCTTCTTTGTACTTTTTCGATGTCATCCGTCAGTCCCACCTGATGGGGATCCCACGCTGCACAGCAGTACTCCAGAATAGGGCGGACAAGCGTAGTGTAAGCAGTCTCTTCGGTAGACCTGTTGCACCATCAAAGTGTTCTGCCAATGAATCGCAGTCTTTGGTTTGCTCTACCCACAATGTTATCTATGCGATAGTTCCAATTTAGGTTATTTGTAATTCCATCGATCCCGCAGGAGCCAACCTCACAGTGCCGGGGAAAGCAACCGAAGATGTATCAATTTTTATTAGTGAAACTTCCTGGCAGATTAAAACTGTGTGACGGACCGAGACTCGAACTCGGGACCTTTGCCTTTCGCGGGCAAGTGCTCTACCAACTGCGCTACCCAAGCACGACTCACGCCCCGTCCTCACAGCTTTACTTCTGCCAGTATCTCGTCTCCTACCTTCCAAACTTTACAGAAGCTCTCCTGCGAACCCTGCAGAACCAGCACTCCTGAAAGAAAGGATATTGCGGAGACATGGCTTAGCCACAGCATGGGGGATGTTTCCAGAGTGAGATTTTCACTCTGCAGCGGAGTGTGCGCTGATATGAAACTTCCTGGCCCGCGAAAGGCAAAGGTCCCGAGTTCGAGTCTCGGTCCGGCACACAGTTTTAATCTGCCAGAAAGTTTCATATCAGCGCACACTCCGCTGCAGAGTGAAAATCTCATTCTGAATTTTTATTAGTGACGTAAAGGCTGCCTCCAAATTGGGAAAACAGACCGTAGAAACGTCCTTGAATATGGCTAAATTAAAGTTTAATGTGTGACGCGAGAACGTTCGTTATATACCATGAGCCCTCAGTAAAGCCCAAACGTTTGATGAGCTGGCTAACGGTCGAATACAGCGCTATCGGAAGCAGAACAGCGCGAAGTTCTTCAGGGAAAATCTCAGTGGACTACTGCAGAAGTACTGCGAATCAGTGGAATTCTTCTGTGACAGGATCAGGAAACTGAACTGCAAACGTATGAACTAACGCAGAATGCGGAGACCGATACAGTGATTCTGCGTGAGGCAGAGAACAGGGCTCTTGACGTATTTCTAAGATGTACTTCTCCTGATATATCAGATGTGGACACACGGGTCACATTAGGAAGCAGTGTCGTCAGCCCGAATGTTATGAGTGCGGAGAGGTGCACGTGATTGTGGGAAGAAAGCACGGGACAAGCGACGTCCTCATAATCGGTCGTTAAACGGGAACGGCGATGCCTATCCCGTCGGACGGCATTCCCAGTAGAACATGAGACTGCAGAGCCGGAGTGTTGTTTGCTAGAAAAAGTAAATGGTAGGGAACATAAATTTCGGCTGGACACAGGGGCCCGCGTGTGAGTAGTCAGTCTGGATCCCTTCGGCAGAAAGAGACTGCGGTCGCCACGGTATGGGTTAAGGGGAGTAGTTGATACTGACATGAAGTTATTGGGGACAACGCTGTTCATTTTTAACGTGGGAAATAAGTGTTTTCAAGAGAATGTAGAAATATTGCCGCGTGTTGGTGAGGGGTAATGTGCGATCCTGGGTCTCGGGCTAAACATCACACAAAAATTGACATTTTACTGAGTGCAGTTGAACTTGGTGGTACAGTGTTTCCGCTAGGGGTACCGCTACAAGCGTTACACTGTCAAATGGTTCAAATGGCTCTGAGCACTATGAGACTTAACATATGAAGTCATCAGTCCCCTAGAACATAGAACTACTTAAACCTAACTAACCTAAGGACAACACACACATCCATGCCCGAGGCAGGATTCGTACCTGCGACCGTAGCAGTGGCGGGGTTCCGGACTGAAGCGCCTAGAACCAATCGGCCACCGAGGCCGGCAATTGGATAAGTCACACTGTTTTGTACACAGGAGTACAGTACGGGTCAGTGACATGGACGGAGATCTCATGACTCCGGTCAGTCTCAGTAATTCTGGCAGGGACGAAGTGAGTCTGCCAAAGATGCTATTAATTGCTAATTTACATGTTTTGGAGGAAGATTATATGGATAGGTCAAATGGGGACCTCTGCCAAGAGAAAATCATTAATGAATCTGGGTTACATCAGAAAGTGCAACATTTACAAGGAAATAATAGAGAAGCAATGGCAACTTTGTTACTGCAGTTCATGGATTTGTTTCATCCAAGGGGTCCGTCGCAACGCCACTCATGCAACACCCAACACTAAGAGGGAACAATGCACCAGTGTACAATAACCCATATCGAGTTCTGAAGTGCATTCAACTGATAATGGAAGAATTTATCGACCAGCAGCCGGCTGACGCTATTATTGAGTATAGTGACAGTCGCTGGGGGCACTATTGGTTCCAAAAAAGCCACCACATGGCATACAGATTTTGCTGTGACTTCCGATACCTCAATGCATGAACGATCACCAATGCAAATCTGATAACAAACATACAGAGACTCTCGAGAACTTAGGTCAGTGTAACTATTTCTCTATAACGGATTTAAAAAGCGGACATCATCAAACAGAAGTAGCGCCAGAGGATCGACCCAAGACAGCTTTTTCCGTCCAGAGGGGGGGGGGGGGGGCGGGGGAAGCAGCGTGTTCATGCAAAGCCTTCTAGATACAAGGCCTACGCACCGCGGCCATATTGGCACGTGGCGTCACAAACTGTTGGCCATCTTATCTTTAGTCAGCAGTCCTGTTGACGTGTATGTTGTGCTGAAAGTGTGTGCCACGTGAAACTGATATAGATTTCATACAGTATTCGCCTACAATTCTTCGAAGTATGGGATACAAGTGTTGCGTTCCCTTTTGCCAGGGAAATTATAAATCCCTAAAAGGCATGAAAGTGCACATGTTTCGATTTCCCAAATGTGTGAAGTTGAGAAATCGCTAGATTGCAGCTATTCCCAGACAGGAATTTGTGTCTACGCATCGTTGAAGGGTAAGTAAATGACAAAAAATTTATAACGTGTTATTTGTTTCCATTGCACCACATTTGCCAGTTGTTTTTTAAAAGCAGTTATGTATCATGTACCAGTATAATTTGTTTCTTAATTCTGGACCATTGCTGCGAGGTTAATACGAAGCGGGCTGTGAAAGGTCTCTCATATTTGCAACTGTTGTGACACAGAATAGTCATATTAATTAGTGTGGCTCGCAAATGTTTAGTATTCCTCATCATCATTCCGACCAGATTATTGAGTTTCCAGTACTTTTATTTGGAAGAGCTACAGAATGATTTTGTTCAGTTTTACATATACAGCTATTCGGAAATAATTTCAATTTGAGTAAACTACCTTAGAAAATTGTTTTAATGAATTCAGTGTTCGACAGATTCAGCAGTATATAAAGCAGAATTTCGAGGAAAGCGCATTGTGATTAAATTAACAGCACTCTGTGGCACGAATTTCAGTCAAGGATATAGGAGAAACAGTCTTTTCATGTTTAAGGTTGTAAAGTTCTGGAGAAACAGGGAAATAAAATATTTTTCGGGTTTTTTGATTTATTAAACATTATGTCAGGAGGTGTTCCATTTCGTCGAATGATCTGAGTTTCGTATGAGGTCAGCAAATTTTGAAGTGGTGAGGAAAATTTACGAAAATAACCGTGGAAACAAATTCTTAAATTCTGTAGGAGCTCCAGCTGCTTTATTTAAAACCGAAAACGTCTGCTTGTTGTTGCATATTGCCGATTTTTTACTGCAAGAAAACGTAGCTCCTGAGGTAAAAGACAGAATTTAAAATTACTGTTTGTATTCAAGCCTAGAAACGCATATTTAAGGCAAATCGTCAAAATAATTTTACATCTTGAAATAACATAGGGCTGTTTCGTTCAGTTACTTTACGCAATAATATAAATTTCCATACTTCCATTACAAGGCTATGTAGAAGAGGAAAGCACGAGAATCCCTATGCCGCCTCAGTTCTAAGACTAGTAAAGTTCATATAGCTGCAGAGTGCTTAACAGTAGCGTTCCGACACAGACCCGACCACCAGTATGTGACGTCACAAGTGTGCGCGCAGGCCTGTAGTCTAGGTGGTGTTGGTTCATGCTGCCTTAGACACTGTGCGGACGCAGCCTGGTCGATGTGAACGTAGGTATGAGACAGAATACGCTACGGCGCTTACACGCATGCGTTGAGGCACATGGAAACCATTTTCAACACACACCGTAATTGTGGCTGCGTTGTACAGCGCGTATGACACCGCGGTCTCTGTAAAAAAGTATGATTGAATAAATGGTCTCTAGCATGGTAACCATGCATTCCCGAACCTAAGTTCATTAGACTTTTTTGTTCTGTATCCTCTCATCGATCACTCCCTCAAGTTTGTACACGATGGAAAAAATCATCCTGTAATTTGCGTGAAGAGAGGGAGAAAATAATGAAAATCTCGCGCGACGCGCATGTGCCGAAATGTAGGTCGCCCTTGTAAACCAATTTGAGGTAGTTTCCTGACCTAACAGCCCAAGTATCCTATATCAAATTATTCTTCTCGATTTCGTCTACACTATTGTGGTACGTTGTAAACAATGACAATGTACTGAATAATGAAGAAACTAAACAACATTATACATTAAGTATGTTCTGTCTCGGAAATAGTCCAGAATAGTGCATATGTCCACATGAAGTTTTTTGCTTCCTGTCATCCCTGAATGTTGAACATTCGTCCTGGAACAACCTGTGTGGTGCGATTAATTTTGTAATTATTCATTTAACCTGGACAGATTAGTGCCTTCAAGACCCCTCTTACGTCAGACGAGAGTTTTATATGTAATTACAAAACTTATTAAAATCAAAGTTACTTTAAAAACCCACTGTATTTTTAATATGATATCTCTTCTTCTTCCCTCCGTCTGTATTAGGCATTTAGCTGTTTCACCCTCTTGGTTGAAATTGTTGATTTTCCTCGGTGTTCCCAAATATCTTCTGCCCACTGGGTAATAATATCATCAAGAATGTACCCAGTTACCCTTTTCAGCAATCGGATCTCTAGTGCTTGTATTCTGATGAGAACGAGTGTTTCTGCTGTGTTGTCCAGGCAAGAGCGTCAAGGTCTAGGCAGCAGTAGTTATTGCGGGCAGTAGTGGGACAATCAACGATAACCTTGATCATTTGGACTGTGACGCCGTCCTGTATAGTGCATGCTGATCTGAAGGATTTTTCGACAGCGTTGTCACCTCAAGGTAGAATTTTTCGCGACTACCGTCATTTGCCTCCGTGAAATAATCATTGTCTATGTTTTGTTTACAGTTCAATGTCGGTTATCGCTAAAGTCAAGTGCTGTTCTAGTTCCTTGGTTGAGACAAAGGGATCAGCTGCAGCTTCTACTTTGCCTATACCACTCTAGCTCACACAAGCTTTTCCAAGAGCATCTGGTCTTTCTGTTTTAGATTAATGTATTGGCATTCCTTAGTTGTCGTTTCTCTTCGATTGATTGATTCTGTTTGCTTTTTGCTTGTAACCAATTTTATTTTCAATGGTAGGACGTCATTAGTAAGTCCGATGTGCAGTATCTCCGAGATTCATGAACTGTTTTAGCTCTTCCGTTCGGCAAAGTGCAGGTTTTCTCTTCAGGTTCCCGGCCTTTGGGGGAGCATATTTATTTTTTAATCGAGTTAGTTTAGTAGTAAATCCATGGAGCTTGTCTTTCAAGTCCAGGAATGGAACGGAAGTCGTGTCCCAAATTCTCTCTTGCACCTCCGATGCAAGTTCAGGTACACTGATATACTTAAAGTCTCTTTACGTTGTCAGATACAGTTTATTCCTTGGATATTTCAGAGAGTAACTCATGAATATGACGTTCTGAGCTGATTCCAGGTACCAATTTCTTTGCTTGTGGATTTCGTGGCAAATATACGTATGAGTATGTGACTATAAGCTGCATTATGGGTAGGTGCAAGCTGAAATACTGTTACATTTGAAGAATAAATTACACACGTGAATTTCATGGGGCAGAATATTTATGTGTTACTAGCATTATTTGTATGCTCATAAGTCGCAACGAATTTTGAAAGGTCAGTCTGAAACAAGCTATCTCATTCACTTTCGGAGGTTTGTAGAGGACGCAGATTAGGCAAATTTTGTTAAGGGGTTTGATATTTACCAACGTATATTCGACTTGTTTGTCTTCAATACTATTGGATGTCAATAGCACGGCCAGTAATAAGTCAAAGTGTTTGTATGCCGCTACTTCGCCTCCCCATCTGTTACTTATGTGGTGTCTTTTACAATGGAGTCTATATTTACGGAACAGAGAGCATGTTTAGCTTGAGCCAAGTGTCCACGTTCGTTAGAGGAAAGACATGGATGTCGGCATTCTGAAATATATGGCGGAGTTCGTCGAAATGAGTTGAAAGTGATGGCCAGCTATGTTCTACAGTAACAATACAGGCGTGTGCCTGTGGCTGCATGAGTAGACGGAAGTTCGTTACCCATAAAGCACAGGCTTTAGGGTTCATTTGCACTGCTTTTTGCAGCCTTTATCCACAGCATTATCCTGCCATCTCTTAATCAAACACTGTGTACCTCAAGGACAGATATCACATTATTCAAAATTTTTATCTTCCAGCAGTAAAATCATCGCGTATTGTCGGACTTGTCTTCGCGAGTTCCTTACTCATTATGACTATTTCAGACCTTTTCATATATGATTGTGGGTCTAGGTTTCGCAGATCATAACGTCCTACATCCTACTATACAACTTCCAATTATAGAATGTGCTGCTTGTACATTTGTTTCCACTTTACGGTTTTGCAATTTAAAATGTCTATGTTAACAGTAAATATTTTAATTTTTCCAGCGTAATTTTCAGTGATGCACAACAATATGTGAACCACATTGCCTTCGACTACAAGAATAATGAGCGATGTACGGTACCATTTTACCAAATTGGAAGAAAAACGAAAATTCCTCTACTGTCAGCAGATAATTTCGATGGCTCCTGGCTCATCATCAAACATGAAGGTGCATCTAAAATCGAAGCATTCTACAGTACCTCTGGAACGATGTGGGTTAAAAATCCGACCAAGATCGCCATAAATCGATGCATAAATTCGAGAAATCATTACTCGTGAACCGGCCTCACGACATCTGCTCCTACCTTGAGTGAAGGCATTCCCTCAGAAAGGCAAACTGAGTCTCAAGCTGTATCCACCCCATCAGTGTCGTCAGATTCTGGACCAAGTCCTGATTTATTTCCTTCTGTGATGCCCTCACCCCGAACTGTTTTTCATTTACAACAACCAATAAGTGAATGTTTTAATATTATAACGCTGCACACATTAAATGAAAGTATGGCATTTGACGTACAGCTTTTAAAAATGATTTGCAGAGAATACCATCCTTCCTCCATAGTTGAAGACACAGAATTAAAAAAAAAATTATATACTATATGCTTTGCCCACCTTTTAATTTACCTATTCGAGAAACGTTGTCAAACTCCCTAATTCGTAGTATGTATCATGAATTATTCGATAAAATTAAAAATGTTTTGGCCACCGCGAAGGCAGTTTGCCTTATTTTTGATGCGTGGACGAATGCTCTCACTGCACATTTTATAGATGAGAAGAGTGAAATAAAGTCATACCTTTTACAGCGCTCACAATTCGAAGACAGATGTACTACAGAAAACATCACAAACTGGGTAAAGTCTGTTATTGCCTAATACAATATCGATTTTAAAATCACCTCCATAGTAATAGACAATGCGTCAAATATTAAATTAACTGCCATACTTCTGAAACTTCCCCATATCCCATGCTTTGCACATTCTTTAAACTCCACTGTGCAACACGCAATTCAGAAGTCCATACAGAAAACTGTTGACAAGGTCAAAAGAATTACGTTTTTTAGGGAGAGGTCCTTTGATTTAAGCAAACTTGCTGAAATGCAAGAAAATTTAAAAAATGACCGACTGAAACTGAAGCAAGGGGTCCCAACCAGATGGAATTCTATTAACGAAATGTTGCAAAGTTTCACTTTAAATAAAGATCCCATAATTTGTTGCCTCGCTATTTTTGGTGGAAAATCGATCACCTTAAACTCAAAAGATACAGACTGGAAGATAATGCAACAGGATTTACAGATTTTAAAAGATTTCGATGAGGTAACCAAAGAGGAGTTCTCAGAGAAAACAGTCTCATATTCAAAAACGAAAATCTTGCCAAAATTAATGTAGCGACAAGTGAAATCTTTTACAGACGAAAATAAAGAATGACCTCAAAGAAAGAGTGTCACTGGTTTATAATTTCTTTAAAGGGTTATCAGAGTGGTTTGGGGTTTTCTAAAAGAACGAATTGATTGGTTAGGCAACGTTAGTGGACCCCCGATTCAAAGGCAAGGATTTTCAGCAGACAAAGCATTTAAGGATTGCTATATGAAGGCTATCACAGAAATGAAAGCGTCGGTTGTCCTACAAGAAAAAACACAGCTCACTTCTCAACTAGTTCCTACCGTAATGCATGAGACTTCTTCAACCTGGGAGGAGTTTAATGAAACTATTGGTCAGCTTCTAGCAAATCATGACCTGGACTTGGACAAATAGTTTGAGGAGTGATATTTTCCTAAAAACAGCGATCTCTAAAACTGGTGGGAAACAAGAAAATTGCTGGGGCCAATACTGTATCAGTTGGTTCTAAAAGTGTTACGTATCACAGCAACCAAAGTGCCCTGTCAATGAATATTTTCAGAAGCAGGACAAATATGTGCTGAGAAGAGAAACAGACTCACATTGACTACAATGGGTCAGATTTTATTCATAAATGACAATGTTGATAAATTTTTCCTTTTTGGGTACATGTATGGTAATACTGACTTTATACAACAATTGCAGCTACACTTTAATTACAGTTATGTTATAATTCTTATATTGTATTTTTTCAATAGAAATATTAAAATATAACAAAAATCAGTCTTCATTCTTAAAATTTTTCCTCTTGATAAAAATATTTAAGATTTTGTTGTAATAGTTATAATTTTAACAGCAGACGACATTTAAAACTTTTATATCTCAAAATTATTAGGGACATAACACAAAATCATTACTCCTCTTTAAATGTTCTTGCGAAATAGAACCAAATTACATAAATATACAGGCTTAGTGACCTAAATTAAAAAGGCAATGTGCCTTCCTTTTACTTATTTCGTGAGTGACTAGTAAGTCATGAAAAAGAACTGGTTCACTCTAATTAGTGACCAGCTCTGATCCGATCTCTGAAAAGAACAGTTTTGCCCATCCCTAGGAAAGATGAAGAGCTCCTGAAGCATCTCTGTCCAGCAAGGGAGCATTAAAGTTGCGAACACTTGGTAGAACTCCACCAGAAGACCATCTGGTCCTGGCGATCTCTTATCCGCCCCCTTGTCAACCGGTCCCGCCCCTCGTGCGTGGTGATCGCAGACATCATTGGCGTTGACTCTGCAATGGAGAGAGTCCGTTCAGGAGTGGAGCGGAGGCCGTCAGAAATTGGCGCCGCCGCCGGATTGTCGTCCTTTAAGTGGCGTTAGTGGTCGGCGAAAGCAGACGCCACCGCCGCCTGGGTTGTGTGGCAAGTAATACCGGAGGTGATAAGGTTGCAAACGAAAAGTCGACGTAAACGATGATGGTCGAATGCAGCGTGAACTGTGGACGGCGACTGCTCGTGCAGAAGGTCCTGTCGCCGCGAACGCACCACGGCGCCGTGCAGCTTATCGCGTTGGAGGCTGCGGAGATGAGCTTTAATTCGCTGGCTTTCCCTATGGGCCGGCCGAGGTGGCCGAGCAGTTCTAGGCGCTACAGTCTGCTACCGCGCGACCGCTACGGTCGCAGGTTCAAATCCTGCCTCGGGCATGGATGTGTGTGATGTCCTTAGGTTAGGTTTAAGTAGTTCTAAGTTCTAGGGGACTGATGACCTCAGACGTTAAGTCCCATAGTGCTCAGAGCCTTCCCCCCCCCCCCCCCCCCACTATGGGCATCAGGTGACGGGCGGAGGGCAACCAGTTCACGAAGGCTGGTGTAGTGAAAGTTAGTGCTGTCTCGGTGCCACACCACTGCGTCCTTGCCACATTGCATGAAGATTTTTGTGACTGCAGGTTTCGCACACTTGAGGCACCAGTGCAACATGGTCACATACTTTGGGAGACGCTTTCCACATGACGCTCATGTAGTGGCAATACGTTGTCGGCAATGCGGGTCTCCAAGTGGAGAAGTCTTAAGCTTCCAGAACCCTTCTCTGAGCCAGACCGACTGAGGTAGTAGACTGAGAGTGCAGATGATGACGTAATGGTCTGAAAACGTAATGGACCATTTTTCTTCTTGAGTCACCCGTCTCATATCAAAAAATGCTTCATATTTACTATATACGGTTTTTCGAAAAACTTCAAAGACGATTTTCTGTGTAATCTTTTGAAAAGCATTGAGAACACTCGCTTCTCGCTATTTTTAACGGTGTTCTGTGCACTTGTTTCACTACAAGGCAATAAACAGTCATCCATTTTCACAGTACGTAGGACTGTACACTGTTTTTGAAACAAAAACTACATAGCTGTAGTATAGTACGAGGGTAAGTCAAATGAAAACCTTAAATATTTTTTTAAATATTATTTATTGTCCAGAAGTGGTACAAAGCTGTATCACTTTTCAACATAATCTCCCCCACTCTCAATGCAAATCCTCCAGTGCTTACAAAATGCATAAATTCCTTTAGAAAAAAAATCTTGTGGTAGTCCGCGCAAACACTCATGCACCGCATGGCGTACCTCTTCATCAGAACGGAACTTCTTTCCTGCTATTGCGCCTTTGAGTGTTCCAAACATATGGAAATGACTTGGGGCAAGATCTGGTGAGTATGGTGGATGAGGAGGACACTAAAAAAAAAAAAAAAGGTTCAAATGGCTCTGAGCACTATGGGACTTAACATCTGTGGTCATTAGTCCCCTAGAACTTAGAACTACTTAAACCTAACTAACCTAAGGACGTTACACACATCCGTGCCCGAGGCAGGATTCGAACCGGCGACTGTAGTGGTCACGCGGTTCCAGACTGAAGCGTCTAGAACCGCAAGGCCACACCAGCCGGCGAAGACACTGAAAATGCAGGTCTGTGATTGTTGCAACTGTTGTACGGGTAGTGTGGGGCTTTGCATTGTCATGTTGCAAAAGGACACCTGCTGACAGCAATCCACGTCGCTTTGATTTGACTGCAGGCCGCAGATGAATTTTTAGAAGATCTGTGTATGATGCACTGGTGACAATAGTCCCTCTAGGCACGTAATGCTCCAAAATGACGCCTTTTTCGTTCCAAAAGACAGTCAGCATAACCTTCCCTGCTGATGGTTCTGTTCGAAACTTCCTTGGTTTTGGTGATGAGGAACTGCGCCATTCCTTGCTCGCTCCCTTCATTTCCGGTTGGTGGAAGTGAACCCAGGTTTCGTCCCCAGTAACGATTCTTGCGAGGAACCCATCACCTTCTCGTTCAAAGCGCCGAAGAAGTTCTTCACAAGCATCAACACGTCGTTCCCTCATTTCAGGCGTCAGCTGCCGTGGCACCCATCTTGCAGACACTTTGTGAACATCATGCACAATGTGGTGTGCTGACCCATGACTAATCTGTAAACATGCTGCCATGTCATTCAGTGTCACTCGGCGGTTTTCCTTTATTATGGCTTCAACTGCTGCAATGTTCTGTGGAGTCACAACTCGTTGTGCCTGACCTGCACGAGGAGCATCTTCCACTGCAGTCACACCATTTGCGAACTTCCTACTCCATTCGTAGACTTGCTGCTGTGACAAACATGCATCACCGTACTGAAACTTCATTCGTCGGTGAATTTCAATAGGTTTCACACCTTCACTACGCAAAAACCGAAAAACAGAACGCTGTTCTTCCCTGGTGCAAGCCGCAAATGGGGCGGCAATCTTTATACTGATACTGCGACGGTATGTGTGCATCTGCACTACGCTGCCACCTACAGGCCATTCTGCCCGCTGTTTGTAGCACGCTTACCGACTTACAGGATAACGGCGAGAAATTTCGATTTGTTATTACAAATTTAAGGTTTTCATTTGACTCACCCTCGTATGATTAGGAATAACGTTGTTGGCTGTTAATAAATTAAAATATCTTGAAGTTACATTTACAGTAATGTAGTAATAAGAGATATAACACACAATTTGGACTTACTTCCAAGAGCTTAACAACACTAGCGTAAGTGTGCTCCGGCTGCTGCCCGCAGCTCGTGATCTAGTGGCTAGAGTTGCCGCCTCTGGATCATGGGGTTCTGGGTTCGATTCCCGGCCGGATTGGGGATTTTCTTCGCCCGGGGTCTGGGTGTTTGTGTTGTCCTCATCATTTTATCCTCATCGTCATTCATGAAAGTGGCGAGATTGGACTGAGTAAAGATTGGGAATTTGAACGGGCGCTGATAACCGTGCAGTCGAGCACCCAACAAAACCAAATATCATCCTCAACGGCTGCTGACCAATCATATCGTTTGAGTTTCTTTGCATCAGATTTATTCTTATGATAACGGAAATGCCGTGTGCCTAGGGCCTCCCATCGGGTAGACCGTTCACCCGGTGCAAGTCTTTCGAGTTGACGCCACTTCGGCGACTTGCGTGTCGATGGGGATGAAATGATGATGATGAGGACAACACAACACCCAGACCCTGAGCGGAGAAAATCTCCGACCCAGCCGGGGATCGAACCCGGACCGTTAGGTATGAAATTCCGTCGCGCTGACCACGCAGCTACCAGGGGCGGACATTCTTTTGATGAACGAAGTATACAGTGGAAGTGCGGGTTAGTCTGGTTATATAAAGGCAAATAACGGCTTGCACGATGTCTGTTTGGCCACGATTACGGCTATCTCACTGAGCTACGAATTGTAGTAATTATTCAGAACCTGCATGCTTTTTAATTTACGAAGTCGGATTTGCTAGTGCGAAAATACTGGCGCACTTGAGAGATTCGCCGGCCGGGGTGGCCGAGCGGTTCTAGGCGCTACAGTCTGGAACCGCACGACCGCTACGGTCGCAGGTTCGAATCCTGCCTCGGGCATGGATGTGTGTGATGTCCTTAGGTTAGTTAGGTTTAAGTACACTCCTGGAAATTGAAATAAGAACACCGTGAATTCATTGTCCCAGGAAGGGGAAACTTTATTGACACATTCCTGGGGTCAGATACATCACATGATCACACTGACAGAACCACAGGCACATAGACACAGGCAACAGAGCATGCACAATGTCGGCACTAGTACAGTGTATATCCACCTTTCGCAGCAATGCAGGCTGCTATTCTCCCATGGAGACGATCGTAGAGATGCTGGATGTGGTCCTGTGGAACGGCTTGCCATGCCATTTCCACCTGGCGCCTCAGTTGGACCAGCGTTCGTGCTGGACGTGCAGACCGCGTGAGACGACGCTTCATCCAGTCCCAAACATGCTCAATGGGGGACAGATCCGGAGATCTTGCTGGCCAGGGTAGTTGACTTACACCTTCTAGAGCACGTTGGGTGGCACGGGATACATGCGGACGTGCATTGTCCTGTTGGAACAGCAAGTTCCCTTGCCGGTCTAGGAATGGTAGAACGATGGGTTCGATGACGGTTTGGATGTACCGTGCACTATTCAGTGTCCCCTCGACGCTCACCAGTGGTGTACGGCCAGTGTAGGAGATCGCTCCCCACACCATGATGCCGGGTGTTGGCCCTGTGTGCCTCGGTCGTATGCAGTCCTGATTGTGGCGCTCACCTGCACGGCGCCAAACACGCATACGACCATCATTGGCACCAAGGCAGAAGCGACTCTCATCGCTGAAGACGACACGTCTCCATTCGTCCCTCCATTCACGCCTGTCGCAACACCACTGGAGGCGGGCTGCACGATGTTGGGGCGTGTGCGGAAGACGGCCTAACGGTGTGCGGGACCGTAGCCCAGCTTCATGGAGACGGTTGCGAATGGTCCTCGCCGATACCCCAGGAGCAACAGTGTCCCTAATTTGCTGGGAAGTGGCGGTGCGGTCCCCTACGGCACTGCGTAGGATCCTACGGTCTTGGCGTGCATCCGTGCGTCGCTGCGGTCCGGTCCCAGGTCGACGGGCACGTGCACCTTCCGCCGACCACTGGCGACAACATCGATGTACTGTGGAGACCTCACGCCCCACGTGTTGAGCAATTCGGCGGTACGTCCACCCGGCCTCCCGCATGCCCACTATACGTCTTCGCTCAAAGTCCGTCAACTGCACATACGGTTCACGTCCACGCTGTCGCGGCATGCTACCAGTGTTAAAGACTGCGATGGAGCTCCGTATGCCACGGAAAACTGGCTGACACTGACGGCGGCGGTGCACAAATGCTGCGCAGCTAGCGCCATTCGACGGCCAACACCGCGGTTCCTGGTGTGTCCGCTGTGCCGTGCGTGTGATCATTGCTTGTACAGCCCTCTCGCAGTGTCCGGAGCAAGTATGGTGGGTCTGACACACCGGTGTCAATGTGTTCTTTTTTCCATTTCCAGGAGTGTAGTTCTACGTTCTAGGGGACTGATGACCTCAGAAGTTAAGCCCCATAGTGCTCAGAGCCATTTGACCCATTTGAGAGATTCGAAGCTGACACGATCGTGAAAATAAGAAACCAAACCAGCTATTTCCGAAGCATGTAATATTTCATGCAAATTAATATTACTATTCACAGTTAATTTAACTCGCCAGTAAGAGTTAAGGACTTCACAACACGGAATGAGGAATTTCATGCCCCGAGTACATCTAGTCGGCTCCCAGCACGTGAGGGTCTACATGACGTTCAGCGTTAAGTTAAACAAAAAATGTGTGTGAATTCCTAAGGAACCAAACTGCTGAGGTCATCGATCCCTAGACTTACACACTACTGAAACTAACTTATGCTAAGAACAACACGCACACACACACCCATGCCCGAGGGAAGACTCGAACCTCCGGCGGAAGGGGCCGCGCAATACGTGACATGGTGCCACTCCGCGCGGCTAAGTTAAACACCTCAGAAAGTCGGAGTTTCGAGTACAGAAACAAACGGTGGTGTTGTGTACTAGTAACCGTATCGGGTTAAATGGCGAATAGATCGGCGCTACTTATAATTATCTACGGTGCTATCATGTGCGACGACGAGGAGACGGATGAAGCAGTCACGTGAGAAAACCAAAGACACTGAACAGACAGAGGCACTGTGTTTTCTAATAAACTTTACGTGTCATACAGAGAAGCTTTTACGTTTAAGTTTATACAGATGCAAGATTTTTTCCTTGCAAAATTGATCTGTCTAAAAATATTATTAAATTTGTAATCATAAAATAATTATTTTTAGATATTTCGAAATAGAGATAGGGTGTGTGGCACTTCCGACAAATTGGTTATCCGGCAAATGATGTAAGACTTGTGCATCAATAAACAAATTATGCCAACAATACGTAAGCTATACACTACCTTGCTACAAATCAGAATATTCATTTTAAAGTAGTTGGCTGGTGCTGCAAATTATTACTCTAAAGATGAAACTTAACAGAGGAAAGTAGGAAACGTCTGAAACTTCGTAAGTAGTACTGTTCTTTCAACATATTCTGTAAGGAAAAAACTAGTCCAGTCGCTATACAACAGCTAATTTTCTCAAGAAACAGCTACCACTCCTTTGGGATAAACGTATTGTAAGATGTTGAAAACCGTATCGAAATCTGCCCATCACGTTAAGAAAAGATCGTTGTCACGTGAACACATAAAAAAACCTCCGTCTGAACAGGCTTCGGAAGGCCCAACGTCACCGACCGACCGCCATGCCATCCTCACCGATAGGCATCACTGGATGCGAATATGGAGGGCACGTTGTCAGCACACCGCTCTCCCGGCCGTTGTCAGTTTTCGTGGCCGGAGCCACTGCTTCTCATTCGGCTTCACAAGGGCTGAGTGGACACCCCTCATGCCAAAAGCGCTAGGCAGCCCGGACGGTCACCCACCCATGTGGTAGCAGAGCCCGCCAACGATTACCTTCGGTGATCTGACGGGAATCGGTGTTACCATTACGGCAACGCCGTTGGCCAAGTGAGAACATAAATCCAGTTTTAAATTATCAATCATATTATTTTAGTTCCCATTTTGGTGTAAATTACTAAAAAATGTTATTTTAAAGGAGGCAGTATAGTATAGCAATTCGTTTCCTACTGGTGTACTTAGTTAAAAAAATACTCCGTGGACGTCCTCTCTGCACACATTGCGTCGTCCCTGATTAATATTTGTCACTTGTCATTGTTAAAAAAAATTGCAGCAGCTCTGAAACTGACCGAGTAATTTGTTTACAGTGAGCGTCTGAAGAAACAGTTTTGTCAAAAAATTAATATTTCAGGCGAAGGTTTCCGTTGGTTGATTATATTGACAGTTTTCGTAAAGTGCTAACTTTATCAGTGCTTCGGATCGCTTCGTTCAACTTTTGGTAATCACCATTAGAAACCATTGTTTACAGCTGGCTTACTGAATTTCATCATGATCGCGCTTCCGTCGGCGATGAAGGATGGCCAAAGTCCGTTGTTGTTCCGAAAAAAACAGATGCTATGTTGCAAAACGATGTGACTTGGCATGAGAGGGAGGAATCGTTATGCATAGCAACGACAGCAGTACAAACATTTAGCAGTGAAAAACGTCTGTTCCCGACGGATTCTGCATAACATGAGCAAAGTTCAATAACAAGCTCTTGTCAACTGGCCCAAAAATACGACCGAGAAAATGGAAACGCCGTTTGGCTACGGCTTCCCGTTTGGTAGACCGTTCGCCTGGGGAAAATCTTTCGAGTTGACGCCACTTTGGCGACATGCGTGTCGATGGGAATGAAATTATGATAATAAGGATAACACAACACCCAGTCCCTGAGCGGAGAAAATCTCCGACCCAACCGGGAATCGAACCCGGGCCGTTAGGTACGACATTCCGTCGCGCTGTCCACTCAGCTACCAGGGGCGGACACCGAAGAAATGCAAAATACGCATAAAACACCAAAACAGCTGAAACCAAGTATCAGTTGCTGTTTGGGTATTCCAAGATTAGCCGAAACTACAAAAGTGGTTCCTTCACCGCAGCTCGTGGTCGTGTGGTAGCGTTCTCGCTTCCCGCGCCCGGGTTCCCGGGTTCGATTCCCGGCGGGGTCAGGGATTTTCTCTGCCTCGTGATGACTGTGTGTTGTGTGATGTCCTTAGGTTAGTTAGGTTTACGTAGTTCTAAGTTCTAGGGGACTGATGACCATAGATGTTAAGTCCCATAGTGCTCAGAGCCATCTGAACCATCTGGTTCCTTCACCAAGCGCTTGCAACTTGCTTCTTTAGCTACACTTCATATGCTACGATCACTGTTTGAGAGGATCGACACTTAATGCTGATTGGTATACAAAAATTTGTTTTCCGTAAGTGATTGATGAAATCAGGGAAGACGGCGCATCATTCATCATCATGACAATGCCAGCTCTCACACAGCACCTCAAACAATTGATTATTTGACGAATAAAAACGTGGGATTAATGTCTCATTGTCCATACTGATCTCATGTATTGCCTACTGAGTTTTTTAGTTTCCTTAAATGAAACAAAAACGACGCGGACAGAGATTTTCATCACCTCAAGAAGCTGTTGTATCCTTCCAAAACCATTTTTTATTAGATTTCAACATCACAGCGGGAAAAAGTTTCCATAATAGCTTAGTATGCACGCAAAAAATGTGTAAATTTCAAAGAGAAACAATAAAACAATTTCTATCAGAAGATGTTTCCTGTCAAATTTTGAGAAAACTTAAAAAGCGGCCGTCTTATAACCTTCATGCCGAACAGCCCGTTGGTGTTCCTAGGCTGACAATACATATCGTGAGGTATTCCTTATGGTATCATCTCGGATAAAATATTCCGGAGCTAAAATAGACCTCCATTGAAATCTCCAGGCAGGGAGTACTCAGCAAGGTGTCATGAGGAGAAACAAAACTGGCGTTCTGCAGGTCGGAGTGTCGAATGTTAGATCCCTTAACAGGGCCCATAGGTTAGAAAATTTGAAAGGGGAAGTGGATATGTTGAAGTTAGATACAGTGGGAATTAGCGAAGTACAGTGGCAGTAGAAGCAGCACACGTGGCCAGGTGAGTACAGTGTTATAAATACAAAGTCAAATAGAGGCAATGAAGGAGTAGGTCTAATAATGAAGAAGAAAATAGAAATGTGGATAAGTCACTGTTCACAGCATAGTGGAACCATTATCATACCCCGGATAAACGATAGTACTGTGGGAAGCATCTCTCCCATACGGATTAATAAAATTTAAAAGACACGATATAACGAGCATTACTCAAAGAGAACGTGATTACACCCAGAATTAAGTCAAATCACTCAGTAAAATATGAATTTCATCATATATTTCTTCAATCTCTTCATCATCTGTGAAGCTAGTTGGCATATATCAAAAGATGTTTCCTTTCAAATTTGGATAAAACTTAAAAAGCGGCCGTCTTATAACCTTCTTGTGGAACAGCCCGTTGGTGTTCCTAGGTGCCAAAAATTTTTGAAGCCGCGACAAACTTTCACAACACGCTAGAATGTTCCGAGAGGGTGAGCTATCATTTCTTCGGAGACGCAGCTTTGTTTCAATGTTCGAAACAGAAATTCCGAGCATTTACTGTAAAAAATGACCCATGGACCTTGGTGGGGTAGCCTGCGTGCCTCAACAATAGTACTGATATTGAGAGGCCAGACAAACGGGTGGTTCCGGAAGAGGGGCATCAGGCTTTTCTGTAGTTGCAGGGGCAACCATGTGGATGATTGCCTAATATTGCCTTGCAAGATCAGCAAACATGGCCTTGCTCTGCCGGTACTGCTAACGGCTGAAAACTTCGGAAAACTATAGTAATGCCTCTTCCCGGGGCCATGCAGCTCTACTGTGTGGTTAAATAATGGTGGTATCATCTCGGATAAAATATTCCGGAGCTAAAATAAACCTCCATTGAGATCTCCAGGCGGGGGGTACTGAGCAAGATGTCATGAGGAAAAACAAAACTGACATTCTGCAGTGTGGAGTGTTAGATCCCTTAACAGGGCAGATAGGTTAGAAAATTTAAAAAGGGAAGTGGATATGTTGAAGTTAGATATAGTGGGAATTTGCGAAGTAAAGTAGCAGGAGAAGCAGCACACGTGGCCAGGTGAGTACAGTGTTACAAATACAAAATCAAATAGAGGCAATGCAGAAGTAGATCTAATAATGAAGAAGAAAGTAGAAATGTGGATAAGTCACTGTGCACAGTATAGTGAAATCCTTATCACACCCCAGATAGACACGAATCCAACACCCCCGACAGTAGTGCAAGTTTATATGCCAACTAGCTCCACAGATGATGAAGATATTGAAGAAATATATGATGAAGTTCATCTTTTACTGAGTGATTTGACTTAATTCTGGGTGTAATCACGTTCTCTTTGAGTAATGCTCGTTATATCGTGTCTTTTAAATTTTATTAATCCATGTGGGAGAGATGTTTCCCACAATATTAACGTCTTGATTGGTACACTACTAATTTTAGTTTAGCAATGGGTTCTTACTGCACGTGTACCTGTGGAATAATGTTCTGACCTGGGTTAAATAACTGGAATTTCTGCAGAGCGAGCCCGACTGTGACCCCATTCGACGTTGTGGTTAGAAATACACTCCTGGAAATGGAAAAAAGAACACATTGACACCGGTGTGTCAGACCCACCATACTTGCTCCGGACACTGCGAGAGGGCTGTACAAGCAATGATCACACGCACGGCACAGCGGACACACCAGGAACCGCGGTGTTGGCCGTCGAATGGCGCTAGCTGCGCAGCCTTTGTGCACCGCCGCCGTCAGTGTCAGCCAGTTTGCCGTGGCATACGGAGCTCCATCGCAGTCTTTAACACTGGTAGCATGCCGCGACAGCGTGGACGTGAACCGTATGTGCAGTTGACGGACTTTGAGCGAGGGCGTATAGTGGGCATGCGGGAGGCCGGGTGGACGTATCGCCGAATTGCTCAACACGTGGGGCGTGAGGTCTCCACAGTACATCGATGTTGTCGCCAGTGGTCGGCGGAAGGTACACGTGCCCGTCGACCTGGGACCGGACCGCAGCGACGCACGGATGCACGCCAAGACCGTAGGATCCTACGCAGTGCCGTAGGGGACCGCACCGCCACTTCCCAGCAAATTAGGGACACTGTTGCTCCTGGGGTATCGGCGAGGACCATTCGCAACCGTCTCCATGAAGCTGGGCTACGGTCCCGCACACCATTAGGCCGTCTTCCGCTCACGCCCCAACATCGTGCAGCCCGCCTCCAGTGGTGTCGCGACAGGCGTGAATGGAGGGACGAATGGAGACGTGTCGTCTTCAGCGATGAGAGTCGCTTCTGCCTTGGTGCCAATGATGGTCGTATGCGTGTTTGGCGCCGTGCAGGTGAGCGCCACAATCAGGACTGCATACGACCGAGGCACACAGGGCCAACACCCGGCATCATGGTGTGGGGAGCGATCTCCTACACTGGCCGTACACCACTGGTGATCGTCGAGGGGACACTGAATAGTGCACGGTACACCCAAACCGTCATCGAACCCATCGTTCTACCATTCCTAGACCGGCAAGGGAACATGCTGTTCCAACAGGACAATGCACGTCCGCATGTATCCCGTGCCACCCAACGTGCTCTAGAAGGTGTAAGTCAACTACCCTGGCCAGCAAGATCTCCGGATCTGTCCCCCATTGAGAATGTTTGGGACTGGATGAAGCGTCGTCTCACGCGGTCTGCACGTCCAGCACGAACGCTGGTCCAACTGAGGCGCCAGGTGGAAATGGCATGGCAAGCCGTTCCACAGGACTACATCCAGCATCTCTACGATCGTCTCCATGGGAGAATAGCAGCCTGCATTGCTGCGAAAGGTGGATATACACTGTACTAGTGCCGACATTGTGCATGCTCTGTTGCCTGTGTCTATGTGCCTGTGGTTCTGTCAGTGTGATCATGTGATGTATCTGACCCCAGGAATGTGTCAATAAAGTTTCCCCTTCCTGGGACAATGAATTCACGGTGTTCTTATTTCAATTTCCAGGAGTGTATTATAGAAACCGGTTTAACTCACCAGAGGACAAGGCCGTGATATCTGACGTACCTGCTCGCTTTTGTATAAGTATCCCAGGGCTGTCCGTTCAAGGTGTGTGGCTCTTGGAACGCGGAGTTGGGTAGGCGGCGGCATGATACGGTATCCCTGCTACTTGAGAACGCCAGTGAATGTAACAGGGTGAGCCCTGAATGTTTTATTTAGGAGCAATCTGCAGTTTCGCCGACCAGCCTGTTCACAGAGTGAAAAGGAAAAGGCAACCCAGCTAAGCCGCACGAACGGCCGGTAAGCATTTTAGTCAGCTCGTGAGGATGTGACCTTACAGTTTCCAGTTAAGTGTTTAATGTTTTCCGGCATGCCTCGCTGTCGCCAAGTCTGGAAAGTTTACTTCGGGCCGTGGGAAACAGAGCTCAGCAGTGTCTTGCCGGCAATATTAAAATGCTATCTGGTGGGAGAGCAAGCCAACGGCTTTCCGTTCGTTGGTCAGCCTTGTAATACTGTAGATGAATGGGAGTTTAACAATAATTTGTTCATATTGTTTAACTCTAATAAATTCCCTGACTGGAAGAAGAGCAAATTAAATTTTCGGAAGGGAGAGGGTAGCGAGCCTTCGACGTAAGCTGGAGAGAAGAGAGTTGACATTCTGCCGCGGACTCTGATTCTGGTCCAGATTCTGAGTCTGACCGGTATTCTCCTGGGGGCGAGAATACAGATGCGAGCTTTCGGATTCCTGCCGTCAGTGCTAAGTTTTATGGACTTCGATTTTGGTTAGTAAGAGTACGCTGTCCCATCCACAACGCTTGGTGTGTTTGCTTCATTCATTAAGAACGTTTAACTTCTGATTGCACGGAATGAAATAGAGGTTCAGTTCAATGTTCGCTCGCTTTGGGTAGCCGTGGTTGTTGGATAACTCTTGACAGCCAGACACTGATCTGGTGTCATGCAATAAGATTGAGTACTTTCGTAACTCACGTACGAGCTAGTGGTACTTGGCATATCTCCAATTCGGCAGAAACAGCTCTGCACATGGGGTGCCGTCAGTATTTGGTCTAGTTATTGGACCTAATTTGTGGAGAGCTGGGTAGAATATGTTTAAGATTATGTTTGCAGAGCCATGTGAACTCGTGGACTTACCATTGTTCAACAGTAATAGTAGGCCCGATAATCTAGTACCAGTAAGGTAACAGTTTTGCAATCTTGCTACGCACGAATTGCCATGCACTAAGGATGTTGCAGCCACACGTTTTACGTGTGGCCGTGTTGATGATTTGTCTCACGATTGTTCAAAGTGTAGATGGGTGACGATACGCAGGAAAAAGTAATTTATAAGGTTTTTTTAGTGTAGTAGTGGCTTATTCGTGTTGCAGGTATTAATTACAGTACAGGTGAAGTACGCAAAATGATAGAAACACATGCAGCTAGTACTACAGAGTCTGTTGCTGCTCTGTCGCCAAAAGCAGGAGACTGAGGACCACTTTCGTAGATCTCAGGCTTTGGGAGCTCGTCAGGTTCAGTCAGGGGAAAAGGAAAAATATGGCGAGAGTTGGGGGGTAGCTTCTTTCTTTTGATCAAGCAGTAACCGCGCTTATGAATCCCTTTTCGGGTTAAACAACAAAAGGATATGTCGGTTTTCATTGATGATGTTACAGCTACTGCTGCAAAGAGCAATTGGTCAGACGAAGTAATCCTTCGTGTGGCTAACTTCCGTTTAGCAGGGGACTCCGAGACTAGTATATCATGAGACCCTCAGTAAAGCACAGCCGTTTCAGCAGTTGGTCGCCGGCCAGTGATACCAAAAATAAAATACCACATGGCTTTTTCCCGACAAGCTCAGCATTTTGACTTTGAAGCGTGATGAGTCTGTGGAAATATTTTCAGACAGGATTTGCAAAGTCAGTGCTCAGAACTGTGTGCCTAGCCAGAATACGGAGCGGAGACCAATAAGATGTTAGTGAAGAAGGCTGAAAACAGGGCGCTACATGTTCCGTTGCACCCGAAATTCCCGCGGAAATCTCACGAAGAGTTCGCATTGAGAATCCGGATGATTTAACAGTAGCTTTTAGAATTGCGGTGCAATTGGAGGAAATCGGTTTTGTCTTTAAGCAATGGGTAGGTTACCATGTTTAGGCTTCTGGAGTCAAATGCTATAGGTGTGCGTAAGGGCCACACGCAGACACAGCATTAAGCAACCAGAGGGCTACTCATGAGGAAAAGTGGGTCACTGCCGCCAAATAGAAAAGCTGTGACCATCGGAAAGTACTCCCAATAGACCGTAACACTGCACAAGTTAAGAGCACAGACTGACTGCTGCTCAGTGGGCTTAGTGGGACAGAGGTTTCGTGTTCATTGTCGGTCTAGAACTGGCAAGTGGGAGAAACTGAAGCCATAAGATATACGTTATGTGAGGTTTGCGATAGAAGTGTTGAGTCATTGGGCACGACGGTACTTGAGTTTACCATTGGCGGAACTAAGTTTACGGAGCGTTGGAAGTTATGCCATATGTGGGAGAAGGATATTCAGTGATTCTTGGATTAGATTTTCTCGACGAATATCATGCAAGAACCGATATTTGGCAATGCATGCTTGAGCTCAGTGAAACTTTGTTCCACTTTGGTGATGCAGTAGTAAATGAAGCCATGTCACAACACTCACCTGTCATGAAGGTGATGCCAGCTAAATTACAGATGAGTTCGCTAAAGATTGATCAGCAGGGGGCCGCGCGAAGTGGCCGTGTGGTTAGAGGCGCCATGTCACGAATCGGGCGGCCACTCCCGCCGGAGGTTCGAGTCCTCCCTCGGGCATGAGTGTGTGTTTTGTCTTTAGCGTAAGTTAGTTTAAGTAGTCTGTAAGTCTAGGAACCGATGACCTCAGCAGTTTGGTCCCATAGGAATTCACACACATTTGAACATTTTCATCAGCAGGATAAAATACTGGAAGGTAAGGGGAAAGCTAGTGTGGGTTTCAGTGGTCGGTCTTGTGAGACTTTGTATGTGGTTGAGCCACTCTCCAGTAATGAAGAGTTGGATGGTTCACGTAGTTTTGTGCGCCGAAGCATAGCGCGCATGAGTAATATTAATGGGGAATATACGGTTGCAGTTAGCGCAGATAACTTTGGCAGAAGTGTTAGACTATCAACAAGTATGGTTATAGCCACTTTGGAAGTATTAGAGGAAGATGACTTCGATAAGTCGAGTCTGGATAGAAGCCGTTAGGAAACAGTTAAAACAGCAACCTTATTAGAAGCTGGGTCCCTTGAAGGGCATTCATTGCACAGCTGTTGAAAAAGTGTTATTGAAGTTTAACGACTTGTTTTGTACAGATGAGGGGTTACCAACAAACCTGGTAACTTAGAACCGTACACCAACAGGGGATGTTCACCAATTTAAAGGAAGCTGTATCATATAAAAAGATATTTACAGCTGTTAATAGAGGAGTTTACTGAACAGCAACTACAATATGGGAGCACAGAACCTAGTGATAGTCCCTGGAGTGCAAATATCACGATCATCCCTAATAAATCATTGGATGGAACAAATACATGTAGGGTTTGCTGCAGTTATAGGTTTCTGAAGGCACAGACCATTATAGATGCTTATCCAATCCCTAATATTACACAAACATTGGATAGTTTGGGTCAGTGTCGTCACTTTACCACAACTATCTGGAAAGTGGTTATCATCAGTTAGAGGTAGCACTTGAGGATAGGCCAAAGACGGTATTTACCGCAACATGCAGACACAATCATTACAAGCGGATGCCATTCGGTTTAAAAAATACAGCTGTTACTTTTCAGCAGTTATTAGGTGGAGTTTCAAGAGGATTCAAACCTAAGACCCTTATGGTCTATTTGCATGACGTAATAGTCTACTCAAAGGACATAGCAAAAACTTGACAGACAACTGGAGGATGTTTTTAGTACGTTACAGTCAGCCTGTTTGATGCTAAAAAGGACAAGTGCCTTTTTGCTCAAGCTCGGGTTCGCTATCTGGGAAATGTAATTAGTGAGTATGGTGTTCAGACCAATCCTCTTCTTACAGAAACAATTCAAAGTTTCGCAGCACTGCAGACCGCCAAACAAACAGTTGCTTGTCAGCTCGTACAACTACTACCATAAATTTGTAAAGTATTTTGCAAAAATAGGCACACCTTTGAAGAGATTACTCAGAAAATGTGTAAAGTTGTAGTGGACACAGGACTGACAGCTAGCATTCAAAAAATTGGAAGAGGCATTGATTTCGGATCCCATATGGGTTTTTTCAGATTTTGAAGAAGATTTTTCCTCTCTTGTGACGCTTCTGACAAGACAGTCAGCTGCATTTTGAGTCAGATGATTGATGGAAAGGCGAATCCAGTATCATTTGCATCGAGGCAGTTAAATAAGGCGGGATGAAACTACTCAACAACTGAAAAGATGTTAGTGGTCATATAAGGGACTACATATTTCCAGTATTATTTGTATGGTAGAAGATTTAAAGTTGTGACTGATCATCCATCATTGAAATGGCCTAGTCGTCTAACACAGTGGACTCTTACGCTTAGTGAGTGTGATTATGAGGCTGTCCATAATCACACAAACATTGACACATTAATCCGCAAAGTTGCCATGTTGAGTACAACTGGGCAAGAGTGTGTTGGAATTGCAACAATGTAGTTTGCATGTACAACTCAAAGGTTCATTGTGTTGTGTTTATTTGCAAGATGCTCCCTTACAACTTTTTGTAATATTGTGTGTATGTATGTATGTGTGGTGATGATGCAATAACGACGACAGAAGGGAGAGCGTGAAACCTGGTGCCAGCACATAGCCTACTCCTCGTGAATAGCACCAAGAGGGCTGCTAAGCTGGATATCCCCATCCATATGGACAGATCACCATCAACAGTGTCACATACCCTCACTTCATGAGACAATGTGGAGGGGTTTGGTATTTATACTAGAACATTGGCGCAAAGCCTGGTGATGACGAACTTTACACCACCACCACTTCTCCCTTTGCCGGCCAACTAGGGCACTAAAATTTTTTTTCACCACCAGTTTTCGAACCAGCTTACCCCCAGGTCGAACACCACCACACAAGTGTGCATTAGCGACTTTGGCCACGGAGGTGGGTTGCATTGTGTTGTGTATACGTAGATTTACTGTTTTCATGTAACTGCCATGTGTATTTTTCTCGATTATTACAGGTTATTGTCAGGTTCTTGTTGCTGCTGTTTCTTGTTTCTATTTGTCGATAGTTAATCGTTTCAGAAGGAGGAAGAAAATGGTGCACGGTTCCTTTCCTGAAGTGGTGACTTCATGAAGACATCCTGGATGATGAGAATGGTCCCGAGTTGGCCATACTTCATTGAGAGTGGAGCAGACAGCTCGACTGTCATTCAACTGTTGGAAATACGTACGTTTTTCTCCATTCAGTTGTATGTCTTGCTTACAAGCCATCAGTGGACACTGATATCCGACAGTAGAGATCCAGGAAATTAGGAAAGGAATTCGGAAACTGGAACATGTTTTATTGGAATTGCATAATAAAGCACAGGGAAGTGACGTTTATAGGGAAAGTGCAAGAGAAGTACAAGTAGTTACAGTTTATTGACAGCAAATTAAGAGCACAGTTATCACAGCTGGTAAATATTGTACTATGGATCATAGTTAGAGGGAAAGAGGTTGGTTAAATGTGGGGATTAAGTTACAAAAAATTGTATCCAGGACAGCAGATGAGGAGGAGGTTCGGAAATTAAATTATGCACTTGATCAGATCCAGAAAATGGCGAGTCCTACGAAAATTGTAGCAGAATGGCATGCAACTCAATTATCTAGTTTAGAGCAGGGGTTGGTTCGAAATTATGTGTTACACCATTCACCTGTATCCGGTGAAATGGGGCTAATAGGGAAACGGACACAAATAAGGATGCAGGAGGTATTGTGGATTTCAGAAAGTAGGGAGGCATTGGCTGTACTTGGTATTCTCGCCAGAAACGGTGTTGACAAATTGCTATGAAAAAGGGAAACCTGAGGGGTTTGAGACAATTAGAGTTGCAGGGAAGCAGAGTTATCATTAACGGTACGACTTGTGAGATAGTCGTGACGGATTTCCCCCTTCTGTCTACACTCACTGGTATGACTGTCCACCACTGACACCGACACAGAATACATTGTATTGGACAGAAGGGTCACTAACAGTATTAACCAACCAGAATTCAACTTATCTTAATGTCATTCTCAACCCTAAACTTGTGCATTTATTAGACTAATTTCCGGTAGGAAAATTTCAATGGAGCAGACGTTGCATATTCAAAATTTTCAAGAAAATCGTCAGCACAAGATTATATCGATAAGCATTTCAGCTACCAGTTGTGGCATGTTTCTACAAAGTATTGGCATGTTTTATTTTTGTAATAAACACAGATGTGCACAGTCTGCAAATCCACCAATGCATCAGTTGCCGGTCAGGTGATTAAGCGCATGAGCCGAGGGAACAGCTTATGGAAGCAAAACCTCTGTAATAAGTAGTGTAAGCATTGGATGAAAATTGTATTGTAATAAGATCCTAGAGACCGCACTTAGAGAAGCTCATTTCAGTAATGGGTAAGGGGCAACCCATGCGAGAGCTCCTGGCTGGAGCTCGGTGTTGCCATCAGCACGGTATGGAGGCTTTTTCAGTTTGGTAACATAAATTTTAATTAAAGACTTCTTTGGGGAAATTCGGGAAGAATCTTTCGAAAGAGAGGAGCGAGCTACTCCCCAGAAAAGTTTGCTTACGTACTGCGAATTTTTAAAGTATTATTCCTACAGTGGCCAGGCAGTAGAGGCCAGCACGGTCCATGCGCTACTCAATTACGCCCCTGGACGGTATTTTTGACATTACAACAAAACATTCCGGGCAGATGGGAGTTTGCAACACTGGTCAATAGTCGAGCACATTGAACAGCTAACACTGTGAGACCAAGAGTGAAGTAATATTTTGTAACTCTGGCACTTGCGTGCTACCGAGAAACTCTCACATTGCGAATTTAACTGAGCCTAGCAACCCATGCTCAGGGCAGAGTGAGCAAAGGAGAGCTGACAGGATAAGCAGTAGGAAGCAAGCTTACTAGTCGCCCTCCAGGAGAACATAAATGTAGCTTTAAGGGTATAAATAATCAAGCTTAGGGGCTCAAAGCATTCAGTCGTGCCACCATTCTGTCCAGTCTTGAACGGGAGAGAATGACAGGCTTTTGAGTTTCAGAGAAATCATGACCCGCCCTTGGTGAAGAAGATCGGCTGATTACCTGCCTGCAGATTAACTCATGGAGTTCTGGCGAGGTGCGCCTACCTGAGGCGTAGCAGCCTCTGGACTTAGGAAAGTTCACCGATGCAGGGAGCTGGTGTGCAGCTAGCACCCACCCTCTGAGGGACTTCCGCTAACGGACTGCAAGCTGCCAGCGATCCGGCTGGGGCATGCGCACCCTTGTGGTCTCCTAGCCACCTAGAAGTCATCAGCCATTGTCCTGGTCGAAGTGACCGAGGAATGGCTGCTCGGCATCGTGGTACCTGCCGCCCGCGACCCAGGAAAACAGGCTGACATAGACCGGGGCATCGGCGCGTTCCGCGATCGGCTGCGTTTGCAAGCACACAGTGCGTCCGTGAGGATGACCGAAGTGCTGTATAAAGCTGCTTGAATAGACGCCAATCAATAACACCACTGTAACTATATGCTCCAGCACAAATCTGCTATCTCCCTCGCCATTTCTCTAACTCATCCTGAAGCGTAGTAGTCCGGAATGGGCCCGATTGTTACAGGTCATCGAAAATGTGTCGGGAATATATTCTAAGTGCGTAAGGCTGACAGGATTGCTATGCCTTGCATGCATTAACACCTCGGGCAGTGACAAATCTTATTACAATGCTAGAGATTTACTCCTAAATTAAATGAAGTTTCTGCAATGTAGTTCTTAATTAATTCCCCATATTTTTCTTCTTAGAAAAGTAAGTTGTCATGAATACCATATTTCACATTATCTAGTCTTGATAAAGAAATGCGCAGTAATAGTTACCACATTTTCGGATATGTATAGGTCCACTCCCTGTGCTTTCACGCCTACGGCGTGGTTAACGCTGTGCATCAAACTCGCCCATATTTCATCTGCTTGTCTTCACGTCATAGGATAAGACAAAATGTTGAAGACATCTACGTGTACAAACTCTGAAACGACGTTTACAAGCTCCTGGCATCACGCGCGAACTCCGCCAAATATAAATGTAAATGAACGAAGATCTCTGGCACACATTTCTACACAACTTTTCAATAACCATAGTTCTCACTGAAACTGATAATGCTTCAGAACTCACACCCCGTCGTGTTCTGCAGACATGTACCTTGTAAACGCATGGTGGCAGATCTGTATGACAGGAATGCAAAGCACTTGCCATAGCCGATGTAGCACCCTTTTCCTTAGTCGCTAATGAAACCTCCCCCACACACTTACGATCACTATCTTTCGCACTCACGACTTTTTTTTTTTTTCTCCTCTCACACTATCTCACGAGCACGCGCCGTCATGCTGTAGCGGGCAGCTGGGTGCCACTCACGTAACTAAGAGCAAACAGACAGACAGTTCGAGCAACGGATATTTGAACGAGCGTCACGGAATTCGAGTGCAGTTGCTCATTGCATCCAAAGAGGCTGTACTGACACCTGTCGGACTTAAAGTGGAATTTCATGCACCGAGCAATTTTAACAAGCATAAATACCAGATGCAGACCTCTAGTAGATGTGGATGATGAAATGTATCGCTGCTGTAAATTACAAATTGCGTACTCTAAAACAAAAGCAAAACAAAATCTATGTATTTTTTATGTCAGCTACTGCACACTGATTTTAGTACAATGTGTAATAAATAAGTTTTGCTCCTCATGAAGTTCTAGTAGGGCATGAATTATTTATTGTAAATAAAAGGAAAAAGGCTATAAATTAGTGTTGAGAACACACTCCTCTCTAAGAATTATGTTTATTATTTTTCATTCTGTGCTTCTGAGCAAAGCAAACTCATTGGTTATGTCACTGAAGTCGACCTTAGTAGCTGTGTCGTGATCCATCAACAAGATAGTTGAATTTGGCAGTTTGCTTCACCTGTACTCGACAAAGTAATTATCTTTAATGTGCTGAAACTGTGTTGAGAAAGATGCTGCTGTCACTAGAATTGTCATAAATATAGCAAAGCTATTTCGATGTCCAGATAAGCATATCATAGCCCACACTAAAAAAAAGCTTCACAAACCCACATAAGAAGCTTTGTTAGTGCTCTTCTTCAGCTGTTTCTACATAACTTTAAAGCCAGTGTTTCGTTAAATAGCTCAGCTGTATTGGTATGTCTGCTATATTTGATACCAAATATCCTATTTTTCAAAATAAGATAAACAGCTCTCATTTTAAGCATTCCTGACAGGAAATTGAAGCGAGACAAAATGGTATGTTATATGTGAGAGATATTTCCCTTTTCACTCTTCGTTCTATCAAATAATTTTAAGCTTTTAACTAGTTTCACTCCAGTTCTCAGTTGCCAAAAATCTGAAGCCTTTGATCACATAGCATATTTGCTTCAGCAGCTACTTGCCAACTTTTGAGATATTGCAATGTCATAGCAAAGTTGCAGCAAAAACTTCATTGCTGAACATGAGGTAGCTGCGTAGGCAGTAGCTGTATGTACGAGGTGCACTGTTGACACAATCCATGCTACACTTGCTCAGTACACTATGGAAAATGACTCACTGTTCAGACATAAGTGTTAAATCCTTGTCACCTTGAAAAACTTGTCATGACACGACAATATTAAGTGAGCGAAAAGATGTGAAAAAAGCCTTATACTACACACAAAGCACATTGAGACAAGGGAACTCAAGTCCTCCCCCCCTTACATGACTGAATATTACAGACTTATTCCTTCAGGGCACTTCCAAGTTACTCATTTTAGAAAATGTTACCATTTTATAGTAATTCAATAATGCATTATTATTTAACAGCTTTCTCTATAATGATTCAGAGCACGATTGTGTAGACAACCCCTGGTGCATCGTCAGTCAGCTGATATCGAAAATGATTGAAAACAGTTCCCAGCCCAATATCATGATGATCATCGAATATATCTTTCACGTCATGTTAAAGAAGCAGTGATGAGTCGGGAGGAAAGAAATTCAAATAGGCTATTAAAGATTACCATTGTCAATCACAGAAGAGCTCAACATTTTATTCGCGACGAAAGAACACTTGTCAGAGGGCAAGTTATACATAAAGGAGAGTACATGCTGACATTATTTGGTTACATTCTCTCTGTTTATGCAGTATCTGTATCTTCACTTTACAATGTACTTCATACAGAACAGACACTGTTCCAATCATTACATCTGTGATAAATACTACAAAATTGATTTGCAATTTGCGAATCCAGATTGACATCTAATTTTTTGTGACAAATGAAAATTTCTGCCAGAGCAGAACTCTAACCCCAATTTCCCATTTATCACAAGCAATAATTTACCACTTCGGGTATCCCAACATGCCTCCAGGACCAAACCGAGTTGCAATGTCCTGGAATCCACAACCCTTACAGTCACACATTTCACAATTCCCGCACAGGGGAAGGGAAATATTTTATTGTCATTTTAATCTGTCGATGCACAGATACAACTTACACCTTACAACAACAAAAAATCAAATAGCAGCTGTTCAGAGTGATGACCTCTGTTCTCAATGTACGCACTTAATTTTTCACTGCCCCCTCTCATACAAGCCCCTCCCTCCCTTCCCAGTCTACTGTACATTGTGACAGGCAGCTAGGACCCCAATATTTTCTCTTAAGTTTCAACTAGTGTTCATACACCATTAATTTCACATAATACCATAGTTTAAAAGTCAACACAAGAGACTGGTAATCATACTGGCCGAGGAACAGAATCAGTCCCAGTTCAAGTTGGAAAGCATCAGTAGTTCAGTTGCTGATAAACTTTAATATATTAAAGTGGATGGTGCGGATCCTAACACAGATAAGATGTACACAGTCTGTGGGAGCATGCCTCTAAAAAAAAATACGCACAATTGAAATGGGATGGCAGTAGGTAAGGTCACATTAGTTGTCAGTTCCGAACTACAAGTTGTACAGAGACTGGGATGTACATGGTGGTTGGATTTTAGAACTTCGGACATGAATAATTAGCAGCCGAAATCATCGTGGTTGAAAAAGGTATGATGAATCCATTTAAAGAACTGAACCCTTGGTTCAAAACTATCTGGACCCATTGAGTTGGCACTTTGTTTACACTATGGATGCAAGCATTGCTCCAACAGCAATCTCCACACCATATTCTTCAAAGTGTGCATTTCACAGCTAATTTTAAAATTTTACTCTGAACAGTTGCTCATTCCAAACATTGCCAAGCTCGTTGTGGCTTCAGTTACCCACTTTGTCGTAGCTTCCAATCCCTAGTACTATTTTTAACATGTTGGAAGCTTTTCTCCAGACATTAATTTGATTTTAATGGTCATACATCCTGATACAGCAACCTACAGACATTTATGATTTAGTGAATCAAGTGCTGTCTACAACAACTGGTCAAACTGTTAACTCTACCGTGCGCACAGCACTGAATACGTACAGATTTTTAAGCCATAACAAACATTTTTTTTTCGACTCTGAGAGGTCACCTCTGTGTTATCTACAAACACTGCACAGTGTCTGGTGAAGAAGCAATAGATGAAAATGGGATGCACATGGACATTCAATTCATGTTATGGAAGTTTTCAAAAATTAGTAGTGTAGCCACACTGGCCAAGAATTTGTTACTTTCCAGGAGCACAAATATTGGAGGCAACAGCTTCACTCTGTTTTTGTATTCTGTAATATTCAGTTTTCTATTGAAAACTGAGATCTCCATTTCTATATACCAACAAGCACAGTCACTTTTGTTTCTTGGTCCTTTATTACCCGACATTGGGTTCATGCTCTGCTGATCTATTTTGTTTTACAAAAAATTTTGGAATACTGCAACATTTGTTAAGAGTCTCTGGTGCATAGAGAGCCTCCCTCACCATGCAAGAAAACATGGCCTTACTCACATATCCTTCTGACATGCTCTTTATAAGCATCCAGCACTGCTCAGTCAGCAATGAGACGTATATCAGCCAACTAAATTATTTATGTATTAACTATTTACAATTCTGAAAATTGTTAGCAGAGTTTTGCTTCTCACTGCTATTTACCAGTCTGTCTGTGTGAAAGCAGAATGACACCTTTTCAGGATTGCCTCTCTGACTCATTTTCAAAAAAACAATTTTAAATAACGTTTTTATTCAACTTTCACATCTTTAGTTTAGTCCCTACCTCCCTGAAAGTATTCCCTCATCTATTCACAATCTTTCTTAACATTGTTTACACTTAGGCACAAAGTCACACATTACTCGATGTCACCTACGGTATCCTTCCTACTTTAATTTTAATTTTGGGCATTTATAGGAAGATCTCACGAATAATGTGGCACAAAAATCACAAACCGAGCAAGTTCAGTGGGCACCGACATTTTGTGTGTTGAAAAAACCACAAGGTTTTTTGTTTTCACAACTGTGGTCACTGAATTTTGTTGTTCAACATTTTCCAAATTAATTACCTGAGATTGCAAACTTTCTGTAGTCACTCCAAAAGACTTGATATGTCAACTGACTTGACTTCACTCAACTGATGGCCACTTTTCAATCAGCAAAAAGCAACTGCTATTCAAACGTAAATTTTTGAGCACTGGTTTAGAAAATGGCAGGAATGACTGCATAGTGCAACTCAAACACAGTCTATTGAGTAGTAGTAGTAGTAGAATTCTGAACAGGCATTAATGATTCTTAAGTTATAGGACACAAAGTTTTGCCTTTCTTTAACATATGTTCAGCCTATATTCACTAAGGTAAAATATCACATTCCTCAGAATCTCAAAAGTTTTGTTACTTGGCTAGCCTAATAGTTTAGGATGACAAAGTCTAACAATTTAAAATGCAACTTAATTTTACATTAAGTGTCTTCAAACAGTTAGTACTAATTACAGACTTATCTGTTAAGTTGTCTAAAGGGATCCTACAGCTACAGTTTGTGTTATTTAATCTGAAATTCATCAATATACTGTGGCAGCTGGCATGTACATGGGGGGGAGGGGGTGTAAATTCTTGTCCAATGGTAAATACAAACGTACAATAAAAAACTGTACCAAGACTGAAGTAAATACAATAAATGATGGAAATATACCACACACAACTCCTGCAACTTTTCTTTTGGAACATACTTCAGGAAAATGCATATGGTTGCTATTGATGTAAACTCATATTAAATAAATTTTTCCATCGATAATTTATTGAGACACTTGCTACAATGTTCTGGACACACTCAGCTCAGACACCAGCAGCATTTCTAACACAAGAAACATCTATAACAATAAGAATTTTAAAAAGGAATTCAAAGATGTAAAAGTTACACAAATTCAGTTACAAAATTTCACACAGACATATCTACACATCACACACTTATCACCATTACTGCAATGCCATGTTCACTTCTGTGCCCTGCACGTTCACAGTCTATTGTTACTTCATTACTTTTAAGTCTCTAGTTAAAACTTTGGGTCAACAGTTTCTACCTTAGTGAAATTACAGGCAATCCCCAACTTAGGGTACACATCCATTTTGGTAGCTCCTTTCTTACTAAAGCACAATTAATTTTCTTCGTATCAGCTTTACCGCGACCTGCTCAGATATGTACCATATCAAGCAAGTTAAATATACTTTAAGCTTTTAATACTTGATCATTCAATTTTTACTCTCAATGTTTAGTTACATTAATTTGTGTCTGAAGTGACTAAATTATTACATCATTTAGATAGACTCTTACCACATTATTTGGACAGTAATCTAATAGTTTGTTTTCAAAAAGCTATGTCCTTATGAAGCAAGCACATTAACGGACATCAATTCAGATTTTACTAAATTTTCATTTCTAAGAAACTCATCAGTAATAGCCGAAAATCCTCTCTTAAGAATTGTACTGTGTCAAAATTATCAGAAGCATATCCTTTTTAATGTATTGTGAAACTTTTAAGACAGAACAAGACCACATGTGTGTGATTATTCCATAATTTTTTGGATACTTCCAGACATCATAAATTCCCAACATAATAAATGATGCCCACCCTAAGTCAGGGACATGTGTAATTTCTTGTTTGATAAATTTAAAACTTAAAACTGAAACAATAAATAAAGTCAACAAAGTACTGCTAAATCAGGAACACTTGCACAATTAACTTAATTCTTCTCGTCAGAAACACCAGTCTTCATGAAAGTAATAATCCCAACAAACAATATAATTCACAGTAATTATAGGTCTGTCTCATACAAATATAAATTTGAGATATGGCAAGTAACTTGACATATGAAAGGTTTCTCATTTAATTCCCACCTCCATGGAAAATTTGGGAAGAATACGTTGTCCTCAGTCTATGGCAGAGGAGTAAATGTATGAAATGCAGCCATTAAATGATGGATAACAAAGGAAATTTTAAAGTTACTACCAACTTTTCCAGCAGAACTGCTGAATTTTTTAAATCAAATTAGTGATGCTGTATTGACAGTACAGACAAGACCTGCTTAATCATATTAATAGAGGATTTCTAAGAAAAAAAAATAAAGGATTTTCAAGTGAATACAAAGTACAACAATGCTCACGAGTTCAGTCTCATTAAAACAAACACATGAATGGTAATTGTGCAACACGGACAGAAACCCAAAGGATTGCAAGTTAATGCAGAGGTACAGGGATCAATGGTCATTAAGGTGTTTTAATGGGGTAAATTAGTAACTGGCAAAGAGAGAGAATGGATGGGGAACGTTTTCTATTTGCCATTACGAATATTGGTCAAAACACACGTCTGTCTATAACATATTATGGTAGATGCCCATATCTGTTCCATTTAGGTATGTACCAGTCATCTTGGATTTCTGAGCTCTTCTGTTCAGTAGTTACTTTCCGGCTTTCACAAAAAGGTCAATATTACTCTACAACATACATTGTGAAATTTCCTGGATTAATTTTCACTCTGCAGCTGAATATATACAGTTATAAGGCTTCCCAACATTGAACTGTGGTCTAGACAAACTTCAGCTCAGACTCCCAGCTTTCATGAGCAATGCTCTTAATGAGATATTAACAGATGACACTCAATGCATCCAGGAACGATGATCTAATAGTGCCTCTCATAGTTCCTTTCTCCCAGAGGTGCTAGCCGAGCAAGGCATACAAGAGACTGTCTAAAGAATTTGGGAAGTAAAACAAAGCTACTGGTAGTTCATACTTTACAGTTGGATCATAGGTCATGTTTGGATAGCTGACTCACTATGGCTACTACCCACAAAAGGGAAGAGTCATGGTTCACGTACTAGTCTGACTATTGTTTGTTAACTTCCATTGCATAACTGAGTCCTGCACTAAATCTTGCTGTGAAATAGGTTTCACCCAGTCTTGAGCTTTTTAACTTTATACGGAGCTCTATAATGCTATACTAGAGACAAGGTATCAATCAAGGGCCTTGTTTGTAGTTGGAACTTGCTTTTTTTGTATATTTTCCCTTGTCCCCTGAACTGGACAGCAAATTTATACAACAAAAAACTGAAAGAGAGGTATGGCTTTAAATACGGAACTATGTGGTACATTTTACTGAGTTGTTACACATCCAAATCCTAGGTCTGACAAAGATTTCACATGAAAGAAGGCCCATGGCACCAACTGAACTACTGTGTTCATGCCAGTGTGCCTCCTAAAGTTAAACAATGGTCCCCAGTGGATGGCATAAACTTAGGAGACTGCCTCAACTTTAAATGCAAATATTTTAGGTTGACTACAATGAACTATTAACTATTGACAAAGGAAGGCCAGATCCTGAAGAAAAGTTTAGTTAAATCTGTACATCAAACATGTGTTATGACCATTATTGTTATTCAGTGCATTAACTGTAGCTGTGGCAATGTTGCAATGTTACAACTGTGTCAAAACCTCGCATAATCATCATCTCAGTTTCTTCGTTGTTATGAACACTACTATGTCCTAAATGTAACAGAAAAATACTGCCTTGCTGCCTTAACGTGTGTAATGGAGGACGAGTGTGGCAGAATATTGGAGAGGGTGGGGGGGAGGAGGGTTTACGGAGGAACTGAAAGGAGGGGATGCATGTGGGGGAATAGGTGTTGTGTGGAGGAAGGATGAAATGAATGAATGCTATACTAGAGACAATGTATCAATGAAGGGCCTTGCTTGTAGTTGGAACTTGCCTTTTTTTTTTATCAGGTAGCAGATCTTTGAAAGTAACAGATTTCTGAACAAACATCACCACTCATCACAGTTGTAGGATACAAAACATCTAATGTTACAACACTGTGTAACATGGAAGATACACTAGTCATTAAATGCAATAGCAGAAACTGCACCTTCATTTCTTTAAAGTTGCTCCTTTCATTTAATAGGTGCAATATCTGAATTTTCTAATAAATGAGACCCCTGCAGATGGTTTGGAGAAGGCGTCACCTTCTTCCCAACAATGTCTTCAACCAATTCCACAAAAATACACTAAATTTTCACACCTCAATTGAAGCTTTAATTTATTGATCAGTTTCCTATTCTAAGTATACAATCAATTTGATTGTAAATTTAGTGATCTCTTTCAATTTTTAACTTAAACATCTGGAAAGTGAATTTCCATTATTAGTCTTACAGGAAACAAATGAGTATACAACACCAGTTAAACTTCACTGACAGGTTTCTTCTTTCACAACTGAAGAGTTACAGCGTAACTTCACAGTTTTAAATCTACACTCTGCACTCCATATGTCTATACAGAAGCAGCAATATTCCACAAACTTCAATCTTGACTCACTGTAAAGTAATGTTTTGGAAATACGTTGGTTCCAATTTAAACAATCTTCACAATGCATACTAAAGTACAGGCCTGTAATTCTGCAGTGAGATCAAGTTTATGAGTACTAATTTCTCACTTCTGTTGTAACATAATTCTCTTCCTATGCAATAGTCAAATGACCCTGACATAAGTCACATCACAGTCTCATGAAATCAAGTCCAAAAGTTCAGACACACAAACTTTTTACAAGAATATATAACCACATTCAATCAATATCTATCTTTCATTTTACCACTTTTATGTCTGACACTTACAATGCAGTAAGGGGATTCATTCACATGTAACGTCGGAGAACTTCAACTTCTTGACTGAAAAACTATGCAGTCTCTATCTGTCCACACAAACACATAGTGTCAAAGTCAACTAACACCGAACTATGTGTAGCTACCAATGGCTAAATTTCTCACTTTTACATTGTTTTGTCACTTCCAAAAACACGTATCTTAATTCCACACTGTAAGAGTTCTGCTGCTGCTGTAAAATTTTATTCACCTTTGCCTGTACAAACAACATTTACTCAAGAAGCTGTCTAAGTCATAACTTTAAAATATCAAATTGCATACCAGTATGAGACACTATGTAATCGAACTTCATGATTTTCATTAAGTAATTAAAATTAGACATCAGACTACAGTCAGTCATCTCTATCACTGTCTTAGTATTCAACACAATGTTGATGTTGGAAAATGTTAACTATTAACATTACACACACAGATTTTGTATGATTACAGACATTTTCAAAAAATAAAACACACAGCACAACTTGTTTCTAAGAATTTGACATTTCTATAATGCTTGGACCTTTGACCAATGAATTTTCTACAGCTTAAAGCACAAATGCTTAGGCTCAAAACTTTCATTCTGTGGTAATACTGCTTTACATCAAACATGTGATGTTTACATTCAGTGTAAGTTTTAAAATTCAAGGTAGCAAACAAACATAGTCCTACAATCCAAAGACATCACTGTATCGTATTTCTAACTTCATGATAACCAACACCAAATTGTTTTGCAGCACACACATAGTATACAAGATACTCCAGTGGCCAAATACACTGGTCAATGTGTAAATTTCATTGCTATTACATACAATTTTCTGGAACAGTAAACTACATTCTAACATTCACCAGTTGGCCATGAGAAGAATATGCCAGAAAACAGAAATGACGCCACAAGTACAGATGTTAAATTGTGTTCTATTTTTTCAAGTATAGCGAGCATGGGGCACTCGAGAAAGAACTACAATTGGATGGTGGATGGCCCTACCACTTGACTTGCTGCAATATCAGTGGCAAAGTAAATGAGGTATTTTAACTCTATAAAAAAACTGTTTAAGACTTAATATCAGTCTCATGGCAATTATAAAGGTAGCATATTCTGTAGCAGTATTTCAGCACTGGGAAATATTTTAACACTATGCAGTGTCCAGCAAACCAATTCTAATAGTAAAGGGTGTTTCAAAATGAATATACAGGTTTCAAGGCTTTGTAGCATGTATTACATTCACCTTACAATTATAAATAATACACCAAATGAAAGAGAAACACAAACAGTTTTTCTTACAATTACTCAGTGTGAGCACCAATCACATATCGAGTCGATAGGCAAGTTGTTCAGATACCTTGATCAATGTGTCAGGAGTAAGTGTTGCAATAACACTGTGTCTAACATCGGATAGATCAGCTGGTATCGGAGGTACATACTCATGAACAAGTGTGAGAACATGAAGGTCATGCACAAAAATGCTGTGTCAACTGGCCTCTTTCACCCAGTCCACCAGTCAGATACAACATTGTTCAACCAGTCGCGTACTGAGTTATACCAGTGAGGCGGCGCACCATCTTGCTCCCAAATAAAGATGTGTTGTTCTGCTTCTTCCCATTGAGGTACGGGTCATAGCTGTAGCACATCAAGATAAGGAACATCAGTTACAGTTGATTCGCCACCCATAAACTTTCCGCGGGGATATTTCTTGGGGCTAAGTGTGAAAGTCTCGCACTCGTTCAACACGATGTTCAGTCACTCTGTCATTCCATACTCTTCCCATTACACACAGGTGTACAAACAAAACTGTTTGGGAGTTGCTCTTACAATTGTGAATAATACACAAAATGAAAGTTGAACGTAATAAATGCTACAACGCCTTAAAATCAGTATGTTCATTTTGAAACACCCTGTATAGTGCTATTCTTGCTGCACATTTTTTCCTGTACTTGAAAATGGAAATGAAGTCCCATGCTTCTTTACAGAGCGTAGGGGAACGATGCGGGAGACCCGCACCGCTTTACTAGGCAAGGTCCTAATGGGGGTGGTTTGCCGTTGCCTTCCTGTACTTAGGAAGTAGGTAAATGTTTTAATGTTGAATGCTTCTAGAATTAGTTATTTTGGGCTCACACATAACAGGGCAAAGGACCAAGCAGTATACAATCTATTGTAAAATTCTTTCTCTCTCTCTCTCTTTTAGCATTAAGATTGGCCTTACACGAGAGGAATTGTTTCTGGCTATCCTGGTTTTAAGTCATTTTTACAAACCACTTAATTAGATGTGTAAAAACACTTTTCACTCTTGCATGATGAATATTTACTTGCAGTGGGAAATTCTGAACGCCAAACTTTGAAACAGTTCAGAGCTCACATACTACACAAGAAACACCACAACATTTTGTACCCTTTTGTGTACAGTACTCACTCCAGGGTTACCTAATGTCGTTTTTGTTTCAATTACCTTCCCCTGTGTGCACTTGCACATCACTCACTGGAACTTTATTTTCACAGGCGGAATTTTTTCTGGAATATTCAGATTTTCAATATCCAATACTGAATATAAATTTACAGTCTCTATCTGCACTGTCATCCTCCACAAGAGAACACCAGCAATGAACTCTTACTCATCATCGGCTTTTTCATCAGGTGACTCTGAACCACTTCTCTTGGGGGATTCAGACCCACGGGTGGACTTAGGCGATTTGCTCCCATCCCTGCTGGGTGATCTTGAAGGAGACTTCTCACTGTAAAATAAAGTATCACACAGTGTGAAAATACTCCTAAATTGCCATTTTGCATTGGACAATTAGTATTTTTAAACTCTTATCACTGTAATAACGAGTTATTATTTGGAGCTAACAGATCACATCATACAAACTATTCAAAGGCACAACAGAACTATGCTCGCTAAGCTTATTTTTAAGTACTTACCCAGACTCACCATCCATCTCCTCCATCTCTGGTCTCGATAAAGATCTCGATTTGGATCTCTGTCTAGTCTCTGAACGAGACCCCGAGCTTGAAGGTGACCGCGATTTTGCCTTTACATCAAACCGCTCCTCCGATCTGTTTGGAAAAAAAAAGAACTTTTTCAAAACCCAGGAAAATGCTAGAATGAACAAATAAATTATGTCGTGTCTCTCTCTCTCTCTCTCTCTCTCTCTCTCTCTCTCTCTCTCCCCCCCTCCCTCCCCCTGCCCCTCCTCCCCTCCCCCAATATGAATCAAATTTTACATAGTTATATTCTACAAGTTGTCCCCTATCATCAACAGGTCATACAACACTGTCTTTTACTACAATAATGATACCTTCTACAGGGTCGCCCAGCTACAATTCACTCCTGCAACTGAAGGACGTATTTCTGAAATGATGTAGCTCCAAGAAATGAAAATTTTCAGGAACAAATAAATATTAAATAATATGCTGCTTTTTCATTTCCAAAGCCCACTTCTCAGCATGTGGCCATTTTTACATTCTACATAAGGATCTAATTGAGAGAAATGTGGTTCTTAGTATGTGACAGATAATCCACACTGTGTTTCCGAGGTAAATCACTTTGGAGCTTAATCACAGGACTTTTACATATAATGCCACCAAAAACAAGTAACAAGTGTAATACTTGTTGCCGGCCGCGGTGGTCTAGTGGTTCTAGGCGCGCAGTCCGGAACCGCGGGGCTGCTACGGTCGCAGGTTCGAATCCTGCCTCGGGCATGGATGTGTGTGATGTCCTTAGGTTAGTTAGGTTTAATTAGTTCTAAGTTCTACGGGACTTATGACCACAGCAGTTGAGTCCCATAGTGCTCAGAGCCATTTTTTGTAATACTTGTTAAATTAATAAATCAAACCCAATTTACATGATTTCAAGCACCGTTTACTGGATTTAAGAGAAATTTACATTATACTTAAGATTCTGTAAAGTGATAAGAATAAGTTAATCATTATTCCCTGGCAAGAGCATTTGCTTGGGCTAAAAGAACATCTTGACATGAAGAGCTTAATGAATCAGATAATGCTTAATTTACTTAAACTAACATTATTCATCCTTCTGAGTGCTGTTATGCATTCTGTGTGAGAATGTATTTTTCCATTAACCCCAAAGAATTCACACAAAAAAACCACTGAAAATAATGATGATCATTGTTCATTCTCTTTCTTGCAGTTTTCAGTACCAGAGTAGTGTTTTTAATAAAACTGTCCCATTGAGGCTTTATTTATGAACACAAAACAATGCATGTTAAGCTTTGTTAACAATTCTTTATGATTTTATTGTTCAGCAGCATTCATCACTGTGTTTACAAACTAGAACAGGCTGACGAATATCACTAGATAGATATTGATCTATTATTTAGCCTTCAAAAGTTTTTGTATTGCACACAATCCCAAAATTTCACTAAAAACTCAATAAGTAAATGCCAGCATGATGCCTTCTAGTCTCCTATGCAATCTCAGAACTCTACAATTCAAGAAACGTATGAATTAGGAAAGTTTCTATAGCTTGCACACAAATTTGCAAGTTTGGAAAAATATTGTTTTAAACACAACAAATATTACTTTGAAAATAAAAGTAAAACAGTGTGATGCAAAAACATGTAACTAGACATCAACAAATTGAATACTGGTCTCAAGTGGAGACATGTAAGTTTGTAAGTAAGATCTTCAATTGTGCCTAAAACCAAAGATCATGTTGGTCAATGTCAGACTGGGAGAGTGCGTATAACTTACATCCAGTTGTTGCTGCGAGCAGCTCAGAGACGTTGGTAATATTATAAAGGTAATTTTATAAATAGCAGAGTACAGCAGACCAGACTACAAGATTCCGCAAAGGCAAGCCTGTGTGCCCAAGGCCATCACATAATGTGTGTTCAATAAGGCAGCAAGTTTGTAAATGGTCATTCTATGGCTGGAACAGCAGGTTTCTGAGATATTTTACAAATGGGAATCAAATTGTGGAAGGAGACATTGTTGAGTCCTGCATCATTCAGTGTCCCCTCTACAAACACAATGGTGATTAATGGTTCGTACAGTTTTATCTAGGAACTTAAATTAAAAATATGTTTGTATTATTAACATAGTTATTACACTAGAGCAGACTGTTAGCTACATTAGTTGATGGAAATAAGATGTGATTAATGTGTATTCCTCATTTACATACTCTGAAACAACATGTTGCACAAGATTTCCCACATCCTACACACACGTAAAGGAAAAAAACAACAGAAACAAAATGTCATGCAATCATTACCAAAAATGTTTAACTTGACCATACTTTAATGTGAGTTGTTGGTGATAGCCTCAACATAAATTAATGTTTTGTTGTACAGATAATGAAATAGTTATCATGAAGCCAGTGAAGTGTCCTATACCATGGCGTTACATGGGTAAAAAAAAGTTCCCTATTACTTCATTTTTTAGCCCTGATTCACTCAGAAGAATCTGCTGTAGCAATCCTGATATACATGACTCTGTAAGAGGTAGCAAGTATCATGTATGATGTAATTTTATGTTATTAGAATTTTACAACTACCATAGCCTACCATAAGTAAGCTTAGACCATGGTAATTTTCCACGTAGCTTTGATCATTCAACATCGTACCCACATTGCCTGTACGTTATAGCGTGATTTAAACTACTTGTCACTTGACATGTCAGGGGCTGCTCGGCTCCACCACCAATACACCAATGGAAGCCTGGCACTGTCAGCTCCCACTCAGTTGCCGCTTCCGCTGCACTGCCTGAAGCAGTGTTCCAGCCAGTTCTCGACGAGATTTGGGTAACTTTTGGCTTCATAAGTCTTACGATGTAAGATTAAAGTAGTCGACAGAGGGGCAGACAGAGGCTACACACTCCTAGCAAACTTTCAAAAAATGTTGGGACGTTGTGTGATTATACAGTCAGTCGCACAAATTCGTGTGTTTCACAAGAGGATATTGAGAGAGAGAGAGAGAGAGAGAGAGAGAGAGAGAGAGAGAGAGAGAGAGAGAGAGAGAACGTAGTAGCACCTCTACTTCCTTTAGATACAGTGGTGGAGCAAACTGCAACTACTCTACAAATCAGTGATAAGAATCTGTAAACAGAAATTCGCAAAAGAAAAACCAGACAAATCACCTAAATTGGAGGCACCTTGGATAAAAAGGCACCTGGAGAAGGTCGTTACAAATCCCAATTATTTTCAGGATGATTCATTTCACTGTCAGAAATATGCGTATTATTCAAGGACAGAGTACCCGGCATTCAAAAAGCTACATACTACTTTGCAGCAGCTAGGACCTATTTCAGGATACTGAACAGTCTCACTACGACTCGTGAAGAAGTTAGGATTCCTATAGAAATCCATTTTTAGGTGAAAGTTAATAATGGAACACCAAGATATTGATGCCTGGCAATGCTGTTTTGTTAGAGAATTAATAGGGACAAATTTTGACAATATAATTTGGCTACATGAAACATGGGTGAATAGGGCGTGGGGTGGGGGGAGGAGGTCTGGTGGCGGCAGTTTAAAAGAAGGCTGGACAGACCATACCATCAGCAGTCTTATGGGAGCTCCGATCACCAGGGGAAAATGAATAATTGCAGCATAAGCCAGAAATTCAAAAGGTTTTATTTCTAATTGTCTGGTGTTATTCACTTCAAACAAGACCTTCGACTACAATGATGAGATGAACCACAACATTCTTGTGAAATGGTTTGAAGACACAGTGCTTCAAAACTTGACGAAAAACTGTAACTGTCATGGATAACATGCCACAGCATTTGGTCATACAATACAAGATCCCCAAAAATGCAGTGAAGAAAAACTACATTATTTGTTGGCTAGAGAAAATTATGATACGGTTTGACAGTAGCTTGACACAGGCAGAACTTAGTCCACAACTCAAGTCCAAGAACCCAGTTCACAGAGTTACGGAAAAAGATTGCAGGCATAAAGTGCTCAGGCTGCCTTCATACCATTGCCATTTCCACACAACATAACCGACTAAGGGTAATGTTAGACACCACACTGCTGCAGAAAATAAAAAATTTACATTGACCACAGTGGAAAGACTTTTGAAAGAGGCAGTTGAAAAAGTGACACCAGAAGACTGGGAAAGGAGTTATAAAGGAAACATGCAACAATGGAAGAGTATTAAAACAGTGCGTAGAGGACTTGATAATATCTGTCACTACGAGCCAAGACACTGATAGTTCAACGGACTGACTCTCAATTAACCTGTCTCTTCCCATTATCTGATTAGTGTGTAGTATATAGTGTACTTTAATGAACATCTTACTTCGATTAAATCTGGTGTTTTTGACTTTATTTCAATCAATTTCTCTTTCCTGTTGCGAGACTAATGAATACTGTTCAGACAGCTAAAATCATCTCCTTATGTTAAGTTACACCTTATATATCTCCTTAAGTAAGTTAGACTGTATATTAAATATATTTCATTTTGTGTAGACATGAAGATATTTCATGTGTGTAATATTTTCAAGATATGTAATGATGATAAGGAAACTTTTCTGCATGTGACAGTTTCTCCCGTTTCAATAGCTAACACAACGCCAGCCGAAATTAAATTTAAGAGAAGATTTCTGAGATACCACAGGGTGACAGTATACATAAATTTCTAGATTTGTTGCTGAGCAAGATATTTTAGTAATCAACGACAGGAAAGTATTGTGAGAGCACAAGTTTTTGATATATGACAAGTTTGAAGCTGTTTACCAATGAGGAAAATTTAGTCTGTTTCAAAAAAATTAATGTAACTCTTTTCCAGATTAAACTTAAGAATAGATTAAAATTAAGAACAGATTTTTGATATGCTGCAAGAGAAGTAGTCTACATTGTACATGAATTTGAAATTTTTTACTTGATTTTTGTGGCAGATAGAGGCTTTAAAGTGATTTTCTATCACCGCAGAGAGTGATGCACTGTGGCAGCTGCCTGCAGGCTACTTGACACGACAATGCCACAACTTTGGAGCCTAAACATCAAGTGACAACTACTTTAAACCGGACTATAGGTCTGAGTCATGCCTGCTGGGTGTTACACCACAATAATCGCTTTCTTTACATATGTAATCAGTGTCTTACTAGAGCTGCTAAACAGCAGAAGCCATCAACAGTCTAGAAACTTAGTGAGGACAACAAAGGGCCAGGGAGCCTATGGGACAGTTTTGTTCTACATAGTTATCTTCCTGTCTGCTACATAAGAATAAAGCAGCATTTACAGCAAAACAAATTGTCCAAGTTTAAGTCACATTTTACTCAAAAAGTGTCAATTTGTAATGTTAAACTGATGATGATGTAAATATAAAGGAAATACAATTTATCACTTACAGCTAAAAACACAATTTCCGCAACAAAAAGGTAAAATAAAAATAACTGCAAAACAAAAGTATATTAAGCATTTCTTCAATACTTTGTAGAACTTATATCAAGTGAGAGAGAGAGAGAGAGAGAGAGAGAGAGAGAGAGAGAGTGAGTGTGTGTGTGTGTGTGTGTGTGTGTGTGTGTGTGTGTGGGGGGGGGGGGGGGGGGGGGGGGGACATGCAAAGAGAAGTTGTCTGCTCCCATGCTCTTACACCTTCATTTATGTTTCTGTAGCTAATAATTTGACCAGTAATCCTACTATTTACAATCAGTCATGTAATGTACCAAAACTACTGAACCATTGTTGATGCTGAATTTAAAGTTTCATGTTGTACATTTATGACAAATAGATTCAGATACTTTTCCTAAACTATCAACATCAGTAATGAAACATAAAATCAGTAAAGCAACAGTTTGCATTGTTAATGCATATCCCAAAATACCTCTTCATTTCAGCAAAAATGTCAGCACAAAGAACTGTCCAAAATAATTACATGCATTTTAGATTAAATTATATAATTATCAGGTGTAGGTGGGGATGGTTTTAGAAATGAATAGTATATTGAAAGATTGCTTTCACTATTACTTTCCCAGGTAAGAGTGAGGTACGGAACAGTTACAAGTTTGAAATACTGCCCACAGAAATATGACTGGCAATTGACAGAATTGCAACATGCAAATATGTCCAGTCAAACACACACTAATTACCTGCATGCTGGAATACATTAACTTCTGATTAACTTTCAGCTACCAAAATAAGTTCTTTAATACATTTCTGCCCACAATTTATGACGACGATGATTGGTTTGTGCGGAGCTCAAATGCACTGTCATCAGTGCTCATACAAAGTCCCAATTTTTACACAGCTCAGTGTTTGTACACAGTCCAATCTAGCCACTGTCACAAATTATGATGACACTGAAATGATGAAGACAACACAAACACCCAGTCCCCGGGCAGAGAAAATGCCCAACCCAGCTGGGAATCGAACCCGAGACCCCGCGACCATCCACAAATTATGATTCCAGATGGTGGTTACTAATTCCCTTTCCTCTTCTACCACATTGTAGCATGTGTGTTGGTTCGTTGAATAGCTGTAGCTATGGCTGAGGTCTCTGTCATATCTTCTCTTAAGAGAATGAAGTAACTTTACAATTATCATTGCTCCCTAGCACATCATTCCAGAGTGGATCTTCTGCCTCAGGTGTCGAACTTCATAGAGGGGCAGCAGGGAAGCTACAGACCAATGGAAGTCAGGATCTGGCAATGAATCTATTCAGAAATGGGCAAACTGACAAGGAAGCCCTGCGACATGTTTCCTAATGTATCACTCACAATAAAGCAGCTGCTAGATAAGCAGCAGACTTGTTGTAGGATAAGTCCAAAGAAAAAAGTTAACACAAATAATAATGTCTTCAGCAAGAGCGCAAAATGAATTCATACCGAACATCATATTGGAGAAGCTAGCCGTGTATCAAGAATGTGATAAGTATATGACAATAGAGCTTACAATGCTACATGTCTATCTGCAGCACCAGTACTCACAGTGCAAATATAATGGCAGCACAGATGCAGTCATTCTAAACTTGCACGCGCTATGTTCCTACTTTATAAGCTTAGGAATAATGTCAGCCAAAACTTACTGCTGCATTCATATTTTGCTTATATCCACCCCCATCTTTCATATGGTATTCTGCTCGGAACATTTCAAAAAACTTAACATCATGACAGTTCCTTGTTTGTACATCTATCACTGCTTATTACACGTAAAAGAAAACATGGCTCAATATCCCCTTAGGTCATCTGTCCACACCCATAATACAAGACGAAACCATACAATTCATCTGCCATACTCTAGATTGTCCAAGATACATAATAGTTATAAATATGTAGGCCTCTAACTGTTTAATATGCTCCCTAAAATTGTACAAACAGTATCAAAAATAAATTTAAGACAACATTGGGTCAATGGCTCAAAGGTAAAGCATTTTACTCAGTCAATGAATATAAAGATTATAATATGGCAGATTTGCTGTTTTAACATAGAGAAAGGTACCTCTGCCTGTAGTAGGACCTAAATTTGGAAAAACAATATCTGACATATAGGCATAATAGACCTATTTCAAGTGCTCTACATGTGTATCAATATATTAGAATAATGACATAATGTCATCAACATGAATACTCCCCGCTTAATATAAATTTGTAGAATGTTTTCTTTTTTATTGTAAAATTAACAATATATAAAATTCCAAATGTGTGCTATTGTACTACACTAACATTAATATGCTTTATATATACATTGTTATGTGAATATAACCATCTTTATACTGTAATTGAACTTATTGACAAAGCCCATTGTATAAGAAAATACTGAACGGCTAATAAAGATTCTTATTCTCAGTTGCAGCGCACTTCGTAATTGTAAACATCATGAGCATCTCATGGATGATTAACACAAGGCTGCTTCCAAGGTAATGAAAGGCAACACTTGCCACAAAATGGCAGTAAGTGCTGCATGATGAATCTCACGATGTCGACATCCTTAATAACTGAAACGGAATGGTGTGGACAGCTGCTCTCCAGTCTGTTTCAAGATTCTGTCAACGAATTCCAGTGTACCTCAGCAATATACAAAAAGGTCCTTGTAGGCAATATAATGGAAGTTGGAAGTGTAACCGTTCTCCCTGCTCCAGTTGACTGGGGTGGGGTGGCGATTTGTAACAATGGGTGGGCCACATTAGCATGGTTTCCCAAAACGTGGTATACTGTGTGTGCCTCCACAACCACATGGCCTCAAATATGATTCGAAAACACAGTCAGGGGACCAACCTAGATTTTGCCCTCTCGAGCATTTTCTGTATTAAATTAGGAATGCCAAAATTAACCTGCCCCTACAACCATCGTCCTCTACTTAGGCAATACCTCAGTAGTATTAATTGAGTAATTATGATTGACAACTTATTAATTAATTGACCTACCTGTCTGTTTGGCATCAATTTCCTCTGAATTTTATTGAGAGTTTGAATCTGTGATCAGAATTAAAGGATTAATTTCATTTCTCTCTCTCTCTCTCTCTCTCTCTCTCTCTCTCTCTCTCTCTCTCTCTCTCTGTCGTGGGGACTGGTCTGGACAGACACTGTGGCCTCACCATGCACATTTTGACAAAGTCACTGCATTACAACACATTTGCCCAAAAACACTATTACTAATCTTGTGTCACTGAGACTGAATCTACTGTATTATCTTTGTTTTCACTGCTTAAAAATGTAGTTACTTATCATTGAATTTGAATATTATGTCAGACTGGACTTCCGAAAACTTCTCCTGTCCGGTAATATTTTTCCTTCTTTTGCTACTGATTCAGTCTGCCATGATGTTAATATAGACTGAACAGTAACAATTTAACCACATTTATATGGATTAATCTGAATGTAATCCATTATTGATCTTACACAAAGTAAGTTTAATAATCTTCATAACCAGATCTCAATCACTGAACATTCCACACACATTGTGGGGCCAAGTGTCAACTTCAAATCAAAGGATCTTGATGGGAAGAGGAGGGGGGTGTTCAATCCATAGTCTGTCCTGATGTTTCTTTCAGTTATCCATTCTTTCACCACCTTCACCTTGTTCATCAGTGTGAAAAGTATGAAGCTGCACCGTAGTTTGGAGCTAACATTAAACTGAAGATTCCCCTATAACTGGCTGAGGAAGCCAGATGAAATGTTATAGCAATCTACTCTTTCCATGTTGTTATCCCATCTTGGACTTTTACATTATCAGTTGCTTTACCTACCCCAAAATAAATAACAGTAGCAAAACTATTTTTTTAATTAATTTTATTCAGTAGCCTTTGGTTTCTTACCCGTATCCGAGTGAATGTGGGTTTTCAAAAGTAAAATGTCATTTATAATGGCTCTGTTGTATCCCAAACCTGACTGTTTGGAGGCACCACCAACTGTTCATTGCTCCACCACTGTCCCAAAGTTGTATGTTCTGTTAAACATATATCAATAATTGTATACGGGAAGATGGGACCTGCATCTACAGATAAGTGAGCCAAAGATTAGTAAACATCAATTGTAACCAACTTCCCAGTTTTGATTTTGTAAGATCTCGCCACTAAGCCATTATACCTGTAATTATTTCCACACCACCTCTAACAGTGTGTGTTAACTAACACTTTATCATAGTACCAACAGCAGTGAGCAGAATAATAATTCACATCAGTTAATAAAGCTTACCTAGTCCTCAACAGGCTGGCCATCGTGAACATTACATGGTACACAAGAAAGAATGATCAACTACCATACAATTAAGCATTCAAATTAAGTATTATATTCAATGAAACAGTAAAAGTTTCATGATAAACACTAACTTTGAGCGTGATCTTGACTTTGACCGGGACTTTGATTTTGAGCGTGATCTTGACTTTGAACGAGATGGCGATTTGTAACGACCAACAGACTTCGATTTAGAATGACTCCTTGAACGACTACCACGGCTCCTGGATCTGTAACAAAGGAATTACAAATTTTAATAAACATTTGCAAATAATACATTCACAATTAACAGTTTCAGTATTATACACTGGCAGGACATGTTGTACAGAAAGAATCATGTGTCTCATAGCTCGTGTTACTAAACTTGAACAGCATGAGCTCAGGTATGGTATGGCATAAATGCTAATTTATGATTTTGCTGTGATGATACACTTTCACAATCTCAAAATTTTAAAACATACTGGTACGAACTGAGACCAGTATTACTAAGTTCTGGATCAGGTTTAGAGTGCCACTGCTGTGGCGACACACATCAGAGATGTTTCAAAAGTATTAATTTTAGGGCTAAAGACACAGATGCCTAAATGACCACAGAAGACTTCAATTAAAAACTATTTTTGTACTTTAAAAATGTTCCACTTACATAGGAAAATTCCAGGAGAGCATGCTATATTCTTTAAATGGTGTTAGGACCAGAACAGCTTCTTACACGTAACATCATATATTCAGTTAAAAAAGTCACAGCATTATTTCCTGTGTGATGCCAATGAGACCACCATTAACTTTCCTGACTTGAATATAATGGGTCAGGCAAAAAATTAAACAAAAGTTTCTCGAATACCTCATTAGGCAGGGTTAGCACAATTTTCTTGAAGTTTGTGAGGAACAAGTCTATTATCTCTATCTGTCCCTTCAGCTATGTGGACATTTGGTGGCAATGTTTAGAGAATACTCACAGGTGATACAGGAACTGAATTAAGTATAGCAAAGCAAATGTTGAACTGTTTCTTTCCAGAGGAAAATCCATGCACACTATCCTGGTTCAATTCTCGCACCACGATAGAGATTAGTGTCTGTGGTGTGGAGAAACATCTGAAAGCACTAAATTATAAAGTTACAAGGTGTGATGGAATCCCTACTACATTCTATATAGACTTTAGGTCTTTCTCAAAAACCCTTTTAATCATAACATACTACAGATCCCTCGAACAACAAGTGTGCCAAGCACTTTGAAGACTGCACGTATTCACATCTGTCTTCTTTAGCAGAAGTGATCCACATAATCACTGTCCAATAAATTTCACACTGATCCGTTTTAGACTCTCAGAACATACCCTAAGTTCAAATGTAATGAGATATCTAACAGAGTGGCTTCCTCCACACAACCAATGTTGATTCAGTAAATATCTCTAAAGTGAAACTCAATCCACACTTTTCTCATATGATATCATGAAAGCAATGGATCAAGGCAAGCAGGCAGATGGGTATTTCTCCACAACCGAAAAGCATTAGGCTACCACGCAAGCATTTTAATGGAAGTGTGATTATGTGAACTGTCAAACTAAATTTGTTTGTGGACTGAGGATTTATTGGTAAGGAGCATGCTATCCAGGATGGAGAGTCATCAATAGATGAGAGACCTTCAGATGTGTACCATGGTAGTGTACTGAGACCTTTCCAGATATTAATGATTTTGCAGACGATTATAAACCTCAGACACTTCACTGATGATGCAGTCATCTTTAACGTAGTACTGTAAAAAAGAGAGAGAGAGAGAGAGAGAGAGAGAGAGAGAGAGAGAGAGAGAGGCTTCACAAATGTTCAGTCAGTATCTATAAGATTTCAAAGTGGTGCAAGGATTGGCAACTTGCCTTAAATGTTCAAAGTGTAAAATCATGTGCTTTACAAACTGAAGCTACCTAGTACCTTATGACTTCAGTAGAAATAAGGGACAACTGTAACCAATCAACCCTTCCTAATAACCAGGTAACAGTTTGTATGGATACGAGGAGCAATGATCACATTGCCTTCGTAGTAGGTAAAGCAGGTGGTAGACTTCAGTTCACTGGTACTACACTGGGAAAATTTTAACTGCCTATAAATGAGATAGCTAACAAAACACTCCTGTGTTCCATCTCATGCTACTTACATATGTGGAACCCATATGAAACCAAAAAAAAGGGGAATAATGAATGTATAGAACTTGGGATAGCACAAATGGTCACAGGTTTATGATGCAAAAAGACGGACAAAGATACCCAACTCTGGCTGTCTTTTTGTATCATAATTCAACAAGAGTTGCTGTGCCATTACGTCCCGCATGCTGGAAGTATATGGTCACAGGTTTGATCAAACAATGAGTGTGTGTCACAGAGATGCTAAAAAACCTGAACTGGTACAGGAATGAAAATGCTAACCAGCCTATGAACATCTACCTCACATTTCAAGGACCATTTTTACAGAAGGAATCTAAGAACATACTACAGTCCTGTATCACTCCTGTAACGACCACAATGACCAGATTAGACTAACTACAGCATGCAAATACACATTTATGCAATCTTTCTTTCTGTGCTCAATAGGAAAGTCAAATGCAAAGAACCCCTAATAAGTGATAAAACATTGAGTACCCTGTGCTATACACATCCCAGTAGTTTGTGGAGTGCAAGTGTACATATTTAGCTCTTACACAGCAAATATCTTTCTCCAATATACAAAATTGCAAATTAAATGAACTTTTGTTTGCAACTCCATATAGGTTGCAGTACAGCCTTCATCAGATCGTATCATTTGGGTTTCAATGGATATACCAAAAAAAATTTCAAATATCTTATGAATTTTAGTGATTCTGAGTAGCAAACTATGAAAGAAAGTTGTAATGGCAAAAACATATGCCTGCAGTGAAACATTTGTAGCTCAAATTAACTGGAAGAGGGAAGTTATGCATTTCTGGGGATTTGCTACTTAAACGAAACAAAGAAAATTTCCTTCAATTAGATTTACTAAAGAATGATTAGCAATACAGTAAGATGATTCACATTTGCTTCAATGGTTAATTTCTGGATGACCCCAATATTGTCACTTTGATTAACCCAAGCCATTTGCCTTTCGGGATTTTGAAAGCCATGTAACACCATTACCGTACTCCCCAAGTTTCATGTGATACAGCTGTCATTGGAAACATCCACATTATTCATGCCTTCAGAATACCATATTCACCCAAGTACAGACTGCTCGCTTGATTAAGGAACTATCAAGCGCAGCATATTACTATGGGACTGACCTACAACTGTATGATTAGGCTGTGGCAAGTTAAAACTTGCCAACACACTGGCAATGGTACAAGGTCTGATGAACTGATACAGTAAATCTGTGTGTATCAGATATGTTCCGTAACCAGTGGTTGTTGTCTAATCAGAACTGATTTTGCCCCCTGTTCATTCAGATGTTCAAAATATTTATACAGGTTGTTGGCTGTGAAGTTGCGCAACATCAGTTCTGCCTTCCCGCAGAATGCAAAAGATGTATTGGCCAACTGCTCATTGTCTATCACTGAATTTACTAGTTTTGATGAATATTACCACTGAGTAAGAACACAGTTCACAATCGAAAAACAAGATGCACACAAAGAAGACAATTCCTCTGCAATGAGAGTAGTCTCCCTGTTGAGTTAAGGCAGTAATGGGCCAATTTAAAATGTTATTTACTTACCTTGAACGAGTCCTGCTGCGACGACGTGATCTGGAACGCGAAGGAGACCTAGACCGCGAACTAGACGAACGGGACCGTCTGCCTCTACTCGAATGTGTATCTTCAATTAGACGGATACGACGGCCATTAAGTTCTGTGTCATCTAACTTTTGAAGTGCATTCCTCATGTCAGAATATGACGCAAACTCGACCACCCTGCAAAATAATCCAACATTACATACTGCAACTTATTTTTAAATTAACTCATGTAAACATTTTGTCACTCCAATTTGTACATACCCTTCATTTCGACGCTGTTTGTGAGCATCAGCGTATGTAACTTCTCCAGCCTGTCTCATAAAATCCTTCAGATCCTGTAATAGATAATGTGAACTAAGTAGTAAGAATCCAAGTATTACCAGAATACACAGTAAACAATCCTTCAAATATACAGCAGTAAATAATGTGCTAAACCAAAACATGAGGTACTGGAATGTAGTTCGAATTTCAGGGGAGACAATTGTGTACGGATTCTGAGTAGTGAGATTAAGTACCATAGCAGCAGTAGTATGGCCAATTGTGTTCAATAACCTTCTGCACACACTATCAAACACTGGAAAACATTTATGAAATATTTCACTTTTACGGTGAATGGTGATCTATGCCCTGTTACTCACATTCCATTCCACACCTGTCAACTGCCTTAAATTCCAGGCGTTATACATACAAAACATGAATACCTATTAATCCCACTGAACTATTATGCATCCACTCTTCTGTATACTCTTTAGTAAGAGCCCTTCAATGAGCAAAAATAAATAAAAAATAAAAAACACACAGCTTGAGATAGAAGTGAATATTTGTTTGTTTTATGTCCTTTCTCCTACTTCAAACATTAAGTGAAGGTTTAAGATATTTTAAGTGCAAGCAATAGAAAACTATAATAGTGCTGGCACATATGTTTATCACTTCACATGTATTCAATGTCCTGTTGTTGAACAGTTCTATATTTCTTACAGCACATTTGGGGATTTGATCTCTCCCTTCATGAAAGATAATCCTCCAATTAAACCACCACCACCACTTAATTTAAATTTCCACTTATTACAAGCTTTATACCATCCTTAATGCAGCTAATACAGTAACTACACTTCCAAAAACACACTTCATATATGGTCTGAATAAACAGCGAAAATTTTAAATCTAGCTCTGTGAGCACAGGTTAGCCCTGACAAAATTTCATTTTAACGTCTTTGGTTTAAAACATTAAAATTATCATACCTGCCAGCTTATTCTGCTAGAAAGATTTTCCACAATCAAGCGATACTCAGTTCTTGTTGGTGGTCCATACCTAGAAGTAAAAGCAACCCTGTGCATGCAATGATTCAAGGAAGTACATAATATTTAAAAAGATACAACAATTAATATTTTACATATATACTGGAATCCCCCTATTTTTACAAATACTGAAACTACATCTCATGAAAACTAAAACTGTAATACTATGTGGACACTTTAACATGGCAGTTTCATGTGAAGGTGGTTTTAATTATGGTTGCACAAGATAGAGGTTGCACCTGAACTACCACATTTACTACATTGTTCACCTAAGCAACCAACTGCACAGCAGCCATTACCAAATGCTTTAAGCACTCTGCTTTGCTTCGGCCTGCTTGTTTTTTCTTATCTTGAAAAGAGAGAAATGAGTAATCTTGTTCCATAATGGGTATCAGTGTGACTCAACACTAGAAAGAACTGGTGATCCCTTTGACCATGTCAGTTGTGCATTCGCAGAAGCACAAATCCAAGGTGTACACTGCTAGCCCTATGGTAGTGAGATGGAGCTTGTTCCCCTGCACCTCTCCTCTCCCCTTGTACATTAGATTTTCTCACCTGTTTACAATCACGGCTGACTTCCATGTTGTAGTGTCCACATGACATTTTTCATATTAATTAATGATGCCTATAGAATGCTATGAAACGGAACACAGGGTTGGGGTGTATTCTCCAGGAAGTGGCTAAAAGGCAATTCAACAATACACTGTATTGTAGAAAGTAAAGAAGCTTAGGATTTAATATCCTGACAATGAGATAATTGCAGACTGAGCATAGGTTCATTATCTCAGTATTAGTCAAGGATATTGGCCATGTCTTCTAATGAACCATCCAGCTTTAGCCTTCAATGATTTAGGGAAACCATGAAAAACCTAAATGTGGATGGCTGGATAGTGATCTGAACTGCAAACCTCCCAATTACCATGTACTAATACTGTACCAAAAGCTGTTATTTTGATATTGTTTTATTAGGCCACCAGTTTTAACAGCCAATCGCATCTTCTCCATGCATAAGACAGCGCACTAACATATTGAATCTGGTTCCGTAAAAACCCGAACTTCACAAGGAAGTGTGCTCTTCACACATACTTGTTAAGTTCAGGTATCTACAAAACCAGATATGAATGTTGGTGCCTTGTCTTACACATGCCCGAGTGCTGCTTGGTGTTGTTCACGAGACATGTCTGAAGACAACATGACTGGAACATTGAAACTGTCTGCCTAATAAAACAATATCAAAATAACGACTAATGGTACACTATTATTAAATTTCATCAACCAGCCACTGTCTCACATTATTAAGCCCAAAATGGAGTTACATTTTCCCTAATACAAGTCCAGTGTCTTGCCCCTGCACCATTCACATCACCACAATAATGAAACATATTACAGTGTTGATGCAGCTTATCATACAGTGCACTAAATAATTTTTAAAAAAAAAGACTGTTTTTCATAAACAGAATGCTCCCACTGAGCCAAACCCTGTTATGTCTCCAGATAATTTCACTTCAATTTTTAGTTCACAGGTCACCACATGGAGACCAACAGACCGAAAGTAAACCAAAATCTTGTTCTACTGAAGGATGATATGGGGCAAAAAGTACCAATGATACCATCGTCCTTCCTAATTCCAAATCTCCCAATTTTACAACTGGTCATTTGACATGGGGTATGTTGAAAGAATTAAAAAGTTTCTGGCTCATTTTGTAGCATATACTCTGAATTTTGCGATAGGCCCTCCACAAAGTGATTATATATATATATCCCAGCAAAAAATGTTTATCTTTTTGCTATTGTACTCAGTCCTCACCTACAGACGAACTGGTTTTAGAAGTTTTGGTTCCTAACTTCCTCCCTCTATTCTTACTAGGAACTGCTGGTTATGTCTTGGATTTGGTCAATTCTGTTGTTACCGTGAATACAGTAAACCTTACACCTTCTCTGAGCTACACATACTAAAACCTTTCATGTGAACAATTTGCATTTTCAGTGTTTAATTGTGACAACACAGCAGAAAAGGTATGGTTATCAAACAACTTGACACCTTTTCATCTGTGCAATTAGCTCCTGTGTTAACACCCCTGTATCAACTGTACTGTTAAAGAAACATTTGTTTAAAAACACACACACACACACACACACACACACACACACACACACACACACACACACCTCCCTTATGTAAAGCGGCAACATTTTATCCATTAACACCAAATACGTTATTCTCTTGCACTCAATCCTTAAATTTCATTCTTTATTGGCTTACAAAACATAGCAATATATGGAAATAAAATCAGTTCAAAATACACCACCTAATGGAATGAGCTGAATGATGATTTGTGACAATGTAAATGAACCCAAAAATAACAAACAGTATCTGTATTAATATGAAAAGAATAAACATACCTGTCATGATAATAGACATCCATATCCCTGAAACAAATGAAGTCATAAGCTCAGTGACTTCCACAAACAAGACACTCCCTCATGCCTTATTTTATGTAACCGAAAACCCTCAATTACTACATTATATACTACAGAGATCATTATCTTAAGTTTTCACACTGTTATAATTAGTACTGAACAGCACAAACTCAGTTTCCAAACATGTTTAATGACCTCAAAATTTTTTAGGAAATGTAAAGGCATAAAAAGGAGTGCCTTGCCCTCTCACTTTGCATAAATCTGCAGCTATTTAACACCTGTCAATACAATAACAAATGTTCGATTCCATGAATTCATGCTTTCAGTCTGCTTATTCTGTGGGAGTATTAACTATAAATTTATGATAAGTAAGTATCTGTAATTAATGATGGCCTATGAAAGGTAAATGCTTATTCCTTTGAAATAATGAAAGGGGTGCTACTCACCAGTTATCTTTTTACAAAACAAAAGTCACCATGGTGGGTGAGGAAAAACTGTGACAGTAATATCAATGAAACGACACCCTAACCGCTTACTTGGCCCGATCGCGGCTCCGCCTTCGCGGGGGAGGGCCTCGACTTCTACTCCAATCTCGCCACATGTCACTCCCGCGCGGTGTACCACGCGCTTTCTCTACAGAGACTCTGCAACAACAAGCAATAATATCGGCTTACTTGTCCATCCACGATGAACGCCGACGTGTGTAGCCTCCCATTCCACCACCATAGAGACGAGGTTCTCCTCTTGCTGTACCACGGGCGTGCTCAACAATCACCCTGAAATCAAAAGAGTTGTCACTTCACCGTGGGCCAGTGGGCCACATCCACAGGGCACCAGACATCAACGCATCAGGCTAAGAGGCTAAAAAACCTGTTAAGAAAAGCAGGAACACAGACAAAAACATAAAATCATCACATCTCATTACATTCACAATCTGAAAAGAATGTTAGTTTTTCAATTTCTTAACTAAATTATACATTCAGATAAAATAAATGCTTACCTTTCTCCAAGTAATTCCTTTCCATTCAATTCATACACAGCATCATCAGCATCACGGTAATCATCAAATTCCTGGAACAGAAGAAATAACTCACTATATCCAAATAACTATCAGATTACAGAATTTCTGGGGAAAATAAACATTGGGAGTAATTTTCCTAGTCCTCAGAATTTGAAAACAATCATTTTTTTTTCTTCAAGTACACTGCAGTAAAAACTTCTAACAATTATCTGAATTCACACAAGCTATTAAGTACATGTAGTAATGATTCAGTAATAAAATTTCTTGAAATCTGGTAACTACTTTCCCTGCAATTATCAAAACTTTCAGCAAAAGTCTATTTTCCTCCTTTAAGGAAGGGCGAAGTCTACATTACAAAGTACTCAACAAAATTAAAACCATGTAGCCATATCACAGTGAAGTCCACATTAAATTCCTTGTCTAACAGAAAGCTCACTACAACCACTACAAAATTTGCATCTCTTGAGAATATTTCCACAGTTTAAAATGTACAAAGTAGACAGATGAGCCACTATTACAATATGTGCTGAAACTGGAGCAATAAGTGTACTGAAATCTTCACAACCCTCAACAGTTTTGTCTTCTGACTAAATGAGAAAAATGGGAATGACAATTACCGAGAAAACACTACTCCACTATAATGCTGTTGATATATAACAAATTAACTTTTTCAATACAAAAATTTGAATCAGATCCATGAATCAGACATCTATAATAAAACACAGTCATGATCTGGCAATGGCAAACCGCTACAGAAATATCTGACAAAATGAACACAAATTCTTGACCTCTACAAAAATCCAGAATTCTTGGAAATGTTTCCAGTAAATTCAACCTACACCAAGTATGACTATCAATTAATACTTACACAAAATCCATAGCCATTCTTGAGGAGAATTTCACGAATTCGACCATAACCTTTGAAAAATCGTTCGAGGTCCTTCTGCCTGACACCATATGGAAGTCCTCCGACATATACCCTTGTGCCTACCATGCTGCAATAAAACGGAATTCAAATTTAAATCACACTTACCACAAACGCAAATCCATTCTTCATTGCGATTTCCTTGATTCTACCATATTTCCGGAAGAACTTCTCAAGGTCGTGTTCTCGAACGCGGTATGTTAATCCTCCAATGAAAACTCTGGTTCCCATTCTTAAACGAAACAAGAGACCTGTCACATCAATGTCCAAAAACCAAGAACTTTCCTACAACTCCAAGTGAAAATCGTGGGCCATTCCACGTCAGATGTAATACAACAAAGCTTGGTAACGATAAGTTAAATCTCACTGTAAGTACTAATTTTGCACAAAAATTGGGAAAGAAATTACGTTCTCTTGCAAGTTAGTATCAAGATAGAACCAACTCCTAGGGCACAAAGATAGTGCAAGGAAATGCACATTGGTTAATAATTATAATACATCCAAGAAAAATTATTACATCGAACCTATTATTGGCTACCATAAATAGAAAATAACTGAACAAACTTTAGTGTGGAGGTAGGTTCTCAAAATTTTAATTATGAGTTATGGTTCTTCAGTGATGACACCACACACTCACAGGTACACCCAATTCTTAAACTAAACAATAAAAGCATAGTACGATTCACAACACTAGGGTAGTAACGAAAAAATTTGCACTGTCTTTACTGTTCGCTCCACAGTTTGAAAACTGATTCTAGTGCCACCCATCCAATTTATATATGAATGACTACTGATGCAAAATGATAATTCATAAATTATTATTATTATTATTATTATTATTTACTTTCTCCAGTTCAAAGATCTTCAGAGGATCTCCTGCTTACCTAATATTAGAAAAATATATACAAGATTAAATAAAAGTATTCAAGAGTTTAAAATTCTGCAATTTTAAAAACTGCACAAATATGAGCTTGCTGCTTTGACATTTTAAATGACAAAACCTTGCATTCGCTGAGCATGGAATGGCCCAATATTTTCCAATTAAATAAAGATGCAATTAAATGTGACAACTTCATCTTATTTTTGAACAGCAGTTCACAGATTTTCTGTTCAAGTGTGTGTTCATATTTAAAGCAAAACATAAGAATTTATAATTACACTAACAAAAGAATTCATCTTGTATACAAGCTTTCCTTGAAGCAGTACCAGAATGTAACTATCAGCAAGCAGCTTATTCTAGTATGTATACAAGATATATATTAGAAAAGAAGAACAATGTTCAATTTAAATAATTAACCGAATCTTTCCAATATAACTGGGAGGGTAGTTACACCAACATTTTGTAGTGAAACTCATCTCTGCTTTGCAAATTAAGATGACAGGACAGAAAGGCACTTATAAACATAGCTGAGTTACATTTTATACAACTCCAGTCATCTGACAACTTACAAAAATTGAAGTAACGATTGCCACGTTCAAGATACTGCGCCAAAATTAACTTAAGACCACTAAATTGAGCAAATGTAAAAGGTTCTAATTTGATGACAGTTTTAACAATTATAAATATGACTAATTTAGTAATTATCAGACTAATCAAATAGTAATCCATTAAATTTTATATAATATTCTATGGTAACTGCACTGTTGCAAGGGGGGGGAAAAAAAACACACACACACACACACACACACACACACACACACACACACACACACACACACACACACACACACCTCAAGTCATATTCAAACTGTGGCAAATATAAACCAGGACACCTCCAGATAGAAGGAGGGATGGAGGAGGGGGGGGGGGAGACTGGATTTCAAATTTTGTTGCTCGTCAACTAAATGGCTAGCACAACAAGTTATAAGAAGTCACAAATACACTTAGGAAATAGCAGCAGAAATTACTTTTCCCATTACGGTAAAATTGAAATAATGATGTTTAGTGTGTGAAACACAAAAAACTAAATGACTAAAATAAGAAAGCATTTGGAAATTAATTTCAAACATGAAATCAGAAAAAAAATTCAACATTTTCACATGTACCAATAACATGTGAAAATAAGATCATATGCTAATTTTAAACTGATGCTCACCTAAGAAAGTATGGCCCCCAGAGCAAATTTACACTGAATTTACTAAGTAGATAAATGTCAGGGTGGCTCAAAAGAATGGGAAATTCTGTGAAGCATTATAGCAATGCAGCGAGATACGTGGTGCCAAATGGCAGAGAATGCTGCTTGCTCTATCTTGCCATTCAGCAAACAGTAAACATGGAGCAATGGAACATTGTGCACCATCCCTCTGCAGTGAAAGCCTTTTACAAGTATCGAAGTCTGGACACCGCACACAGAGAATTTCAGTGTTATTTCAACACTGGACGACATGGTCATGTTCCCTCGATGCATGTAATTACACCTGTGTTCAAAATTTTGAACCACTGAAGAAACAATCGCAGAGAGACCCCAACCTGCTCATACGGTGAGCAATATCCAGACTGTGCAAACTGCTTTGGTAACAAGCCCACAGTGCTCCGTTCGACATCACACAGGGTCTCTACAGTTGCATCGTTTGAGTGTTCAACATATACTGAAAGTGGTTTTAAAGTCCCCTCTGTACCAGCTGCCGATCATTCAGCAACTTCAACCTAACAATCTGCTAATGCACAGACAATATGCTGAACACATGCTAGCAAAAGTGCACAATCACTACAATTTCATTAACAACACGTTGATGTCAGATGAAGCTCACTTCCACCTCAGTGGCTTTGTCAATGGACAGAATTTTCAGTACTGGTCTCAGTAAAATCCGTGTCAGCTACATGAGCATATATTGTCCAGCAGCAAGGTTACTGCACTGTGCGAGGGTACCACAAAGAACTTAAAGCAAGAATACGAGATTAAACCTCTAGGATTCCTATTGAAATATTAGGTCGAACCATGCATAATGTTTCTATCAGGCTTATAGAAACTAGCTGAGCTCTATGGACTAAATTCTCCAATTACAAAATCCATATTGAAAGAAAGAAAATTTTTAAAAAGGTAGACCCTGCAATTCACGTAAGTGCCTGGCAAAGGGTTCATCAAACCACTTTCAGACCATTTCTCTTCTGTTACATTCTCTAATAGTACGCGAGAATAAATGAATGCTTACGTCTATCCATATGAGCTCTGATTTATTTTATTACAATTATCATTTCTCCCTAAACAGGTGGGCACCAGCAAAATATTTTCACATTTTGGAGAAAAATCACTCCAAGAAACGCAAAATGCCCTTGTTTCAATTATTGCCACTCCAATTCATATCAATGGCACTCTTTCCACGCTTTCACGATAATACAAAACAAGCTGCCCTTTTTTGAAATTTTTTGATGTCCTTTGTCAATCCTATCTGATGCGGATCCCCCTGAGCATAACACTACAAAAGAGGAAGGATCAGCGTAGTGCAGGCAGCCTCTTTAGCAGACATGTTGCATTTTCAAAGTGTTCTGCCAATAAATCACAGCCCATGGTGCAATTCCCACACACCGTTATCTATGTAATGTTTAAATTTAAACTCATTCATAACTGTAATCCCCAAATTATTTAGTTGAATTCACAACCTTTACATTTGTGTGATTTATTGTATAATGGAAATACAGCAGATTACTTTTAGCACTTATGTGGATGACTTCGCTCTTCATTATTTAAGAGTCAAAGTTTTCACACCATTCAGATATCTCATTTAGATTTTTGGCAAATGGTTTTGACCATCTGATGACTTTACAGGACAGTAAATGGCAGCATGATCTGCAACCAATCTAAGAGGGCTGCTCTGTCTCCTAAATCACTTATATAGGTCAGGAACAGAGCCTGCAACACTTCAAAGGTGAACACTAGATAGCACTTGTTTCACTCTACAACTTCCTGTCAATTACTACAAATTATAACCTTTCTTATAGGAAATCTCGATTCCAGTCACAACTGAGATGATACTTCCTAGGCACGTAGTTTGATTAGAAATTGCATGTGTGGATAGAGATCAAACACCTTCCGGAAATCCAGAAACATGGAATCAATCTGAGATTCTCTGTTGTTAGCATTCATTACTTCAAGAGAATAAATAGCTGTGTTTCACTAGAACATTTTCTGAATCTGTGCTATCTGTCAATAGATCACTTTCCTTGAGGTAATTCATAATGTTGGAACAGTATATGCTTCAAAGCCCTATAACAAACTGACATCTGTGTTATGGGTCTGTAACAGATTATTCTATTCCCTTTCTTGAGTACTGGCATGACCTGTTCAAATTTCTAGTCTTTACGTATAGTTTTTCCGACAAGCAAGTCGTCATATTTGACTGCCAAGAATGGAGCTATTGCATCATACTCTTAAAGGGACTTAACTGATGTACAATCTGGACCAGAAGGCTTTCTTTTATTAAGTGATTTACGCTGCTTAGCAACATAGAGGATATCAACTACGTTGCTCATGTCTGCAGCTGTTCTTGATTCACACTCTGGAATATTTATTTCAACTTCTTTTAAGAGATTTTGGGAAACCAAGTTGAGAAATTCTGTTTTTGTGGCACTGTCATCAGTAACGTTTCCATTGCCATCACAAAGTGAAGGTAGCAATGTGTTCGGCCACTCCTGTACTTTTAGTATGACCCAGAATCTTTCTCGATTTTCAACTAAATTTCAAGATAGTTTTTTTGTGGAAGTATTTAAGCATCTTATACTGAAGTAGATGATGAATTTTGACCTCTTGTAAATCACTACCAATCCTGGTGATTTTGCATTCTTATAAATTGGGAATGCTTTTTTCGTTGCTTCAGCAACAGCGATCTGACCTGTTTTGTGTACTACGGAGGATCAATACCATCTTTAATTTATTCAGTATAAATCTCTCAACTGCCATTGATACTCTCTCTGAATTTCAACCACAGATAGCCTACGCTTTCACAGTTAGTTAGGGAGGAGTGGAGACTCTTAGGAGGGGCACCAATTATGTTTCATTTTTAAATAAATATATTCTAGGTTTATTTTTGGTGTATTTGGATGTTGTATCAATCACACTACAGCAACATTGTTGTCACTAATCCCTGTGTCCATCATGATGCAACCTATTTGCTCAGGATTATTTGCAGCTAAGACAAAGTGTGTTTTTCTGACCACTGATACTTCAACATGGCTCCATTCACTGATTGCTCAAAATAATCTTCTGAGGAAGCACTTAGTACAATTCTGGACAATGTTTTCTGCCTACCACCAACTTTAAAAATGTATTTTCACCAGCATGTCGACAGTAGATTAAAGGCATCAAAAACTACAATTGTTTGAGTGGTATACCTAAATGAAATGAGAAGTCTTCTTTGAATTGTTGAACGTATTTTCCCAGAGACCCTGGACTGCCCAGTCCACGCATCACAGCCTCCTCTACCCATGAACCTGTCCCATTTGTAAGAGACCCCAGACTTATTTACACAGAACACACCAACCTATGGCACAAGTCAAGGCGTCTGCCGCCTACACAGTTTCACAACTGTGCGAGTCTCTGACTCAGACCCTTCACTCGGCTCTGTCCAATATTGGTCCTGTTGACAACACTACAGATGGTGAGTTCTGCCTTCATCTCACAAGCAAGACTAGCTGCCTTTACTGCTTTAGATAGGCACCACAAACCAGATAATTTCTTCTGATTCAAAGTGACACATTAGTACCAGCAAGAGCAACCAACTGCAGCTGGGTGCACTCTGTGCATCAGGTAAGGTTGTTTCCATATCTGAGGTGTGTTCACAGACAAATGTGAGGGCTTACGTTATGTGACACCATCAATAATATCAATGTTTTGTGAAGTGGCTACTGTCATAGAACCTGACCCTTGGCAGTAGATTTCAACAGGGGTGGTTCTAATTTAACCAAAAGATTCGGTTTTTAAACCCCATTTTTAAAAATGAAAATCAAACTATTTAATTGTGAAAATGTAATTAACATATGAAAGTTACACAATTAACCGTACACAAATTAAGAAGAACCAGCATATTTATTGAAGCCTACTATCTACTGTCCCAAGAATTCATTTTGATAATACTGGGTTTTAAACTTTCTTGCAACACAAGAAACATAGCTAACAAACATTTACACTTCCAGAAAAAACTAACTATCTAAAATCTTAAGGAGTGTGATATAAAATTTACTGCTTTTTGGAAGCATGCAAATTTATAGATCATTAATTTCTTCAGTCTTTTCTCTTCTAAATCATTTCATAATTTTGACTGAACAAGCCTGTAGGTGCAGACAATTCTCTCAATGTAGAATGTAGGAAGTGCTGAGGGGGCAAAAAAAAAGATGCTCATTAAGTAATTGTGAGACTGGGTTAGTGTTTTGAAGGAAAAATTTAATTATTTAATCATCAATACAAAAAATTCAATAAAACAATTTTACCCCTGATTGGAGTAGACAAATTTTCATTGTGACATGCCCAGTTCCAGACTAACAGTACTAATCCAAATATAAATTCTGTATTGAAAGGTGCTAATAATCCAAATCCAAACTGCTGAGGTTACGACAAAAGAAGCTTAACTGTACTAATATGCATTCCATCATGCATGTCTCAATGATTACATCACTCTGGTCATATATGGCACTCATAAAAATAAAATTAATTTAATTATTGCAATATTTTCATCTTCCTGTCCCACCAGTTAAGCCCACCTCTCTAATCAAATATGAACACCTACAACAAATTCATATGAAAGAGGGGATACAAAAGTCAACGTGCAATACACCATTATGTTGGGCACATATCTGTTAACTTTACACATGAAATTTTAACAATTAATAACATGGGCATCGATTTTTCTAAAGCTACTACCGAAAAGTGAAACATTATTGCTGCTCATCAATAAAAATCACTAAGTTTGGTCAGGAGGGATGCTTCATTTACTTCCACACCACCTACTTCATTGCGTTTTAAAGTCTGTACTTTTGCTACTGTTCTGGTGGGTTTTCTTCTAAGCTTAAGCTTTCAAAAACAGGCACCCAGTAACTGACATCCACATGAAATGCAGTTCTATGGTACGTTAATTGCGACTTACGTACAAGAATATGAAGGCGACTGGAATTAAGACATAATTTACCCATTAATCTCTAAATGAACTACAACAAATGAAAAATGCCAACTTAATTCTATGACGAATTGTTTACCCTTTGTGGTCTGTGTAACCGGTAGCTTGCTGGAAAGTCTTTTCTCTCTTGCTAGCGTTACAGCTCTAAATTAAACGTGGGAATAATCACGCACGGCTGTTAATGAAGTGATATTTGAATGTTTGCTTCAAACATAATTGCAAAATGTCTTCACTTGTTTTATTTATTTTGTATCTTAATGACGAGAGTTCAAGCTTTCGAAAGTGAGGCTTATTTACTTTGGAATGAAACTATGAAACACAGAATGACCTCACTTTACGTATAGAACAATTTAAAAAGAAAATTCATTAAATGTTTTTGCAAACTAAAAATACACACTCCCCATAACTTTATGGAGAACTTAAAAGATAAATTTGCCTCCAAACAAATCTTAGCATCAATCTTCTAACGCCAAAATTGAGCCCATTCAATAGGCCGAATGCACTTACTTCAGAGTTAGCCTGCAATCTTCAATCAATATGTTGGAACTTGCAGACCAAGGGAACAAATCAATTACCTTTACAAACTAATAAGCTTTAAGTCTATCGTATTCTATAACAACTCCAATCACTACACACGAATGGCTCGTCGAAAAAGCTTCATCCAAACGTCGGGGATACCAACACTAACTGCACGAACATTCGATCAAAGTTCTTAACTTCCGTTTCAAGATGAAATCCCCCTCCACAGTTTCTACTAAAGATTTGAAAGACTTCGGCAGCTATCCAAGGGCGCACAGACTAATAAGATAGTACAACGAAACCCAACTGGCCCTAATCAACTTTAGAAATTTGGTATAATGAGCCATCATGTTTTAAATTAAGTAAGTTATCATATAGGGTACTGAGTAAATGGCAACGTTGCGTAGAAGTGGCAAACCGGCAATTGCTAGTTGCTAGTTCTGAAGATTCAATATGGCTACCACCGGCATTTGTAGTTGTTTTTCATGATTATTGTTACTTCATAAGCGAATATGCACTGCTGTGAATGGAAACGATATAAAATGAACTCTATAAATCATGTCTGTATAAACTGCTTAAGAACCACACATAACAAATTGTTCGCCATGATTTATCAGTATCTCGAAATAAAAGTTTGCTAACAAACACTAACCAGTTGCTCTAGTCATGGGCAGTGACTATTCTCAAGACATGCATAGTTTTAATGGCGTTAAACATTCTGGCAAGAGAAACTGTGACTATTTCCTGAAGAGAAGAAGATGAAGTTCAAACTAGACCTCTGTAACCGTCGCGTAGTTCTGTTTTTGTTGCACATTATTTTGTGATAGGGAATTGCTCAGAAGAGATGACATGCTAGCGCGTTTCACAGTGGTTCTGAAGCAACGGCTTCGAACCTTTGCCCAAAAAAATAATCAACTTGGTGGTTTGAAGTAATGAGATGAGCACCACTTTCTTTCTATAAAGGCAGATTGTACATCTGTATGATGACGTCCAAACCACGGAATTCCTTGGTAAAATCAACACTTCACAATCTTCATTACTTCACGAAACTTTGAGCGTTTGACGTTATAGTGAATCAGTTCTCAACGCCCCTCTAACGACTATCTTTATTCGCTAACAGATAAACCACGAATTACCATGGAAAACGAGACGATGAGACGTAGAATATTGATACTACTGTCAACTTGAATTTTTATTGGGTAATCGTTTGTCTCTCATGAATTGAAACTCGATAAATTACTGTAGAAATGATAGCACCCAGGTGCTGGAATCCGTCCATATGAGGTATATAATCTCCCTCGTCCATGCAAAATTCGATCTAGCATCCCATCACAAGTATTCATAACACATTAAACCCCGTTTTACAAATGAAACGAAAAGATGTTAGGGAAATCTAAGTAAAATTACTGCTCACCTTGATTACTCATATTTCCAGCCTTCATTCATTATTGTGTATTGTGATGTACTACATGTATTCGTACAAGTGATAGCGCCTAAATTTTGACGACTGCCATATGTTTTAAGGCGATAACTCAAGTATTTCTCAGCAACATTTGAAAATGGAACTGTAGGTATGAAATCAGTCGTGTTAATGAACAAGTTGTAGAAAGGAGCAATAAGTGGGGAAAAAAAAAAATAAATCCAAAAACCGACTGAAGATTGAAACATAGATCATTGGGTTTGTAGACCTAGCAGCCTGATAATTGTGTAAGGTTACATTTTGTCCTTAGTTGAAATTAAGTGAAGCTTTAAACATCTGATTTCATTGCAGTGTGGACCGTGAAAATCGGCTGACTTCATCTGGTAAATAAACATGTAAATTGTAGCTGCATAACAATTGAAAAAGCAGGGTTATTACAGGAGGTAGTGCTTGATGACCTAATTCTACTCGATTGATCTCCCTTTTTATCTCCTGCCTCTTTTGTTATGAATTGTTCTTGAGTATGTAACTCTCATGTATGTAATACAGTCTGTTATAATAAAGAAATACGAGGAAAAACAAAACTCATCTTCAGTTGAGTGACGTCCTAGACACAGAAATCCTTAACAGCACAAATGCATTACCAGCTTTTGAAAATTTTGATCATTATTATAGCATTTCATTGTTAGTATGTTACAGTATGAGAGCAAGTTAGCATTTTCGATATTATATTGATCGTTTTAACTGATATGCTGCTTCTGTTATTCTGAACTGCATATGTGTATACAATTTATTTTAATTTTATGTTTTTCAAATAATGTATGTCCAGTTGGCAAGTGATTCACTTGGTTTTAGGGTAAGACAAAAAATACATTTTCCAAAGATTATTGCAGTTACTGTTAAAAGGCACATGAAATACAAAATAAAAACTGTTTGATCACCAGTTGTACAGAAGAGGAGATAATTAACACAATGCTATTAAAATTATGAATGCAAATTGAAAAAAATGAGACAATTAGTAGATATTTAAAATAAAATAGAGACATTGTAAAATTAAAGGACAGTGAGTGTGCATAAATATTGAATGACAATTAATAGATTATATGGAGTAGCATTAGATTGTGTTGTATTAAATAATTGTGTGTATTACAGTTGAAAGTGTGCTGACATAAGGTTGTCCCAAATTAGGAAACAAAGTTCATGAGCTAGATAGCTAGTTTCACATTCCATGAATAATTTGCTTGATAAATGGTAATGATGTGGAATGAGCCATTTTACATTCACATTACAGATAAATTACTAAAGATGGTTGCAATATGAACATTTATAAGGTAAAATTTGCTAAAAACAGCCTTGATAGCATAAATATTTTATTTAAACTGGTGACCAGTTTCGATCTATTGCACTTGGATCAGTTTGAGACCTTGTACTCTGTGATGGTGAGAGGAGCTGGACTGGCTGAGCAGACTGCTGTAGAGAGATATAATCAATGCAGATGACTACGTCTCTCTAGAGCAGCCTCCTCAGCCAGTCCAGCTCCTGTCACCATTATGGGGTACAAGATCTGAAGATGATCTAAGTAGAACAGATCAAAACCAGTCACCAGTTTAAAGGAAGTATTAATGCGATCAATACTGCTTTTAGCAAATTTTATTGATATACCAGAGATTACTGTTTTTCTAGAACAATGTTCCAGAAAACAAAGAAGTTGTTTTTAATAAATATACAGATGTGTGTTACTAATTCCTATTCACCACCTTTTAAACATTACAGTAGCAGAAATTGTTCTACGGAATAGGAGTTTTAAAGGAGAAACTTTTTCAGTTTGTTTTCAGATTTTACTTTGCTGTCCGTCAGTTATTTTAAATCACTGGATAAGTGGTCACAAATTTTAGTTGCAGCATTGTGCAGCCCTTTGTGGGCTAGAGACAACCTTAATGGGGAGTAATGAATGTCTTTTTTTTCTGGCATTGTAATTAACTTACGTACAGCATTGTTTCTTCAGAACTGCAGTGGATTATTTACAGCAAACTTCATGAAGGAATAAATAAACTGTAAAGTAATAGAACACTCAACTTCTTAGATACATGTCTACAAGATGATCTTTGGTGTGCACCATTTCATTATACAGTGATCAGTCACAACATTATGACCACCTACCTAATAGCTGGTATGTCCACCTTTGGCATTGATAAGAGCAATGATGCATCATGGCATGGAAGCAATGAGGCATTGGTAGATTCTTGGAGGGAGTTGACACCACATGTCAACAAACAAGTCACTTAATTCCTGTAAATTCCAGGGAGGGGGGACAATGAGCTCTGCTGCCTTGTTCAGTCACATTCCAGATGTGTTCGATTGGATGATTGTCATGGAGGGGTGTATGAGGTCTGCAACCAGTGTATGATACCCCTTGTCTGTCATGGTTCCTTGGTCGAGCTCCACTGGACCCATGGATGCCCAAGTGAATGTTCCACAGAAGTTCATGGAGGTGCTGCCAGCTTGTCTCCTGTCCCACAGTACAGGTGTCAAGGAGTTGTCCCTCTGGAAGACAACATATTCACACTCTCCCATCTGCATAATGAAGAAGGTATCAGGATTCATCAGACCATGCAATATACTGCCACTGCACCAATGTTCAGTGCCAGTGGTCATGTGCGCATTTCAATCATAGTTGCCAATGCCATTGTGCTAACATTGGCTGCGAAGGCCCATCGTTGGGAGTGTTTGGTGCATTGTGTGTTCAGACACTTTTGTACTCTGCCCAGCATTAAATTCTGATGTTAGTTCCACCAAAATTCACTGCCTGTTCTGTTTTACCAGTCTGCCCAGCCTATGACGCCCAACATCTGTAGTGAGGGGTGGCCGCCCAACTACACTATTTCTGGATGTGTTTTCACCTTGGTTTCACCACATGTTGAAGACACTCAGAACAGCACTTCTTGAACACCTGACAACTTGTGCAGTTTCCAAAATGCTCGTGTCGAGCCTCCGAGCTATCACTGTCTACCATCAGTCAAACTCAGATAGATTGCATGCCTTCCCCATTCTACCCACGGACATCGTGCTCACTGATATTATGTTGAATCCTGCTTAGTCGTTGAATGTGGGGTGTCTAGGAAACCTGCTTTCTCGGCTCACTAGACAACATTCAAACAAACCATATTAATGGGTTTTTATTACAATAAGATCAATGACAATGCTCAACTTTGAGAAGTACATAGATGTGTCACAAGCAAAAGGTGACATGAAAAATAATCAATGTCCTTCAGTATAACGATTCCGATACAAGTGAAGTAATACAGTGGATGCTTCTATCCAGGCCTCTGGTCTTGACGCTTTTGTAGAACTGGGTCATGGTCAGTCGCCATGCTGCTTATGCCCTCTTCGTATAGAGGCTGTTGCCGTCGTGTTGTCATCCTGGAGAGGGGTCGGTCAGCATGCAATTGGCTGACATCTTCTTCACAGCCCTCTCTGCTCCCTCATTTCCAACTGGCATGCCAGCACTTAACTTTGTGCTGTAACGAATTACATGCACTATGCATGTGTCTGATTAACAGTCATTCCTTACCAGGTGATGATGCTATAACCTGGATGGGTTGATATCGATAGTAGGTTGGTAGTCCCAATGTTCCAGCTGATAAATGTATTACTGCAGATGGTACAGAGCTGCAGATTTAACAAAAATTGAAATAAATTATTTCTGTTGGTTTAGATATTCATTTACAGTGGATTTTTCTATCAGGAACTACTTAAGAAGGTGTTTAAATTTTGACATTTCATTGGCAACAGATTTAATTTAAGGAGGGAGAATATTAAGCACTTTTGTGCTGGTGTAATGCACTCCATCCTGTACCGTGCTAAGGTTCTTTAGTGCACAGTGTAAGTCAATCTATCTCCTTGTATTGTTATTGTGAGATGAGATGTTCTATTTGTATACAGACTAATTGTTACAGATAAAGCACATAACCGAGTATATATATAGGGATATTGTTTCCAGGATTCCTAATTTTCCAAACAGGGTTCCATATGAATATCTGGGGGAACCTTGCATATGATTCTAATTACTCTCTTTTGACTGGTAAAAATGTTTGTTATTTTTGGCTGCCACCTCCCCCCCGGAATATAATGCCATAAGACAGTAGTGAGTGGAAGTAGCTGAAGCATGCAGTTTTGACAGCATTAGTGTCACAAACAGAAGTAATGACACTGATAACATAAGAGGTTGAAATGACTTTTTTAAAGATGAAGAATCATCAGTGCACATAGTATAATTGTCAATATGCACAGCAGAAACTTAGATGATTCCACACTCATTAGCTCTTGATCATTACATGTAATGCTAACCTGTCCTTGCAATTTTGTGCTTGGTTGGAAATGCATGAAGTGTATTTTGTCTGCATTTAGAGAGAGTCAATTTGAGTCAAAACACTTTTGAACATCACCAAATACAGATCTTTGTTTACTTTAATGGCCATGTCGTCAGCAAAAAGTGTAAAATGTGTGTCACATGAAAAGATCATCAATAAAGGTAAACAAGAGAGCCCTATGGGATTCCACCGTTCACAGTGCCCCACTTAGATGATACAGGTGTTCCAGCTGTGATATTCAACAAAATCTTCCACTTTCTGTCATTCAGATATGATTTGTTTGACATCCTGGCTGACCCACTAAACCCATAAAACTCCGTCTTCCTTATAAGAATCTCATATTTGAAAAGGCTTTGGATGCTTTACAAAGTATTGCAATGAAAGACATTATTCTATTAATGGATTTTAAGTTTTGGTTGTAAATGAGAATATGGCCTGTTCACTTGATAAGCTGTGTTGGAAACCAAACTGTTTTTTATTCAGTGAGTTGTGGTTGCTGAGGTGGTTAATTAGACTGCTATGAAGAAGTTTTTCTTGAATTTCTGAGAAGCATGTTAGAAGGGAAATTCGATGGTAATTAATTACTTCCACATTATGACCCTTTTTATACAGTGGTTTTGATGATGATATAGTTTCATCAGGAGAGTTACTTGTCACGGTGATTCATTAAAGATATGGCACAGTATCCAATTTATATGATAACAACAGTAATTAGAGATTTTGATGGATATGTTATCAATACCAGTAGAGATTTTATTTTTCATTTCCCTAATTACCCTGTCAGTTTCATTTACTGTGATAGGACACATTTGATGTGGATAACATTTGAGAGGCCTATTTTTTGAAGCAGAGCCATAGCCTCATCAACAGAGCTCGAAACAAGGAAGTAAAATCTCTTAAAAATGGGTTACACTTACCATCTACATTTTTAACATTGTAGACTCAGCCGCAATTGATGTCCAATAAGAAATTTCTGAAGCTTGTAAGATGTTCAGTATTGATACATCTAAATGTTTTAGGGCTACAGACACTGACTTGTATGGTATATTGGGTAACACCCCTGATTATAAATAATTGGGCGTGATGGTCAGAATGGCCATTTAAAATTTGCTCTACTGTTGTGTTGGGGCTTCTGATTGTGTCAGTGGTGATGTTATCAATGGAAGACTTACAGCTTACTTGTTCAGATGACCTATTGAGTGATATGGTGCAGTGGTATGATTCTGGACACACGTTCAGTAGGACAGCAGTTCAGATCCACATTCAGATATACCGATTTCGGTTCCCCATAATTTCCCTGTATTGCTTGAGGCAAATGCTGAAGTAATTCCTTTTGAAAAAGATGTAGCTAATTTTCTTTCCCAATCTGATCATGTGGTCCATCTCTGATGACATCATCATAAATGGTATGTTAAACTTCTTTCCTTTCTCCGAATTTTTTATCCCAAGTTACCTGCAATGTTGCACTCTGGTTCAGATTCCACATTAAAATTTAGACTATAATACTACTCTGAAACCTTAAGAGGGCCTAATGTGGTTCTTGATGGACACAAATTTGACTGAGAGGCATAACAGAACACAAAATTCAAGGATTTCTTCCCAGTAGTGACAGAAAACACATGAACTAAAAATAAACACTCAAATACAGATGCACTAAATTTATTCAGGAAGGCACTGCAGGCATCATTAACAAATATCATTTTCAGCACACTACCAGAAAAGAGATTGCAAACAGTGAATGACTGACAACTATTAAATCTTTAGACTATGAGGATACAACCAGCAAAGAGCTAAACTCATTTGAAATTATTAAGTCAAACTGATCATACACCTCTATTAATCTTATTCTACCACCACTGACTGTCTCTTCCTCAAAAGATTTAACTGTTTCTTTTGCACTTTTGCTACCAATGTGGCCATGGAAATTGCCCTCCTGACTCGTTCCACAACATTTTAATTAAAAAAAAAAATTCAAATGGTCTATGGAACATATAACTAATCAGCCAGCCTTCAGTATGAAGCAGAGATGCCAGTGTACTGAAAACCTCCTAGCGTTTCTGAACATTATTGGTACTTGTACACGAGTTATCAAAACTCTGTAGTATCATAGTTCAGGGTAGATCGTTGTCAAACTTTTCCTGACTGACTCATAATTGCCAATGTTCTTTGTGAACTTGGCTTACAGAGCTATGGACACAGCAGCTTTTGTCCTTTTATCTTCACTGACTCCACTAAAAATGTACATTATCTCCTTTCCTTTGCCTATTATTTCCCATTTTCTTTGTTTCATTCAAAACCTTAGTGTCAACCTTATAATTTTCTGCTCTTTTGTACTCAGACCTTGCATGTTCTTACATTCATAGCTCATAGTCCTTTCCCTTCCCCTAAACTGTCTTTTTCCCTGCATGTGAATACATCCATAGCTCATAGTACTTTCCCTTCCTGTTGGTTGTCTCTGCTTTTTATCCACGTGTTTCAGAGCCTTCTGACTGCATCTTTTTTTCGGGTCAGTAGTTCTGTGAAGGTTGGGAGTGTAGGCTGATCATTTCAATCTTAACCTGGAGGACCAGAATTAACAGACAGGGTTTGGCTTCCCCACACTTATGTAAGTTGGAGGGCCCTGTACCGTTACTGCACAGTACGTAAATTACCCTCAACAGCAGTTAGAGGTGTCCAGTGTTATTTATACATAACACTGGCTCAAAACATGGCTGACTGTCTGCTTGCTGAACCCTTAGGATGGCATTGGTATCTGGCTATCTCCATGCTGTTTTACAATAATCATCAGGCTTCAAACAAATTCTGCATTTGTTAGTGAAGAGAACCCAATGACAATTATGCAGGACTCATTATAGATGTCCCCATGCCCACCTCCTTTGCACACCTTAGTGCTGGGTGATTTGTGCTGTTGTCCATACTGGATGTCTAGATCTCAAATAGATCATGTGGTGGTGATTACTTACTCTCTGTGTTGACTTCCTTATTGCCCCCAGGAAAGCAGTGTGCAGTTCAGCTGCTTTCCCTGCAGGATATATATAAGCTGTAATTTGTAAATAGTAATCATCAGTGGACAACTGCTCTGAAGGAGATCTTCAGCGATTTCTCTGTCACGATATTGGCTCAATTTTGAATGATGTTGCTTCTATGTATGCCAGTTTGGAAAGCAACTTCCTGACAGAAAGTGATAATACACACATTGTCTAAGCTTGATTTTTTGAGGCACGCTGACAGACTGAACAATGAGCACAAGCTGCATTGTCCTAGTTGGAGACATATCACACATCACTGAACTACAATGAAAATTCTGGTTTACTCTCACCTCAATTACTCAGGTAGCAGTGTTCCTTTTATCTTTACTGCCCTTGATGCCTTCATTCTTAAAGTCTCTTATTTTGCTTCCTGGACTGTGCTGAAAACTGGCTTTAAAAAATAGAAATTGCAAAATGATGTCGACCCGTTGGCATTTGGGGTTAAGTGGCTTTTCCCACTTTTATTGACACTATAATGTTTGTGATGGTAAGCTCCAGTCTTATAGTACACAGTTTATACAGGTAGGAGATCGTGTCTCTTCTTTCGTCAGCATATCCAGAAGAGAATAAAGCATTTATAAGTCATAACAATAATGGAAATTCCTGGATGGAAAGATGTGTGAAATGAGGGAAAAGCAACCACTTACCTATAGAGGATTGGTGCATGGTACACAGAAATATATAATAGAAAACAGTTAACACCAGCTTTCAAGCTCTTGCTCTTTTTCTAATAAGAGTACACATATGCAGACACCCAGACATTTATGTTTGTGGTAGCAGTGAGACTCTGCTGCTCTCACTGCTACTGTGAGTGTGTGCATTTGGGTGTCTAAGTGTGTGAATGTGTGTACTCATACTAGAAAAAGAGCAAGAGCTTGAAAGATAGTGTTAACTATTTTTTATTATGCGCTTTTGTGTGCCACACACCAATCCTCTGTAAGTAAGCGGTTGCCTTTCCCTCATTTTACATATTTTTCCGGTAATAATTGTATTTATTGAACCTCATAATGGCAAAGTGCAGTTGTAGATATATAAATTTATCACTACACAAGATACAGTTTTCAGTAGAACCACCACTATGATAAAAGCCAATGAAAATATCCAGACATTGAATGGTAGTTATTTGAAGACACATTTGCTCAGATGTGTGGACTCATTACACACAGGTGTTAGCATGTTACGAGTGATATGCAACTTTTCCAAACAAACATACATAGTTATTATTCATATGACCTCTTGTCATAGGCTTTGTTATTGCAAACATTCCACATAGTGCTGCATGGATACTAGTCACAAACTCTTACCTGAACTGACATAGAGAGGTTAACATGATGCCTGGACCCCAGAGACAGGATTTTTGGATGGGATGGGCTATTTAAAGACTGGCATAAAAACATATTGTGATTTCGAAACTACCTAATATTTTAAAAAATAGCTAGGTTAGATGTTTCTATAATGAATAGTGTGTAAATTTTAACAATTGTAGGTTTATGGAATGTGTTGAAGTTTAGTAATGTATAGAAGTATGTAGGACCATCTTATGCTTGCGCATTGGGAATATGCTAACTGCAAGTATGGCATCCATCTTCAAAACTATAGTAGTTTATGCAAAATTATTAATTAGTGGATTAATTAATTAATTAATTGTGTAGGCTATCTTGCCCAGAAAGAATTGGTAAATGTAAGTATAAAGTCAAAGTTCAGAATCCAGAAAGCCTACAAGTAAAATCAGTAATAGACTATTGTGAACATCTGAACTTTCAGTGCCATGTCTCTTGTAAGTGAATTATTTTCAGGTAATTCAAAGTACGACACTGCCAAACTGGGATGCCAGCTTTTTTAATCATGTATGTCACTTCACACAAATATGATGATTAACTCACTAGATACTGTACTTAACAGACTGCAGTTTAATTTCAATTAACCTTATTTTTTAATTAACAGGACTTTGGTTCGGGTAAAACTAATTATGTGAAGAAGTTTACGATGTAGAAAACAAAAAGTTTGTAAGTCATAAGGGTGGTGCTAAGCTAATTTGTTGTATTTATTTATTGGCAGTTTATATAAATGACAAATGACCTGAAGGATAATGGCTATAGCCTTATGGGAATGTTGACATTGGAGGTGGAGTGAAGGGGGGTGGGGGGGAAGGAAGGGACTACTGATGTCAGCTGCATCAGGACTATATGCAGAATCAGTCATGCTGAATGGAAATGTGTGCCGGACAAGTATTTGAACCCAGGATCTCCTGATTACTAGGCAGTTGCATTAACCACTGCGCCACCAGGACGCAGTATTTATCACAATTGTGCAGGCTATCTCGCCATGCATCACAGTCGACCCAAACCCCCAACCAGCACCCCCTACCTGCAGTCACCGTCCATGTCCTCCATGCTTCCTACTTTTAGACTCCTGCAGGAAGTCGTTCGTAATTGTGCATCTACACTGAAGGTGGTGGATTCATTGCCCCTTGAGGCAATGAATGTGTGGTGTCTGTTCTTTTGGACATGTCTGCAATGAAACTGTAAGGGAACAGTGTTCAAGAAAGTAGGGGCTATGGAATTACGAACAGTCTTTCCGCAGGTTCTGTAGCTACATACTGTGGATACCTCAAGGAGTCAACAAAATTTGGAGACGTTCCACATTTCAGAGCCTGGGTGCTTAAGGTACTGCACGTAATCACCATTTGTCATCGTTTTATACCCAGCTATTCACCATCACTGCTATGCAGTTTTATTTGTGTGTGTGTGTGTTTTTTTTTTTTTTTTTCAGTGTAAACGTTCGCAAATCACAACAGACATAAGTGAAAGTACAAAAAGCTGGATCGACCTGTAGCTAAAACTAAAAGAAATTACACTGATGAATTACACCGATGATGCTGTAACTGAACAAAGAGGGATGCATTGTGTGAACAACCAATCACCCTGTTGTTGTGCCAGTAGTAGAACAAGAACAACAACAACAACCAAAATAAAATGATTTAAAGCAGCAATTGAGGATAGGATGAGCTTACGAAACATTACATTTAAATTAATCTGCTATTTAGTGAGATTGTCTCCTATGCATTAACAATTTTTCCCAAATACAAGGAATGTAAACAACTATAGTACACAATGGTACATCCTTTCAAACAGGAATCTACAGTATAGTTTGAAAAATTAATCTGAAACCTTAGCTCAGTTAATGCCGTGTTCTAAACATATTGCACTTCAGTTGATTCTGTTCTTCTGCTTTTACCACATTTATACAAATAATTCACATTGCTTAGGATGAACTATGCAATATTCACTGTCTAAGCAAGCAGTCATTACTTTTCACTTCTCAACTCTAATTACGTACACAATGTCTCAGGAAATCAGATGTTGTCAGCTGCCTTTGCATCTGCACTTCAATTTTAGCTTGATTTAATTCTCGTATTGCTATGGATCATGAGAATATCATTAACATGATCAGAATCTACACAAATTCTTTTCTGAGTCAATACCATTTCTGCCTTACTAACATTTCTTTCACTAGTGGTACTACTGGCAGGTGTACAGAAAATCTAATTGCTGAGTTTTGAAAGGACACAAGCATTTGTTTTCCACCATGAAAGAACCTCCACAAATTAATTCTGTGGGCTTTCCATGTTCATATATTTCTCAAGCTCATCATCTGATTTTGAGGTGGATATCTACCAAGTCAGATTTTTTGGCAAAGGGCATGAAATCTTTGATTATGTTCATATCAACAACATTAATTAGAATTTTCCATATATCTTGATGAATTTTTTCCCTTCTTTCTTCAGGTAAAACTAATTGTTCCTTGAAACAGGGGTGCAAGAACACTGCACCAAATGAGCTTCATTTAGTTCATTTAGAACTTTCCATTTTATAAACAATTCTGCCCTTTCCTTTGGCTTGCTCACTGTCACATTATCAGCTCCAGCTTGGCAGATGCCTAACAATTTCAAAATCCATGGCACAACAAATGGATGTTTTGGCTTTTTTTTACCTTACAAATCATCAATGGCTTCCTTGAAAACATTCAGAAATTGAATAATGCTTTTGATAGTCGCGTATAATTCAGTGTCATCATCTTGTATCTGTTTAGTCTTTCTGTCAATGAAATGAGTCTAACATCATGTATGCACTATTCCACCTAGTTTCTACATCCTGGTGTAAGGTTTTTTGTAATGTTGCTGCTAAGCCAGATTGTTTCATAAAGACTACTAGTTTACATTTGGTCAGGATGGGGTCATATACCACAGGAATCTCATCCATTAAAACTTTCATTGGTTGTGTGTGTCAGTGCTGTATTAATACAGTGCATCATGTATGAGAGATGTCCGTGCGCTTCTAGAGCTTTCTTGATGTTAGCCCCCCTGAGGAAGTTATCAGTAACTCTGCCACTTGTTTATATGTTTCCATAATGATATGATCACCAGCCTTGGCAACATCACTAAACTTTGCTGTTAGAAATACACTGTTTTTGGATTTCCATTTGTCTGTCAACCCATGAATACATCTGGACATGACATTCAAATAACGGATATTACAATCGCGTCCATCCACAGATAGCACATCATTGACCACTGGTTTTTAACAATTGCAGCTTTCATTTCTGGAATAAGCTCATTCCTCATTTGATGAGCCAAATCAATATACAGGGTGAATCACCTAAAACTTGCACCACAAATACTGCAGAAATTGAAAGTACTATTTATGTGCAGTTTTCACAGAAAGGATTGGTAGTCAGGGGCTCATACTGTTAGCCAATCAACAGAGTGTAATAATACTTAGAAAGTGTGTATTTTTTGTGCAAACATACACTTTTTTTTAAATGGAACAAGGACTATTGACATTAAAAGGCTCAACGTAGGGTAAATTAAAATGTCAGTGATGTTTGTTGTAGGAATCTATTGCAAGTCATTTTATGAGAGATCATATTTTGGAAAGTTTCCACAGTGACACTTATACAATACCTGTGGTAGCACTCACTAAAGAACAACACAAGTTCATGCACTAGTTATGTGGATTCTAACTAGTAACAGGACAATTAACCATCACAGGTTGTGTTCAAAATAACCACCGCTAGTGGCAATACATGCTGCCAATCTTGTATTGAATGACTGCTGCACATGTGTTAGCATATCAGGGAAGATGTCCAAGCAGACTGCGGTAATATATACACTCCTGGAAATTGAAATAAGAACACCGTGAATTCATTGTCCCAGGAAAGGGAAACTTTATTGACACATTCCTGGGGTCAGATACATCACATGATCACACTGACAGAACCACAGGCACATAGACACAGGCAACAGAGCATGCACAATGTCGGCACTAGTACAGTGTATATCCACCTTTCGCAGCAATGCAGGCTGCCATTCTCCCATGGAGACGATCGTAGAGATGCTGGATGTAGTCCTGTGGAACGGCTTGCCATGCCATTTCCACCTGGCGCCTCAGTTGGACCAGCGTTCGTGCTGGACGTGCAGACCGCGTGAGACGACGCTTCATCCAGTCCCAAACATGCTCAATGGGGGACAGATCCGGAGATCTTGCTGGCCAGGGTAGTTGACTTACACCTTCTAGAGCACGTTGGGTGGCACGGGATACATGCGGACGTGCATTGTCCTGTTGGAACAGCAAGTTCCCTTGCCGGTCTAGGAATGGTAGAACGATGGGTTCGATGACGGTTTGGATGTACCGTGCACTATTCAGTGTCCCCTCGACGATCACCAGTGGTGTACGGCCAGTGTAGGAGATCGCTCCCCACACCATGATGCCGGGTGTTGGCCCTGTGTGCCTCGGTCGTATGCAGTCCTGATTGTGGCGCTCACCTGCACGGCGCCAAACACGCATACGACCATCATTGGCACCAAGGCAGAAGCGACTCTCATCGCTGAAGACGACACGTCTCCATTCGTCCCTCCATTCACGCCTGTCGCGACACCACTGGAGGCGGGCTGCACGATGTTGGGGCGTGAGCGGAAGACGGCCTAACGGTGTGCGGGACCGTAGCCCAGCTTCATGGAGACGGTTGCGAATGGTCCTCGCCGATACCCCAGGAGCAACAGTGTCCCTAATTTGCTGGGAAGTGGCGGTGCGGTCCCTACGGCACTGCGTAGGATCCTACGGTCTTGGCGTGCATCCGTGCGTCGCTGCGGTCCGGTCCCAGGTCGACGGGCACGTGCACCTTCTGCCGACCACTGGCGACAACATCGATGTACTGTGGAGACCTCACGCCCCACGTGTTGAGCAATTCGGCGGTACGTCCACCCGGCCTCCCGCATGCCCACTATACGCCCTCGCTCAAAGTCCGTCAACTGCACATACGGTTCACGTCCACGCTGTCGCGGCATGCTACCAGTGTTAAAGACTGCGATGGAGCTCCGTATGCCACGGCAAACTGGCTGACACTGACGGCGGCGGTGCACAAATGCTGCGCAGCTAGCGCCATTCGACGGGCAACACCGCGGTTCCTGGTGTGTCCGCTGTGCCGTGCGTGTGATCATTGCTTGTACAGCCCTCTCGCAGTGTCCGGAGCAAGTATGGTGGGTCTGACACACCGGTGTCAATGTGTTCTTTTTTCCATTTCCAGGAGTGTAGTTGCATATCATTGGTTGTAGTTGGTATATTCTTGTGGACAGCGTCTTTCAGAGTTCGCTATTGAAAGAAGTCTACAGGTGTCAAAACCAGGTAACAGGTTGGCCAATGTACAGGTCCTCTGCATGCAATCCAACAATTTGGAAACATTTCCTGGAGGCATTCTGTAGTACTTCGTGCACTATTGGCTGGATAGACATCATGTTAGTACCACAGGTTCCTCCTAGTCTGCAGAGGAACATCAATGGAAGATAGTCTGTTAGGACGCTGTGATACTTGTGCACATACAGTGTTCTGTTTATGAAAAATGGGCTTGTGAACTGATGGTTCGGTGTACCACACCACATGTTTACACTCCATGGACACTGACATTCCACTTGATGAAGCCAACAGGAATTGTCAACACATCAATAGTGCATGTTTCAGCAGTTTACCTGACCATGATTGGAAAATGTGACTTGATCATTAAAGAAGATACAATCTGGAGTATCCTGTCCTATGGGGGGGTTGGACGTCAAACGGGCCAACTTGGAGCAGGAGAGGCACCACAGGACATTTTAATTTCTACTGTCTATACTTTTATAAATAAACTCATAAAACTTCCGTCAGCATGACCAGGAAGGACTGAGGACTCACACTCATAGCAGTGGAAGTTCAAAAACGTAGCAAAATAACTTTTTTTTTACATGTGAAATTTCATCATGTTTTCACTGGCTGCATTTGTTTCTGTAGGTACACCTTTCTTCCTAAGTAAGAGAGATTCTTTGATGAATTTTGCACAGCATACAAGCAGTACTTACAGGTGTATGAAACTCTAGAATTTTCCAAATCTATTAAAAACTGTGGTAAAAATTGATATAATTAACAATAAAATTTGAGTTTTTTCTAAACAAGAAGTTTAAAATGTAACAGTTCATTCATTTTTTCATAAATCAAATAAACCCTAGAGTTTCATACACATGTAACTATAGTTTGTATGCTGTGCAAAATTCATAGAAGAATCTCTCTTACTTAGGAAGAAAAGTGTACCTATAGCAACAAATGGAGCCAGTAGTAAGTGAAAAAACGATGAAATTTTACATGTAAAAAAAATGTATTTTGTTACGTTTTTGAGCTTCCACTACTATGAGTATGAATCCTGAATCCTTCCTGATCATGCTTTCAAAGTTTTATGAATTTATTTGTAAAATTATAGACAGTGGAAATTAAAATGTCCTGTGGTGCCCCTCCTGCTCCAAGTCGGCCCGTTTGATGTCTTATCCCCCTTAACCCTTTCAGTTATGGCGTCCTCATATAAGGACATACTAAATAAATGCTTAGTATATTAAAATTCATTAAATTTTACCATTTGTAATTGTTGTCCTCATATTGTCACAAGCAGAGAGTTTATTTGAGAACAGTGTCGATGCCTGCTGTGAATCTGTGGTACCACAAAACAAAACTGAATGTGTACAGTCACATGGTTGCTTGCCAGTAATCTTTGTACCTCCCATCAGCTGGTTAATATCTTCTGAGGCTAGGTAAAAAAAAAAAAATATTTGTGCATAGAAAGGTGCATTGTTGAAGGTGAAAACTAAAGGCATCTTTCAGAACGAAATGTAAGTGACATATTTATAACTTTATAAATGTCTCCAAAAGAGGACATTGTGATTGAAAGGTTGTAATAGCATAGAAATTTTGGACATTATTTCACTATCTTTTTAGTTATCTTATGGTGATTTCACAATGCCCCAATGTCCAAGATAGACGAAGGCCACTTGCAGAAGGAGCAATAGAGCTCTTTAATTCAATCTGTCCAATGATCCTGGCGATAATTTTGAACAAGAGGACAATGATGGAAGTAATGTTAGATGTTTTATATCATGTGGTATATTGTAAGCTGAGTAGCCCAGATGCAACGCCTGCCAACTGCATGATAAGTGACACTGAGATAATCATGAAACACTCATCCCATCCAAACAACAATGCATTGGCTACAAGAATGTTATTGTTGTGTAAGAATTTGTTACAGCACAACCAACCTAAAGCTGAATAAGAAAAAATATCCATTCTAATCGTAGCAGACTGAAAGGTAGCTTCGAATGTCCAGATTGGTTAAGTCTGATGTCTGTTCATGTGATATGTATCCAGACATGGGAGGGTGACAGCCACATCTATTGGGAATTTAGCAGGCTTTGCGCCTGAAGACAACATGCAGTTAGCTGCTTTTGAAACCAAACACGATTTTTGACAGCCTTTCTTGATGGTTTATAACCAGTTTTGCAACCTGAAAGTGGATGCACGTTTGCTCGCACAGTTGATATTTCATGTGTAAATGCATGGATTGAGTACAAGAAAAACACATCAGAATTAGGTGCTCCTAAAAATAAAACCCTGGATTTGCTTCACTTTAGGGCAAGTGTGGCCAAAGTACTGACAAAAATAGATAAGCCAGCTGCCAGGAAAAGGGGGCGTCCCACTAGTGAGAGTCCAAGTACTTCAAAATGAGCCACTGTGGAAGTTCGCCCAAAAGCTGAAGTTTTTTGGACAACGTTGGGCATCTTCCTGTGGTCAGTGACAAAAAATCGTTTGACAGGTGCAAGAAACTGGGTTGCAAAGGCAAAACCAAATTTTATTATGTAAAATGTAACTTTCACTTATGTTTGTATAGAAAAAAAAGTGTTTCTTTGATTATCATTCTTCACAAGTGTAAAACCATAGTTAATGTAAGTAATCATTAAGTAAGCTTTATGTGATTTATGTATGTTGGTGAAATAAAATCAAATAAAATACTTTGACATTTCGACTTATACTGCACCCACTTGAACACAATGTCCTCATATGGGGATGCATTGTATCCCCCCTTGGGAGGCACCTCAGAATATTTTACACATCTGAAAAATCACAATTTAATTCGAAGAACTGGATAGCAAAGCCATGATTGTTTTGTCAGGAAAAAATACTTTGTGACCAAAAGGGTTAATGCCAATGTACAGAAGTTAACACTATTCTCATAATCATTTACAAGCAGCTCATGTTGGAGAGAGATGCGATAGGGATGGAACCTAAGTCGATGGAGAATGCGTAAGATACTTGCCTGACACATGCCACATCCTCGTGCAATTGCATGGGAGCTAATGTGCAGATCAACTGCAACAGCAGCAAGAACATTAATTTCTCCCTCTTGTGTCATCACTTGTTTCCTTCTGTTATGTTGTCTAGTGGTTGCACTACCACTTTCATGTAACTAGTTGAAGAGATTGATAAATAATTGCCAAGATTGTTGATGTCTATTGGGATATCTTCTCGCATACACCATACAGGAATGAACTGCATTCTTCTTACATTATCCATACATCTTGAGCATGCTGACTTTTTTTGCATTGGCAAATCCCATCATCAACTTACAACCTACTGCTTAGACTGTCACCTGAATGGGCCATGAAGGCCCAAAGGTACCGACTGGTCACCCTGTCATCCTCTGCCCACAGGTGGATGCAGAGATGGAGGGGCATGTGGTCAGCAAACTGCTCTTCAAGCCATATGTCAGTTTACAAAACTGGAGTTGCTACTTATCAATCAAAACACAATATTTTGTAAATGATTTGCACTTGAATCCTGCAGCAAACACTACTGACATTCTAATGTACCGACTTCTAGTTTGTTAATGTCAATAGGCATTGTTACATTTAAAAAAGTGTTTGTTTGCATAAAAAATACACTTTCCAAATATTATTACAATCTGTTTAATGGCTAAGAATACAAGCCCTTGATGAACAATCCATTCTGTAGAAATCACACATCATTTCCGTGATATTTGCATTGCAATTGTCAGATGATTCACCCTGTACATGTTGTGCCAAAGTTCTTTGGGAAGATAGCATTTCTTGGGTGGTGATCTGTCCATAATTTGCCCCTGTATTTATCAGCTCTTGCTCTAAGCTTATGAATCCCTCACCACCTATAATGTTAAAAGGTCAGAAGTTTGCTGCACACATTGAAACACATTTGTCCATAATGGATATTTCGTCAGCACTGGCAGTGCATCACTTGTCAAGTGTCGATTGTCCTTATAGCTATGCCTGTTCATTCCAGTTGTGCTGCCCTTATAAACAACCAATGCCACTGAACATAACCAACTGGAAGATGTTTATCTCTTTCAACAACCACTTGAAACAGTTTAATAAACACATTCATGTATGTTTTGTGAAAACAATCTTGTGTTTAGTTAATGGCATAGCACCCCAGTTCTACAACTGCTCATGTTCAGTTTAGTTCCCTGACAATTTGTAGCCTGCAGCTAAGTTACGATAATACAACACTCTCACTCAGCTCATGATCTCATTGTCTTGGGCAGGCATGTGTCTATTCGACAATTCTCATCGCAGTTCCATCTCATAAATTGACATCAGCTATCCCCACCCCACATGCCTGTGCTGGCAATAATGGGCCATGTACTCAGTAAGAAGCAAGCAAGACTGACCCACATTTTGATCTGCTCTACAGAGCATCACCAAGTTGGGATGTGCCAATAGGGATATTACGATGGTACTGGATTTTTCCATAGAACCGGGTGTGAAATTAAATGTTCATTAGATATTTCATAGAAAGTAATTGATTCATGTGGAGGTGAAGCCAATGAGTATGTATATTTTTGTCTCATTAGCAATTTTAGTAGTAACCTTAAGTTTTAATTCCTAGTGAATTTTAGCATAGGGGGATGTATGAGAACTCTCGCCTCTCATTGTCAAAATATAGCCTTGCACTGGACTTGAAGGAATATACATTTGAGATGAGGAATGCAGTGAAACTTGTGGAATCTGGTAGTGATTTCAGAGATGAGCTGTGGAGTAGAGGTCCTGAAGGAAGTATAACATGTAATTGCTGGGGAGCAGCCTTGAGTGAAAACATTCAGGAAGTTTCAGAAAGTGTCTTTCAAGAACTTTCTATTGGTTGGTTGGTTTGTGGGATTGAAGAGACCAGACTACAAAGACCATTGATCCCTTAACTTATCATTAACAAAAGAACAACACTGGTGGTAACCAAGAGATGGGAGGTCCGATGGATATGGGTAATCGTGGCTAAACTTTAGTGAGTTTTGGGTGGTGATAAGTCTTTCAGAAGATCGCAATAATTTTAAATCAACACTTCCTGCTGCACCTCGAGTTCAAACTATGTGTACTGAGCTAGATTATCTGAAAGGCTGTGAGAGTTAGGAATAATCAGTTAATGATATTTGCAGCAACTAGAGAGAAAATAATAACATAGTATTTCTAGTGTTTGTAAAAAGAGTTTGTTTGAATGTTTCCAGAGTGATACAATAGGCAAAATATTTTTATGATTAAGTCTGTTATTAATCATTTTCTTGCAAGAGGCCTTTGATAGGTGCAACAGTTACCATTCCACAGACCACTAACCTCTTTTGGTTTGACTGCTTCATCTACTTCAATGACATATATGTCACTAATCACTCTGCAGACCAATTGTAATGATCCCTCCTCCTTCCATAAAATTGCCATCAACTACATGGTTCAGATCTTGAGTTACATGCTAGGTTTCATTTCACAAGAAAATTATTCCATAAGTGATAGAGAAAAATTTTTACTGATAAACCGTAATAGAATTTCTACAGTTCTACAGTTCCTATACTATTTTACTTATTAAAATGGTCTTAATGTTAGTTGCAGTCTTGTTTTGACCTGTAAGGTAAGGCTAATTAGGCACAAATCCTGCAGTATCAATTTGAGCCATACTGCTGTCTGATTGTTCTCAAAGTAATTCTTGAACTGACCACTAGACCAGAATTTACACATCACTAACATTGCAGTTATTGACTCTTCCATCATTTCTTGGTGGAACATTTTATACATTATGAATGGAAAAACACATGACTCAGGCAATATTCTATAATATTTATTATTTTACAAACCAATTTTTGACTGTTATGCCACCATCAGGTACAAAGATAAATATGTGTGGTTGTAAAATCTTTGATCCCACAAAAACTCCACTGCCACACATATTTTTTGTACCTTACAGTGGCATAACAGCCCAAATCTGTTCTTAAAATAACAAATATTGTTGAATATTACACCATAGTTATGTGTTTTTCATTCATAACATCACTAACAGTTTCCACTTGACCTACCAACTTGTTCCTTGCAATTTTCTTGAAGCTTGGAAAAGAGAAAGTCTCCAGATAATATCAGATGCTTCAAATGGAAAGGAGACTAAAATTATGGGGCAATGCTTAAAAGTAATACTTCTGAATTTCATATGTGAAAACTTTTAAAGCTTTTTTACATAAAACTAGAGTTATTAACATTCTACATCTTTATTCTTCATGTCTACATACTTGCAGCCCTTGCTGCTAGAGGGCTCCAAACTGTAGCATGTAACATGGTGGTGTGTAACATAACTACACTGAGGAGCCAAAGAAACCTGTACACCTGCCTAATATCATGTAGGGCCCCCACGACCATGCAGAAGTGTCGCAACACGATGTAGCATGCACTCAACTAATGTCTGAAGTAGTGGACATGTGAATCCTTCAGGGCTGTCCATAAATCTGTAAGAGTACAAGGGGGTGTAGATCTCTTCTGACTAGCACGTTGCAAGGCATCCCAGATATGCTCAATAATGTTCATGTCTGGGGAGTTTGGTGGCCAGCAGAAGTGTTTAAACTCAGAAGAGTGTTCCTGGAGCCACTCTGTAGCAATTCTGGGTGTGTGGGGTGTCACACTGTCCTGCTGGAATTGTGCAAGCCCATGGGAATGCACAATGGATATGAATGGATGCAGGTGATCAGACAGGATGCTTACGTACATGTCATGTGTCAGAGTCATATCAGGGATCCCATATCACTCCAACTGCACATCTCCCACACCATTACAGAGCCTCCACCAGCTTGAACAGTCCCTTACTTACATGCAGGGTCCATGGATTCATGAGGTTGTCCCCATACCCGAACACGTTCATCCGCTGGATACGATTTGAAATGAGAGTTGTCTGACCAGGCAACATGTTTCCAGTTATCTACAGTCCAATGTCGGTGCTGACAGGCCCAGGCGAGGCATAAAGCTTTGTGTCATGCAGTCATCAAGGGTACACGAGTGGGCCTTCAGCTCCGAAAGCCCATATCGATGATGTTTCATTGAATGGTTTGCACACTGACGCTTGTTGATAGCCCAGCATTAAACTCTTCAGAAATTTGTGGAAGGGTTGTACTTCTGTCATGCTGAATGATTCTCTTGAGTCATGCTGGTCCCGTTCTTCCAGAATCTTTTTGCGGTGGAAGTGATGTCGAAGATTTGATGTCTTACCGAATTACTGATATTCATGGAACACTCATGAAATGGTCATACAGGAAAATCCCCACTTCATCACTACCTTGGAGATGCTGTGTCCCATCGCTTGTGGGCGGACTATAACACCATGTTCAAACTCACTTATGTCTTGATAACCTGCCATTGTAGCAACAGTAATGGATCTAACAACTGCGCCAGACACTTGTTGTCTTATATAGGTGATGCCAACTGCAGCGCCGTATTCTGCCTGTTTACATATCTCTGTATTTGAATATGCATGCCTGTACCAGTTTCTTTGGTGCTTCAGTGTATGTTAGTCCGTGAGAAACAGTGTGCTGTAATGGAGTTGCAAATTCAAAGCGTTCACCCACACATGGAGCACCCTCTCCTTCACGATGATAATGCCAGATCACATACAAGCACGGCGACATTGGTACCAATCTGACACCTTCTGTTCAAAGCCCTTCCTTGTCCTCTATACAGTCCAGACTTGGCCTCATCTGATTTTCATCTGTTTCTTAAATTAAACAACTGCTTGGGCTTCACTTTGATAGTGATGAAGCAGTGCAAGCAGAGCTGAGGTTGTGGACCCATCAACAAAGTCAAACATTCTACAGTTACAGTATCAGCAAACTGGCCTCTCTTTAGGAAAAATATGTTCATTTCCAGTGTAACTATGTAGAGAAATAAATATCTAGACATGAAGAATAAAGATGTAGAATGTTAATGATGTTTGTTATATTTAAAATGCTTTAAGAATAGAAGAATAGATCTAGAAAAGGCATATGACCGGGTTCCTAGGAGGAAGTTATTGTCTGTTCTACGAGATTATGGAATAGGAAGCAAACTTTTGCAAGCAATTAAAGGTCTTTACATGGATAGTCAGGCAGCAGTTAGAGTTGACGGTAAATTGAGTTCATGGTTCAAAGTAGTTTCAGGGGTAAGACAAGGCTGCAACCTGTCTCCACTGTTGTTCATATTATATATGGATCATATGTTGAAAACAATAGACTATCTGGGTGAGATTAAGATGTGTGGACACAAAATAAGCAGTCTTGCATATGCGGATGACTTAGTTGTGATGGCAGATTCGATTGAAAGTTTGCAAAGTAATATTTCAGAGCTAGATCAGAAGTGTAACGACTATGGTATGAAGATTAGCATCTCCAAAACGAAAGTAATGTCAGTGGGAAAGAGATATAAACAGATTGAGTGCCAAATAGGAGGAACAAAGTTAGAACAGGTGGACAGTTTCAAGTACTTAGGATACATATTCTCACAGGATGGCAACATAGTGAAAGAACTGGAAGTGAGGTGTAGCAAAGCTAATGCAGTGAATGCTCAGCTACGATCTACTCTCTTCTGCAAGAAGTAAGTCAGTACCAAGACTAAATTATCTGTGCACCGTTCAATCTTTTGACCAACTTTGTTGTATCAGAGCGAAAGCTGGATGGATTCAGGGTACCTTATCAATAAAGTTGAGGTAACAGATATGAAAGTAGCTAGGACAATTGCAGGTACTAGTAGATGGGAACAATGGCAGGAGGGTGTCCACAATGAGGAAATCAAAGAAAAACTGGGAGTGAACTCTATAGATGTAGCAGTCAGGGCGAACAGGCTTAGATGGTGAGGTCATGTTACACGCATGGGAGAAGCAAGGTTACCCAAGAGACTCATGGGTTCAGCAGTAGAGGGTAGGAGGAGTCGGGGCAGACCAAGGAGAAGGTACCTGGATTCGGTTAAGAATGATTTTGAAGTAATAGGATTAACATCAGAAGAGGCACCAATGTTAGCACGGAACAGGGGATCATGGAGGAATTTTATAAAGGGGACTATGCTCCAGACTGAACTCTGAAAGGCATAATCAGTCTTAAATGATGATGATGATGATGATGATGATGATGATGATAAGAATTTTCTCTTCAAAAATTTGGAGGGATTACTTTTCAGCATGCCCTTGTACATGAAAAGAAATTTTAATAACAATATTATAATTACAGTTCAAATGAAACAGTATGACTATATGCAACTACCACGGACATTGATACATCAATCCCAGCATGTAGGAAGGGAGTGGATGCCTTCAGTGTAGAAACTTGTGGGTTTCTGATGTATCCAGTTTTCGATGGTGTCCTGTACTTCCTTGTCACAGATGAACCTCTGACCTTCCAAGATTGTTTTAAGGGGCCAAAGATATGCAAGTCACATGGTAGGACATCAGTGCTGTAAGGAAGATGTCTGAGGACCTCCCATGTCTGGAAACGTCATCTAACAACGCTACAGAGCATGAAAGTTATAGGCACCAGCAGCTGTAAATGTATGTATATACAAGGTGATTCCTTGATGATGTTACAAACTTTCAAGAATGATGGAGACAGATAAATGTGTCAGTTAGAGGTAAGGGTTCCTAGTTCGGAAACAAACGAGTTGAAAGTTACAAGCAAAGATCATTCTACAAACAATCCTGTTGGACGAACATCTGCAACTGAGCATTATACCAGAGGTTGTAAAGTTCTTTTATTATCATACAACCGCTTTTGGGCCCATCTTCAGGTGTCATAACTTTGTGCTGTGACCCCCAAGTGCCGCAGTGGACGTGTGCTACCTACGAGCGCAGAACAGGGAGTACACATCCACCGCAGCGAAGCGGTATTTTCAGCCTCTGGAAAAATCATTCTGATATCTCTGACACTGTAATACATGTTGCTAAGAATGTAAGGTATGCAACTTTCAAAAGGTGATAATATGGACCAAAACAAGAAAAAATGTCTAGTAAACATGGGCTCTAAAATGCGTATCTGAGGAGCTATGAGCACTTGTTTTTCTTCGCTGAAGTGAGGCACATCTCCTCTATTGAACAACTGCTATAGTTCTTAAGGTATGCATTTTCAAGCCCATATTTACTAGACATTTTTCTTATTTTGTTCCATACTACCACCTCTGAAAATTGTCTACCCTATAATCTTAGTAACAACAACACTAGCACATGTATTCCACTGTTAGAGGTATCAGAATGGTTTTCACTTATAACTTTCGACTCATTCATTTCTGGTACAGGGACCCTTGCCTCACATGGATACATTTGTCCTTCTGCATCATCCTAGAAATTTTGTAACATCATCACACGATCATCCTTCGTATACATACATTTACAGGCACCACTGTCTATAACTTTGATGCTCTGTAGTGTCATTGGGTGATGTTTCTGAACATGGTCAACTGCATGCCAACCTCTAGCCCTTACATCACCCTCTAAAGAGGTACCAAATGTGGCTTAAATAACCACTTGGTTGTCATGAATCTGGATCACCAGTTGCAGCATCAGAAGACTTTGCAATGTTTATTTTATTTGCAGACACAGTAACAACTGGTGCTGATGAATGGGCTTTTAAAATAACAAGTTGGTATATGACATGTTCTGTAGACACAAGACAAATTAATGAAAGTAATACTGACAATTAAGTATGTATTAATGTCACTGGAAGATTCAAAAAACTTAATTCTATTTGTTGCTTTACTAAAATTTAACTCATTGTTAGTAGTCATTACACTTTCTTGGGTATCCATACTTAAATTGTTCTCATTGAGGAAACTGGACAAGGAATGGTGTGCACATATTAGTATGTATAATTTGTTGTGGTAAACTGGTAACGTTCTTGTTAATGAAAGCTTTCTAGCTGCATGAAAAGTAGGTGGCAATACAGAATGCATATAAAATGGATCACATGATAACAAGTCCACCCATACCTAGGGAAAGGGGTTGGATCGCCCCTCCCCCCCCAAATTTCATGGAAAGGAAAAAATATAGCATAGGCAGGTGTTTTTCTTTCAAGAAAGTGATTTAATAGTTGGTATTATGCAGGTTTTTAACAGGATCAAAACTGGGACTTTTTTATGGCTACTTACAAATCACCTCTTGTTTTCTGAAATATTAAAACTAAACCATACCCCCAGGTCCAGCCCCCTCCCTTCGCTTGCAAGATAAATCATAATGGGTAGTACTTAAAATTAATCCACTACCATTTAATCTGAGTGTGAATGGTGGTTCAGGTGTTTCAAAAGTTTTTACACGTAAATCTGACATTGAGAGTCGAATTTAAGGAGAAAACTATACTTTCAGAGCATTGTTTAAGAAATTGACTGATACAGATGCATCAAATTCCTTGGACAGTTATCTCTCGGAGGATTATTTGTAAACAATTCTTTCTCACAGCAGTACACTCCACTATCTAAGAATATTGCTGATGCTGGGTAAATTAACTTATGACTACATTTACACATATGAAGGTCATGCTCATTCAGAGATAAAAAATACCTTCCATCCTAGCTGATCAGTAAATAATTGTTTAGTTGATACATGTCATGAAATACCAACCTATTATCAAATGACGGGTAAGTATAAATCTTACACATTTCAAACCTGTGCTTTGATCTAACAATGGGTATAGAAACAATAACAGTCAATTCATAATCAATCATTAAAGATTATGTGACACTTAATTTGTAGTAACCTTATAAATTATAAGAAGTAATGGGGTAAATCATAGCAGATGTTGCATCTAGCTTACATTCAATCAGTTATGGGAACTGTAAGAACTGGTCTGGATGCAGCAGCACACAGCTTAAACAATCATTTGAACTACTTTCTAGTGTTGTTCTTAAATTAAGCACATGAATTATAGCCTCTGATAGACTGCCAGTAATCCTTATAAACAGAGTGCTTAAATCTACGTGAACACTTACAGCATGCAATATTTCATACAGCTTGTGGATGGTTTCATCCACCTCACCAAAAATTAGTTGAAATATGTAATGAACTGTTTACAATCTGCTTAATAAAATCTGTGTGGCTAGTAATGGTTCTTTGTATAGCCCTTAATACAATTATTTTGTCGAAGAGGTTAACTGAATTCATATTAGACTATTGTTCAAGAGCTAAAATTTTGTGTTTAACATCCAGTAGATCTCAGCTGGTTAAAGTACCAAACACAGTACAGAGGATACTTCCTTCAAAATGAAACCAGGTACCTTTGCACCTAATCAACGTTTATGTGACAAAATGTTTAAGAAAGAGTTAATCTCTTGTTCATAATTAGCAAACACGGACTCTATCTTCATTTTTACAGTGATTCAGTTGTTACACAAAGATGTTCCAATTTCCAAAACTGTATCATTCTCATTGACTGAATAAATTAAATCAATTAACTTCCTAATAGAACTGAATTGCTGTTGACTCTCACTCAAATTGTATTTGAACACAAGTTTAGCATTATTTTGCTGAAACTACCATGTCTCAACATGGATCAAACAACACAACTGTTTTCTCTGGCACTATTACTACAGCATTAATAGAACACACTGCCACAGCAAAAATTAGAACATGGTTATTCAGTTCTAAAAACTAGAGTTAAACAATGAACATAACCAAAAGTGTCTCTTGTGGTAACCTGTGGAATAAAATTTAGTTACACATATGCACTCCACATAATAGCTACAATCTACATTTGCACAACACATTCACATTTGCACAGGGCTGAAAAATGAACACACACCTTGCACTCACTCACACTACACACGTCTATGAAGATTGTAGCGGTGTGTGGGACTGGACTGCACTGTGTTTGGTAATGCCTCAGCCTCAAAACCTGGACTGTGACCATGCACTGCTCACTTCTCAGACTCATGAATAATTGGTCTGCCCATCAGTTGATTCTTATTGTTGTCTTGCGATGCTACAGGAAGTCTACCTAGAAATGGCTTTATGCGATTAACAAGAATGTCACTCGGGTAGAAAGGCAGTTGAAGCATAAGAGTGAGTGGTGCCACAACCTCCAATATTGGGTATAGTCCTTCCAAAACTTCCTAAGTTTTTTTACTTGACTCTTCTTTAGCACTACATTGCTCAGACAGACAAGACCCCGGCTCGGTACTGTGACACAACAAATTGGTATTGTGTTTTTTTGCTTGCTGAGGAAAGGATTGATGATTCTGCTGTTTCACTCCCATCCATACTCCTTCAGCTTACATGATAATTCTTTTGCGTGTTCATTGCTGATTCCAGTAATTGACTGGGCAAAGTCATAGGGTGACTGCATTCTCTTTCCATAGACATTTCCATCTTAGGCCAGTTGACATGTGCATTTTTGCATTGTAAGCACTTACAATGTATCGGAGACAGACAGCCAGACGAGATACTGGCAGAAGTAAAGCTGTGATGACCAGGCGTGAGTCGTGCTTTGGTAGCTCAGATGGTAGAGCACTTGCCCACAAAAGGCCAAGGTCCTGAGTTTGAGTCTCGGTTGGGCACACAGTTTTAATCTGCCAGGAAGTTTCATATCAGCGCACACTCCGCTGCAGAGTGAAAATCTCATTCTAGAAGCAAGCTTCATCTTCAAGTCAGTTACAAATTAATGGTATCTCCTCATTCTTAAAGTAAACTTTGTTGTTTTATGGTTTCCTATACTGTGCAATTTCTTGAATCTGCTTGACCAAGTTAAAGAAGACTTTAAATCAGCAATGTTCATCTCAGTTGCAATTAACAGAATCCAGTCTCATAGATCTCCACCAGTAATGGTGCAGTGCCTCTCACAAGCAGCTCTGCATGGTTCATATTTCGAGAAAACTCCTCTAAAGAACTGTTGTTCATGTTATTCATTCAAGTTTAGGGGTTTATGTTGGTTATTAATGGGGGTGCCAGAATTTTATGGCCACCCTGTACAGTAAATCTTTCAAATGGTTTTTCTTTTACAGTTTTGTGAGTTTAATTTTGGTGGCATGTATTTATTACTTCATGTAAGTCTTTCTTCCACTTATACCGTTCACAGTCAGATTTTATGCAGTAAAACGGGGTTTGTACACTTCTTAACATTAAGCACTAATCACAATGAATAGCAATTCAGTTTTATCTCCATTGTTAACATTTATGCTACTGCAAAAGCAACTGGCAGTTTTTATGGATATTAAATGAGTTGCAAATATGAGTGAACACTAACTGCAGATAATTATTTCAGAGAAACTATAGAAGAAAATTGAAATTTGCTTTATACATCATGAACATGATGGGTCATTTTATCTGTTTACCAATGTGCCATCAACCAAGGATATGCACCTGCCATATTGTGCATGCGCAATCCGCTACAGCTCTGGTAGGGACGCCCATTTCTCCTACTGTCTGGAGAGCTATGAATTTGGCAATTTTCAACATTTTAACAGGGTCTTTCTTTCAGTGTTTTCTCCCTGTATAAAAAATCTGAGACCACATTTCAACATGTCGGACTGGACCATTCCCTCATCAGCAATTGTCACAAAAATAGAACTACAGAGTTCTTTTTAACAAAAACTGTTGGTGAAGGTCACAAAGGATCTGCAAAATTTCTTGGTTTTGTGATTGTAGCATCTAGCTACAACTTCTGCCAACTTGACTGAATGGTATTCTATAAGGTTTCTGAGTGATCAATGGCAAATTTCCAGGATTTATAGAATGCTGCACCAGATGAGTGGCAGACAAATTTGAATGGTCTCAGAAAAGATCTGATAGTCCAACAAAACACGCACTAAAATCTTCTGCTCTTCAACTGTCAAATGTTTTATGTTTGACTCCTTGGTGCAATTTTTCAGAACTGCTATAAAAATCTGTCTTCATGATTGCTACATTTGATACTTCATTTGGAATCTGTATTACATCACTTTTGCTTATGCTTGATACTTCAGCAACCTTTGTTCCTCGTGGTAATACATCATCTTCATTGCAAATGTTTGTTATTGTTTTTGGGAATATACCTACATCCTGACTCACCACTGTAGCCACATCAACACTTCTGGTGGCATAATGATACATCTTATATAGTAAATCACATTTTTCCAACCACTTCATCAACAACAGAGTTCCTCCTTTGCATTATGATGACTTGATCATTTTACCTGCTGCCTGAGGAATTTGTTGAAGCAAATCTATTTATACATTTATGTGAAGGGCGTGAATAGATGAGTTGGTTGGGTGGTCCAATCACATGCTCTTTTGAGTCCAATCTGCAGAATGATTTCCTAGATTATTGTTACTATGGCTTAGATTGGTTTTTCTATCTGTGACAAATATTGCTGTCCCACTAGTGGACAAGAAATTAAATCCAAGTACACAGTCTTAGTGTGTTTCATTATTTGAAACTACTTGTACCTTCACTGTGTATCTTTCGTAGCCTAACCGTAATTCTACATCAGTCTCTCAGTTGTTTGTAGCTTCTCACTGTGTAACGCTCACACCTGTAACTGTGGCAGTCTTAACTTATCCCTTTTATCAATGCAACACCACATTAGTGAGCTTTGTGCTTCATTTTTCTTCATGATATACTGCACCTATCAAAAAGCCATTTTTGGTCTGATTTTCAGTTAAGCGAACAGGAATTGAACAGGGGCAGATGGTGTGGTGACATCTATGTTCCCATACCCATTTAACAATCTACAAAATTGTCTGTTGCTCACATTAGGTTTTCTTTTATTGTGACATTCTCTCCATATGCCACTGTGTATCGCACAATTGTAGCAAATTCATTTCTCTTTACAGTCTTTATGCTTGTGACCAGCCTTATTACATCTGTAACAGTCTACATTGGGGCTGAATATGTGATACTCTTCTCTTCATGTATCATTTGGCTGCCTTACTGCTTCCACAAAGCCAACAGCTGCCTCTTCTGCTTCTTGAAAGGTCTTGCATTGTGGCAGTCTGACTGCTTTGCTTACTGCTTCTCCATATGACCCATGAATGAATGTGACAAAAGCCTTCTGAGTGGCTAAATGCAATTCACATTCTCATCTTTTACCAGCTCTTATGTTTGAGCCTTAATATTTTGAATTATGTGGGTAAAATGCGCAATAGATTCTTCCTGTCACACTCATAGACTATGAAGTAGCTCTCTGTAGAATCTGATAACATTTTTTCATTTGAAGCCCTGGACAACTGTCAATTTGAACTTATCATAATCTTCTGATTTCCATGTATGTGGACTCCATGTTAATGAAATTGTGTATGGCTCCCTGAATTCTTAATTTAGTAATTGCTAAGCTATCAGAATCAGTTCATGAACCCAACACATCAGCTGCTTTGCGTTTTCGAAAGAATACTTTCACGTCTTGCTGAAGTTTCTGACCAAACACCAGTACTGATGGCAACAATGAAAAAGTTCCTCAGTGGCCTGAAGTTCTCTTTGCAAATTGTTTATAATGGTTTTGTGATTGGCTGTATTACTCAGATGGGATTCTGCCATTCTGACTAACCTACACCACTGAAATTACTGAAGGAAAAGAATAAATTTTACAAATCCATCACTGCCTTTTCTATTGTAGCCAATTTTGAACATACCAACCTGAATTGCAATGCTGAATTTCTCTGCATTGTCAGATGATGTCTATGCTGATGCTGCCACCACTGCTGCCATTTAACCATGGAAAAATGGCAGGAACTTGTGAATTCTCAGAAGTCCACACATTGCTGTGTCTCCTCAGGATTGCAGAATTTCCATATTGATCCTCACACCAACACCACTTCTACAGGGGGGGGGGGGGGGGGGTTGTATCCTTGACTGAAGACCTCCCATGCTATTTGTCAGGATATGTATGTACTGGGTCCATGAGGTACAGATATGTGTGAGAACTGAGTAAATGACCTTCACCACAAATTCCATAAAAACAGTTACAATAACGTGCACGCTACACTGATCGATCGCAACTGTGTCTGTCTCCCTAGCACCAGATAATTATGGATTTATTGAGTCTCCATTGTGTGCCAAAAAGACACTTATTTTGCATATGAACCATGCTAGTTAACATAGCTCTGCTGCATGCAGGCGGCCGGTGATATGACTGTGTGTGCAGAGGTACTCTGTCAGAGGTATATGCTGACACCAGTAGTTTGTCAGCATTCCAATGCTGAGCCAACTTGTGCACATGCACACATGAGTCTGCTGCATGCATGCCACTAGCCCTTGCCATGACCTTATATTATTAACAGTTTTACAAATACCTCACTTGCTCGTAACTGTTGAAAATGATTCAGTTCATCAGTACTTGAGAACAGTATTTGATTGTGATTCTTGAGTTTCTCCCAGCATATTTGATAATCAAAATATCCACGGGTGTGCTGCCAGTCTATAGTGTCCAACAGGCACAATATTTCGGCGATCATACATGTTGCCATCATCAGATGAACTGACGGACTGAGCTCTGCCCAACCACTGCAGCACAACCTGTTGAGATGGATGAAGTCACAAGGGAGGAGGTAGGCACTGCATTTATTCCATACACAGGCACACTCTCAGGGAAAATCGCCCGCATTCTGAAGAAACACCGGGTCGGAACTGTGTTTTGTCCTCCAAATAAAACTCGTGCACTGGTGGGGTGCGCCAAAGATGACCTCGGTTTGAGGAAGGCCGGTGTGTACCAGATTCCGTGTCAATGTGGCAAGTCGTATATTGGTCAGATGACGCGTACCGTCGAGGATTGATGCCATGAACACCAGAGGCACACTCGACTGATGTATCCGAGCAAGTCGGCGGTCGCTGAACATTGTTTGTCGGAAAATCACGCCATGGAGTATGACCACACGAGGATTCTGGTACAGACGTCGAGATACTGGGACAGCGTTGTTAGAGAGGCCATCGAAATTCGCACCAATGACGACCTCATAAACCGTGACTGTGGCTATAATCTTAACAAGGCTTGGGAACCAGCGATCGGGCAAACGTATAGTTGTGACGACCACGGCGGACAGAGCCATCACACCGACGTCATCTCAGACGCCGTCGCAATCTGTTCCACCGCGCGACCGTGGCGCGGGGCGCGGACGGCAGAGGGAGCGCACCGCGGGCAGAGGGTATTTAAATCGGCCGCCGCCGCGACCGAACCCAGTTCCCTCTGAGCAGCCATAGCGTACGGATCTCCGTGCCGGCACGTTCACAGGAGCTCAGTCCGTCAGTTCACCTGATGATGGCGACATGTATGATCGCCGAAATATTGTGCCCATTGGACACTATAGACCGGCAGCACACCCGTGGATATTTTGAGTATTTGATTGGTTGAACACTGCAATGCGTAAAACACGGCACAGATTTTTGTGGGTGGTGTTAGATGAGTGGAAGAAGCTAATTACAAAGATATTTGTAGCAACAATTAGCATGGAAAAAATAAAAGAAAGGAAATAAGCCAAAAAAGTGTGTCTGGTTACTGATTTATGACAACGACATTGGACCAGCTTATCCTGCACTGATAAACCATACCTTATTATTGTTCTGTCAACATTCCTTTCATTTCTACCATGCCGTGATATATTTACCTTCCCAGGGAAAATCACCTACAGGTGAATTTTACATAAAGATGAAAACTGATCATGTTATACAATGCACTCTTAGCACCATGCAGTGATTGAGACAAATTATGTGATCAATTGCTCTATAGATTTCCCCCAAAAAGTTTGTTGGCACACCAGGATTATTTCTATACACTGCTACATATACACTGATAAGCCAGAACATTATGACCACCTACCTAATAGCTACTATGTCCACCTTTGGCACAGATAACAGGATAACAGCAGCAACACATCTTGGCATGGAAGCAATGAGGCCTTGGCACCACATATGCACATATGGGTCACCTAATTCCCTTTAATTTAGGGGAGGGGGACGATGAACTCTGGCGCCACATTCAATCACATCCCAAATGTGCTCAATCAGATTCAGATCAGGGCAATTGGGGGGGGGGGGGGGGGCTAGTACGTCAACTGGAACTCACCACTGTGTTCCTTGAACCACTCCATCACACACCTGACCTTGTGACACAGCACATTATCTTACTGAAAACTGCCACTGCCATCAGCAAACATGATCGTCATGAAGATGTGTATGTGGTCTGCTACAAGTGTATGATAATCCTTAGCCGTCATGGTGCCTTGCATAAGCTCCACTGGACCCATGGATGCCCACATGAATGTTCCCCAAAGCATAATGAGTCACGGCCAGCTCATCTCTGTCCTACAGTAGAGATGTCAATGAGCTGTTCCCCTGGAAGATGATAGATTTTTGCACCCTTGAATCAGTGAAGTTATCGGGATTCGTCAAACCATGCAATGCTCTGTCACTACACCAATGTCCAGTGCTGATGGTCATGTGCCCATTTTAGTCATAGTTGCCAATGTTGGGGTGTTAACATTGGCACATGCATGGGTCATCAGCTGTGGGGGCTCATCATTGGGAGTGTTTGGTGCACTGTGTTTGGATACACTTATATTCCGCATTAAAGTCTGGTGTCAGTTCTGCCACTCATCTTGGTTTAGCCATGTGCTGAAGACACTCACCATAGCACTGCTCAAACACCCGACAAGTTGTGCAGTTTCTGAAATGCTCATGCCAAGCCTCCAGGTCACGACAATCTGTCCTCAGTCAAAGTCAGATAGATCACATGCCTTCACTAATTTACACATGGGCAGCATGCTCACTGGTACTACATGCACCGTGTGTGTGTCCGACTAGCAGTCATTCCTCACCAGATTTGGTTTATATCAATAATATCATAATGTTCTGGCTGATCAGTATATACTATCAGGTTAAATAAGGTTCCCCAGCCTTGCTTTGACCTGTGAGATAGGGCTAAAATAGTTACTTTTTCCATACCACTAATCAATGTCCTGTAGCAATTCAATTACTTTTAAAGAGTCTGAAATCCAGCCACAGGGTTCGAAAATGAGCATCGCATGCAGCCACTACACTGTTTCCAATTGGTTTATTGTATCTCCTCCCTAAACAAAACTGAATAACAGTTTAAACCTGAAATGGAGAAGGGTACATACAAAAAAACACGCTTCCATGGGAACAAATGGAATTTGTTATCTTCTGTAGCCTGTCTCATGCTTATCAAATGCTATCTTCAGTTAACTGATGTCTCCATGTTGTGACATCAGACCCCTTTCCTCAATGCACTCATTAAGTCATACCTATTCTCTACAAAACTGGAAAACAGATGAGCCCTTCACACCCAAGCACAGGAAACACACTTCCCATTGCAGAACAACAATTTAATTGGTCACTGAGGGTCACTCACTCCCAACTCCAGAAGCACAGCTCTACCCTCCAGGGCCCATAACTCCTGTCCTACACTCACAAGAGCTGCCGGCTGGCTGATCCTGATTTCATTAGCTACCAAAACCATTTCATGAAATTATTTTAACATGCAGACCTTTCATCCATCAGCCTCCAGAGCAGAATGTAGGTGCTTCAATTGGCCATTTCCTACTAATACTCATAGTACTTGCTGTAATTGCCTGCTTCATGCTAACTGTTTCAGAAGTTTCTTTCCAGAATGTGAGAATTTCTTGCACTTGAAAACAGAATGATCAGTCCAGACCATAACCAATTGAGTCAGATTAAGTTAAGACTGGCCCATTATGTCCAGGCAGAAGAATAGCCCCTGTTCCCCACAATCTGGAAAACCAGTACTGGCATTCACAACAGAAACAATACGTTATAGTCAATAGTTACACAGAAACAAACATTTTATTTTGGACACTTGCAACAGAGCATATTTACACTTTAAAAAAGTAATTATTTTTGTTACGTTAACTGAAACCTTCCCCCTATTACTATTAGGTCTACTATGCAACATAGGCCTGCCTCCAAAAAGTACCACATACTCATTCTGAATATCAACACTTACCTTCAAAAATGATAGCAGCTGGAAGCCATCACCTTCACTCTGCACCTCACATTTCCACAAGTGCTAAAACAACTCCTACAAGAATGGCTGAAATGCTTTTAGTAGCTGAAGATCCACCCAGTCTATTAAAAAGTTACAAGATCAGTCAGATGATAACAGTTTCTGTTACATAGTCTTATGTCAACTGATTCCATGGCAAATTTTACGTATTCTTTCCTTCCTAACTTGTGTTTGGTTTACTATAGACGATTAGCTCACAATCAAAGAGATTTTCAACATCAACAACAGCCATGTATGGGTCTTCAAAAACCGCAATACAACTGTAGTGGAACTACATTTGCACTGATTTGCACTGAATATGTGGACTGGTACAGGAACTGTATGTTGCTGACTCAGTTGGTTCTATCATCCACCAAGTATGGGCCATGGAGAAAATGGTCTTGTATTTCTATATGGTGTACAATTGTCACAGAATCTACCAATAACACTCAGAATATAATCATCTTCCAGCATGACAGAGGTTCTGCACACTTTGAATTTTGTGTTATTATCTATGTATATGATATTTTCTGCGGCTGTTAGATTGGGAAGGGCAGACATACCTTGGTCACCCATGATCCTTGAACCAAAGCATATAGTGGTGGAGCAAAACATTAGCGAAGTAAGACACTGCAGAAGGGCTGGTTGCTAGTGTTACTGAAGCTGCAACAATTATTAATAAAACCCCTTACTGGTTTGAAAGTGTTAGACAACTATTAATATGCAGATACCATTACACTGCAGATACCATTCTACTTCCCTAGATAGGTGTGAAAGGCAATTTTGACATAAATAAATCAAGTTATTTTGTACATCACCTGACTACATGGCTTCTTACTCTGGTCAGAGGTTTATGTTCCATAAAACTGTATATTTTTACTTCTTATATCAATCTCGAAACATTTTAAATGGACAATTATCACTCAAAATTTCAAAAAGAAAACAGTCTTCATTGCAAAATAATGATTATTTAATAACACATTACACCCTTTTAGAACATCACCAGGTTATCTACAAAGAAAGGGAAAAAATGTATTAATATGAAAAGGAGGCATGATCATATAATGCAAGCCTACAATGAGTAAATAAGTAACTAAAAAATTGTCGTAACGGAAAATTTACATAGTATTATGCAAATAAGCATTCATCAAAATTGTGCATGATAGAGTGTGGACCTACAAAGCAAATATTATGGTAAGAAGTTTTTCAAAAACAAGCAAAAGGGACAAAAAATGCTAAGAAGCCACAGCAGTAACTGCAAACTTTACCTTCAACACACCAGCATATGCAAGCATAGTAGTGCAGAAATAGGACCACACTTACAAATCAGTATGAATGTGCCATCACCTGTATACTCAGCAGTAGTTTCCTCAAAACAGACATGTAACCGTATACATCAAACTGGAGGAAAATTGTACACTTCGTTCCAATTCAATGTATACTGTTGCCTGTCTGTTTTGTGGAAACTACCGCTGTGTATACAGATGATGCCTCATTTGTACATATTTGTAAGCAAGGTCCTGTTTCTGTCCTTCTATGTCTGCAAATGCTGGTGTGTTTTAGGTAAAGTCTGTGGTTTCTGCTCTGGCTTCTTTGCATTTTTTGTTCCTTTCGCCTGTTTTTAAAAACTTCTTACTGCCTTCTAGGTCCATGCCACATGATACACATTTTTGACAAATGCTTATTTGCAGGATACTAGATAGGTTTTCCCTTATGAAAATTTTTAGTTTACTTATTTATTCACTGTAGAGGTGGATGCCCCTTTTTGTATTAATATTTTTCTTTTTTCCTTTTCTTTGTAGATAATCTGATGATGCCTCAAAAAGGTGAAAACAATTATTAAATAATTGTTATTTTGCAACCAAGACTGTCTTCTTTTTGGAAAAATTCATAACAGTTGCTATACCAGCCACCCAAAGGAGTAGAAAAGATTTTATTTTTTCCTTCATGCCTTGCCTTCATAGATAAGCAGGAGTTCATCTGATTAACAAACAGGGGATCTGAGTTAATTTCCTCTTACTACATGGGATTTTTGCTCAGTTGGGGTCAGAAATGGGATGCACACAACCCTGTTAGTCCGAACTACCTCAATGAGAAGTAGCGACTCCGAGGTCTGGAAAGTTGACAACAGGTGAGAGAGTGGTATTCTGACACCACATCCAAATGATGCCATTCGTCACAAAATGAAACTGCAGACTGTCTGCATAGGATAGTCCTCTGGACCTGATTGGGGAATTACTCTGGTTTTATCACTAACACTGATACTGGTGACTCTTGAACTTCATTCCTTCTGTTTTCTGAGAAATGTGAAAGAATTTGCTCTCATAAATCTCCATGAAGTTAGTAAAATTTCATATAGTGTCTTGGTGTAAGTCATTTTCATGCATCAGACCACTTTTTATTTCAAACACTATATTTCCTTGCCAATTGGCTAATTTCATTCCCTTCAGCATCACCAAGAAACATCACAATCAAATATGTTGATCAGCATGCTATGATCTGCACAGTATTATGGCATAATCAACATACAACAATGTCTGATATTCTCACTGAATGACATAACATCATACATTCAAAGATGCCAGATTCTATGTTCGGAACAAAAAAGTACAACCCAAATTCAAATCTAGTCAGCATACCAACACACACACACTACGTTCAAATAAAATGACTCAGCAGATTTCTTGAAATAAAAACACACATTATGTGTCAGGCGTTTTAACAACTGGGGAATAAGCGTATACTAACTATGACCCTCACCTAAATGGAAAAAGGGAGGAAACATTGAGCAAGTTTCTAGCTGGAATCAAAGGGGGGAGAGAGAGAGATACAAACACCCAAATCAAACTCCTTATGATTACCAGGGTCAAAAGGACCCATTTTTTAAATTAGAGTCAGCTTAAAAATAGGCAATCTTGAAAGAAATAAGAACTGAGCATGCCCACAGAATATCTAACTATCTTTGGGAAAGTAAAGTTGGTTTGTTTCATCAGAACATCAGGTAATCGAGAAAGTAGATGAGCTTCTTCAGTATTTAGAAGATTTGTGGAATTCTAAAGAATTTAGTGCACTGTGTCTTTTCAAACATCAGGCAACCTATAGAAGTTGGATACACACATAAAAGAAAGTTTTGCATCACCTCAGTTCTGAGAGTTCTGGAACCCATACAGAAAATTGGAATAGATATCATCATAAACATCATTTCCGCCCTTTTTATTGCTCATGAAAACCAAACACTGCATGTTGTACCAACATACAGCAAGATCTTCCAAGGTGGTGGTCCAGATTGCTGTACACACTGGTACCTCTAATGCCCAGTAGCGCATCCTCTTGCATTGATGCATGCCCGTATTCGTCATGGCATACTATCCACAAGTTCATCAAGGCACTGTTGGTCCAGATTGTCTCACTCCTCAATGGCGATTCGGCATAGATCTCTCAGAATGGTTGGTGGGTCACGTCATCCATAAACAGCCCCTTTCAATCTATCCCAGGCACATTCGATATGGTTCATGTCTGGAAAACATGATGGCCACTCTAGTCGAGCAATGTCGTTATGCTGAAGGAAGTCATGCACAAGATGTGCACGATCGGGGCGCAAATTGTCGTCCATGAAGGCAAACGCCTCATCAATATGCTGCTGATATGGTTGCACTATCAGTTGGAGGATGGCATTCATGTACTGCACAGCCATTATAGCGCCTTCCATGACCACAGCGGCATACATCGACCCCACACAATGCCACCCCAAAACAGCAGGGAACCTCCACCTTGCTGCACTCACTGGACAGTGTGTCTAAGGTGTCCAGCCTGACAGGGTTGCCTCCATACATGTCTCTAACTATTGTCTGATTGAAGGCATATGTGACACTCATCGGTGAAGAGAACATGATGCCAGTCCTGAGCGGTCCATCCGGCATGTTGTTGGGCCCATCTGTACCGCGCTGCATGGTGTCGTGGTTGCAAAGATAAACCTCACCATGGATGTAGGGAGTGACGTTGTGCATCATGCAGCCTATTGTGCATAGTTTGAGTCATTACACAATGTCCTGTGGCTGCATGAAAAGCATTACTCAACATGGTGGCGTAGCTGTCAAGGTTCCTCTGAGCCATAATCCATAGGTAGTGGTCATCCACAGCAGCTGTAGCCATAGTCGGGCTGGGCGAGGTATGTTATCGACAGTTGCTATCTCTCTGTATCTCCTCCATGTTCGAACAACATCACTTTGGTTCACTTTGAGACACCTGTACACTTCTCTTGTTGAGAGCCTTTCCTGGCACAAAGTAACAATGCGGACATGATCAAACTATGGTATTGACCATCTAGGCATGGTTGAACTACAGACAACACGAGCCGTGTACCTCCTTCCTGGTGAAATGACTGGAACTGATTGGCTGTCAGACCCCCTCCATGTAATAGGCGCTACTCATGCATGATTGTTTACATCTTGGGATGGGTTTAGTGTCATCTCTGAACATTCAAAGGGAATGTGTCTGTGATAAAACATCCACAGTCAACGTCTATCTTCAGGAGTTCTGGGAACTGGGGTGATGCAAAACTTTTTTTGATGCATGTATAATGGGTTATAGTGTAGCATCATTTCTGTTAAGGTTAGTGTTTAAAGAGGAGAAGTTGCCTCCCATCTAAAAGCTGAACACAAAGTCAAAAATATTGAAACAAATATTTTCTGTATAAATACACTACTGGCCATTAAAATTGCTACACCACGAAGATGATGTGCTACAGACACGAAATTTAACCAACAGGAAGAAGATGCTGTGATATACAAATGATTAGCTTTTCAGAGCATTCACACAATTTTGGCGCCAGTGGCGACACCTACAATGTGCTGACATGAGGAAAGTTTCCAACCGATTTCTCATACACAAACAGCAGTTGACCGGTGTTGCCTGGTGAAACGTTGTTGTGATGCCTCGTGTAAGGAGGAGGAATGCGTACCATCACGTTTCCGACTTTGATAAAGGTTGGATTGTAGCCTATCGTGATTGCGGGTTATCGTATCGCGACATTGCTGCTCGCGTTGGTCGAGATCCAATGACTGTTAGCAGAATATGGAATTGGTTGGTTCAGGAGGGTAATATGGAATGCCATGCTGTATCCCAACAGCCTCGTATCACTAGCAGTCGAGATGACAGGCATCTTATCCGGATGGCTGTAACGGATCGTGCAGCAACGTCTTGATCCCTGAGTAAACAGATGGGGATGTTTGCAAGACAACAACCATCTGCACAAACAGTTCAATGATGTTTGCGGCATCATGGACTATCAGCTTGGAGACCATGGCTGCGGTTACCCTTGACGCTGCATCACATACAGGAGGGTGTACTCAACAACGACCCTGGGTGCATGAATAGCAAAACGTCATTTTTTTCGGATGAATCCAGGTTCTGTTTACGGCATCATGATGGTCGCATCCGTGTTTGGTGACATCACGGTGAACACACATTGGAAGCGTGCATTCATCATCGCCATACTGGCGTATCACCCTGCGTGATGGTATGGGGTGCCATTGGTTGCATGTCTCGGTCACCTCTTGTTCGCATTGACGGCACTTTGAACAGTGGAGGCTACATTTCAGATGTGTTAAGACTCGTGGCTCTACCCTTCATTCGATCCCTGCGAACCCCTACATTTCAGCAGGATAATGCATGACTGCATGTTGGAGGCCTGTACGGGCCTTTCTGGATACAGAAAATGTTCGACTGCTGCCCTGGCCGGCACATTCTCCAGATCTCTCACCAATTGAAAAGGTCTGGTCAATGGTAGCCGAGCAACTGGCTCGTCACAATACGCCAGTCAGTACTCTTGATGAACTGTGGTATCGTGTTGAAGCTGCATGGGCAGCTGTACCTGTACACATCATCCAAGCTCTGTTTGACTCAATGCCCAGGCGTATCAAGGCTGTTATTACGGCCAGAGGTGGTTGTTCTGGGCACTGATTTCTCAGGATCTATGCACCCAAATTGCATGAAAATGTAATCACATGTCAGTTCTAGTATAATATATTTGTCCAATGAATACCCACATATCATCAGCATTTCTTCTTGGTGTAGCAATTTTAATGTCCAGTAGGGTATGAACCTGAAAGCATGTGTTCATGAGTTTTCTGAAGAACACTTACTGGCATAATCCATATCACTTCAAGAAGGGGGGTTACCTTCAGTCACAAATGGTATTGAATTTAGAATATGTTAAAATTCAGGAGTAAGTAAGAAATAAATATTTTTTGTTTTCTCCAAAAAAATTCCTGCCCTGAGATACAGGTCTCCAAAGATGACATTGCGAACACCATTTTGAAGATGCTAATTTCGGAAATTTTTTTAAAATGCTGTATCTTTTAACAGTTCTAGATATTTTGTTAGAGTTTTTTTTATTTGAAAGATAATTGTTTTATGATTACAATGGTATCCTCCATTTGGACATATCTGCAAAGTTCTTTTACTGTCGCCTTTTGACTTTTTTTTATAATTTACAAAAATCTTTTTTTTTTTTCAAAAATGTCAATTTAGAAAGTAAGATTTTTTTCTGTTGATTAGTACCATGTACTACTATATTCTCTGTAAAGGAGAGCTTCCACTTTTAAGTTGGACAGGTTTTATTTTTAAAAAATCATTTTTTTTTTAACTTTCAAAAGTATTGTGTGTCTTCACTGAAGTTGTTTGTTACTAATTTCTTTGTTACAATGTTTATTTATTTTGTATTTTTTGCTGTTATTTCGTATCACTTTCTTTGTTGCAGTTATTTCTTATCACTTTCTTTGTTCAGTTATTTCTTTTCACTTTCATTGTTGTAAATATTTCTTACACTTTGTTGTACTTTCTTGTCAGATTCTTTGTCATGGTTGTTCATTGCAGGTTTCTGTATTGTAGTTGTTCAGTGATAATTTGTTTACAGAAGAGGCTTCAAAGAAATCTGAGACCATCCAGTGAGTTCTGTATTTTTGTGAGGAATTTGCCAGTTGACACAGTTGCAGTGTGTTTTGTGAAAAGAACTGTTTGAAATGTCTTCTAAGTGGGGCCACAGGGGACTGAAGTGTGCTGACTGTTTGCATATCCATAAAAGTGTAATATATAAGACAAAAAAAAGAAAAAAAAAGGACAGACTTTGTTCTGGTTGGGAATAAGTGTTCTCATTTGAAGACTCTGTTTCAAACTGAAGATGTTTCCAGTGAAGAATTTTTGTGTTCTAAATGTTTTGACACAATAACAACAATTATAGTATCTGAACAAGGTGAAGCCTCCCATGGTGCAGATGATGCAGATCTTGCATCAGTAGAGGAAGAATTAGATACCCTGAATCATTCAACTACAGAGGTAGGTGTTAATTCTGTTAAGAAACTGTGGTCAGTGAAGTCGAGTCATAAGCTCTATGGATCAAGAAAGTGCAGACAAATTACTAAAGCTACAGATGGGTACACTACAGTCAAACTGGCCACACTCTTCAAAGAAGAAATTCCATCTTCAGAAGAAAATGAACCAAAGCACTTTTGCACCTCTTGCCAGGAATTTTTCACAAATTCAGCTGTTGGATATTAGTGCATCATACAGTGAAAATGTGCAAGTTTTAACTATTATTCCAGAGACATTTTCAAATAAAACAATTTTGAACCACATTACATCAGTATCAAAGTACATGGTAGACAAATCAAGAAATGTAAGGTCTGTAAAAGGAGTCTTTGGAAGACCCAATCCCTATTATGGTCATCATGTAGAAGCAGCTCAAGTTCAAATAGTGCAGGCATTTTATCTGGAAGATAAATGAGACTGTTCTTGCCAGAGTGCAAACAAAAAAGACACTATCACTGCAACAGTTGAAGGTCAAAAAGTTGTGAAAGTGAAGAGGTACATGACTCGCAGTATTAAAGAAACTTTTGCAATTTATAAGAGCAACTATACAACTTCACATATTGGAAGATCAAAATTTTATGCACTACATCCTAAGTGGGTAGATCCACACCCACATAGAGGTGTCTGTTTATGTGTGTACTGCACGAATTTTGAACTTTGTGTGGTAACTTTGAAGAACTTACTGGAGCACGTGACATGTAACACCTTGGTTGGGCGTGTGAAGTCACTAGTAGTCTGTAACATAAAGTGAGAGACTTGTTTGTTTCAAGAATGTAGTGACTGCCCTGGAAAGGGAGGACTGTCTCTACAGACACTTGGCCTGTAAAACATAGCAGAAGATAACTCTGCAGAAATTACATATGCGACATGGGAGGAAAATAAACTAATTAAGAAAACTGTTGCCTTTGACAGTTTCATTGATGAACTTGGTAAATGGTCAGTGAAAGCAGTAACACACCAGCATCTGAAGAAATTGCAACAACAGCACATTGCAGAAGTGAAAGGGTGTGTACAGGCTGAAGAACTATGTTCAGTGCTTTACTGTGATTTTGCTGAGAACTGGTCTGTAATTCTCCCACAAGAAGTACAATGGTATCATTGGAGTAATGACCAGGTTTTAATTTTTACAAGAGTGACACATTTTGAAAACAAGACCTCAAGTGTTCCAGTTATAAGTGATGACACAGGACATGACTCAGCACATGCTTTGCTAGCAGTGTGCAAAATTCTTTGACTGCAAACAGGGGCAGAGAAAATCATTATTATTTCTGATGGTGCTCCTCGTCATTTTAAAAACAGTTACCAGCTGTTTGAATTGAGTAAGCTGCTTGTGCCAACTGACTGGGTATACAGTGCTACTGGTCATGGGAAGATGCCATGTAATGGTGTGGGAGGCACCATGCTACAAAACATAATCTTTCCAGACCAAATACAGCTGCGATTCAGAATGCTGATGATTTTACGAGAGTGGTGAAATCTTACACATCCACAGCCCTCATTTTTTTGTTCAAAGAGGAAATCGAAGAATTGCATGAGCAGGAAAAAGAAGAATGGTCCAAACAAACTACTCTTGTGAAAGGAATTCAGAAGACACATTTTTGGACTCAAAGTGATGGGCGAATTCACATTGTATGCACTTCAAAGAGCAAGAACGAAGAAGTTTCGTTCATTTGTCCAACACCTCAGAAACGGCAGGATAATATTCAGATTCACAAACTGAGAAGGAGGATGTTTGTGGTGTGTGTGTATGACTGAGACTGGTAGATTGCAGGGATTATGGACACCAATTATGAGTTAAACGAAATTGTAATGAACGTTATGCTACCACATACACCAGCTGCTATACACTATGTGATCAAAAGTATCCAAACACCCCCAAAAATGTACATTTTTCAAATTAGGTGCATTGTGCTGCCGCCTCCTGCCAGGTACTCCATATCGGCAACCTCAGTAGTCATTAGACATCGTGAGAGAGCAGAAGGGGGCACTCCGCAGAACTCACAGGACTTCGAACATGGTCGGATGATTAGGTGTCACTTGTGTTGTACATCTGTATGCGAGATTTTCACAATCCTAAACATCCCTATGTCCACTGTTTCATGTGATAGTGAAGTGGAAACGTGAAGGGACATGTACAGCACAAAAGTGTACAGGCCAACCTCGTCTGTTGACTGACAGAGACCGCCAACAGTTGAAGAGGGTCATAATACGTAATAGGCAGACATCTATCCAGAACATCACACAGGAATTCCAAACTGCATCAGGATCTACTGCAAGTACTGTGACAGTTGGGTGGGAGGTGAGAAAACTTGAATTACATTGTCAAGTGGCTACTCATAAGCCACACATTACACCAGTAAATACCAAACGATGTCTCGCTTGGTGTAAGGAGCATAAACATTAGACAATTGAACTGTGGAAAAACATTGTGTGGAGTGACAAATCATGGTACACAGTGTGGCAATCTGATGGCAGGGTGTGGGTATGGCGAATGCCTGGTGAATGTCATCTGCCAGCATGCGTAGTGCTGATAGTAAACTTCGGAGGCAGTGGTGTTATGGTGTGGTCATGTTTTTCATGGAGGAGGCTTGCACCCTTTGTTGTTTTACATGGCGCTATCACACCACAGGCATACATTGATGTTTTAAGGACCTTCTTGCTTCCCACTGTTGAAGAGCAATTCAGGGATGGCGGTTGCATCTTTCAACATGATCGAGCACCTGTTCATAATGCACGGTCTGTGGCAGAGTGGTTACACGACAATAACATACCTGTAATGGAATGGCCTGCACAGAGTCCTGACCTGAATCCTATAGAACACCTTTGGGATGTTTTGGAAAACTGACTTCATGCCAGGACTCACCGACTGACATTGATATTTCTCCTCAGTGCAGCACTCCATGAAGAATGGGCTGCCATTCCCCAAGAAACGTTCCAGCACCTGATTGAACATATGCCTGTGAGAGTGGAAGCTGCCATCAAGGCAAAGGGGGTCAATGCCATACTGAATTCTAGCATTGCCAATGGAGGGCGCCACAAACTTGTAAGTCATTTTCAACCAGGTGTCTGGAAACTTTTGATCACATAGTGCAGGTGCCCAGCTGAAGGACAGAAACAATGCCTCACTTCCTGTTCACAATGTTTTGAAGATTGTAAGTGCTCCAGTTCCTATTGGTTCAACAGGAAGGCATCACTCCATATCAAAAGAAGATACTGAAGTAATGAAACACATTTTTAGCTCATTGACTGGCTAATTTCAGTACAAAACAGTCCCCACAGAAGTAGTATAAATTTTAACCATTTAAGTCTTTGGACCTTTCACATACATTTTGGAACCATTTAAAATGCTTGAAAAATGAGTCTCTTACTCATATTTCAAAACTAAAATTATGTTAAATAAGGCTAGGTTTTGATTTTTATGAGCCTATTATGTGATAACGCAGTAATAAAACAGGTTTTATGTATGGTAAAAATTTTGATTGTTTATAAAACCAGATCAACCTAAAAGTGGAAGCTCTCCTTTCCAGGGAATGTAGAGCTATGTGGTGCTAATCAACAGAAAAAAAATCAAAATTTTATGGATTGTCATTTTTGAAAAAAAGATGTTTTTCCATAAATTATAAAAAAAATTCCGTAACTCTATAGTAAAAGAACTTTGACAGATAAGTCCAATGGAGGATTTCTTTGAAATCATAAAGCAATTAGCTTTCAAATAAGAAAAAACCAACAAAATATCTAGAACTGTTCCAGAGATACAGCATTTTAAAATTTTTTCAAAAATTCAGATCTTCAAAATGGTATGCGCAGTGTCATCTTTGGAAGGCTGTATCTCGGAGCAGAAATTTTTTTGGAAAAAAAAAAAAAAAAAATCTGTCCTTCATTTTAACATATGCTAAATTCAATAGCATCTGAGACTATGGAGATAAGATTTTTTCCTAGCCTGCCTGAATTGACATGGACTATGCCTATCAGGCATGATAGAGAATGTCAAATGTATCAATTTTAAATTGAAAAAATTGTCCATTCCGAAGTTATAAGTTGAAATTCACCATTGATATGATGATAATGATAAAAATCCAAGTAAAAAAATTCTTTTATTAATTTGCACAACTTTAAATGTGAACACCTTTATTTAGGCTTTGCTGTAACTGTTATTGATATTGAATGAAACAAGTTTACTATTACCAATCACTGTTAATGGATCTGCACAACTTGCATAAGGAGTTACATTCACAACAGTTGTTCAAATTAGCAATGAGCATAATGCTCCTGCCTACCTACCTGAACATCTTCAGTCTTGTTCAAACAAAATTACAGATAGCAAGAATTCTGCCAGGACAACCTCTTAAGTCCTGAAAGATGATATAGTTGGCCACAAAATATGTAACTGCCTGCCTGTCCAAATTGTGGGGAACACTTGATGCAGGATTCAATGAGAAAAATATGCAAACTGAGATGGGGTTACATAATGCTGGTGTCACATACACGAAAATGAGATATCTTCCACCAATGTGAAAATGAGCTGTGAAACTGAATGACATGAAATTTCAAAGAAAGGATGTCCAACACCAGTGCTACACCTTCTTCAGAAAAATAAGTCCAAAACATGTGCATTACAAAGTTCATGGAATGAGTAGCACAAGTGGTTATGCGCCAGCTCTACAAAAGGAAAATTATTCTGCTGGGCATGTTTACTCTTAAGCACAAGAAAAAATGAATGGTTCACTGAGGGTTTCAACACTCTGAAGACTCTGTCCAGAGGTTTAGCATGGCATGTTTTTTCTAAATATCATCTAAACTGTTTTATTTCACTTCAAAGACTGTCCAACAGGTGAAACTTCCTGGCATATTAAAACTGTGTGCTGGACTGAGACTCGAACTCGGGACCTTTGCCTTTCACGGGCAAGTGCTCTACCAACTGAGCTACCCAAGCACAACTCACACCCCATCCTCACAGCTTTACTTCTGCCAGTACCTCGTCTCCTACCTTCCAAACTTAACAGAAGCTCTCCTGCGAACCTTGCAGAACTAGCACTCCTGAAAGAAAGGATATTGCGGAGACATGGCTTAGCCACAGCCAAGGGGATGTTTCCAGAATGAGATTTTCACTCTGCAGTGGAGTGTGTGCTGATATGAAACTTCCTGGCAGATTAAAACACATGGTTGAAAATGACTTACAAGTTTGTGGCACCCTCCATTGGCAATGCTGGAATTCAGTATGGCGTTGACCCCCCTTCGCCTTGATGGCAGCTTCCACTCTCACAGGCATATGTTCAATCAGGTGCTGGAATGTTTCTTGGGGGAATGGCAGCCCATTCTTCATGGACTGCTGCACTGAGGAGAAGGTATCAATGTCGGTCAGCAAGGCTTGGCATGAAGTTGGCCCAAACCCTGTCATTGGATCGCCACATTGTGTACCGTGATTTGTCACTCCACACAACGTTTTTCCACAGTTCAGTCGTCCAATGTTTACACACCTTACACCAAGCAAGATGTCATTTGGCATTTACCAGCATGATGTGTGGCTTATGAGCAGCCACTCAACCATGAAATCCCAGTTTTTTCACCTCCCTCCTAACTGTCATAGTACTTGCAGTAGATCCTGATGCAGTTTGGAATTCCAGTGTGATGGTCTGAATAGGTGTCTGCCTACTACACATTACGACCCTTTTCAACTGTCGGCAGTCTCTGTCAGTCAACAGACGAGGTTGGCCTGTACACTTTTGTGATTTATGATTACCTTCACGTTTCCACTTTACTATCACATCAGAAACAGAGGACCTAGGGATGTTTAGGAGTGTGGAAATCTCACATACAGATGTATGACACAAGTGACACACAATCAGCTGACCACGTTCAAAGTCTGTGAGTGCCGTGGAGCACCCCATTCTGCTCTCACGTTGTCTAGTGACTACTGAGGTCGCTGATATGGAGTACCTGGCAGTAGGTGGCAGGACAATGCACCCAATATGAAAAACATATGTTTTTGAGGTGCCCGGATATTTTTGATCACATAGTGTAATAACTGCAAACATAAAATTAATTACGTAACATTGGTTTTTCAAGGCAATAAATAAAACTGTTGTTAGTTATCATTAGTTACTATGTCATGGTACTATTTGGTCTGTTTTCCTTAACTACTGGAACAGTCTTTGAAATACAGCGCACACGGAATATCTCCTACATGGTGTCTTGGGCTGATGTAACCTATCAGTTTTCCTGCTATTTACATTCACTTGTGGACACATGGATGTCCTGCCTGCTAAATGTGAAACCAGATATAATGCTAGTGATGACATGTAATAGACTGCACACTTCAAGTTATGTGCATAAACTGCTGTCGTACAGACTGTTATATCAGGACAGTCATTGCACACATGTAGTGCATCAATGGAGTATCCTGTCCCCATGCCTTATGATTTACACCTTAAATTGAAGGAAAGAACATGCATAGTAAATAATAGTAACATAAATAAACATAAATAAATAGTAAAAATAGTAACATAAATAATTACTTAATTAAGCAATTAATATTTTTTCTTAAAAAGTAACAAACTTTAAAGATTAACAGTCCTAAGTACTTGCTCTCTCCTGCTTAAATTTTCAGGTTGTCATTTATGAATTCTTCTGCTGAATAGTAACATTTCTGCACTAGTTTCTCATATAAGGATTTTTTCAGTGTTTCTAAATTTATGCTGAGCAATTCTCTTCCTTTCACTTCATTATAAATTTTCATACATTATATATGTGGAGTTTAAATTTGAACTGTGGGTCATTTTAATAATATTCAGCAGTTATATTGGAGCTTGATCAAAGGTGCTCATATACAACAGGGAGCGATCAGGTGCATGCAGTTTTTCACAGTTTTCCACTCACTGAGAATGGATCCGTGACTCTTAGAACAATATGCCTCTGACAATTTTTGGGTAGTTTCACGTGTTAGCTTCTGGCAAGTGTTAGTCACTGAACATCACCTTGGAACTTAAATAAGTTTGCTGTCACTCAGTGATAGAATTTGTCCATGAGCCAATACTTAAGCATTCTGTGAGCGACTAACTCTTGCATTGTTTAGATACTCTAACATATTGTAACTGGACTGTAAGATATTGCTACAAGACATTGAACTGTATTTCAGTGCATTTACTGTTGGACTTTGATGAAGCAGGTGTGCCAACAAGACTTGACATTTCGCATCATTCAAATAAAAATAATTTACAGGGAATTTGCTAGCACTTGTTTGCATATATGCAAGACTAACTACACTTGTGATTTTTCACGTTTTGAAAGTGTTCAACTTGCGAGATTTATTTGAAGTGTTGTTAAGCCACCATTCATAGATTTTATTTATGTGAATGACTAAATAGTCACTGATAACTCTATCCATGCCATAAATTTTTGTGTTGCCTACAATCATTGATCCTCTCATTTTTAAAACTTGCCAGCCATATGACTGAGCTGACCATATGGTCCCTTGTGACATTTATTAATTTAGCTAGAACAACTGAAAGGCATACAAGTAACAGTGCGTGACTGTCCCCTAAGATTATTCAACTGAACCACTGAAATTCTATGTTATACATATGCCCAACCTACCTTAACTGATTGCTGGTTGTTCCTGTCTACAAAAGTCATCCTAATAACAATCATACAAGTATTAAGTGGGAACTGAGAAACTTTTGACACAGTCATTTCTGGAATAGGATTCCTAATCTCAGGCTGATACCTTTGCATACCTTTGCACTTCTCCATATTCCTTGAAAATGTGTATCATCATCACAGAAACACTCTGCAGATTCACTGTTGAGTTACCCATTAGATAAGAAAAATCAACTGATAGTAGCTGGAGATCTCATTGCAGATTCCTCAACAGACTCTCACAAAAACTATAGATATTAGTTAGCTGTTATAATGTGATTTAAATAATGAATTTTCCAATTCATGTACACCAAACTGATGAGAAGCATTTTTACAGGTAGTCTTCTGCTGGAAAAAAACTGATGTTTATCCCATTGTTAATACCAGTACCCTATTTGCTCATGATGAACAAATGGTGAAAGTTAATAATGATAAACCATACAACTCTGAAACATGTCCTTACTACAGAATAGTTGACTTATTAATTTATCAGGACATAATCATTTTAAAAATAAGATACAAGTGGTGGAATGGGATGACATATACACAGAAAGAGATGCTAATATAAAATTTAATGTAATACATAGTTAATTTGTATCAATAGTTCACAGTAGCTTCCCTAACAATTCATAAAGAAATTCCACTAGAGAAAGGTAATCCATTGATATCAAAAGGGATTAAAATATATAACAAAAGGAAATATTCATTTCCCTAAATTCCAGAAGAAGGAAAACTCCTACATTACTGGAATTTTCATGTACTGACACCTCCCTTGCACTACTAAGAAAACCTAGTAGCTGGCACAACAGTACTGTTGATTTGCCTGGTGCTACTACTCAAATGACAATTGTCAGCCGAAGCACCCACTAACAAGACTGCACAGTCTTCGAGAGGTGTTTTGTATGTATATCTTGTTAATAAAGTGGGGCCAGGGCCTAATTTTTCATGTGCATCTCCCCTTTTACAGGAATGGTGATGAGGATGGGACCCTTCATTCATTCATTCATTCATTATTTATTGATACACTGAATCATTTTGTGTGCAGAGAGTACTACATGATATGGGACAAGTCATTATAGTAGTTAAACATTTAAAAATACATAACATGAAATTAAATACACCTAGATTTACACAACTGTATTATAGTTATAGATTACAAGATGTAGTATTAATATACTCACAAGTCGTTCAAAAATAAGGTCAACTAGACCTAATTAAAATTAAAATTTGAGGATACATTTAAAGTCAAATAAGTACAGATAAGCATTACATAATTTGCACAATAGTTAAGATTTACTTGATAAATGTTATGAGTACATACAAGCAGATCAGTTTTTAACATTCAGTTAGGCCTGATTGAAATTTACATTTTGAAGATAAATTATAGTACAGAAAGATAAGTGTGTAAATATATTACATAGAAAAATCACATTCAAAATATTCATGTAAGTTATAAAAAGAGTATTTTAATAATGTCGATTTAACTGTTATTTTGAAATGTGCTGAATTGTTGATGTTTTTTTATGTTTGATGGTAGATGATTATAAAGTTTCATCCCCAGGCATTTTACACTATCAGCATATAAATTGATGGAATGGGGAAACTTTGTCAGCAAATATTTCCTTCTAGTGCTGTGCTGCTTCAGGCTGCCAATATTTAGCTTGGTAAAATTTAGTATCTTCAATATGTAGTGGCATGGAAGTGGAAGAATACTTAGTTTTAGGAATAGTTCTTTACACGAGTCTCTCTGCTTTTTAAATAACATTACCCTGACACCTTTCTTTTGGATCTTAAATATTATACTGTGGCCCCAGACTATGAGGCCATATGTTAGACATGAGTGAAAAAGAGCATGGTACATTAGGACATTAGGATTTTTATACTTGTCACTTCCTTGACTGACAGAGGCATAAAACATACTTTAGTTAGCTTTTGTGAAAACTGAATCTTAAACATTTTTGTAACTAGGTGTTAGTTCAGGTTTTTCAAGCATGGAACACTTACAACAGCTATTAACACAAACCTTGCAGGGTTATCAGGAAGTGAGTTTTCTCTTATTTCAGACAACATTTATTAGCTATTTTTAACGTTTACAATGTCACAAATTTCCATCCAACTGGTTGCAAATAGAATTAAAATTCTTTAACTAGTTTTCAACACCAACTAGGGGCGCCTTCTTCAGAAGAAACTGTTAGCTTAACTAACAATATCACAGGCATTAGAACAAACACTTATTTTTACAAATTAAATTGCATAAAATACTCACATGTGGTTAAAAGGAAATTTGAGTGACATCGCTCTAGTCAAAACATTAAAACCACAATTAAAGCACCTGAATTCATAAAAGGTACAGTCAAAATTTTAAAACAATATACAAATATGCCACTAAGGGCACTACAGTGATATAGGACATGAGTAAGTAACAGTGACTGTGCGAGCAGGCCGTAGCAAATGATGATGTGAACATGATACAACTTGTGCCATCTAGTAGCAGAATTTACAAAGTTTAACAGCATCTATACAAAATTAATATGATAGTGATTGACAAATTAACAGCACATACATCATAAAAGCAAGGGAGAGGAAAACAGTGTCTGAGGGCTTAACAGGGAAGCGGATAACCAACTTTAGGTATCAGATATCTTTAAGTAACGGGTTGAAGCAATTGAAAAAATTTTTATTACCTGACTGCAGTTGTTCATTTAATATGAGGCCATCATTCAGAGAAAGATGTTTGAAGATCTGTAACTCTTCCAAAATGTTTAGTCTAAAACCTTTTCTTTCACAGTGCAAAATGCTGATGTCATGAATTTCCATAGGTTTGTGGCCTGTGATCAACAGGTGTTCAGCAAAGGTTGAGTTATGAATGTTAGAACCATTTTTCCCTAAAAGATGCTCCTTATATCTAGCACAGAAAGCACCACCTGTCTGGCCTATGTAATAGGCTTTACAATTGTCACAACTGATTTTATAGATTCCCGAGTTCTGGAGGGAAGACCGTTCTGATTTTAAATTATGTATCAGGTTGCTGTGCAAGCTGTTGCTAGTAGAAAAGGCTATGTGGCACTTATATTTGTTCCTGAGTAATCACCGAATCTGTGAGATACTAGCCCTATATACGGAATAGAAAAATTATTTTTTCTTTTCTTCAACTTCATTATTAAAAGGAGTGCTGAGAGTAGAAATTCTGGCTTATTTCTGAAGATTTTATCTACTATAGTCGGCTTATATTCGTTATTAACTGCAATGGTTTTTAACAGATTTACCTCAGTTGCCAGATTTTCGGCAGACAGTGGTGTGGAAACAGCTCCATGGATGGCTGAGTGAGAAAAGGCTTTTTTATGGGATTCAGGATGCATTGAAGAGGTTGGTACAGTCTGGTCAGTGTATGTTTCATTGCAACTGAGATAATATATTGTTTTAAAATTTTGACTGTACCTGTTATGTATTCAGGTGGAAAATGTTTTAATTGTGGTTTTAATGTTTTGACTAGACCGCTGTTGCTCACATTTCCTTTTAACCACATGTGAGTATTTTTATGCAATTTAATTTGTAAAAATTAAGTGTTTGTTCTAATGCCTATCTGCTATTAATGTACCTTCCTGTGATATTGTTAGGTAAGGTAACAGTTTCTTCTGAAGAAGGCACCCCTAGTTGGTGTTGAAAACTAGTTAAAGAATTTTAATTCTATTTGCAACCAGTTGGCTGGAAATTTGTGACATTGTAATTCGTTATTGTTGCTGATCACAGCCATTTTCAAAACGTTAATTTTTAACATTGTATTTGAACACTGCAGTTATGATGAATAACTTATTATCTTGAGCAATGATACAGATCACAACAGCAGAGAGTAAAGGGCCCTAAACACAATCAAATTTATTGTCAAATTCATTCTTATCTATCCGCTGACTTCTAAAATAAGCTCGTACACTATGCAACAAGTTTGTCAATTTAACCTCAGTTTTGAAGCAGATTCTGTTCATGTGTGCTGAATTTTTACACAAGTGGAAATGGTTACAAATGCAGGCAAAGCATTTCTAACATTAACTCTGGCACTGTGTTTCAAGAAGAAGAAGAAGAAGAAGAAGAAGAATAAAACGTGACACTTGTCCAGGGAATTGCTTAAAATCAGAGAGAAATATACACATGAAAACTTGTTAAAGGAAATGTTACACTCAGAACCTGATGACTACGCCAATTTTCTCCAAATGGACAATGAAACATTTAATGACTTGTTTTGAGTCACTCTGTGCTCTCACTGAAAAAGAAGACAAGTATGCGAAAGTTTATTCTCTTCTACAGCGGCCTCTAATTACAGTTCACTAAAATACCACAGGGTGGGAACATAAGCCTACATCATCCGTGGAAGAACAAAAGAGATCTGATTTCTCTTATTAATTTTATTCCCCTCCTGCTTGTATGTTATGCATGACTGGGAAAAATGCAACACCTCTGTCATTTTGGTAACTGCCAGTGCTACTTTTGTTTTTTTTCCTTGATTGTAATTTCAATAGTTGTGGAAACTTATGATAGAGTGAGAGAAACTGTAACACAACTGTTTTTCACTACATATCTGTGGCAAACATCAGCACAAACAATGTCCGCCATCTTGTCAAATTTTCCGTCAATCAAAATTTCTCTCAGAAATACTCTTTGTTTGGCAAACACCTCAAACTCCACTGTGCATGGTTAAATATTTGGCAAATATAGCAAATTTTGACAAATTGATTGTGTATGGAGGCCTTAAAAAGGCAGTTCCCACAGTCGGAAAGCAGGCAGAGAGGCTTGCAATGCCATATGGTGCTGAAAGCATGCGCCTAGGATGAGGAACGGAACTAGGCATGATAGTATACCTAACTTAGCAGTCTTAAACACCAAAGACTTCCAAACATTTGGGCACAAAACTACTACTTTTTCTACATCAAATATTAATTATTACACTTGAATTTTAACATAATAATTGCTAGGGGCAGTCTAAGAGACATTAAACCTTCTTTACCATCATTATGCTATGCAGTAAATTAAATGTAACAGAAAGAAATGATGGTTAAAATGCTAGTGATAATAAAGTATGAATCCTTCCAGTGTCATACAATGTCCGAAAGTGATACCTGTTGCATGCCAAGTGGGTCAGTTGGAGTTAGGATGTACTCCATGTCTGATTTCTGTGTCCACTATGCTCTGTTTTTAGTGTTCTTGGGAATTAAGTGTATCAAACTGAGTAGGCCTAACTGTGAAATATTTTATGGTCTTTTTCAATAAATGCACCATAATGGCACCCTGGAATATTATTTACAGTAGATTTGTTATCTGCACGTCCAGTCATAGCCACATATGTAGAGTTTTTGCAGCTCACAACAATTCCCCACGTGCTGTAATATCTGGTATAAGGAATCACAACACTGAGAGTACTGCACAGAACAAGCAGAAGGAAATCCTATGCACCAGTTAACAAAGGTAATCCAGGGAAGATTTATCTTTACTTTTGCAGTCTTACATGATTAGGATTCCCAACTTTAACTGGATCCAAAACTGGTCAACTCAAAACTTTGTTATTATTATTATATTACTGTTATTATTATTATTATTCACAACACATTATAAAATACATGCATTATAGCTGCTACAACAGGAAGCATGCATTTATTTAACATGATACTCACTGTTAATACTGTGAATCCAGACATTTCTGCAAGCCTCTAGTTTCTTTGTCAGTTATATTTTGAAGTTAAACGTGATTTATGACTTCACAGTTTTAACAAGCTCTTTCCCATTGTCAGATTTGACAAATTTAGCAAATTCAGCACATTTCATGGGGCAGTTAAAATTCACAAATAGTTTGGCTTTCACCATTTCCAATTTCAGCCTTTTTTTCCATTGCTCCAGAAATTTAGCATCACATTGAAAATCCACTCTACAAACGCAGTGGGCAGTGGCACTGCTAGCACATGTTGAACAACTTTCATCAAATTATATGCTTTGCATCTCTTAAAAAATGTCACCCATTTGTTTGAAATGTTTGGGTCTGGTAAGTCCTTAATGAATGACAAGACATCATTCAGTGCACATATTTCAGAAGATAATTTGTCTCCATTTATATTTATGTTGAAATAATGTATGAATTTCATTACATTCTCCACTTATGGGGCTCTTCAAGATTTAACTGAGAGCTAAAATTGAAAATTGAATCTTCACTGTAGTCAAACCATTTTTTTCTAGATATTCCAGAACCCTAGTATAGACTTGCTGAGCTTCTCTGACAAATTTTGCTTGTTCATACTATGGACATTTTTTCAGCACTTGTAATACCTTGAACCAGAAGATATTATTTTTTTGTCTATTAATAATTTATGTACGCAACCTCAGGAATACAAAATATATTTCAGTTATCTATATATAATCACGTTTTATGGTTCTATTAAATAAATGCATAACATTGTGGAAAAAAAATAAACCTCTGGGAGTGTTACTTCACTGTCATTTTCATGGGCTACGAATGTACAAATAAGTTTGACAGTTTTGTCGTCACCTTGGCTTAGAAAATAGAACCTCAACAATGGGAGTACTCCGATGGCAGGATCTCAAAACATTTCTTCAGCTCACTGACCTCCTTCGCCCTTCAAGAAAACTCATAAAATACCTTAACCACTAACAGTTCAACACCATATGACAGTAATTTTAGTCCCCATTTCGCAGTATTGTGCAGTGTATGCATGTGACAACGTCCTACAATAAGATGAGATTCTTCAAACATTTGTTTCAACTTCACGAAAACAGATTGGTTTTCCCTAGAATTGACGGAACACTTGTCCGCACCATAAGCAACTAGTTGCAATCCTGAAAGATCAGTCTTAATGACGCTCTCATTAAGCTTCTTGGCTATAGAAGCTAATTTTCCATCAACATATTTGTAAAAATCTATAAAACCTGAAGTCATTCTCATTTTTTGGTCGAAGTGCCGAATAGCAATTGGAAATAATTTCATTTTCTTTATTTGAAGCATCACATGCTAGAATGGAGTCGTACTAACTTTTTTTTTTTTTTTTTTTTCAGTATTTGTAGCCGAGAGTCTGGAGGCAATACATTCTCTACTACAACTTCAGATTTACTCCGCCCACAGTGAATTTTGGACGATAGTTTCGAATCTCGAAAGAAAAAAATGAGATAGGAGAGCATTTCCACAGTCTTGTGAAAGGTAACTGTGATAATGTTTCACTCCATGATATGTGAACAGTGAAGTTTCTTAACACATACCGCACCTTATCAATAAGTCTTGGTACTGGCGTGACACACTACCGCATTCACTGAGTCGTATTTCACCATAAAAGTTATGCAGCATGTTTTACAATATCCGGTATATTAATCTTGTTTCGAAAGCCACTCCGTAAAGTTTGTTTCTTGTAGATATTTGTGATTGAAGTCACACTTACAGCGTTGTTTTTTAGCCTGCTGCATTTGAGAAGCTCACTATAATACGATATTATGTACAGTCTTAGACATAAAAACTGGCCGCCAGCCGGCCGCCACAGAGACCAAGTCCGAGTCGTTCACTTAAGGTGGCCAATAAAACTGACCGCCCCTGACAACTCTTTAAGTCCGGCTATCTGCACAATCTGGCAACACTGTAAGATGCGGAAGTGTTAGGAGGAAGTGTTGTCTACTTCCGAATTGTATTCGCGCTGGGTGAGCCCATGGTCTAGTGGTTCGCCGGCACGGTAGCTCAGCGTGTTCGGTGAGAGGGTTAGTTGCCCTCTGTAATAAAAAACTGAGTTAATCGGTCAATAACGAACTTAAACGGATGTCTTACGACGTCCGCCCCGAGCAGATGCAACGAACGAAAGTGAACAAAATGAGATTTAAAAAAAGTGGTAATCGTCGTGCATTCTAAACTTGTAGTCGCATGTTCGCGTCCAGTGTAATTTTTTTTTTTTTTTTTTTTTTTTTTTTTTTTTTTTTTTTTTAAAAAACCACATGTCGGTCTAAAGTTATGAGTCTGATTGAACGTGGAAGATAATTTCAGAAACAATTCCGCAGGACAGCTCGTGGCTGCGTCGCGATCATAACAGTTTACGCTCGAGCGTTTCCTCGTGCTGCAGCGGCTACCGGCCACAGGCAAGACGCCACCCGCCGTCTGAAATCCGGCGCCGCCCAGGTGAACGCGGCGCGACGCTGTCAGTGTATGCATCAACTGTCATTTTCGAATTTGAAGTTCTAATTTTCATCTTGCAGTTAAGCATTGGATTTTGCATACTTGAAAATCATGAACTACAGTTAAGCATTGTAAAATTAAGTCGCAAGTGCAAAAAGGTGTAACATCTGCAACACAACGTTTACTTTTGGTATAACAGAGGGGTGAACGCAGAGGAGGCACCTAGAAAGATTTGAACTGTGTTTGGAGCGAGTACTTTTGGGAAAAATACGCCAAAGAGCGTTCTGGCATGAATGATTTTCCACATTAAGGAACTCTCGACTACTGATATATGTGATAGATTACCATTTTACCATCATGCGACATTTGCATTCAACAGGCAAAGTTGAGAAGTCTAGTGTAGGAGTAGTGCATGCTCTAATTCGAAACAACATAAATCAACGGAGTGGCTATTATTGAACGTCATCAGATCGCTCATTGAGCATTCCTATGCAGTACTGTTACTGGTGACGTGTTATGATGCCTTTATCGTTAACTTCCTAGGAAGAAATGAAAGGCTGAGCCCCACCAAAAGACGTAAACTAGAGCAAAGAGTAGTGTGAACATAATATTTTACATCTGATAGCTCCAAAAGAGGGTTTTGGGCTACGAATTTTGCCCCAAGGGGTGTGTGTAACACAGATGGAATTTTTTGGCATCAACTGAGACACCTTTCGTTCGCAGTGTAAGAAAATCGAGCAACAAAACTACATCACTTGTGCTACTGCATGATAACGCACTCCGTTGATTTGATAAACAAAACTATCCAGGAGATTGATAGGAAAATCATCTTTCAGGCACTTGTATTGGCAAGGAAGTCTTCTCGCAAGCACTTGTCCCTCTCGTCATATATTAGTAAAATTTTCCCTTTCCCGTTCCAGATCGATCAACCGTCAAGGCAATTCATATCTAGACGAAAATACTCTTAAAACTACTCTGGTTTAATGACATTGTTAGAACCAGTGGAATTCTTCTGGCGTAGAATTTGTAAACAATTTTAGCATTGTCAGATTGTTTTAGATATCGTGAAAGAAAATTCTGCTGCTGATTAATTTCTCTTTAATGATTACTGTTGCGTTTAGCAAACTAATGGAAAATGCAATTAAAATATTCACTGTACTAATACAAATTAAATTCCGCTTACTACAGAAACATGACGACTGCAGTCCATCTTAATAAAGCATTAAGTTCAAAAATGTTTCAAATGGGTCTGACCCCTATGGCACTTCTGAGGTCATCAGTCCCGTAGAATGTAGAACTAGTTAAACCTAACTAACCTAAGGACATCACACACATCCATACCTGAAGCAGGATTCGAACCTGCGACCGTAGTGGTCACGCGCCCCAGACTGTAGCGAAACATAAAGTGTCTGTAAGACGACTGAGGCTATTTTAACAAGAATTAGTCGGATATTACCCACTTTTGACTTCGAAAAGATCTGTATTTACTTCACTTCCTGTATTATTCGCAAGTATTATCAAAATGTGGCAATTCATAGATAAAATTATGTATTCACTACAACAAAAAATATGTCGGCAGAAAACAAGTGGCATTATGAAATTGGCAGTACCATATGGTTTTCGCTCTGACACTAAGGATTCCTGAAAGTAGCAAGACGAATTTTCCTCGAGCGTTGTCTTACTATTCCCTTATTGAATTTGTATCTGCCTGCTTGTAGCTCTGCTAGAAAGAATTAAAAATCTGGCTTTCATCGAGACTCGAAAGGCGAACGAAACGTGCTTGCACCTGGCAGCCAAGCATGTTAGCTGGGAACTTCATTTTTCCTAAAGTGGGAAGATATCCTTTTGTGGTTGAATTGTTGGCAGACGTCAGTCAGACGTGTACCCTTGGTCTAAGCGTTTCGGTGTGTTGAAATTGTACCAATGATTTTTCTATGGGTTTTTTCTGTCCCAAATAGAGAGTTGAAGTCTCCCATTAGTATTTTCACGTCATCTTGGTGAATTTCGCTCATAGTATCTTCGAGTGTGTTCCCGAATTTTTCGACATTTTCGGTGTTTTTCTTATTTCCGATGTTGGTGGGGGCATGTGCATTGACGAGTGTATATTTTTTACTGGGGCTCTGAATGAGCATAGTCATAAATCGATTGTTGATGGGTGTGATTTCTTTGACAGAGATGATGATAGATCTGTTTTCGAGAAATGCAATGCCGAAGATTGGTACGCCTTTCGCTACCTTTTGTTGTATTTTGCTCTTGAAGATTCAATGGTTTCCGTAATGCAATGTTTCATTGTCAGTTAGTCGTGGTTCTTGAAGAGATAAGATGAGAATTTTTTGTCGGTTGAATTCTTATGTGAAATTATCTAGTTTTCGTATTTGGATCAATGTATGGATGTTTAGTTTTCAAATGCATGTTTTCTGCTTGTTGGGAAATTTACCAGAGATCTTCGATATTCACTGCCGTGCTGACGTGGACTTTCCAGAATCCGAAAATCCAACTCCCGCCTGTCGACAGCCGGGTTGTGTACCACCAAGGGTAAAGTTGACTTTGCTTGCACAGTTCATGTTTGTTTGTGTTTCATTGGTTTGGCGTAGGTGATTCCAGGACCGGACATGACCGGAGGGTGTTGAAGCACTGGAAGCAAATATTTTCAGCCGAGCTCATTGAGTTAACAGACGGTGACCAGAGTAGCGGTGATTTTCACTCTGACGTGTCTGGATTTTGGATACAACGGGTTGAGTAGCCGTTCAGGATTGTGTTAGTATTTGGTTCACCCCAAGTATTTGATTTCAAAATGGTTCAAATGGCTCTGAGCCCTATGGGACTTAACTTCTTAGATCATCAGTCCCCTAGAACATAGAACTACTTAAACCTAACTAAACTAAGGATATCAAACACATCCAAGCCCGAGGCAGGATTCGAACCAGCGACCGTATTGGTCGCGCGGTTCCAGACTGTAGCGCCTAGAACCGATCGGCCACCACCGCCGGCAGTACTTGATTTCCTCGGTACCACCCATATGGATTATTATTATTATTATTGCTGTTGTCATTATGTCATCAGCAAATCCGATATGGTGTATAATCCCACCACTGAAATAGATGTGTAGTGTTCGATTCAGTATTTCCATCACATACATAACGGTTGTAATTACGTTACATTGCTGCTAGTAGACATATTTCTCACCTTTTCTTAGACAGTTGCTATCTGTTACTCCATCATAGGAATTTATGTGCGCAGCATTGTTGCAATACAGACGTTTAAATTATCCGATTTCTGTAATTTCATTTTGATACCAGATCGTTCTAATGGGATTCAGCCAGTCAGTCTTAATGCGGATATCCGGCTACGACTCTCATCACATCATAGGGTGGGTAAACCACAGTCTTAATCGGACTGTTGAATACAGATCACTTATCTATGACAGGGCCTGAATTCTTAAACACTGTGGAAAATAATAATCCAATATGCTTATTACAAACACGTTATTTAAATATAAATACACTCCTGGAAATGGAAAAAAGAACACATTGACACCGGTGTGTCAGACCCACCATACTTGCTCCGGACACTGCGAGAAGGCTGTACAAGCAATGATCACACGCACGGCACAGCGGACACACCAGGAACCGCGGTGTTGGCCGTCGAATGGCGCTAGCTGCGCAGCATTTGTGCACCGCCGCCGTCAGTGTCAGCCAGTTTGCCGTGGCATACGGAGCTCCATCGCAGTCTTTAACACTGGTAGCATGCCGCGACAGCATGGACGTGAACCGTATGTGCAGTTGACGGACTTTGAGCGAGGGCGTATAGTGGGCATGCGGGAGGCCGGGTGGACGTACCGCCGAATTGCTCAACACGTGGGGCGTGAGGTCTCCACAGTACATCGATGTTGTCGCCAGTGGTCGGCGGAAGGTGCACGTGCCCGTCAACCTGGGACCGGACCGCAGCGACGCACGGATGCACGCCAAGACCGTAGGATCCTACGCAGTGCCGTAGGGGACCGCACCGCCACTTCCCAGCAAATTAGGGACACTGTTGCTCCTGGGGTATCGGCGAGGACCATTCGCAACCGTCTCCATGAAGCTGGGCTACGGTCCCGCACACCGTTAGGCCGTCTTCCGCTCACGCCCCAACATCGTGCAGCCCGCCTCCAGTGGTGTCGCGACAGGTGTGAATGGAGGGACGAATGGAGACGTGTCGTCTTCAGCGATGAGAGTCGCTTCTACCTTGGTGCCAATGATGGTCGTATGCGTGTTTGGCGCCGTGCAGGTGAGCGCCACAATCAGGACTGCATACGACCGAGGCACACAGGGCCAACACCCGGCATCATGATGTGGGGAGCGATCTCCTACACTGGCCGTACACCACTGGTGATCGTCGAGGGGACACTGAATAGTGCACGGTACATCCAAACCGTCATCGAACCCATCGTTCTACCATTCCTAGACCGGCAAGGGAACTTGCTGTTCCAACAGGACAATGCACGTCCGCATGTATCCCGTGCCACCCAACGTGCTCTAGAAGGTGTAAGTCAACTACCCTGGCCAGCAAGATCTCCGGATCTGTCCCCCATTGAGCATGTTTGGGACTGGATGAAGCGTCGTCTCACGCGGTCTGCACGTCCAGCAAGAACGCTGGTCCAACTGAGGTGCCAGGTGGAAATGGCATGGCAAGCCGTTCCACAGGACTACATCCAGCATCTCTACGATCGTCTCCATGGGAGAATAGCAGCCTGCATTGCTGCGAAAGGTGGATATACACTGTACTAGTGCCGACATTGGGCATGCTCTGTTGCCTGTGTCTATGTGCCTGTGGTTCTGTCAGTGTGATCATGTGATGTATCTGATCCCAGGAATGTGTCAATAAAGTTTCCCCTTCCTGGGACAATGAATTCACGGTGTTCTTATTTCAATTTCCAGGAGTGTATATGAACTAACGAGATAACAGTTTATTTACAGGAGCAGAGCCCACCCCATCATAGCAGAGCAGTGCGAGATTGGTTTCAGGGCCAAGAGAGGATAAAGCTGTTGCCGTTTGTTCCACGATCACCGAACATCAACCAGATAGAGAATATGTGGGCAGAGGTAACAAGGTCATTGCCATGTGGACCTACAAATGCAAGCGACCTTTGGACGAATATAGAAAATGTATTGTGGGAAGTAAACATCACGCTACACAGTCAACGACTTAATGAAATCAATGGCCCTAAGCCTTCTAGAAATCTTACGTAATGATCGTGGGTGGGGTCGTTGCTAAAAGTATACTCGTCCACAATACCCATGTGGACAATTATCTGATAATCAGTCAAGCTTCGCTTTGTCGCAGCTCAAAATCTAATCCACTCCACGCCAGCTGAGGAATTGACTGGTGCATGTGTTGTTTAACACACAATAGTTGTCACCCTCACTGGAATCAATCACTGTTTGCGCGTGCGGGGGCGCGCGTGCTCGCGCTTTTGTGTGTGTGTGTGTGTGTGTGTGTGTGTGTGTTTTCGTGTTCACGCACAGTCGAATCAATACTATTAACATTAGAGTGACAACCAACAATAAATATTGCATCAAATATGACTGTAAAGTATTTCAATGCGATGGGAAGTTACAAACAGAATTTTTACCCAAGCCACGTCCTGCATATTGCGTTAAGTAAGATGTATTAACTCCACAGTATCGTTAGCAGAGACAGTGCGCTCTTGTTGTCGAGGCTCGCGACAAGTGCAGCGATTAGCAGTGCCCAATGCCGCCGCGATTTGTTTGTGTTGGCTGAGCGTTGACACTGAAGCAGACGCTTCGCCATAAACAGAAAGAAATCACCTTGGCTCTGACTGCAGTGAGCGGATATCACTGCCTGCGTGTTCTTATAGTAACCAACGAGAGACTCTACTCACAGGTGCCATGGAGCAGTTGCAACGGGTATCATGGCATTAGTCATCAGAATATTAACCAGTGAGGAAATGTCCACTTTATTTAAATCCCAAGAAAATAAGAACCTTCTCACAAAGGAATGGGTTGTGAAGCATAATATGACACCAGATTCTTATCGTAGGCGCCATCGGAAACGCATAAAGCAGGGAGCTGTCCATTCTTTTGTCCAACAGTCTGTTTCCTTTCATGCATTACTCCCGCTAGGATTTAAGGACTTGTGGGCATCAAGTTGTGGTGTCACCGCCAGACACCACACTTGCTCGGTGGTAGCCTAGCAAGGCGCCATTACCAGTTACTATTGATGCTGTAAAACATGTACCGTCAAGAGCGATGTTCACCAATTATGGATTAAAGTTAAGTATTCCAGCAGCAACGTACGTTATTGGCTATATTAATTACCTTGTCCTGTTCCAGACCTCACGCCAGCCTGCGTGAGCTTAAACGCGTGCCTTTCGGCTTCCTCATAGTGGCTTGGCTGTCTTGCCAAGCCACAACACAAGTTCTTCAGCAGAATAAGCCTTGTGTTATTGTGCTAATTACGGTATGCAAAAATGCAACAAAGACTAGTTCCCCTAGCGCATCGAGGATATTTGCACATGTCTGTATTCAGCAATGACTGCCAGCTGCCACAACACTTCACAGAATCCATGCGGCAGCCAACACAACTATGCGTCCACTTCAGACTTCATTCAGTAAGACGAGAGGTTATGGATGGAAACGTCAAATTAACATCGTTTTCCGAGTCTTATTCAATCCAGAATGAGGTGTTATTAAGGCAGTTGAGCGTTCTAGCAATTACACTTTTCTAATTCCCATATGAGTATTTCGAGAGCCAAAAGAACCCGTTTGTGTGAAACCATCGGGAGCTGCATTAATATCAAACTTCAAGAACTTGAGACAATACGTGGACTCTTCTCTTTGCTGGGTGACCTATTACTATTATTTAGGATTCTCTCCGTCCTAGTCGTAATGCAAATGGAACTTCAGAGGCGCTTTCCGCTATTCTTGACAAATATCAGCAACTTGTAATCACTGCGAGTCACAACTGCGTGATGATAATGGTTCAGTAGTTGTGTTATGCTATCAAACTGCTTACAGTAACGTTAATGGTGGCGCACATAATTTAGAACTGACTGACTACTTAAGTAAAGATAGTGCTGTGGCGTCTTCGCTTCTCTTTAATTGGCCTCACCTTGAGTAATCCGATTTAACGAACATAATACTCCATTTGAGTGCTGCTAATGATACAGTATGACGACAGAGATCATCGTGGGGGTATTACATTCATTCTGCAATGAATTACATTGCAAATATTACCCTCAGCTATGCAGCTGGAATGACTCATTACACAGGTACTCTATGTTGCACTTGGTTAAGTGATCAGTTCGCTGTAATGCTGCTTCTACTGTTCGTAAATACTTGTGTACTTGAAAAATGGTTTAAATGGCTCTGAGCACTATGGGACTTAACTTCTGAGGTCATCAGTCCACTAGAACTTAGAACTACTTAAACATAACTAACCTAAGGACATCAGACACATCCATGCCCGAGGCAGGATTCGAAGCTGCGACCGTAGCGGTCGCGCGGTTCCAGACTGTAGCGCCTAGAACCGCTCTGCCACAACGGACAGCAGTATTTTATTTCCGCGGTGCCACCCATATGGGGTAGGGTTTGCCCCTTTCAGCACCAGCAAAGAGGGGAGGGGTCGAAGATCCGAGGCCTGGCCACAATGCCTCCCCCATACCTGTCACTGAGCAGCTGCATTATTCGCATGTATTCCATGTTTGTACCCATATATTACTTTAAATTGTAGAACAAAATTGATGTAGTTATTAAGGTAAAATAAATTACAGATTGCAGCCTCCAATGGCGTGCGTTCCTTGAAGAACATAACTTATAACAGTGAAAAGGGCGACGGAACAATACATAACAAACATTCATTCAGAAATATAGTCACAGTTTAAGTTATTATGCACAGGATGCATATGAGGTCTGTAACGAAGCCATTTATTTTTCATCAAATTAAAGAAATTTTGTAGCCGGAGGCGTTTTGCCAAATTAGAACAGTTCTGATTATAGAACCAACGTAAAAGAATATTCTAGGCATAAAAAAAGTGAAAGAATAGTATTCTGCTTCTAATTAATAAAACTGTCCACCTCTTTGTAGCCCACATAAGGCAATAGATAAACAAATTTGAAACCATTCCTTATATTTGTTATTCTTCTTCAGCTTAAAATGTTCTTCTGTAATATAAAACATGTACTCTTCTAAGTTCTACGTTTTGTTTGTTACGACGTAAAACAGAAACTGTCCGAGAAGCCACGAATAACTGTTATTCTTTGCGGACTGGTAACAGTTCCAGTCAGGTTGTAAAGCTTCAGTTATCGGTATATGACTTTCTGCGGTTCTGTTGATAGTGCTAATTTCTTCCTAGTCCAGTTCCAAATTCTGATTCTATTTGCACATAAGAGGATGTGCGCTACAATTTCTACAAGCCGACATTTGTCGCAGTATGGAGATGGTCTCAATTTGATTTTCCTTAATCGTTCCGCTGTGGGTATGGTTTCGTTTACAACGTCGCACCATACGGCACTGACTCTAGTTGGTAGAATTTTACTGTTGGTATTTTTCCAGACGTTCTTCCAGTTTTTTTGTAGGTTAATTTACCGGAATTGGTTTGTGAACACGATTTCTGGTAATATAATTATAGTCGTTTCTAGTGTTGGTTTGTACTGGTGGAAGTCTTATACAGCTCCAATCGCCATAGTACTTTCGGACGTAATCTAGGCTGGCATCCTACATTAACAGGAGCGTTCCTATCCCCAGGATTTAACGAGTGGAACAGAAGTTTCGTAATGCCTGTCTTAGTGGCATGTACTAGTTTAAAAGTACGTCTTTAATTCCAGGTCCTCCGTTTTGCCTCCGCAAAGTCGCCGTGTGGGAGGATAATTTCAAGATATTTTGTTTCCACACATACTAAGAGGCTACAGCTAATATTTTATGTGGAGTGGCCTGCGGTATCGGTAAGACTGCTGCGGCATGATATATTTTTCTAAGTATGTATGTGTTTATAAACTGAACTTTCTGCAGTCGGTCTAACGATCCGCTGCCATGCTCCTTCAACAAGGCTCTGATGACAGTAAGTTTCCGCTCCCAATTGTTCGTGGCCATGCGCTTGGGATTCGCCCTTAACCACAATCCGAGTTGGAGTCTCTCATCAGTTACATCTAACCAGTGCGCACCTGTTGCACTGTTGTAAGAACCGAGATGCAGGTTCATTTCGCTACAAGAATGCGTATGTTCCTTCAGCATGACAGTGCTCCTGCACATTCCAAACCTAACATTTCCCGGAAGATGGATCATTAGATATGGGCACTTTTCTTGGCCTTCAAGGTCCCCGGACCTTATCTCTTTGGATTTTTGCCTGCGGGGATGGTTAAAAGCGAAGTCTACAAAGAAAAAGTAAACCCAAGAGCCGATTTGATTGTTCGGATTATGACTCGTGCAGCCCTCATAAAAGAACGCAAAGACGACCTCAGAAGAGCTACACGTGGTGTTATCAAGAGAAGTCAAATGTACATTAAAGTTGGTTGGGGAATTTTTGAAAATCAACTTTGAATGTCCTCATTTGCCTTTCTTTGAGTTTGTTAGGGCTACATACTAACTGCTGTATCTCTGTACTCAATAAAAAGTAGACGCATTTATATGGATTCTTTTATGCAATTCGTCTGTACTACCACCTGCTAAAATATATATTATTCCTCTTAAAACACGCAGTATATGGATATATGTGTGGTGTCTGTTCTTTCGGATATGTCCGAAAGAAAATGCTTCATGGCAGTCTGCAACGACCTTCGATCTAGTTGCAGGGGCTGACAGAGATTTCAGAGCTGCTTGGCTGTCTGAATAAAAGTAGATGCTACGATTTTTGTAGGGTCTACTCTAATTCTCCTCCGTGCACATGCTGATAGAAGATACCGTGTAACACTGTGGCCATTGTCCCTAAAGAGATTCTAGGCAGTACACCAGACCCAGTACTTTCATTTGTTTTCGACTTGTCAGTAAACCACTATATTATGTCTCCTGCACGGTTTAGTGGTTCTTTCTTCCACTGCTCCCTGCTTCCAACTGTTACATGACAAGGTTTATTGAAACAGCTAGAAGTTATTGTAAGTTAGTCGGCATTTCCCCAGCCATCGCCTCACTGATTTGGCATTCCATATGTTCTAACCATATCCAGTTATTTCCAATTTTTAGCCTTTATGTCCCTGCCGCTGCCTCCATTTTAAGCCACAGGTGTAAGGCGGGCATGTCTAGCATAATATCCATTCCGAGAGTATGTCCTGCTAATTCCCTCTGTTTGTGAAAGCAGGCCAGTCTCTGCACTTTGCCAGACTCCCTAGCAGCCATCTTCTGTTCGACTTTGTTCATATTATAGACCAATAAATTATCATTGGCCTTTTTGCAGAGGTTTATATCCAGTATGTACTGGGTTTAGACCCCAATTTACCCTACAGCAGCTTCTAGTGCTTATAAGATTATCTTTCGCAGTGGAACATATTCTTTATGTTAGGTGTTCGTAATAGTTTTCCATCCAGGGCTACCTCTAGATACACTTCAACCCTCTCTAAAGTTTCATCGAGAAACATAATTTTTCAGTATGTGTGCTGGATATGCTTCCCCATAAATAATACTACACCAATTTTTGAGGGGCTCGTCTTTAAATACTTTTTCACAATGTTCAGTGCACATAGGTTTAACAGTACTAGCAAATTTTCTAAGTCTTACTGTGAATAAATCGTCTATTTATTCTTTTCAAGAGTAGTCTCTCGCATTCAGCTCATCTATGAGTTCATTCACCACTAGGTTCTTCATCTCTAACCATTTACTCGAAGGTCGTGTTACTAGAACCCCCTCGGCATCCAGGAAGATACAGAGAGCGTCCAGAAAGGGTAGTGCTTTTTCCACAGTGTTACTTTACATGATTTGCTTCGCAAGTATTATGAAAATGTGGCAGTTCATAGATAAAATAACGTATTTACAACAACAAAAATATGTCGACAGAAAACAAAAGTGACATTATGAATTTGGCAGTACCGTAAGGTTTTCGCTTTGACACTAAGGGTTACTAAAAGGAGCATGACGAATTTTGCTAGAGCGTTGTCATACGATTCGCTCATTGAATTTGTATCTGCCTGCTTGTAGTTCTGCTACAAAAGAATTAAAAATCTGGCTTTCAGCGAGTCTCGAAAGGCGAACAATGACAGCGTGCATCTGACAGGCAAGCACGTTACCTAGGAGCTAGCGAACAGGCGCGGGTCTTTGACGTACTTATTGGCTCAGTAGCTATGGCAGATAAATCGCAACATAAGAGACGAGAGCAGTTGTATTTCCCGTGTGGAACCAATTTCGTTGACTCAAAAGCATTAACTGATATCCTTATGTCACATCTCAAGAGAAAATCACTCACAGTATTCAGTTGAAATGACACGATAATATAAAGTGAATTTAGCAGGATAGTTCGGTGCCATCACGGAAGTAACTCGTCGGTCACAGAGTTGCCAAACATATTCTGCGCTGTTGCCAAGTTTCAGTTATACTGCCAGGAAGCATACCAGCTGATGTGTTCAGTGAGTGACCTCGGAAGTGACTATAGCTTCGTCTCAAGGTTGCGGGTGGCAAGGGCCGCAAGATCCTCATTATATGTCAATGAACCTTATTCGCACTTCTGTAACTAGGTTTAGGGGTTAGAGTGCAATTACTTGTAATACATCGATGCACTGAATGCAAAATAAATGCCATAAATCAATAACTGCGACAATTATTTGTGTTTTACTGTCTTGATCGGACCGAAACCTTGAAAGCATATTCACCAGACGCGATTCACAGTTTTGGAGCTTCTACAGTGGTTGAGTTGGTAATGTATCTTTGCTGTACAATATTGTTATTGAGATCACTGTCATTGGCACATCCGCCAGAAGACAGGCATGGCCTGGCTTATTGTTGTCAGCTTTCCTGACGGATACTCTGCCTTTGCTCGAAACGTGATGACTTAAGGTGAATTCGAACATTCCATATGGTGAAAATTTGATGTTTCTATTCTTCCATATTTAACATTCAAATAACAGTTACAATAAGCGGCAGAAAAGCGCCTGTGAACCAACAGTTAATAATGCAATCATAATTAGTGGAATCTGACAAATTGCATCTGTCATCTGATAAATGTGAAAAACTACTTTTTTCATCCTCACAGCACCGCAGTATGAACTCAAGGGTTTCATAGGATACCTATACTTAATTTCGTTGTGATCGTTTTCAATGACAGTAGGGGAGCAGCAAAACCATCTGACTTGAAACATACTTTTCCAGTGGGATTTGAATCTTTGGCTACAGTTGCAGTAGCACGTCCAGTGAGGTATCAAGAATGTGAACAATCACTCATTGCTATAGTAGGCTAGGGCAGAAAGAAGCAGGTTTTCGAAAAAGTAAACGGCGAGAGACACTCTCGCTGTCACTTATCGAACAGAAATTGTTCAGAAAATTACAACTATATCTAGTGAAATGAATAGGCTGATGCAGCTGCAGTCCAGCACTATCACTGAGTTTCCAAACATTTTCCGAATAGCACTTAAGATAAAAATGTGTGTGTGTGTGTGTGTGTGTTCTTTCGGACATTTCCGAAAGAACAGACACTACGAATCGAAATAGACAGCCTTGTTAATCAGTTAAAGATTGAAGGACAGATGTCCAGGCTGTCATGGGAATTAAAATAGCACAACGGCGTCAGATGACAATTTGTGCCTAACCAAGTTCGAACCCCCATTCGTAGTGTCTTTTCTTTCGGACATTTCCGAAAGAACAGACACCACACATATATCCATGTAGAGGGTGTTATATGGCATTTTTCTGCAATTTGTCAATACTACCACCTCCTAAAATATTTACTATTCCTCCTGAAACATCCTGTATAATTATTTGGGTCTCGACGGATCATCGACAATTTTCAGTGCTAGACGCACGACATCGTCCGAACCCTCGCAGGAATACAATGTGTTCTTACTCCAAATTTACAAAATTTTAAATCCAAAATACTGCATCTCGGTTCTTACAGTAGTGCAACAGGTGCGCACTGGTTAGATGTAACTGATGAGAGACTCCAACTCGGATTGTGGTAAAGGGCGAATCCCAAGCGCATGGCCACGAACAATTGGGAGCGGAAACTTACTGTCATCAGAGCCTTGTTGAAGGAGCATGGCATGCGATCGTTAGACCGACTGCAGAAAGTTCAGTTTATAAATACATACATTGTTGTTGTTGTTGTTGTTGTGGTCTTCAGTCCTGAGACTGGTTTGATGCAGCTCTCCATGCTACTCTATCCTGTGGAAGCTTTTTCATCTCCCAGTACCTACTGCAACCTACATCCTTCTGAATCTGCTTAGTGTATTCATCTCTTGGTCTTCCTCTACGATTTTTACCCTCCACGCTGCCCTCCAATACTAAATTGGTGATCCCTTGATGCCTCAGAACATGTCCTATCAACCGATCCCTTCTTCTGGTCAAGTTGTGCCACAAACTTCTCTTCTCCCCAATCCTATTCAATACTTCCTCATTAGTTATGTGATCTACCCATCTAATCTTCAGCATTCTTCTGTAGCACCACATTTCGAAAGCTTCTATTCTCTTCTTGTCCAAACTATTTATCGTCCATGTTTCACTTCCATACATGGCTACACTCCATACGAATACTTTCAGAAATGACTTCCTGACACTTAAATCAATACTGGATGTTAACAAATTTCTCTTCTTCAGAAACGCTTTCCTTGCCATTGCCAGCCTACATTTTATATCCTCTCTACTTCGACCATCATCAGTTATTTTGCTCCCCAAATAGCAAAACTCCTTTACTACTTTAAGTGCCTCATTTCCTAATCTAATTCCCTCAGCATCACCCGACTTAATTAGACTACATTCCATTATCCTTGTTTTGCTTTTGTTGATGTTCATCTTATATCCTCCTTTCAAGACACTGTCCATTCCATTCAACTGCTCTTCCAAGTCCTTTGCTGTCTCTGACAGAATTACAATGTCATCGGCGAACCTCAAAGTTTTTATTTCTTCTCCATGAATTTTAATACCTACTCCGAATTTTTCTTTTGTTTCCTTTACTGCTTGCTCAATATACAGATTGAACAACATCGGGGAGAGGCTACAACCCTGTCTTACTCCCTTCCCAACCACTGCTTCCCTTTCATGTCCCTCGACTCTTATAACTGCCATTTGGTTTCTGTACAAATTGTAAATAGCCTTTCGCTCCCTGTATTTTACCCCTGCCACCTTCAGAATTTGAAAGAGAGTATTCCAGTCAACATTGTCAAAAGCTTTCTCTAAGTCTACAAATGCTAGAAACGTAGGTTTGCCTTTCCTTAAACTTTCTTCTAAGATAAGTCGTAAGGTCAGTATTGCCTCACGTGTTCCAGTGTTTCTACGGAATCCAAACTGATCTTCCCCGAGGTTGGCTTCTACCAGTTTTTCCATTCGTCTGTAAAGAATTCGTGTTAGTATTTTGCAGCTGTGACTTATTAAGCTGATAGTTCGGTAATTTTCACATCTGTCAACACCTGCTTTCTTTGGGATTGGAATTATTATATTCTTCTTGAAGTCTGAGGGTATTTCGCCTGTTTCATACATCTTGCTCAGGACTGGCTCTCCCACGGCCGTCAGTAGTTCCAATGGAATATTGTCTGCTCCGGGGGCCTTGTTTCGACTCAGGTCTTTCAGTGCTCTGTCAAACTCTTCACGCAGTATCATATCTCCCATTTCATCTTCATCTACATCCTCTTCCATTTCCATAATATTGTCCTCAAGTACATCGCCCTTGTATAGACCCTCTATATACTCCTTCCACCTTTCTGCTTTCCCTTCTTTGCTTAGAACTGGGTTTCCATCTGAGCTCTTGATATTCATACAAGTCGTTCTCTTATCTCCAAAGGTCTCTTTAATTTTCCTGTAGGCGGTATCTATCTTACCCCTAGTGAGATAGGCCTCTACATCCTTACATTTGTCCTCTAGCCATCCCTGCTTAGCCATTTTGCACTTCCTGTCGATCTCATTTTTGAGACGTTTGTATTCCTTTTTGCCTGTTTCACTTACTGCATTTTTATATTTTCTCCTTTCATCAATTAAATTCAATATTTCTTCTGTTACCCAAGGATTTCTACTAGCCCTCGTCTTTTTACCTACTTGATCCTCTCCTGCCTTCACTACTTCATCCCTCAAAGCTACCCATTCTTCTTCTACTGTATTTATTTCCCCCATTCCTGTCAATTGCTCCCTTATGCTCTCCCTGAATCTCTGTACAACCTCTGGTCCTTTTAGTTTATCCAGGTCCCATCTCCTTAAATTCCCACCTTTTTGCAGTTTCTTCAGTTTTAATCTACAGGTCATAACCAATAGATTGTGGTCAGAGTCCACATCTGCCCCTGGAAATGTCTTACAATTTAAAACCTGGTTCCTAAATCTCTGTCTTACCATTATATAATCTATTGATACCTTTTAGTATCTCCAGGGTTCTTCCATGTATACAACCTTCTTTCATGATTCTTAAACCAAGTGTTAGTTATGATTATGTTGTGCTCGTGCAAAATTCGACCAGGCGGCTTCCTCTTTCATTTCTGTCCCCCAATCCATATTCACCTACTATGTTTCCTTCTCTCCCTTTTCCTACACTCGAATTCCAGTCACCCATGACTATTAAATTTTCGTCTCCCTTCACAATCTGAATAATTTCTTTTATTTCATCATACATTTCTTCAATTTCTTCGTCATCTGCAGAGCTAGTTGGCATATAAATTGTACTACTGTAGTAGGCGTGGGCTTCGTATCTATCTTGGCCACAATAATGCGTTCACTATGCTGTTTGTAGTAGCTTACCCGCATTCCTATTTTCCTATTCATTATTAAACCTACTCCTGCATTACCCCTATTTGATTTTGTGTTTATAACCCTGTAGTCGCCTGACCAGAAGTCTTGTTCCTCCTGCCACCGAACTTCACTAATTCCCACTATATCTAACTTCAACCTATCCATTTCCCTTTTTAAATTTTCTAACCTACCTGCCCGATTAAGGGATCTGACATTCCACGCTCCGATCCGTAGAACGCCAGTTTTCTTTCTCCTGATAACGACATCCTCTTGAGTAGTCCCCGCCCGGAGATCCGAATGGGGGACTACTTTACCTCCGGAATATTTTACCCAAGAGGACGCCATCATCATGTAATCATACATACTTAGAAAAATATATCATGCCGCAGCAGTCTTACCGATACCGCAGGCCACTCCACATAAAATATTAGCTGTAGCCTCTTAGTATGTGTGGAAACAAAATATCTTGAAATTATCCTCCCACACGGCGACTTTGCAGAGGCAAAACGGAGGACCTGGAATTAAAGACGTACTTTTAAGCTAGTACATGCCACTAAGACAGGCATTACGAAACTTCTGTTCCACTCGTTAAATCCTGGGGATAGGAACGCTCCTGTTAATGTAGGATGCCAGCCTAGATTACGTCCGAAAGTACTATGGCGATTGGAGCTGTATAAGACTTCCACCAGTACAAACCAACACTAGAAACGACTATAATTATATTACCAGAAATCGTGCTCACAAACCAATTCCGGTAAATTAACCTACAAAAAAACTGGAAGAACGTCTGGAAAAATATCAACAGTAAAATTCTACCAACTAGAGTCAGTGCCGTATGGTGCGACGTTGTAAACGAAACCATACCCACAGCGGAACGATTAAGGAAAATCAAATTGAGACCATCTCCATACTGCGACAAATGTCGGCTTGTAGAAACTGTAGCGCACATCCTCTTATGTGCAAATAGAATCAGAATTTGGAACTGGACTAGGAAGAAATTAGCACTATCAACAGAACCGCAGAAAGTCATATACCGATAACTGAAGCTTTACAACCTGACTGGAACTGTTACCAGTGCGCAAAGAATAACAGTTATTCGTGGCTTCTCGGACAGTTTCTGTTTTACGTCGTAACAAACAAAACGTAGAACTTAGAAGAGTACATGTTTTATATTACAGAAGAACATTTTAAGCTGAAGAAGAATAACAAATATAAGGAATGGTTTCAAATTTGTTTATCTATTGCCTTATGTGGGCTACAAAGAGGTGGACAGTTTTATTAATTAGAAGCAGAATACTATTCTTTCACTTTTTTTATGCCTAGAATATTCTTTTACGTTGGTTCTATAATCAGAACTGTTCTAATTTGGCAAAACGCCTCCGGCTACAAAATTTCTTTAATTTGATGAAAAATAAATGGCTTCGTTACAGACCTCATATGCATCCTGTGCATAATAACTTAAACTGTGACTATATTTCTGAATGAATGTTTGTTATGTATTGTTCCGTCGCCCTTTTCACTGTTATAAGTTATGTTCTACAAGGAACGCACGCCATTGGAGGCTGCAATCTGTAATTTATTTTACCTTAATAACTACATCAATTTTGTTCTACAATTTAAAGTAATATATGGGTACAAACATGGAATACATGCGAATAATGCAGCTGCTCAGTGACAGGTATGGGGGAGGCATTGTGGCCAGGCCTCGGATCTTCGACCCCTCCCCTCTTTGCTGGTGCTGAAAGGGGCAAACCCTACCCCATATGGGTGGCACCGCGGAAATAAAATACTGCCGTCCGTTGTGGCAGAGCGGTTCTAGGCGCTACAGTCTGGAACCGCGCGACCGCTACGGTCGCAGCTTCGAATCCTGCCTCGGGCATGGATGTGTCTGATGTCCTTAGGTTAGTTATGTTTAAGTAGTTCTAAGTTCTAGTGGACTGATGACCTCAGAAGTTAAGTCCCATAGTGCTCAGAGCCATTTAAACCATTTTTCAAGTACACAAGTATTTACGAACAGTAGAAGCAGCATTGCAGCGAACTGATCACTTAACCAAGTGCAACATAGAGTACCTGTGTAATGAGTCATTCCAGCTGCATAGCTGAGGGTAATATTTGCAATGTAATTCATTGCAGAATGAATGTAATACCCCCACGATGATCTCTGTCGTCATACTGTATCATTAGCAGCACTCAAATGGAGTATTATGTTCGTTAAATCGGATTACTCAAGGTGAGGCCAATTAAAGAGAAGCGAAGACGCCACAGCACTATCTTTACTTAAGTAGTCAGTCAGTTCTAAATTATGTGCGCCACCATTAACGTTACTGTAAGCAGTTTGATAGCATAACACAACTACTGAACCATTATCACCACGCAGTTGTGACTCGCAGTGATTACAAGTTGCTGATATTTGTCAAGAATAGCGGAAAGCGCCTCTGAAGTTCCATTTGCATTACGACTAGGACGGAGAGAATCCTAAATAATAGTAATAGGTCACCCAGCAAAGAGAAGAGTCCACGTATTGTCTCAAGTTCTTGAAGTTTGATATTAATGCAGTTCCCGATGGTTTCACATAAACGGGTTCTTTTGGCTATCGAAATACTCATATGGGAATTAGAAAAGTGTAATTGCTAGAACGCTCAACTGCCTTAATAACACCTCATTCTGGATTGAATAAGACTCGGAAAACGATGTTAATTTGACGTTTCCATCCATAACCTCTCGTCTTACTGAATGAAGTCTGAAGTGGACGTATAGTTGTGTTGGCTGCCGCATGGATTCTGTGAAGTGTTGTGGCAGCTGGCAGTCATTGCTGAATACAGACATGTGCAAATATCCTCGATACGCTAGGGGAACTAGTCTTTGTTGCATTTTTGCATACCGTAATTAGCACAATAACACAAGGCTTATTCTGCTGAAGAACTTGTGTTGTGGCTTGGCAAGACAGCCAAGCCACTATGAGGAAGCCGAAAGGCACGCGTTTAAGCTCACGCAGGCTGGCGTGAGGTCTGGAACAGGACAAGGTAATTAATATAGCCAATAACGTACGTTGCTGCTGGAATACTTAACTTTAATCCATAATTGGTGAACATCGCTCTTGACGGTACATGTTTTACAGCATCAATAGTAACTGGTAATGGCGCCTTGCTAGGTCGTAGCAAATGGTGTAGCTGAAGGCTATGCTAACTATCGTCTCGGCAAATGAGAGCGTAATTTGTCAGTGAACCATCGCTAGCAAAGTCGGCTGTACAACTGGGGCGAGTGCTAGGAAGTCTCTCTAGACCTGCCGTGTCGCGGCGCTCGGTCTGCAATCACTGATAGTGGCGACACGCGGGTCCGACGTATACTAACGGACCGCGGCCGATTTAAAGGCTACCACCGAGCAAGTGTGGTGTCTGGCGGTGACACCACAACTTGATGCCCACAAGTCCTTAAATCCTAGCGGGAGTAATACATGAAAGGAAACAGACTGTTGGACAAAAGAATGGACAGCTCCCTGCTTTATGCGTTTCCGATGGCGCCTACGATAAGAATCTGGTGTCATATTATGCTTCACAACCCATTCCTTTGTGAGAAGGTTCCTATTTTCTTGGGATTTAAATAAAGTGGACATTTCCTCACTGGTTAATATTCTGATGACTAATGCCATGATACCCGTTGCAGCTGCTCCATGGCACCTGTGAGTAGAGTCTCTCGTTGGTTACTATAAGAACACGCAGGCAGTGATATCCGCTCACTGCAGTCAGAGCCAAGGTGATTTCTTTCTGTTTATGGCGAAGCGTCTGCTTCAGTGTCAACGCTCAGCCAACACAAACAAATCGCGGCGGCATTGGGCACTGCTAATCGCTGCACTTGTCGCGAGCCTCGACAACAAGAGCGCACTGTCTCTGCTAACGATACTGTGGAGTTAATACATCTTGCTTAACGCAATATGCAGGACGTGGCTTGGGTAAAAATTCTGTTTGTAACTTCCCATCGCATTGAAATACTTTACAGTCATATTTGATGCAATATTTGTTGTTGGTTGTCACTCTAATGTTAATAGTATTGATTCGACTGCGCGTGAACACGAAAACACACACACACACACACACACACACACACACACACACACAAAAGCGCGAGCACGCGCGCCCCTGCACGCGCAAACAGTGATTGATTCCAGTGAGGGTGACAACTATTGTGTGTTAAACAACACATGCACCAGTCAATTCCTCAGCTGGCGTGGAGTGGATTAAATTTTGAGCTGCGACAAATCGAAGCTTGACCGATTATCAGATAATTGTCCACATGGGTATTGTGGACGAGTATACTTTTAGCAACGACCCCACCCATGATCATTACGTAAGATATCTAGAAGGCATAGGGTCATTGATTTCATTAAGTCGTTGACTGTGTAGCGTGATGTTTACTTCCCACAATACATTTTCTATATTCGCCCAAAGGTCGCTTGCATTTGTAGGTCCACATGGCAATGACCTTGTTACCTCTGCCCAGATATTCTCTATCTGGTTGATGTTCGGTGATCGTGGAACAAACGGCAACAGCTTTATCCTCTCTTGGCCCTGAAACCAATCTCGCACTGCTCTGCTATGATGGGGTGGGCTCTGCTCCTGTAAATAAACTGTTATCTCGTTAGTTCATATATTTATATTTAAATAACGTGTTTGTAATAAGCATATTGGATTATTATTTTCCACAGTGTTTAAGAATTCAGGCCCTGTCATAGATAAGTGATCTGGATTCAACAGTCCGATTAAGACTGTGGTTTACCCACCCTATGATGTGATGAGAGTCGTAGCCGGATATCCACATTAAGACTGACTGGTTGACTCCCATTAGAACGATCTGGTATCAAAATGAAATTACAGAAATGGGATAATTTAAACGGGTGTATTGCAACAATGCTGCGCACATAAATTCCTATGATGGAGTAACAGATAGCAACTGTCTAAGAAAAGGTGAGAAATATGTCTACTAGCAGCAATGTAACGTAATTACAACCGTTATGTATGTGATGGAAATACTGAATCGAACAATACACATCTATTTCAGTGGTGGGATGATACACCATATCGGATTTTCTGATGACATAATGACCACAATAATAATAATAATAATAATAATAATAATAATCCCGTGTGGCGGTAGTGGAAACCCTCCACCATATGGGTGTTACCGAGGAAATCAAATACTTGGGGTGAACCAAATACTAACACAATCATGAACGGCTACTCCATCCGTTGAACCCAAAATCCAGACACGTCAGAGTGAAAATCACCGCTACTCTGGTCACCGTCTGTTAGCTCAATCATCTCGGCCGAAAATATTTGCTTTCAAAGGCTTCAACACCCTCTGGTCCTGTCCGGTCCTGGTATCACCGAAGCCAAACCAATGAAACACAACAAAACATCAACTATGCATGCAAAGTCAGCTTTACCCTAGGTGGTACACAACCCGGCTGTCGACAGGCGGCAGTTGGATTTTCGGATTCTGGGGAGTCCAGGTGAGCACGACAGAGAATATCGAAGATCTCTGGTAAATTTCCCTAGAAGCAGAAAACATGCATTTGAAAACTAAACATCCTTACATTGATCCAAACTCGAAAACTAAATAATCTCACAAAAGAAATCGACCGACAAAAAAATTCTCATCCTTGCTCTTCAAGAACCACGACTAACTTGCATTACGGAAACCACTGTATCTTCAAGAGCAAAATACAACAAAAGGTAGCGAAAAGCGGACCAATCTTCGGCATTGCATTTCTCGAAAACAGATCTATCGTCAACTCTGTCAAAGAAATCACACCCATCAACAATCGATTTATGACTATGCTCATTCAGAGCCCCAGTACAAAATACACACTCATCAATACACATGCCCCCACCAACATCGAAAATAAGAAAAACTCCGGAAATGTCGAAAAATTCTGGAACACACTCGAAAATACTATGAGCAAAATTCCCCAAGATGACGTTATAATACTAATGGGAGACTTCAACTCTCAATTTGGGACAGAAAAAATCTATAGAAAAATCATTGATACAAATTCAACACTCCGAGACGCTTAGTCCAACGGCACACGTCTGACTGACGTCTGCCAACAATTCAACCACAAAAGGATATCTTCCCACTTTAGGAAAAAACCAGTTTCCAGCTAACATGCTTGGCTGTCAGGTGCAAGCACGTTTCGTTCGCCTTTCGAGACTCGCTGAAGGCTAGATTTTTAATTCTTTTGTAGCAGAGCTACAAGCAGGCAGATAAAAATTCAATAAGGGAATCATAAGAAAACGCTCGAGCAAAATTCGTCTTGCTACTTTCAGTAACCCTTACTGTCAGAGCGAAAACCGTACGCTTCTGCCAAATTCATAATGTCAAAAAAATGGTTCAAGTGGCTCTGAGCACTATGGGACTTAACTTCTGAGGTCATCAATCCCATATAACTTAAAACTACTTAAACCTAACTAACCTAAGGACATCACACACATCCAAGACCGAGGCAGGATTCGAACCTGTGACCGTAATAGTCGCGCGGTTCCAGACTGTAGCGCCTAGAACCGCTCGGCCACTCTGGCCGGCTCATAATGTCATTTTTGTTTTCTGCCGATATATTTTTTGTTGTTGTGAATACATAATTTATCTATGAAATGCCACATTTTCATAATACTTGCGAATGATACAGGAAATGAAGTAAATACAAATCTTTACGAAGTCAAAAGTCGGTAATATCCTACTAATTCCTGTTAAAATAGGCTCAATCATTTTACAGACACGTAATGCTTTATTAAGATAGACCGCTGCCGTGATGTTTCTGTATTAAGCTGATTTTAATTTGTATTAGTACAGTGAATATTTTAATTGCATTTCCATTAGTTTACTAAACGCAACAGTAATCATCAAAGAGAAACAAATCAGCAGCAGAATTTTCTTTCACGATATCTAAACCCATCTGACAATGCTAAAGTTGTTTACAAATTCTACGCCCGTAGAAAACCACTGGTCTAACAATGTCATTAAACCAGAGTAGTTTTAAGAGTATTTTCGTCTAGAAATGAATGGCCTCGGCGGTTGATCGATCAGGATCGGGAAAGGTAAAATTTTACGAATATATGACGAGAGGGACAAGTGCTTGAGAGAGGACTTCCCTATAAACTCATGTGTCTGAGAGACGACTTTCCTATCAGTCTCCTGGATGTTATTGGCAACAAATTCCAGCTGTGTTGCACACACCCCTTGGGGCAAAATTCGTAGCCCAAAACCCAATTTTTGAGCTATCAGATGTAAAATATTATGTTCACACTACTCTTTGCTCGAGTTTAAGTCTTTTGGTGGGGCTCAGCCTTTCATTTCTTCTTAGGAAGTTAACGATAAATGCATCATAACACGTCACCAGTAACAGTACTGCATAGGAATGCTCAATGAGCGATCTGATGACGTTACAATAATAGTCACTCCGTTGATTTTTGTTGTTTCGAATTAGAGCATGCACTACTCCTACACTAGACTTCTCAACTTTTCCTGTTGAATGCAAATGTCGCATGATGATAAAATGGTAATCTATCACATATATCAGTAGTCGAGACTTCCTTACTGTGGAAAATCATTAATGCCAGAACGGTCTTTGGCGTATTTTTCCCAAATGCGCTCGCTCCAGACACAGTTCAAATCTTTCTAGGTGCCTCCTCTGCGTTCACCCCTCTGTTATACCAAAAGTAAACGTTGTGTTGCAGATGTTACACCTTTTTCCACTTGCGACTCAATTTTACATACACTGACAGCGTCGCGCCGCGTTCACCTGGGCGGCGCCGCATTTCAGGCTGCGTGTGGCGTCTTGCCTGTGGCCGGTAACCGCTGCAGCACGAGGAAACGCTCGAGCGTAAGCTGTTATGATCGCGACGCAGCCACGAGCTGTCCTGCGGAATTGTTTCTGGAATACTTGTTATTGCTGGTGGGTAGAATCTTAATCGAATTATCTTCCACGTTCAATCAGACTCATAACTTTAGACCGACATGTGGTTAAAAAAAAAAAAAAAAAAAACACACTGGACGCGAACATGCGGCTACAAATTTAGAATGCACGACGATTACCACTAGACCACGGGCTCACCCAGTCCGAAAACAATTCGGAAGTAGACAACACTTCCTCCTAACACTTCCGCATCTTACAGTGTTGCCAGATTGTGCAAATAGCTGGACTTAAGAGTTGTCAGGGGCGGTCGGTTTTATTGGCTACCGAAGTGAACGACTCGGACTTAGTCTCTGTGGCGGCCGGCCGGCGGTCAGTTTTTATGTCTAAGACTGTACGTACATGTATCACCCAGTCACTACGATGCCGTTCTCAAACACTTTGTTTTAAACTAAATGCATGCCACGTGCGGCTCACCTAATACAGCCATGACCAAATACTTCACTCCATCAATAAGCCACATGCAACAATGTGTATACTTCGCACCTTCATTTGTTCGACAGCAGTATTCCTTTTAAAATTTGTAGGTCTTTATTTCAAGCACCGAAATAAAATGAAATGCGACATTCTCATGACTTATTTTGTTTGATGTTTTTTGTCGCTATATACACTGAAGTGTCAAAGGAAATGGTATAGGCATGCATATTCAAATACAGAGAGATGTAAACAGGCATAATATGGCGCTGGTGTCGGCAACGCCCACATAACACAACAAGTGTCTGGTGCAGTTGTTAGATTGGTTGCTGCTGCTAAGATGGCAGGTTATCAAGATTTAAATGAATTTGAACGTAGTGCTATAGTCGGCGCACGAGCGATGGGATACAGCATATCTGAGGTAGCATTGAAGCGGAGATTTTCCCGTGCAACCATTTCACGAGTGTACCATGAATATCTGGAATCTGGTAAAACATCAAATATGAGACATCACTGCGACCGAAAAGAGATCCTGCAAGACCAGGACCAAGATAACTGAAGAGAATAGTTCAACGTGACGGAAGAGCAACCCTTCCGCAAATTGCTGCAAATTTCAATACTGGGTCATCAACAAGTGTCAGCGTGTGAACCATTCAACGAAACATCATCGATGTGGGCTTTCGGAGCCAAGGGCCAACTCGTGTACCCTTGATGACTGCACGACACAAAGCTTTACGCCTCACCTGGGCCAGTCAATACCGACATTCGGTTTTTGATAAATGGAAACGTTGTCTGGTTCGACGAGTCTCATTTCACATTATATCGAGCAGATGGACGTGTGCAGGTATGGCGAGAATCTCATGAATCCATGGACCCTGCATGTCAGTAGGGGCTGTTCAAGCTAGTGGAAGCTCTGTAATGGTGTGGTGTGTGAGCAGTTGGAGTGATATGGAACCCTTGTATGTCTAGATAAGACTCTGACTTGTGACATGTATGTAAGCATCCTGTATGTTCACCTGCATCCATTCATGTTCACTGTGTATTGTGACTGACTTTGGCAATTCCAGCAGGACAATGCGACACCTCAAACGTCCAGAATTGCTACAGAGTGACTACTGGTGCACTCTTCTGAGTTTAAACACTTCCGCTGGCCACCAAACTCCCCGACATGAACGTTATTGAGCATATCTGGAATGCCTTGCAACGTGCTGTTCAGAAGAGAGCTCCACCCCCTCGTACTCTTACGGATATATGGACAGCCCAGAAGGATTCATGGTGTCAGTTCCCTCCAGCATTACTTCAGACATTAAACAAATGCATACCACGTCATGTTGCGGAACATCCGCGTGTTTGCGAGGGCCCTGTATGATATTAGGCAGGTGTATCAGTTTTTTTCGCTCTTCACTGTAGTATAACTGTGGTAAAGAACTAATAGATATAAACTGATGTTTTAATTCTTCTTTATTTCCACGTGGAAATGACATGCAGCTGTCATAAGAAAGTACAAGCTATAATTGGCCTGCCTTTCATAGTTCACTCTTATTGGAGTGGTCTTCAAATGACTTGACGACAATGAATTACGATGGACACCGAAGTGTAAAAAAATACAAAGCCTCTTTGACATGGCTTGTTGAACCAATGAATGCACCAACTTATATTAAAATACATGGGAATTTGTTTCGACAAGTCCACAGCGCTCCAAAGTTGTGACACAATCCAATACAAAATATTGAAACCAAAGAATAATAAAATTGAAAAGTTTAACTGACTCCATTTCCATTATTTCGTATCTGTAAAAAAATTTAAAAAATGAAATTAGTAAATAGCAATATAGCCTAATTTAATGGGGCCTGAAATCCGGACTCTTGACGTTCGGTCGGGACGTTCGACTGAACACCACAGTTTTCATTTAAAAACTGTACTGTTCGGACTAAAACAAGACAGTTGGCAAACCTGTTGGTGAACATGATTGACCAATGTTACCATACATCATCTATGTCATCTTTTATAGACTCGTGGCAATACTGACAAAGGTTTCAAAAATGGTTCAAATGGCTCTGAACACTATGGGACTTAACATCCGAGGTCATCAGTCCCCTAGAACTTAGAACTACTTAAACCTAACTAACCTAAGGACATCACACACATCCATGCCCGAGGCAGGATTCGATCCTGCAACCGTAGGTCAAAGGTTTATGGAGGTGTAGTCCATGAGGAACTCTTGCAGAAAGCTATTGACAACTATATTACAGGACGTCCAAGCGTTAATGGATGTAGCAGGAAAGTCACCTACGGTCACAGTGTTCTCACCATTTACTGGAATGAAAAGTTGGGAGCTAACTGCTGATGATTGCAGCTTATTTCTTGGCTTGTCAAATTGTCGTTTTGGGAAGACAAAAAGCCATGTTTTTGTCAGGAAATCCCAAACGGTATCATTTAACATAAAAGCTGGACCCATTAATGAATCCATCAGAAATTGAGTTGTCTAGTATATTTTCATTATTACAAGAACATTTTTCAGAAACGAAACAACTTATTGCAGCCACACGAACATTTTGGCAGCGGAAAAGGGAACCATTCAATGTCATGCATCTGGGTCACCAACCTACAGAGATTAAGCACTAATTGTAATGTCAAATGTTTGTATGGGCAGAGTACATGGATACTCCAATAAGGGACGTTACAGTATGTCTTATCCCTTACTCAGAAGTGAGGAACCACATAATGAGGAAATCAGATCCATCTTAGATGGAACAAATGAAAATAGCTAAAGCCTAATAAATTGTCCACACATTCCACACTTTGCTTATGAGTCAAACCTAACAGGCAATTCCGTGGGCAGTGTGAATGAAACTGAACAACTCTCCAACAATTTTTTGGAAGTCCAAAGAATGGGGCGTGATACTCTATGTGATCAAAAGTATGCCGACACCTGGCTGAAAATGAATTACAAGTTCGTGGCGCCCTCCATCGGTAATGCTGGAATTCAGTATGGTGTTGACCCACACTTAGCCTTGACGACAGCTTACACTCTCGCAGGCATACGTTCAGTCAGGTGCTGGTAGGTTTCTTGGAGAATGGCAGTCCATTCTTCACGGAGTGCAGCAGTGAGGAGAGGTATCGACGTCGGTCGGTGAGGCCTGGCATGAAGTCGGCATTCCAAAACATCCCAAAGGTGTTCTATAGGATTCAGGTCAGTACTCCCACAGCCGTGTTTTATGAACAGATGCTCAGTCGTGTTGAAAGATGCAATCGCCATCCCCGAATTGCTCTTCAACAGTGTGAAGCAACAAGATGCTTAAAACATCAATGCAGGCCTGTGCTGTGATAGTGCCACGCAAAACTACAAGTGGTGCAAGCCCCCTCCATGAAAATCACGACCACACCATAACACCACCGCCTCCGAATTTTCCTATTGCCACTACACATGCTAGCAGGCGACGTTCACGGTGCATTCGCCATACCCACATCCTGCCATCGGATCACCATATTCTGCACCGTGATTCGTCACTCCACACAACGTCTTTTCACTGTTCAATCGTCCAATGTTTACACTCCTTACACTAAGAGAGGCGTCGTTTGGCATTTACCGGCATGATGTGTGGCTTATGAGCAGCCGCTCAACTATGAAATCCAAGTTTTCTCACCTCTCGCCTAAGTGTTGTATTACTTGCAGTGGATCCAGATGTTGTTTGTAATTCCTGTTTGATTGTCTGGATAGATGTCTGCCTATTACACATTATGACCCTCTTCAACTGTCGACGATCTCTGTCAGTCAACAGACGACGTGGGCCTGGATCCTATTGGGCTGTACATGTCCCTTCACGTTTCCACTTCACTATCACATGGTAAACAGTGGACCTATGGATGTTTAGGACTGTGGAAATCTCGTATACCGGCGTATGACTTAAGTGACACTCAATCACCTGACGACGTTCGAAGTCCGTGAGTTCCACGGAGCGCCCCATTTTGCACTCTCACGATGTATAATGACTACTGAGGTCGCTGATATGGAGTACCTGGCAGTAGGTGGCAGCACAATGCACCTAATGTGAAAAACGTATTTTTTGGGGGTGTCCGGATACTTTTGATCACATTATGAATACGATAGAAGCAGATAATATTTCAAATAACTAGGAGATAATGTTCAGCTATCAATATTTAGCAATTATAGCCAGAAATGAAATTACTCGTGATAATGATGGAAGATCACTTGAAATAAACCAGCGCTCAGTAATTGCTGTAACCATAGCCTGCTAGTACGCTGTAACAGTGTCGGCACTTCTCTGGACCAGTGGTTCTGAACAGGTGGTCCGCGGACCCACAGGGATCCGCGAGCTATGCCAGAGGCGTCCGCAAGACGCTATTAGAATAAAAAAATTATTAAATATATTTCGTATGATAACAGATTTTTTGTTTTGGCCGCTTCCTGCATGAGCAGAGCGTTAGCCAACGATGGCTAAATTGAAAAAGTTTTATGCTCAATTTTTTTTCAAAAATGAATGTCAATTTTTTTCTGTGTATCAAAAATAGAAAACGTATAAAAAGACTCTTAATTTGGCTTTTTTAGGTACTTGACACTGTGATATGACAAGGTACCAATCATGTTCGATGAGGGGGTCCTCGAGAAAATTTTGTTGGGAACCCCTGCTCTAGAACAAATGGGGCTGAGCGTGTCCGTGGATTTCGTAACTTCACCCGCATTGACTGTTCCCCATCCGCTAGCCTGCATGCTAGTAGGCTAGCTGGCTGTACCCAGGCACTCCTGGACTGTGGAATTGTTAATGTCAAAATCACATTTGCTTGTGTAGATTTTGAGTAGGGAATACATAATAGGCCTATATGATTTAGTGAATTTATTGTATTTGAAGATTAATTGCAGTCAGCTTTTAACGAAGGTAAGCAACACAGAAAATATATAATCCTAAAAACCTTGCCGCAGTATTTGCTTTTGTACTACCGTTGTGCGAGTTGCTGATAGTGTTGAAACTGTGCAATAAAAGTATGTTGATACTAGATTTCTACGATATATAATAATCTGAAGTACACTTATTATTCCTTTCAGATGCGTTACTATTGTGTGCCGTTCTGTAAGAACGAAAAGGGAAAAATAATTGGCATAAGTTACCACGAAATTCCGATTGATAATGACCTAAGAAATGCGTAGTTACGAGTGGTTTATCGAGATAACTTCGCGCCAAATATACTGTCAAGTTCATCAGCAGTTTTCAGTCAACATTCTACCAAGACAGACTACAAATCTGGTGTCAGGAGAAAGATTCTGAGAACAGGTAGTATTCCCAGCGGATTTTCAAGTTATCCTCTCTCTAAAATTCTAGTAGCAGCATTATCTAGGCGACAAATTGACAAACAGTCTCCAAATAATCAGATGTAACGCAGGCACATAAGAAGCGCAAGCCCTGCACAAGAAACCAGCACAATTTTTCCATTAAATGAATTCGCGAAAGCTGCAGCTCAAACAGAAGACGACGGGCTTTCCAAACTAAAAACCTTGGAAATAGAACTGAGATCACAAAAAACTAAAACATGGAGACTAAATGACCAGGAACGTAATAATCACATGTAGTCAGGACGACTTGCACAGTATGAAAATAATACCTGCCATAAAAACCCCGAATCATTAATATCAGAAGAAAGTCAGACGTCTAAAATAGAATTCTTACTGGAGCAAATAAAAAATTCTAATAAAAATCGACTTGCTGGAGTATGGTAAGGAAGTAACAAAACAGTGCGTCATTTGGCAGTACAGGGTTATTACAAATGATTGAAGCGATTTCACAGCTCTACAATAACTTTATTATTTGAGATATTTTCACAATGCTTTGCACACACATACAAAAACTCAAAAAGTTTTTTTAGGCATTCACAAATGTTCGATATGTGCCCCTTTAGTGATTCGGCAGACATCAAGCCGATAATCAAGTTCCTCCCACACTCGGCGCAACATGTCCCCATCAATGAGTTCGAAAGCATCGTTGATGCGAGCTCGCAGTTCTGGCACGTTTCTTGGTAGAGGAAGTTTAAACACTGAATCTTTCACATAACCCCACAGAAAGAAATCGCATGGGGTTAAGTCGGGAGAGCGTGGAGGCCATGACATGAATTGCTGATCATGATCTCCACCACGACCGATCCATCGGTTTTCCAATCTCCTGTTTAAGAAATGTCGGACATCATGATGGAAGTACGGTGGAGCACCATCCTGTTGAAAGATGAAGTCGGCGCTGTCGGTCTCCAGTTGTGGCATGAGCCAGTTTTCCAGCATGTCCAGATACACGTGTCCTGTAACGTTTTCTTTCGCAGAAGAAAAAGGTGCCGTAAACTTTAAACCGTGAGATTGCACAAAACACGTTAACTTTTGGTGAATTGCGAATTTGCTGCACGAATGCGTGAGGATTCTCTACCGCCCAGATTCGCACATTGTGTCTGTTCACTTCACCATTAAGAAAAAATGTTGCTTCATCACTGAAAACAAGTTTCGCACTGAACGCATCCTCTTCCATGAGCTGTTGCAACCGCGCCGAAAATTCAAAGCGTTTGACTTTGTCATCGCGTGTCAGGGCTTGTAGCAATTGTAAACGGTAAGGCTTCTGCTTTAGCCTTTTCCGTAAGATTTTCCAAACCGTCGGCTGTGGTACGTTTAGCTCCCTGCTTGCTTTATTCGTCGACTTCCGCGGGCTACGCGTGAAACTTGCCCTCACGCGCTCAACCGTTTCTTCGCTCACTGCAGGCCAACCCGTTGATTTCCCCTTACAGAGGCATCCAGAAGCTTTAAACTGCGCATACCATCGCCGAATGGAGTTAGCAGTTGGTGGATCTTTGTTGAACTTCGTCCTGAAGTGTCGTTGCACTGTTATGACTGACTGATGTGAGTGCATTTCAAGCACGACATTCGTTTTCTCGGCTCCTGTCGCCATTTTGTCTCACTGCGCTCTCGAGCGCTCTGGTGGCAGAAAACTTAAGTGCGGCTTCAGCCGAACAAAACTTTATGAGTTTTTCTACGTATCTGTAGCGTGTCGTGACCATATGTCAATGATTGGAGCTACAGTGAATTTATGAAATCGCTTCAATCATTTGTAATAGCCCTGTATTTCTCTCCCAAAGGTTACAAATATGCCAGAGATTTTACGCTGGAATTACCCAGTAGCCGCACTATTTCTCGTTTTGTTGGTGATATTTCGTAAGCAACAAGAGTTACGTCTTTGATAAAGTCAAGATTGGAAGCAGAAGTTAGCTGCCTAATTGATAAGATGTCAGTTAAGCGACAACTCCAGTATGACAGAAAATTGGATGCGTTTTTCAGAGAACGACGTACAGTGCAGACGCAGCAGACTGAGAATGGTAATGAGTCACAACAATGTGTCCAAAGGAAGCTGCCAATTCTAGCCAATCGCTTGTTGTGGTTACTGGTAAGCGGGCTTTCAACCAAGTTCAGATTGCCAGCAGCGTATTTCTTCACTACGCAGCTCTCTGGTACACTTAAATTGTCTGTGATTCACAAAATACACTCCTGGAAATGGAAAAAAGAACACATTGACACCGGTGTGTCAGACCCACCATACTTGCTCCGGACACTGCGAGAGGGCTGTACAAGCAACGATCACACGCACTGCACAGCGGACACACCAGGAACCGCGGTGTTGGCCGTCGAATGGCGCTAGCTGCGCAGCATTTGTGCACCGCCGCCGTCAGTGTCAGCCAGTTTGCCGTGGCATACGGAGCTCCATCGCAGTCTTTAACACTGGTAGCATGCCGCGACAGCGTGGACGTGAACCATATGTGCAGTTGACGGACTTTGAGCGAGGGCGTATAGTGGGCATGCGGGAGGCCGGGTGGAAGTACCGCCGAATTGCTCAACACGTGGGGCGTGAGGTCTCCACAGTACATCGATGTTGTCGCCAGTGGTCGGCGGAAGGTGCACGTGCCCGTCGACCTGGGACCGGACCGCAGCGACGCACGGATGCACGCCAAGACCGTAGGATCCTACGCAGTGCCGTAGGGGACCGCACCGCCACTTCCCAGCAAATTAGGGACACTGTTGCTCCTGGGGTATCGGCGAGGACCATTCGCAACCGTCTCCATGAAGCTGGGCTACGGCCCCGCACACCGTTAGGCCGTCTTCCGCTCACGCCCCAACATCGTGCAGCCCGCCTCCAGTGGTGTCGCGACAGGCGTGAATGGAGGGACGAATAGAGAGTCGCTTCTGCCTTGGTGCCAATGATGGTCGTATGCGTGTTTGGCGCCGTGCAGGTGAGCGCCACAATCAGGACTGCATACGACCGAGGCACACAGGGCCAACACCCGGCATCATGGTGTGGGGAGCGATCTCCTACACTGGCCGTACACCACTGGTGATCGTCGAGGGGACACTGAATAGTGCACGGTACATCCAAACCGTATCGAACCCATCGTTCTACCATTCCTAGACCGGCAAGGGAACTTGCTGTTCCAACAGGACAATGCACGTCCGCATGTATCCCGTGCCACCCAACGTGCTCTAGAAGGTGTAAGTCAACTTCCCTGGCCAGCAAGATCTCCGGATCTGTCCCCCATTGAGCATGTTTGGGACTGGATGAAGCGTCGTCTCACGCGGTCTGCACGTCCAGCACGAACGCTGGTCCAACTGAGGCGCCAGGTGGAAATGGCATGGCAAGCCGTTCCACAGGACTACATCCAGCATCTCTACGATCGTCTCCATTAGAGAATAGCAGCCTGCATTGCTGCGAAAGGTGGATATACACTGTACTAGTGCCGACATTGTGCATGCTTTGTTGCCTGTGTCTATGTGCCTGTGGTTCTGTCAGTGTGATCATGTGATGTATCTGACCCCCGGAATGTGTCAATAAAGTTTCCCCTTCCTGGGACAATGAATTCACGGTGTTCTTATTTCAATTTCCAGGAGTGTAGGTCAGTGTGGATTTTTTAGTGCTACACTGTACTATTTCTGATAATTCCACGAAACATCATACCGGCGCTGTTGGTGGCTGCTGCAGGGGCAGGACTTTTCAAAAGCACTGGGTAAAAACATATACATGGATTCAGTATGACGACAAAGATGACAAGAGTTTATTGTTTTTCGTTTAGAACTGAGAGTGAAAACAAAAGAAATGCTGCCAAAATTGTTACTGCGAACAATGATTCCTTTAATGCATTCGTTAAGTATGGCCTCAAGAACTGGTCTGTTCTTCTAAAACAGTTCAAATCTCATGAAAAGTAATTTACGTATGTGTTAAGTTAGAACAAATAATTCTACGAAAAAAGAAGTAAATATTTTGTCACCATTTAGTCATTATGAAGCAAAGAGAAGCAGGCAGCTGCAGTTGGTTTAAGGAAAATTTTTACTTCAATATTGTTTTCGGTTTGCTAAGGATGGCCTTACATGGTCATGTTGATGAGTCTTCTAATTTTGTCAATCTTCTGAAATTACGTTCCGAGGATGTACCCGAACTGAAATTATGTCTTGATCAGACTAGTTATGGGTCAATGTCTCATGACATAATTAATGAAATAATTATTATAACATTGATAAACATATCTCGATAATGGAATGTAGTCGAATTAAGTCGGGTGATGCCGAGGGTATTAGATTAGGAACTGAGACACTTAAAGTCGTAAATGAGTTTTGTTATTTGGGGAGCAAAATAACTGATGATGGTCGAAGTAGAGAGGATATAAAATGTAGACTGGAAATAGCAAGGAAAGCGTTTCTGAAGAAGAGAAATTTGTTAACATCGAGTATAGATTTATGTGTTAGGAAGTCGTTTCTGAAAGTATTTGTATGGAGTGTAGCCATGTATGGAAGTGAAACATGGACGATAAATAGTTTGGACAAGAAGAGAATAGAAGCTTTCGGAATGTAGTGCTACAGAAGAATGCTGAAGATTAGATAGGTTGATCACATAACTAATGAGGAGGTATTGAATAGAATTGGGGAGAAGAGAAATTTGTGGCAGAACTTGACTAGAAGAAGGGATCGGTTGGTAGGACATATTCTGAGCCATCAAGGGATCACCAATTTAGTATTAGAGGGCAGTGTGGAGGGTAAAAATTGTAGAGGGAGACCAAGAGATGAATACACTAAGCAGATTCAGAAGGATGTAGGTTGCAGTAGGTACTGGGAGATGAAGAAGTTTGCACAGGATAGAGTAGCATGGACAGCTGCATCAAACCAGTCTCTGGACTGAAGACCACAACAAGAAGCATATCTCTTCAGAGAATTTTGATTCAACAAATGAAAGAATACGTTTTACAACATTTATGTTGGACGAGACATCCGATATGTCAATTAGAGAGCACATGTCTGTTTGTTTTAGTACTGTTGACAAAAATTTGCTGCTCATGAGTTGTTTTGTAGTTTTTATGAGGTCCCATTAAGTGATTCGGATACCCTGCTTAAATCTGTGAAGGGTATATTATTAAGATATTCTATTTCAGTGAACAATTGTAGTGGGCGATACTATGACGGCAGAACCTTAATGGTTGTGTGCAAGGATTACTGTCACCGATAAAAGAAATTGCACCCAGGGCTATTTATATTCACTGCTCAGCTCATATCTAAATTTAGTTTTTCAAGACTCGTTTAGTAACATTCTAGTATTAAGAGATATTTTGTCAGTTCTCAAATATTTGATATTATTCATTCGTGGTTCACTCAAGACGCTATGAAAATTCGGATATCTTGAACAATTGCTTTCAGATTCTGATGACATTGAAGGAGATAAATGTTTAAGACGGTTCCGTCCAACGCGAGATGATGCATGCATGTTGTGTCTCTGTAGTGCATAGATAATAATTATTAAGTTCTTTTGTAATTTCTTAATGATAACACAAGATGAAAGAAATGATGACGGTGCAAAAGCTAAAGGATTTCTAAAACATCTACAAAAATTTGAAACTCTTTTTCGTATCAATATGCTAATTTTTGTTTTCCAAAGAATAGAAAAACTTGATCCAGTATTTCAAAAAGTTTCACCGAATTTCCGCCTTCCTCGTAATTCTGTCGACACTGTTTTGTCTTCAGTAGAAGGAAGCAGAAATATGGACACATTTTTATCACTTTGGGAACATGCTAAAGAAAAGTGTGATGCACTGCAATTAAGTCTCCCATTGTTTCCCGCCCTAGACAATTGGTATGAAAATTAGAAGTTGATGACAAGCATAATTAAAAAAAAAAAATGCTTCAAATGGCTCTGAGCACTACGGGACTTAACATCTATGGTCATCAGTCCCCTAGAACTTAGAACTACTTAAACCTAACTAACCTAAGGACATCACACAACACCCAGCCATCTCGAAGCAGAGAAAATCCCTGACCCCGCCGGGAATCGAACCCGGGAACCCGGGCGCGGGAAGCGAGAACGCTGCCTCACGACGACGAACTGCGGACGAGCATAATTCATCAGATATTCAAGGAAAGTTGCGAATTTCATTTTTTGAGGTAATGGATCAAACAGTAAGCAGTTTTCCGACTGAAACATTACCACACCCTGCCAAAATAGAACAGTTTTTATTAAGCAAAGAAGACAGTAGTTACGTTACTTCTTTTTTATTTCGACTTGTAAAACTTTACTCTTCACAGAGATATTTTGTTGGATGTGGTAAAACAACATAATGTTGGCACTAGATAGCTTTGAAAATGTAGTTCAATACTTGAGTATCACAGAGGATACCAAGTGTGTAGTTCTAAAGAACAAGATACTAGAATAAGTAAAATTTTTGCGACTTATTTTAACGATACCTGTACCCACGTGTATTGCAGAACTTTTGTTTTTTGTGCTTCGAAGTCTGAAAACTTACTCCAGAGCCAACATGAACAAAGACCGGTTAAATCATGTAGCGTCATTGAACATCCATTAAGATCTCACGAGGGAATTGAACTTGGAACCTCCAATCGAGGAACTTATCAATAAAACAACTGTCAGGAGGAACACGTTTCAGTCTCTCCCTATTTAGTTGAGTAATCATGTATTTTAAGTTATTTTTGTAGCATTTACATTTACTATTATTATACGGGGGGTAATTACGAGTTTAAAAGTGTAATGTGACGAGCATATCCCAAGATTTTCAAAAGTCGTCGCCTATATTTATCATCGGTACTTCCATGCACTATCACAGACACGGACAAAATAGCTGTTTCAGTACGGACAAATTCGCATACAAAACCATCGTCACCCCACAGTGAAGGCGAAAACAGTGGGAAAGTACAACTGACTGCCCATATTGTGAGCATACTAGCTGCTACTCGCGAAATACAACGTAAGTCTGTGTGTGTATAATAGTTATTGTCTTATGCATCTACTAGTATTACAATAATGTAATATTACCTTCTTACAAAAGTAAAATTTAAATTTTCCCTAAACCACTTTTAATAATAATTAAAAACCAACATAGTCTAAGTTTGAAAAATTTAAACTGTGTGTGCTCATAAAGAGTTTTATTTTTTTTTCCGGATACACAACTTAATACTGTTAAACTTTCATCATTGGCCAATGTTGTAATGAAAGTATTAATGGAAATAACCTGTTCGACATGCAGACATCTGATTTCAACCAGTTTGCATAAATCTCCATTAATGGATTTGAAATACTCCTGCGACATCACGGAAAACAGGGTCCGTTGTGAATTTGCTAAATTCAGTGTCGTATTTTGTGGCAAGTGCTCTCTCGTACTTGTGAACTCATGGCATAAGAAAACAGTTGGAAACGTATATAGTGCCAGAACTAGAAAAAGCAGCTTCTTATTGTAACTGTGGGGATAACCACACAATACTTCTTAGTGCTCTTGTGTTTAAATATTTGAAACCAGATGTGCTGAAGCAGATAGGTTGCTTTGCTTCAGAAGCTTACGAAAAACAGAAGTTTTTGAACTCCAAACCGCTGAATCGAAAGGTGCTGCGTGTTTTAACGCCATGGACTTGGCACTCAGTGGCAGTAGGCAACAGTCGGCAGTCAGTGCTCTGCGGCGACCGGCTGAACTACACGTCGTAACAACCTCATGTAAGGAGTACCAAAGCTGGTTGAGGATACTAGCGGGCTACGCTATTACACATACATACAAATATTCCAGCCCCAGACTATCAATTGTGTGACATTCGGAAGACATGTCCTGGAAAATTCAGTTTGCAATCAGTTTTCTTGTGGTTTAATATGTCCTTCACTTTACGTAAGACACATCCGGGTCGAGAAGAATGTTATTTATAAGTCATTGGCTGTGGCGAGTGATAGTGATGTACTTTTAATGGCTGCTGTTACATCAATTTTTCGTGCGTATATTTACAGTGTTGTTGTTAGTTGTGGTGACAAACTGATCCATAAATTAGCCCAAGGTGTAGGTTACAGTGGAAGGTAGCGGTTTGGTTGTAAGTTGCCGAAGCCGACGAAAGTGAAAACAAAAATTACAAAAAAAACTGGTGCACATTTGAAGAAGTCGCAAAAATAACTGGTGCAAGTTTGAAAAAGTCGCCAATAACATCAAGTTAATGCTTCACCACACATGTGCCGTATGGCAGATATCAAGAACTGAATACAGTCGCAATGTTGTTTACGGTGTTTGTCAAATGTTTCCTTTGTCATCGGTTGTCAAAGTCATAGAGTATAAACGTACATACTTTGGTGTCAAAGCCACAGAATATAAATATCCATGGAGTGAGCTTTCGGATGAGCAGAAGAAGAATTCTGTCCACAGCATCTCCAGCTTCTCCTGCAATTCAAATCACATGGTTTTGGGATAGCGCATTTTAGCCCGTATAACACTTAGCACATTTTGTGTGTTATTACTTCGTTGCTAGAGATATATCTTACAAACGCGTTTTACAGACATCTTAAGAGTTTGCAACTAGGAGCTGAAGTTGCCTTAAAGTTATGAAGAGCAATGGTATTGTGCTTTTTCATCTCAGTGTCATAGCTCAGATCCCACTTTATTTGCGTTTTTTTGGTAAAGAGATAAGAAGTGGCAGCCAACCATATTTTTTGATATTTTCCATTGCACTTATTCTTATTGTTGAATCTCTGTTCTAATTAGTTATATTACAATGACACTTCGACAGTTCTGAAGAGTCAGAAAACAAACAATGCATTTTTATTGTAAAATAAAAAAAACTAAACCCTGTGTGAACAGGCCTTGGAAGGCCCAGCGGTACCGACCGGCCGCCGTATCATCCTCAGCCCACAGGCGTCAGTGGATGCAGATATGGAGGGGCATGTGGTCAGCATACCACTCTCCCGGCCGTATGTCAGTTTATGAGACCGGAGCCGCTACTTCTCAATGAAGTAACCCCTTAGTGTGCACACCGCTTTTATTCTACTTTATTTGTTTTTACATCCGTTTTCTGCACATTCCTGCATTTGATGAAGAACTCCATGTTAGCAGCTTTTGACAGAACTGACATTAAACTTTAATGCTTCAATCAGAAACTTAAAATTTTATATAGAACGACGCAAGGTTCGTCACAGAATGCCATAGCCGCTGAGTACAATGTTGGACGAGCAACCATTTATGACAACAAAAGAAAGAAGATGTTATTTGACAGTACACCACCCAAATGGATAATGAGCTGGGAAAATGGAAGATTATGCGAAACAGTGAGAATGAAGAACAGGACGTAGCAGTTCATAGATGGTTCCTACAACAACGCAGTAAGTGATTTCTAGTCAGTAATCCAATAACCAAGGAAAAAGCAGCTACATTTAGAAATAACTTGGCAGTAATAACTTGTTTGCAGCAAGTGAGGGTTGGCTATCAAACGGAAAAAATGACATGGCTTTCAGCAGCTGTCTGTCACTGGGGAAAGTCGCTCATCTAACTAAGAAGATGCATATGAGTTTGTAAACAAGATACAAAAGATAATTGAGTAAGAAGGCTTAACTGCTGATGCCTTGTATAATGCGGGTGAAACCGGACTCATTTACAAGACGCTTCCTTCAAAACCACTGGCTGCCAAGAACGAGAAGGAAGCTCATGGATACAAACAACATAAACTGCAGTTAATGTTAACGGTATGCGACACATGCACAGACACAGACATGCAGAAAACAAAGCAAACGCGCTGCAACTGTAGAATATGTTGTTGGGGGTGACTGGGTGCAATTGAGCATAATGCTATACCTCCGACCAGAAAAATAGTGCATTTGCGCTAGGTGTTGGCAATTGGACTACCTTTACAAGCAGTTTTAGAATATGGAACGAGAAGCGATGTCATGATCGAATGGCTAGAAGTGACATAAAATAGGTAAAATTACGAAAAATGACGAAAAATATGTATAAATTGACAGAAAATATTCCCAAATGCGACTGGAATTGAAGGGAATGAAGCGGTACTGGGTTGGTGCAGGAAAATTCTTGTGCGTGGGAACGAGTATGAGACAGCAAGAGAAATACGAGAAAAAGTTAACATGAAAGGATCTGAAATCAGTCATTTTTTTCGTCGACAGCGATAAGGCGGTTGGGATAGAATGCTTAACGTGGATCACCACCAAATGTAGTGTAATAAATTTATATGTGTTGGGTTACAAGCCCAGGTGTGACCCCAAAGTTATCGGCAACTGCCTTATAAATTTTTATAAAGTGTCCTTAGTTAAAGAGCGTTGTAATACCAGCTGTGGTGACTGCAATGTACAACTACGGGATGGATCGCGTTTTTGACCCATGAAAGAATGTTTACGTGTTTTAAACCCTAACAAACTGTATTTACAATGTGTTTCTCTGCGCTGTACACCAACCACAGTAATGCTGTGTGACCTAACGAAAACCTTATAAACAGTTGCTGTGTGGTATTTTTTTAAACAACGTTCTACTGTATGTCTATTGATGTATTAGTGACACATGGAAGTTGACTGCTGTCATTGATGCTTTCCTGCAAAAAAGAGCCATTTGCCTCTAAACTGACATGGATCTGCGTTAAAGGATGATACAAAGTGGATGGATTGATCGGTTGAGAGCGGTTGCAGCGAGGTATGATTTGATGGTAGACTGATGTTGCATTCTAGGGAGAGGGAGATGTTGCTGCAGGCCATTTATCACACATTTAACCATTTTCTCCGTTGTTTTCTTGGGGTGTATTAGTTCTATGGTATGACCTGTGATATAAATTTGCATATTCAGTGCGTGTGGCTTAGAGCACTGTCTACCTGCGATCGTTAACAACAAAAGTCTCCTTACCACAGTCATCAGAGGACTTCCAAAGTATGAAGAAACGTATCCATCAATGGAAAACATATTTCAGCGCCCTCGTCTAGACGAACGAAGATGGTGGCGATGAACTCCATTTCTCTGTCACATCTTGGACATAAATGCAGTCTTCAGTTTCATATTGGTACGAAGTGGCTATTACTATACTTTTCATGTTCATCCCATCCAAACTGCATTCAAATCGATCATCAGGGAGGGGGCAGGAGTTTTTGGTAGGTTAGTGTATTAGGTGCGCAAATATTCTCGTAGAAAATGAAACGGCACAGTATGACAGTATGACCGCATACATTTGGAAGACTGTCAAAAAAATATGGAAAACGACATAAAATCAGTAAAATTCGAGAAAAACCTTGTATTACCACGAAAAATTTATATGAGATACGTAAAAATTGAGGGAAATAGCATGAAATATGTAAAATCACGAAAACCTAGTAAAATTATGGGAACTGACTGAGAATACATAAAATTAGAGACAAATACCGTGAAAAGAGTACTGAGCAAAATCGATAAACTTGCGTGTTCTGGATGTGGAGAGTAGACTAATGTTACATACACACACCTTAATAGTGGAAAGAAGAGGCATTCTAGAGACGGGGCGTCAAGGCGAAATGTTGATATTGTCGGTCAATGAGGCCTGGCACTAATTCGACGCATCAAAACGTATCCAAAAGGTGTTCTGTAGGATTCAGGTCAGGACTCTGTGCAGGCCAGTCCATTACAGGGATGTTATTGTAGTATAACCACTCCACCACAGGCTGTGCATTATGAATAGATGCTCGATCGTGTTGAAAGATGCAATCGCCATCCCCGAATTGCTCTTCAACAGTGGGAAGCAACAAGGTGCTTAAAACATAAATGTAGCCCTGTGGTGTGATAGTGCTACGCACAACCACAAGGGGTGCAAGCTCCCTCCATGAAAAACACGACCACACCATAACACCACTGCCTTCGAATTTTACTGTTGGCACTACACACACTGCCAGATGACGTTCACCGGGCATTCGCCATACCCACACCCTGCCATTGGATCGCCACATTGTGTACCGTGAATCATCACTCCACACAACGTTTTTCCACTGTTCAGTCGTTCAATGTTTTCGCTCCCTGCACCAAGAGAGGTGTCGTTTGGCATTTACCGGCGTGATGTGTGGCTTATGAGCATCCGCTAAACCATAAGTCCAAGTTTTCTCACCTCCCGCCTAAGTGTCGTATTACTTGCAGTGGATCCTGATGCAGTTTGGAATTCCTGTGTGATTGTCTGGATAGATGTCTGCCTATTACACATTATGATCCTCTGCAACTGTCAGCGGTCTCTGTCAGTCAACAGACGAGATGGACCTGTACGCTTATGTGGTGTACATGTCCCTTCACGTTTCCACTCCAGTATCACACCGGAAACAGTGGACGTAGGGTTGTTTAGCATTGTGGGAATCTCGCGTACAGGCGTATGACACAAGTGACACCCAATCACCTGACCACGTTCTAAGTCCGTGAGTTCCGCAGAGCGCTCCATTCTGCTCTCTCACGATGTTTAATGACTACTGAGGTCGCTGATTGGAGTACCTGGCAGTAGGTGACAGCACAATGCACCGAATACGAAAAACGTGTGTTTTTTTGTGGGGGGGGGGGGGTATCCGGATACTTTTGATCACATAGTGTATGTTACACTGGCGGAAAAAAATCCCAGCACTAAGAAATAATTAAACTAAAGTAATGAAATTTAGGGAATGTATTTGTCTAGGTGATACATTTAAGTGATTAACGTTGCAAGTTCACATCGCAAGAAAAGCCATCAGAAATGTGGAATGCGGGTACTTTAATAATCGGTGTAGCCGCCAGAATGTTGAGTGTAAGCGTACAAACGTGCGTGCATTGTGTCGTACAGATGCCAGATGTCAGTTTGGGGGATGGAGTTCCGTGGCTATGGTACTTGGTCGATCAATACAGAGACTGCTAATGCTGACTGTGGATGACACTGGAGTTCTCCTATGATGTCCCATACTCTAACGTGTTCGACTGGATACAGATCTTGTGATCAATCAAGCCAGGGCAACATGTCGACACTCAAGTGAGTATGTTAGGTTACAACAGCGGTATGTGGGCGAGCGCCTTCCTGTGGAAAACACCCTGTGGAATGCTGTTCATCAGTGTCAGCATAACAGGTCGAATCACAAGACTGACGTACAAATTTGCAGTCAGGGTGCGTGAGATAATCACGAGAGTGCTCCTACTGTGATACGAAATCGCATCGGCGACCATGGCTCAATGTGTAGGCCCAGAGTGTCTAGGCCGCAGAGAGGTTGGTTGCGGGCGCTCACCTGTCCGACTCTTAACCAACAGATGACCGTCACTGGCACCGAGGCAGAACCAGCTAAAACACAACACACCTCCACTCTGCCCTCCACTGACCTCCGGCTTCACACGACTGGAGATCCAAACGTCGGTGGTTTGGGATCAGTGGATGCAAGTTACGGAGCGTCTGGCTCGGAGCTGTCCTTGATATAACCGATTTCTCATAGTTTGATGTCACTGTGATGCCAACTGCCGCTCGAATTGCTGCTGTAGGTGCACTTCGATGCGCCAGAGCCATACGACGAACACCACGGTCTTCTTTCTCGGTATTGCCACGTGGCCGTCGGGAGCCCGGTCTTCTAGCGACCTTAGATTCCCGTGAGCACCGCCGCCAGAAACCATGTACAGTGGCTACATTCCTGTCAAGTCTTTCCGTAATATCACGGAAGGAACATCCAGCTCTATTACACGACCTCGTTCAAACTCGGTGAACTGTGTAATATTTCTGGCTTAGTCAGCCATCATATTAGGCTCCAAGAAGCTGTTCCCAGAGCAGTGGAGATGCAAGAGGTATATAGATGACGAAATGTGGTGTGAGGTACCTGTGACAGATGTTCGATTCGGTGCCATTCATGTGAGAAAGACCGCCTGCATAATGCTACCGCTCTGTGATTGGCTGCTGTGTTCGGAGCAAGGGCGCCAAAACGTAAAAGTATAGTTATTATTATTAGTTAACTACTCATTGGAATGACTTCACTTTTTAATATAAATATCTCTCAACAGATGACTATCAATCAGTCATTTTAGAATTATTGAAAACAATTTAAATCAAAAAGAAAAGACTGACGAAGTTGCAGGCGAAGCACTTCGGAAGCGTTCGGGTCACGCGTTTTCTGGTATGGCGCGCGAAATGTTTCGGGCTGTTCGTCTCTCTGGATTAGGCAGTCGAGAAGAACAGACATGTTATCTGTCGTAGGATGTTTTCCAATTTTTATGTAAGTTCCTGTTCGTCACTCTGGCTTAGGCAATCGAGATGTACAGTCATGTTGTCTGTGGCAGGATGTGTTTGCCAGTATTCAGTATTAAAAGATTCACTCCGGTAGTCATGAGGCACAGACGCGTGCCACAAATAGTGTAAAGATACATTTTCGTAAACGTTGTGTTTGATAATGTACTTTGCTGTGTCAGAAGGTGGTGTATTAAGATCATGTAGTCTTCTCGTGTGGCTTTATTAAAATACGCGAGTGGCATCCCAAAGAGGTGATACATTATTTCAGAACAGAACCTCGCTAAAAGTCAGTTTCAGCCTCAAGATACAGAACCTATGACCTGCGTGCTGTTTTCTGCGCTGGGGACATCAACTTGAAGACAGCAGGTTAGTGAACTATAACAGAACCTTCGTATTCCACACAGTGCAGTGGAAACAACTAGGTGCCTCACGTGTACTGCATGCACAGAACAAATGTGCTCAGTGACGCGTCATCTGCTTCAGTGCAGAGGAGGTAAAGGAGGATGATCGTTATTAACACCAACAATCAGTTCATTCTTCTTTTCTTGCCGTAGCTGCTGATAATGGCGCCTTCGTCGTCTTAAAGGCATTCTTGGCTAACACCAACTCGTTATGTGTAATCTCAAAGGTAACTAACGCTCATGACAGTTAAAGCGCGTGTGTAAAGCAATTCTGATCTTATGTGACCGGCTCGAAATTAGAATAGACTCCATCTTTCAGATGTAGAAATACGCCTACCAACTTCCGTTTATCCCACACAACTCCTTCTTGGTGATGGGATTTTTTTCTCACCGGTTTAGATGGTCAGGAACGCTACATATGAATATGTCTAATTATAAATAAACTTATTTAACGATTTCATATAATCCTGCTACTGTGGAAGATCACCATCCCTGTCAAAGATCCTTCTTTGTTCTCCAACACAACATTAAAACAACTAAGAAGATTCTGCTCCCTCTCGATTCACTTATAAAGGTTAATAAGCAGAGAAACACAACGAACAATACTCTCGTAAATGTCCTGATTGCGCCACGTTGGCCACACCAAATCTATATTGGTAGCTTGGACCTGTGCCGGGGTCCGACACAGAAATTTGGTGCCAGGTATGTGTGGGGTGTGTGTATTACGAGACTTGGGAGAACATTAGAGAAAATCTGTTAATCGTATCGCCAGGTGGTACTGCAAGAAGAAGAAGAAGAAGAAGCCCATACGAGTGGCAGTGCTCAAGAAACTGAAGACTGGAGGAGTCCAGAAGTTTGAGACTCATGCGAGTCAGAGTTCCCAAGAAGCAGACGACCAGAAGAGCCAGCAGATTGAATGAGTCACACCACTTGAAGATATCAGACAGGGAAGACAACTCGTCGAATTAAGTATAAGGTAGGACATGCGAATTATTTTAGAAGAGAACTATTCTGATAAACGGACGATTGACTGTTATGCGCGCATAGTGTTTGAAGTGAAACGATATTCAGGGGAATCAGTAGCCTCATGGGGAAATGGGATAGATGAGATATCCAAAGCGTTCAGGACTGCCGTAACGACAGTGTGTGAAGAAGTACAGTTAAAAGCTGCGATAGAATTGATTTACGTGCAAGGACGAGGATTTTTCATTCAAATACTGACAAATGACAGAATACAGACCATTGTACGTAGTAGAGGCGAGAACATCAGTTTAGGTAACACAGTTGTGATGTGCGATAAAGTAAATGAAAGAGAAAAAGATAAAAATCAAGTGACTATGGGTACACTCTGGCATAGTAATAAGAAATGCGCGACACAAAATTTTAGAATTGTTGGAAACGGCGACCTGTATAGATAGGTGTAGACACCCACTAGTGCAGGAGAAGCTCGGAAATTTCAAGATTTCTGTTACCATTGTGATGTGTCAGGGCATAGGACATGAACTGTAACAATATAATTATATGTGAAAAGTGCCAGAGACGTGGGCAAAAGGCAAATGACTGCTGGACTCCCAGATGTTATAGAGGGTGATTTTTTCCTCCATGTACAAACTCTAGGGATTGATCAATGAGGGGGTACAGAACAAAAAAGGTATAATGAACTTACATCCAGAAATGCATGATTTCTATGCTAGAGACCATTCATTCAATCCTACATTGTTACAGAGACTGAGGTCTAATATGCGCTGTACCATGCAGCCACAATTACAGTATGTGTTGAAATTGGTTTCCATATGCCTCCTTGCATGCATATACGTTTCGTAGCATATTCTGTCTCACACATTCACATAGCCGAGGCTGCATCCAAAGAGTGTCAAAGGCAGCATGAATACACTGCACCAGTCTACACATCTTAAATGGGCTCTATATACACAATACTTCTCAAACGGCCCCATAACCAGAAACTGCACTGCACGGGTTGAGATCTGGTGAACAAGCAGACCATGCAGCTGGACCCCCTTATCTGATACATTGACCCGGGAAGACAAGATTGAGATGCATCCGAACGTTAATGGCGAAGTTGGCTCAAGCACCATCATGTAGCAGCAACATTACCCTTATAACCAACAATGGCACTTTTTCCAGCAGGGAAGGAAAGACACCCATAAGAAGGGCCGATATTTCCGGCCTGTTAGCCGAAATGGGAGGAAGACTGCTCCCAAACTACACTCCCAATTATCCTGGTTCACACATTCTGGCTGCAACAATGCTGATGATTCGCTGTCACCATACCATGGAGGTTCTACATACTATCCCACAGACGACTGTTATGAAAGTCAAAGATACCACTCCACATAAAGGTGACCTCATCTGTGAATAGGATGGACGACACAAAACCTGGAATCATAGTTGCATGGTGAAGAAACCAGTGACAAAAATGTTTCTGATGTGGAAAGTCTGTCGTTAGTAAGCCTGCACACGTTGTAAGTGATAGGGGTAGTAATAATTGTCTTGGAGAATGTTCCACATGATCATCTGACTTACCCTCTACTGGTGGGCCAACTTCCCGGTTCAGATACAGCAGTAGTAGTGGTTTCCAGATGTAGTCAAGATAGCGGCAATGCCATCATCCAAGATGGCGGCCATAACGTCATCCGAGATGGCGGATTCTGGCGGGAAGATAGGTCAAATGGGCTACCTCCACTAACCTCACACCCCTCCCTTCCCATACCTCAGAAAATGGCGGGAAGTTCAAATTACATCAGGACAATGCAACACATCTCTACTAACCTAAGAAAATGGCGGGAAGATAGGTCACTTGGGCTACCTCCACTAACCTAAATCATCCGAATGCAACCTCTTCCTAGGAACTGGCAGGAAGATTGAATTTTGGAGGGAATACAGGTCAATTGGGCTATCTCTGCTAACCTAAGAAACTGGCAGGAAAGAAAGGGCAGTTGGTTCAAAAATGGCTCTGAGCACTATGGGACTTAACTTCTGTGGTCATTAGTCCCCTAGAACTTAGAACGACTTAAACCTAACTAACCTAAGGACATCACACACATCCATGCCCGAGGCAGGATTCCAACCTGCGACTGTAGCAGCCCCGTGGTTCCGGACTGCGCGCCTAGAACCACTAGATCACCGTGGCTGGCAAAGGGCAGTTGGGCTGCCTCAACTAACCTAAGTCATCCGACCGCCACCTCGTCGTAGAAAATGGCAGGAAGAGGACTGGTTAGAAGTGTAATGTGGCTGCTACATACGCTGGACATAAGTCTTTATTTTGCATGCACTACTTATTTAAACAATTAGAGGCAGTACCACCATCAAGTATAGTAGCAATGGGGTCCATAATTCCACTGACCTACTACACAGTCCTTCCACCAGAGAGCGCTGTCGTCCGTTTTGTGACATAATCCAAGATGGCGGGGTAAACTGAAGTGAAAAAGTGTGGTCACCATAGGGTCCAGAGTCCAACTGACCTAGCACACAGAACTGACAACAGAGGGTGCTGTCGTCCATTCCATGATGTACTCCAAGATGGCTGTCTGGAGGGGAAAATGACTCAGACTGCACTGGGATGCTGGAGAGAGGAAGGAGTGTACTTTATTTATTTTGGGACAATTTATTTAGGGATGGATTTTAGATAGTATATTTATCATACTGATACAAAACACATGCTCTGACATACTTGGGGTCATGCCACACAGCCTACAGACGTGTAAACTACTTGTAAATTGCTGAAATAACACAGTGCAGACACGCAAACAACTCCTAAATTACCGAAATAATTTCAATACACAGAACACAGGCCTGCGGACTCCTCCTAAATAATGCAGTACACTGATGTGCAGACACGAAATCAACTTGTAAACTGTCCAAATAATGCATAGCACAATCTACAGACCTGCTCGCAAAATAATGCAACATACACACAAACAACGTGCACAAGCACCACCTGCTGCCCTCTGCGCACTGGACCGCACAGGAGGCTACCGCACATGCTCCCAGAAGTTGGGATGCATCGTCAGCTCCCAAGCGACGCACAGGTGCCCATTCGGGTCCCTCAGTCATGAGGCGGCGGCATCCCTTTCATACTTAACACCTGGGAAATTTCCCTTCAAATATGTGATCACCTAGGCACGATTGCTGATGCGACTGGAAGGGAGGGAAGACCTATTTGCAGAGCGCAGATGCTCCAAGGGCGTACGTGCGTTGACGACGTCACGAGCCACTGCCGGACACAGGCCAGCATGAGCCATCGCTCTCACACTGCTGCTGTCTACAGTGAGCAGGTGAATGTTGGCTCTGTTTTTGGGTATACAGTTAGAGTTCTTCGAGTGTTATACTGTCATCACGGAAGTCCAAGGCGCGCTCACGCCGGTCCCATATGTGATACCATTTGGGCAGCACATGTGTTTAGAATTGCTGGCGCGATACCTGCGGATACTGACGTCACAGAATAGCACAGGTTGCATTGTTCCTAGCGATCCTAACGGGACATGCAAGCTGCATCTAGCCGTGCACACATACCAGGCGTGGCTGATGCATCGTGCGAAATGGCTGTCCCGCTATCAATATATGTCTCAGAAACGTTAAACGTTCTCACCGCTAAAAGCCTGTGCACGCTCATGAAAACACCATTAATCATAAAAGCTTTCTTGTTGTTTGGAAAGAGAGCACTCTCTAAGCACAAATGGGGGGAAATTAGAACAATTCCGCAAGCAAAATTCGAAGTACTGTCTTACAGAAGAGAAAAAAATGGCCGGAATTTTCTGTATCCTACAGCTACAGGTCTGGAAATGTCTTAAGGTCACAGTGGTGGATGAGTGATGGCATCCATGCCAGAGATGGATGATCTGCTTCAACTTGTCTTTCAACACTAGCTTTCTCAGAACTTTCTGTACATACCTTGCCTCCATCTTGTTTGAATCAGTTTGTAGACGCTCCTATGTCCTGGCACAAAGGATGTCTTGTGAATGAATAGAGCATTATGATTGTATTTAATACAAACCACCATATTGCACCGACAATTAAACCCTGCAAAGTGGCCTACAGATCGTCAAATACAGAAAGACTCTCACTCAATTACACTGCTCTCCCACTGAGGACAGGAGTTTGAATATTAAAGTGTGAAACACATCTCCAACCCACCAATATATCACCGTGTACCATGTCAATGTAGTAAACACACAATTCGTATCATGTGCCACACGAAATCAGCCCTTTTACATAATTCATACATATACTGCGAATACAGACGGCACCATAAACACTCCTCGCAGGACTAGATACTTCCCTGCGAGGTCGGCGGTCATCCATGACCAGAGTGCCCTCACCGGACCGAAGTCATTCACAGATCTTTTCTACAAATTTGGGCTCGATCCCCTCAGCACATACACGTTACTGTTTCTGGTCTGGACCTGCTTGCTTGCGTGCTTTCTCTACACCCATCTGAAGACTCTGGAATTACAAGATCACATGTATTTTCGCATGGTTTGCCATAATATTACACCATTTTAGCGGTACTTCTCGATATCATGCACACAGCAGTATCCAACCGATTGCTGGCGCAACTTAATTCCGAGTAGACTGAAAATACTTCTCTACAAACCCGAAACTTTAGCTGGGTGGTGTGTGCTGCAAACCACTGACTAACTAGAAACTTGTCACGTCTGCGAAGAGATTTACGCGGAAACTCGAAAAAAAGTATGGAAAACTGATATTTCCACTCGTGAATACCGATGTCGGTGATGTAGCAGATTCCAAATCATACCTATAATTTACAATGTCAAATAAGGTGCTTCTAATGTCTAAAGAACCAGCAAATGTGTCTTCCAAGTGCTACATTCAATCTTCTCAAATTTCCACACAATCACAAAACCTATCCAACACATACTAAGTATTAGTTCACTATGCGGTCATCTAGAGAACAACATGGTTAAGTCATCAACATTGCTATGCTCCAACGGGCCTCTCCATTCGGACAGTTTCTACCATTAACAGGAAACGTGAATCATCCCTGCACAGGTCACCGGCGCTGCACGCCAAGCACTGATAGAATCGTCATCCTAAGAAATCGATCACATATATATTTTATCCCTGTACTTTTAACTAAATGTTATGGTCATGGTCTCAGTTGAACGACATTTGACAGTGAGCGAAATCTCGGAAATACACCCTGTCGACGGCTGGGCTCTGGAAATAGTAATATCAGTACCTTTCTTATGACTTGACATACTCTTCCCTTTGCAATCACAGTACTTGACGTCAAATCCATACCTTCTTAACGAATGGACATAATCATTTCCTCTGCACATGTCGGAACACAAACACATACTTTATAAGCCTGATGCTCAAGGTGAACCTATCACACACCCCCTACTACTAAGTATAGTACTTCGTCAATAACTGATTGCTGGTGATACGAAATAATACTGACCGAAAATCAACGATGGGTGGACATGTCTCATAAATTTTTCTTGGGAGTGCTACCACCGTGTTGTAGAAAGAGAGGTTTAATCGTTTTACAAACCGCCAGATGTTAAAAAACCCGATCCCAACAACTACTGTATGTTACTGTCACAAGCGGTCTTGGTACGACATGTGCACACAAGTATCCATGTTAAAAGCTATATCAGCTTTATAAATCCACGTGTGGGATTACCTAAGAATCACGTGGTTTTTCCAGACAAATAACGAGACTGTGATTGCCGGAGTGTATATTATCAGACCAGCAGTCCGGTTACACGTAGCCCACGATGCAACCCTGTCATAAAATCGCTGAATTTTGAAAGTGATTCGGCTAAGGAAAGTGGTATGAAACCGCTTTTTGCAACCCCCTCACGCCGTTGCCACTAGATATTTCTCCAGTATTTGTAACGTATTCTGTCTCGATACCATGTCAGAGTTTCTGTGATATATCCACTGAGTTATAGGCGATGACTGATTGAGAAGGATCACAAACAGTAGTAGATGGTGTGCTGATTGAGGTCGTAAGAAATGTACACTAACTTTTCAGATTTCTAGTGCTACGCTATCCGCTAGAAATAATGTCTATGATTTGGAATCAAGTCTTCCGATTCAACTACATACCTGTGTAGGATCCTATGGAGAAGTCTTTTAATGATTACAGCCACAAGTGAATCATATTTCTGGCACTCTCATATCTTGAAACGAGTCACCTTTATCGAACCTATCTGCTACAGTAAAATTTCGCCTCGTTTTAGGCAGCCCCTATGCATCCTGCAACTGCCCCCTCAGACTCTGCGCTACGATCCCTGCAGCTTTGTGCACGTGATCGTTCCAATAAGTCGTAACTGAGTAGGGGTCGGAGGAAACTATACATACCACCTTCTGCAACCCGTTTAGAAACAGGCGAAGCTGAGTTACTGCAACAGAACTGTGTTTTGAACATTCGACGGAAACAAAGCCTACTCGTGCAACACAAGGTAGTATAAAAGACAGTATGAGAACCGGGGGAGGGGCGTGGATTTTGCTACTGCATTGTGGTGCTTCTCCAAACCACAAGCAGATACTATAGATCCACGTCCCCCAGGGCCCATTCACGTCTATCACACCAACATTCTATCATCGTCATTCTATTTCATCCACCAGAGAAAAATTGCAAACTATCAAAGCTCCACTAACTTCTTGCGATAGAGAACTCGATACGATTTTTACCCCATTTCTGTCGTCCAATATATCGAAAACAAATACCGCATGCGTGCCGGCATCGAGCACATATGATGATCCTATTAAAGATACAGGTATTGGCCCACTACACAGACCAGTTTAAAGTATCAATACCTGTACTGTAGGAGGATGACCGTATCCCGCAGACCACACTGTAAGTTACAAGAGGCTCTCTCTGTGACCCTGCGTCATTGTTTGACACATTGCTTTTTTTCTGCTCTAACATGCTTTGTACACTGCCATACATTTTGTTTTTCCGCCACGACTTGGAGGTCTGTGTCAGGTTCTAAACTGTCATTAACACTTCCTGATACATTGCCTCTCGCAGAAAACTGGATGTCACTTGGTGTAAATCATCTTGTTACTCCAGCTACCATAACATGCTACACAATGGATGATTTTAAATAAAAGGCAGTTAGAACATAAGGAAACTGGAAGAGTTTTGGCGGCATTGTGGAGAGTTTCCAAACTGCTGTCCGAAAGTGATTGATGACTTCTACATTTAAACTCATCTGTCACAGTGACGGAAAAGCTGATGGCTCCGAATTCTGTTTCGACAGATTCCTCATATTGCAGTCATGTACGCGATCACTGTTTTGGAGCTATTCGTCCCCAGAAGGTGTTGTCTCTCCAGCAAAACTCTTTCTCCAACTCAAACAAGCGATGTCGTCAGTTATTATGTGGTAACCAACAGTGTACCAGTAGATGGATGGGATAGAAAAGACACCCCTGATGTACTGAAATAATGAGCATTACAGTTGACTGTATGAACAGTTTTACCAATTTTACATTACTTTCAACACCGATATCAATGATGTGACAGCATGTTTCCAATTTCAGTATCATAGCTAAACCACCCCCTCCCCACTTTGCAAGTATCATTGCAAATGTGGATAGATGACTGTGCAGTATGTCCATGGATTTTTAATTCTCAAACACACCCATCATCAAAGTATATCAGACAGTACACTACATATTTCTAACACTTCGGGCATAGTGCTTAATTTACGATCTATCTCTATGCTGATGGGAGTCACAGAGCATTCTCGCAGTCTTGGGGTAAAATTAGAGACTGTAAGACCCCCATCACACTGTGATTGACCAACCCGCCCTGCAGAATCGTTACATATTTAATCTACAATCGACCAGAAGTAGACCACTACATTCCAAGTCTCGTGAAAGAATGGAGCTTGCCGAGTTATAGGCCATCCACATGCACAAGATTTCTCGAGATGCGCCCATGTTGAGGAGGTTAGCACTCCTTATCGATGTATAGTAACAGATTCGAAAGTGTTGTGATGTAATAGCAGATGTTGAAGGAGAACAAGAAACGGATGATTTTTATGCGCGATGGAGCTCCAGATGCATGGAGTTAGAAGCATTTTTACGCAAATCAACCAAGCTATCAATTTTAAAGTATTATTCCAGAATCTAGCATCAGTACCTCGAAGGTACTGGTAAGAGAGAACATAAACACACGCACTCCTAAGGCTACAACATTCCTCAATTAAAACGGGCTTTAATGTTGGATCGCTCGCGTTTTCGACCTATCAGTCGTATGGAATGTAGTGCTGTTAATATTTCAATATAAGAAATATATTTCAAGCGCATGATATACATCCTTCTTCCCAGTTTCTCTACAATAAACTAAGTTATCGAACCGTAAAACGAGAAAACTACTTCCTTAAAACATTGGCTTTGTTTGATAGGAAAACAATATAGCTTTCCAGAGATGTACAGCGTCCACTGTTCACATCCGATCATGCTTCACATATTATATGCCTGCATCAGCCCTATATAAAATTATGGTTAGTAAAAGGGAATACCTCTTACAAGGACAAAGATAATCGCATAGCAGTAGTGTAAAACATGTGAAAATTACAAGTAACTCCGCCGCTAACTCTGTAAACAGCACATCGGTCAAGCAGATGTATACACAGGGGATTGCAGTGTGTAACAAACACCTACCGCTAACTTAGTAATGAAACTGAAGTATCGATTTACACTTAACATGTGACAGGGGGATGGAGTACATCGCATAATTCATAGTTCGTTTAGAGGAATGAGTCACGTTTCATCACACATGATATGGTAGTCCTTTAATGATCGACAGCTTTACCGTTAATGATAGCAAGAAGACAGTGCTTTAAATCACATATGGAACACGTAGCTGTATATGAGTTGAATGCAGGCTATGTCATGCGACTGATGTATCCTGACAAAACAGTGGAAAAATTGACCTACAGCTACTTCTCCCTCTCTAGAATGCATCATCAGTCTACCATTAAATCGTTCATTGCTACAGCCTCATCTCAAGTATCACCTCGTCCACTCTGTCATCCTTTAATGCAGATGCATGTAAGTTTAGATGCGGATAGTTCTCTGTCTTGATGAAAAGTTCGATTGTGGAGTCTGCATCTAGCATGTCGAAGACACGTTTGTTGGTACTCGAGACATGACAAACACCTTAGTTGACCTTGTAAATTATAGGGATGATTTGGAATCTGCTACATCACCGACATCGGTTTTCGCAAGTGGAAATATCAGGTTTCTGTATTTTTTTCGAGTTTCCGTGTAAATGTCTTCGCAGACATGACAAGTTTCTTGTTAGTCAGTGGTTTACAACATGCCCCACCTAGCTAAAGTTTCGGGTTTGTAGAGAAATAATTTCCAGTCTATATCTTCGGAATTATGTTGCATGAGCGATCAGTAGGCTACTGCTGTGTGCTTCATATCGAGAAGTACCGCTAAAATGGTATAAGATTATGGCAAACCATGCGAAAATACATGTGTTCTTGTAATCCCAGAGTCTGGAGATGTGTATAGGGAAAGCAAGCAAGCAAGCAGGTCCGGACCAGAAACAGTAACGCTTTTGCGCCAAGGGGGAACGAGCCCGAATTTGTAGAACAGTTCTTAGAGCGACTTCGGTCTGCTGAAGGCACTCTAGTCACCTGTCGGAGGTGGATGACCGCCGACCTCGCAGGGAAATATCTAGTGCTGTGACAAGTGTATATGGTGCTGTCTGTCTTTGTGGTATATGTACGAATGACGTTAAAGGGCTGATTCTCTATGGTGCAGGATATGGTATATGTTTACTACATTGACATGGTACGTGGTGATATATTGATATTTGATATTTGACGATATGTAGGCCACTTTGCAGGGTATAATTGTCGGTGCAATATTGCGATCTGTAAAAAAAACAATCATAATTCTCTGTTCATTCACAAGACATCCTTTGTGCCAGGATGTAGGAGAGTCTACAAACTGATTCAAACAACATGGAGTCAAGGTATGTACGGAAAGTTTTGAGAAGACAAGTGTTCAAAGACAAGTTGAAGCAGACCATCCATCTCTGGCGGGAATGCAGTCACTCATCCGCCACTGTGGCATTAGGACATCTCCAGACCTGTAGTTGCAGGATACCGAAAATTCCGGACATTTTTTTTCTGTTCTGTAAGACAGTACTTCGAATTCTGTTTGCATAATTGCTATGATTTCCTCCATCTGTGCTTAGAGAGTGCTCTCTTTCCAAACAACAAGAATGCTTTAATGATTAACAGTGTTTTCGTGAGCATGCACAGGCTTTTAGTGGTGAGACATATATTGATAGCAGGACAAACATGTCATGCAATGCTATGCGTCAGCCACACCGGTTATGCATGCACAGCTAGACACAGCTCGCATATCCCGTTAGGATCGCTAGGAACAATGCAACCTGTGCTATTTGTGACGGCAGTATCCACAGGTATTGCATCAGCATCAGTAAACACACATGCTGCCCAGAGGTATCTCACATATGGGACCGGCGTGAGCACGCCTCGGAGTTCTGTGACATCAATATAACACTCAAAGAACTCTAACTGTATGCCCGAAAATAGACCCAACATTCACCTGCTCACTGTAGGCAGCAGCAGTGTGAGAGCGATGGCTAATGCTGACCTGTGTCCGGCCGTGGCTCGTGACAGCGTCAACGCATGTACGCCCTTGGAGCATCTGCGCTCTGCAACTTCCCTCCCATCCAGTCACATCAGCAATGGTGCCTAGGTGATCACATATTTGAAGGGAAACTTCTCAGGTGTCAAGTATGAAAGGGATGCCGCCGCCTCATGCTTGAGGGAACCAAATGGGCACCTGTGCGTGACTTAGCAGCTGACAGTACATCCCAGCTTCTGGGAATGTGTGCGGTAGCCTCCTGTGCGGTCCAGTGGGTAGAGGGTGGCAGGTGGTGCTTGTGCACGTTGTTTGCGTGTATGTTGCATTATTTTGCGAGCAGGTCTGTAGATTGTGCTATGCATTATTTGGACAGTTTACAAGTTGATTTCGTGTCTGCACATCAGTGTACTGCATTATTTAGGAGGAGTCTGCATTCCTGTGTTCTGTGTACTGAAATTATTTCGGTAATTTAGGAGTTGTTTGCGTGTCCGCACTGTGTTATTTCAGTAATTTACAAGTAGTTTACAGGTCTGTAGGCTGTGTAGCATGACCCCAAGTATGTCAGAGCATGTGTTTTGTATCTGTGTGATAAATATACTATCTAAAATCCATCCCCAAATTTAATTGTTCCAAAATAAATGAAGTACACTCCTTCCTCTCTCCAGCATCACAGTGCAGTCTGAGTCATTTTCCCCTCCAGACAGCCATCTTGGGTTACGTCATGGAATGGACGACAGCACCCTCTGGTGTCAGTTCTGTGTACTAGATCAGTTGGACTCCGGACCCTATGGTGACCACACTGTTTCCCTCCAGTTTACCCCACCATCTTGGATTATGTTACAGAACGGACGATAGTGCCCTCTTGTGGCAGGACTGTGTACTAGGTTAGTTGAATTATGGACCACATTGCGACTACACTTGATGGTGGTACTGCCTCTAATTGTTTAAATAAATAGTGCATGCAAAATAAAGGCTTATATCCAGCATAGGACGAGTCCTCTTCCCACAATTTTCTAGGACGAGTTGGCAGTTGCATGACTTAGATTAGTCGAGATAGCCCAACTGTCCATTCTTTCCTGTCATTTTCTTAGGTTGGTAGAGATAGCCCAGTTGACTTGTCTTCTCTCCAAAATTCAATCTTCTTGCCAGTTCCTAGGAAGAGGTTGCAGTTGTATAACTTAGGTTAGTGGAGGTAGCCCAGGTGACCTATCTTCCTGCCATTTTCTTAGGTTAGTAGAGATGTGTTGCATTGTCCTGATTTAATTTGAACTTCCCGCCATTTTTCTGGGGTAGGGGAGAGGAGGGGTGTAAGGTTAGTGGAGGTAGCCCCATTGACTTATCTTCCCCCCAAAATCCGCCATCTTGGATGACCTCATAGCCGCCATCCTGGATGACATCATGTGCTGTTGCCAAGTCTACAGGCCGCCATCTTGGATATCATCACCGCCATCTTGGATACATCTGACAACAATGGAGAGTGGGGAAACACTGGCCTAGTCCCACTACTAGCGGTCACCTTCCACAGTGATAATCACATTTTCCTCCAAGTCCGGTGTCAAAACATTGCTGGTATATGTTTCATGATTTTCTGCTTGTTGAAACGATCCAGTCTCATCAAACGGCGAAACACTGTTGTAAACATTGAATGCTGCGATTGTGTTCAGTGGTAATATATCTCCTGATACAATATTGTTGCCCATCGCCCATTGCCATTTGCATTTCTGTAAGTGAACACCATGTTGGCAAGTTCTCGATTCGAATCTGGAACCATTGAGTACAATTCTGTGTCACATCCACTACAAGGCTACAAGGTGAGTTAGAAAGAGAAGTGAATCAGGCACAACATTACCAATTACTATGGCCTGAGAAGGAGCTAGGGCATGACATACGAGGAACAGTACCACCCTCTCAAAGGAAACCATGCATACTGTAACTGTGGCTGCATTGTACCGCACATATTATACTGAAGTCTCTGCAACGAGTTATGATTGAATAAATAGTCTCAAGCATGGAAACCATGCATTTCCAGACATAAATCCATTAGACCATTTTTGTTCCATGTCTTCTCATCAATCAATCCCTAGAGTTTGTTCATGGTGAAGAAATTCACCTACATGTGTAGTAGATACAGACATACCGCACACCAGTGTAGAGAAAAGCTCGGAAAAACTCTGGGGGAAAGACAGGAAACTAAACATGTGGCACATGCAGCAGACATGCATTGTCACCGTTAAATTGTCCATGGTTGAAGTAATAGCCTGCGAAGAAGAAAGTAATGGAATGACCACCGATTGCATAGAATTATGTAAACCACTGAATTTTTTAACTGATTTGGGGACACGTATTAGTATGATTAAAGATGAAGCTATGATCAAACATATACCAATTAATAAGCATGAGGTGTGAATACTGAAATGAGTAACAAGTGGCATAGTAGGCATGGTTGGGATGGCCATGTTGACGCTAAGGATAGCTGGAAATGTGTTAGGAGAGCACAAATTTCACGTTTCGAGGAAGGGATTTTCTCACAAGACGGAGAGCAGTCATTATGTTAGGAATACATGGTTAGAAGTGAAAATGCGGAACACTACACTGTTGACGATATCTGAATGTGAGATACCGAAAGAAGAAACTGAACCACGAAAGGTTATTGGACAGATAGATGCACAAAGATGCTTTCAGGAATATAAAGGCGCGATAAATGAGAAGAAATAATGGAACGAGGCAGGCCAAAAGAATTTAAAATGGCAAAATATTGTCACGGGATTATTCCCGAAGGTGAAGAACTGATATTGCCAAGACAAAGAGTACTAAAGGGAGTACCCAGGTAGTGGGATGATGGTGTTCCTGGGACACTTTTTATGTCAAATTGGTATGCACATTAATTAATTGATCAATCAATTACCCCCACTCCTGGGTGTCGTCATGGGTATTCTCCAGCCAGCACGAGGTTCCCCGCCTCCTCCCTGTCCCCTCCCCCTGCCCTATTGGCGGGAATTTCGAATTTTGGCAGGAATTCAAAATTTTCGCGAAAAAGCGCATTCTCGCTGTAAAATTCAATTCTCAATTCAGAGGTCGTAATATTAACGGAAATTGTTGATGGAAATTGTTTATAAAACAGGGATAAGTGGTAGAAATCGAAAAACTCAGAAGGTGGGAAATTGGGGAATTATCCACTGCAGAGGATAGCACAAACAACAGATTTGTTTTCGGAAGTTCCTCCCACAGATGTGTCCTGACGAACAACAACATGTATTTTGTGGGATGCAGCTGATGCCAGGAGTGCCAGACTATCTATTTGTCCCAGAATGAACAAAGAGTGTTTTTCTAAAGATACAGCTGTGTCCTATTTTCTAGCCACATGCAGTCACTTGCCAGCAAGCAGCAAGTGGCCCAACGGTACCATCCGACCGCCGTGTCATCCTCAGGCGACGACGTGGATAGGAGGGGCGTGTGGTCAGCATACCGCTCTCCCGGTCGTTATGATGGTTTTCTTTGACCGGAGCCGCTACTATTCGGTCGAGTAGCTCCTCAATTGGCATCACGAGCCTGAGTGCACCCCGAAAAATGGCAACAGCGCATGGCAGCTGGATGGTCACCCATCCAAGTGCCGGCCAAGCGCGAAAGCGTTTAACTTCGGTGATCTCATGGGAACCGGTGTATCCACTGCGACAAGGCCGTTACCATTAGCAAGGAAAGGATGTTTCCAAAAGCTCCCTCTCTCTGAGTGTCCCCGAATTTTTTTGAAGGATAGCTCTCCCCTCACAGCATCGTTCTGTTTTTTCATCTACCTGCACCAAGCCTGCTCCAGGCTGCTTGAACAAAATGAAGACATGTTCTAACTTGCTGGAATGGCATTCTGAGTTTCTATTGGTCCTCTGCAAAATACAGGGTGGAGTCGGTTGTGTTTGTGTGCTTATCGCAAGATGAACTGGTTAGACAGTAGCAGTGTCAGCAGCAGTGGTGATGGGGAATGGCCAAACTTGGAGCACTTGCCATGTAAGTTTTTATAAAAATTATTATGAGTTCAAATTGCAATAGTTATAAAATTTCATAGCGAAGTAATCAAAGTTTTGGAGGTTGTGATACATTTTCGAAACAAGTGGTTATAAAAGTTCTCTTTCTTGCTGCTGCAGCATTCATTCATAAAGCGACAGCCAACTTAGAGCATCAGCTGGAAGCTGAGAATTATTCACGTAATCACATTTCCAAATTCTGTGTGTGAAAGTTTACATGCTCAGAAAACAGCATTTGGTGTATTTAGATCATAGCAAGTATATATAAAGGTTCTCATCTTTATTGCAGCACTGGAGCAGCAGCTGACCATATTTGAGCGGTTGCTGGAGGTCGAAAGGCAGTGGCAGCAAGTAAGTAAGTACATTTGTAATACACACATGAAAAACAGTTTTAAACCACCCTGGTTACCAGAACTCCTGAAGAGAGACGTTGACTGTGGATATTGAATCACAGACACAGCCCCTTTCACTATCCAGAGATGTCTCTAAACCCACCCCAAGATATAAACATCCATTCATGATCAGCACCTATTAAACGGAGTGGGGTCGACAGCCGATCAGTTCCACTCATTCCATCAGGAAGGAGGTACACGACAGTATTGGGACAACCTGCGTTCTGCCGCAAAGAACCATTATCCAAGATGGCGGCGATGACATCTTCTGCTGCCATCATCAAAGATCGCGGATTTTGGCGGGAAGTTTGAATTTTGGCGGGAAGAAAGTCAATTGGGCTACCTCCACTAACTTAACCCCCCTTGCCCTCCCCTCCAGCAGAAAAATGGCGGGAAGTTAAAATTCCAACAGGATAATGCAATCTCTACTAACTTAAGAAAAATGGCGGGATCATAGGTCACTTGGGCTACCTCCACTAACATAAATCATCTGACCGCCACATCATCCTAGGAATTCACAAGAAGTTTGAATAAGAAATGTAACTTGGGCTATATCTACTAACCTACTTAAATGGCGGGAAAGAAAGGTCACCTCCACTAATCTAAGTCACGCGACCGCCACCTCCTCCTAGGGATTTGCGGGAAAGGGACTTGATCAGTGCCAGACATAAGTCTTTATTTAGACAATTTGATGCAGTACAACTGTCCAGTGTGTTCACCATGAGGTCTGGACTCCAACTGACCTAGTACTCACTGCCACCATCAGAGGGCGCTGTCATTCATGACATAATCCAAGATGGCCACTGATGATGTATCGTTATCCAAGATGGCAGGAAACAGTATCTTCACCACAAGATCTAGTACACAGTACCACCACCAGAGAGTGCTGTTGTCCATTCCATGATGTAATTAAAGATCTCGGCCTGGGGTGGGGGAGAATGGTGGGAACCAATAGGAGCCCTTAACCCAGTTATGTGTTAGATTACAGCCAGTAGGATAGCAGTATCTGATGACATCATTGGAGGAGGTTTAGGGGAGACTCAGCAGCTCTGGCACCTCACTCTTGGTCAGTCGGTCAGCAGCAGCAGCAGCAGAAGAAGAAGAAGAAGAATCATGAAGCATCAACAGAGTAGCAATCCAGCACAGCCCTGCAGAACAGGAGGAAATGGAAAAGTAAGTATTCCGTATCACACCTCTCTCTGTGGTTAACATTATTATTATTATTATTATTATTCATTGTTTCCTCATATTGGTTCATGTCTGGTGCTTCCTCTTCTTTGTCCAGCAATAGCCATCGACACATCCAAGCCAGCAGGGTCGAGCGCCAACATGCCAACCTCTGCCATGTCCGGAACTGTAGCATTCTTGTCTGCCATCCTGTTGAGACCTGCAGCGACCTATAGACCTGTGGTGGTAACAGCCTCCAGCACATCTGAACCAGCAGTGGGCACATGGGATCCGGTAGCGCACATAGCCCACTTCCTGGAGCAGGACAAGGAGCTGCTGTTGTTCATCCTACTCATCAATTTGTGTGATGAGGACACGCGATTTGACACCGACACATCAAATGCTGTCGCTGGCGGTGTTAAACAACAAGATGGAGGTCCGTACTGGTCTCCAACATATGACCCATGCCAGCAGAACATCCCTGTGATAGTGCAACCACAGAGTGCAGATACTGTGGATAAGAAGACGTCGAGTGCACCTATGCTTTTCACCTCCACATACAATTTAACTCCCCATGGAATGAAATGTGTGAACATTGCTATTGAAGCACATCATGTCTGGGGCTTGCATGCGAGAATGGAGAATGAAAATGTGTCGAAATGTGTTAAAGTGCCAACTCCTGACTTCGACTAGGATGGATTACTGGTACGCCGTGCTGAGCGCTACATCAATCAGCAGATGACTGCAGAGTGTTATCCAACTCGTTCTCCCCCAGACATTTGCCTTACTGGTGTGACACTTTCTATTGCAACTGTGTATAATGACTGTGTATTATGTGTGAAATCAGGTGACAACTGTGTTTATCTAAGGTGTGCCGCAGTTATGAAGTTATATGATCTGGACACTGCCATACGTCTCGCACTTAAGAGACTGAACTGTTGGTTGCCTAGCTTGGACTTTGCATACAATGATGTTGTAAACTCCATAGTGTACATGTTGATGATTTGAAGCAGCACCTCTGTTTGCGCATGAACGCTGAACCGAAGGAGAAACAGATTAATTGAGTGTAATGAAAACCTGAGTACTGTGAGGCATCTATTGGCTGAATTTATTGCATGTCGAAAAGCTTTGCTTGGCAGATACTGTACAGGTGCAAAGAAGAAGATACAAACAGATTGTAATTACACTCCTGGAAATGGAAAAAAGAACACATTGACACCGGTGTGTCAGACCCACCATACTTGCTCCGGACACTGCAAGAGGGCTGTACAAGCAATGATCACATGCACGGCACAGCGGACACACCAGGAACCGCGGTGTTGGCCGTCGAATGGCGCTAGCTGCGCAGCATTTGTGCACCGCCGCCGTCAGTGTCAGCCAGTTTGCCGTGGCATACGGAGCTCCATCGCAGTCTTTAACACTGGTAGCATGCCCTGGCAGCGTCGACGTGAACCGTATGTGCAGTTGACGGACTTTGAGCGAGGGCGTATAGTGGGCATGCGGGAGGCCGGGTGGACGTACCGCCGAATTGCTCAACACGTAGGGCGTGAGGTCTCCACAGTACATCGATGTTGTCGCCAGTGGTCGGCGGAAGGTGCACGTGCCCGTCGACCTGGGACCGGACCGCAGCGACGCACGGATGCACGCCAAGACCGTAGGATCCTACGCAGTGCCGTAGGGGACCGCACCGCCACTTCCCAGCAAATTAGGGACACTGTTGCTCCTGGGGTATCGGCGAGGACCATTCGCAACCGTCTCCATGAAGCTGGGCTACGGTCCCGCACACCGTTAGGCCGTCTTCCGCTCACGCCCCAACATCGTGCAGCCCGCCTCCAGTGGTGTCGCGACAGGCGTGAATGGAGGGACGAATGGAGACGTGTCGACTTCAGCGATGAGAGTCGCTTCTGCCTTGGTGCCAATGATGGTCTTATGCGTGTTTGGCGCCGTGCAGGTGAGCGCCACAATCAGGACTGCATACGACCAAGGCACACAGGGCCAACACCCGGCATCATGGTGTGGGGAGCGATCTCCTACACTGGCCGTACACCACTGTTGATCGTCGAGGGGACACTGAATAGTGCACGGTACATCCAAACTGTCATCGAACCCATCGTTCTACCATTCCTAGACCGGCAAGGGAACTTGCTGTTCCAACAGGACAATGCACGTCCGCATGTATCCCGTGCCACCCAACGTGCTCTAGAAGGTGTAAGTCAACTACCCTGGCCAGCAAGATCTCCGGATCTGTCCCCCATTGAGCATGTTTGGGACTGGATGAAGCGTCGTCTCACGCGGTCTGCACGTCCAGCACGAACGCTGGTCCAACTGAGGCGCCAGGTGGAAATGACATGGCAAGCCGTTCCACAGGACTACATCCAGCATCTCTACGATCGTCTCCATGGGAGAATAGCAGCCTGCATTGCTGCGAAAGGTGGATATACACTGTACTAGTGCCGCCATTGTGCATGCTCTGTTGCCTGCGTCTATGTGCCTGTGGTTCTGTCAGTGTGATCATGTGATGTATCTGACCCCAGGAATGTGTCAATAAAGTTTCCCCTTCCTAGGACAATGAATTCACGGTGTTCTTATTTCAATTTCCAGGAGTGTATATTCCTGAAATACTACACCCCATGTATGATATTTAAATAAATAATTTATCTATATATAATCTCAAACTGTGTTTGTATTTTATTTCATACCCCTCTCATTACAGTCAGAGCGTCAAGCCTGGTGGTCTCATGGAAAAGCACTTGACTGGAAAGTGAGAATTCGTGGGATCGATTCCCGGTCAGAACATGGAATTTTTCACTTTTGGTTTTAACCGAGCCTTCACCTCTCAACGATGTGGGGAGATGCCAGAAACGGCATGTGGTTCGTATTCCACGTTAAACTGTAGGTCCCCTTTCCCCGGTTGGATAACTGGAGTAGATTAGGGATATGCAAGTTGCCGAAGTGGCGTCCAGTTGAAAGACTTGCACCAGGCCATTGAACCACACGAAATTTTCATTTATATTCAAAGTATTGAAATTATTAATTTTTTTCAGTGCTATATGAGTTATTGAAATGATGATTGATCATGTTATTCTTCATGGGTAAAATATGTAGCTATTTTCTCTGTATAGTCAATATAGCTCAGTCAGTTAAGTGATTGGACTATAGTGGCTACACATACTATTATTATCCTTTCCAATGTCTCCTTCTATATATGTCAACTACTCGTCTGTACCTGGCGTAGATAGTATCATGCCATGGTGGGTGAAACATACACATCACAAGGACTTTGTTGTCAGTGACTGGTCCTGTGAAGATGCGAAAGAAAGCCTGAAGTAGAACAAAAAGAACAGAATTCTCCTTCCTGATAATATACAAGCAATTATTGTAGGTCCATCCAATTGTGGGAAGACGAATGTCCACATGACTCTGCTAACACATGTAGATGGAGTCCGATTTGAGCATGTTTGTGTATTCTCAAATACACTGTTTCAACCCAAGTAACAGCTATTGCAGGAGATATTGCACAGTGTAGATGGTGTTACACACACGACAGTCAGTGAAAAAGCAAAACCAAACACTGCTTCATATTTGATGATGTTGCTGTGGAAAACCAAGACCAAATTCGAAAATATTTGTTTCGGTCTTCATATGGGTGCTGATGTATTTTATCTAAGCCAAACATATTCCAGAATCCCCAAACAGTTGATTAGGGATAACACAAACCTCATTATAGCCTTCAAACAAGACAATCTGAATTTAAAACACATTTACCAGACACATGTCGGAACTGACATGTAGTTCAATGATTTTGTAAAGATATATGCTGATTACTTGAATAATTCACAGTATGAGTTTCTCGTATATATAGCACGGTAAGAGAGGTTAGTACATCAGTATACGCTGCGCCATGTCTAGCTCTCAACCCGAGAGAACGGGTGTACACACGTTCGCCTGTACATGGATGCGAAAATTCACGCTATTGTGCATAAAGTTGGAGGTATGCGCAGGGAATTAGACACATATTACCAGACGCTTTTGAGAATGGTGAATGCGTTAAATGGGATAGTTAATGAAGACGTTAACAAAGTAGTCGACTTAACTGAAAATGTCGAGGCTATTGAGGGGAAAATAGATGTAGGGTTCCTTGTTGTTGAGAAGGGTGAGCATGTACATAGTAAGAGGAAGATAAAAATGACCGGATACATAAAGCCTCACGCTTGAGAGATGCCCGATTAGTATACACCGATACGTCGACGAAGTAAAAAGTGATTCACGAGCGGAAAGCAGTTTGTGCGAAATTACAGTTGCTGAGGTTAGGGCATATGGATCGACAGCAAACACTAGGAGAGACCTTTAAGCCGGTTACTGAATCTGTCCGACAGCTCTCAGCAGAAACAAAAACACACGATAACGAGGGTGTTGCCATTGATGAATTCATTATTCGTCACACACCCCTCTCAGATGGATAGAAAATTCCTCGTTAGCAGGGGAAAACGGTACATGTTGGGTACACATCCCATAACTGTAACTGATGACACAATAAAGATTGGTGATAGACGGTTTGATAGAACACCCAGCTTAATGACTCTTATTTTCCACAGACCCACCAAAAAACCTATAAATTATTCAGTTAATGATAGGGAAACGTACTGTGAGATACTGCACATGACTGGTGTACATAAGATCACGAAAAGCCTGAGCAACAAGAAACATAAAACCATTATAAAACCAATACTTGAAGGCGAAAACAACAACAGCAGCAGCAGCAGCGGTGATGGTACTGACATTGAGCATAAAGCAGTGAACAATCGAATCCTGCAGTATATATATTATGACAACCCCAACGAGCTAATAGATTGACTACGGCTGCTCATGGCATCAGCTGCTGCAGGTAATACAGCTCACTCGCATGAGGTTGATTCAATAAACTCTGAGCTTAGAGAGAGAGGTTTCATCGTATGGAGACTGCGCAAACCAGCACGCTAAACTTACCCTTGTAGGCACGTAATGATTAAAGGTTTTATGACTTGTGGCAAGCTGATCTTGTAGATATGTGGGAATATTCACATGAGAATAATGGAGTCAAATATATTTTAATGGTTATTGATACATACTCCAAATTTGCCTAGGCATTACCTGTCAAAAGAAAAACGGGTAGAAATGTTATGGATGTTTTTGAGTGTTTGGTACAGACAGGGACGAATCGATGCCCAGACCACCGCCAAACGGATCATGGTGGGGAGTTCTACAATAGGTTATTTCAAGACCGTGATGCAGCGGTAGGGAATACATCACTACTCAACATTCACTCACCTGAAGGCAAGTATCATGGAGCGTGTGAACAAAACAATAAAAGGTCGAATGTGGATGCGTTTTAACCTTCGTGGCTCAGTATAATTGCTCAGTATAATCCGACCAAACATACCACAATAAAAATGAGACCAATCGATGTTCATGATAATGGACTAATGGATTCGATTTTCTAACACATTATGATGCTGGATCCTTGCAGACAGAAATTTAATGTAGGTGATTTGGTGCGTATCTCAAAACAGAAGACAGCATTTGAGAAATCATACCTACCAAACTGGTCAACTGAGATATTTACAGTTTCAAAGGTGCAAAGAACGAATCCTAGAACTTATACATTGAAGGATAGTAAAGGTGAAGAAATTACAGGCTGCTTCTACACCGAGGAGTTGCAGAAAAGCTCAGAACCAGATGTTTTTCTCGTGGAGAGAGTCATAAGACGTCGTGGAAATAAAGCACTACTCAAATGGCTTGATTTTCCTGCTACACAAAACGGTTGGATTGATGCCGGCGATTTGCTATATAATAGGTGGGCGTAGTCCACAACCATCGCAGTAGCATAACATGCGTGCTAGGAGATGCATTAGACAAACTGCCAGTGGAATTACACATCCCTGGGTATAACTACTGTGGACCTGGAACAAAGCTTCAGAAACACTTGGCGTGAGGTGATAAAGGGGTTAATATGCTCGACGAAGCGTGTATGGAACACGACATTGCATACGCTGCAAATAAAGATCTATCAAATCGTCACATTGCAGATAGTATTTTAGCTGATAAGGCTAAGGCGATACGGAGAAGAAAGGATATTGGTATAGGTCAATGCATTGCAGCATTTGCAGTTGATAAAACCATGAGTGGAAAAATTAAGTTGGGTTTAGGAGTGATGAATTTTAAGTGAGTTATGAATGTTGCACGTTGTCCACTAAACAAGAAGAAGGACAAGGGGTAGCAGCAGGGCTGTTTGAAGAACTGTATTCTGACAGCGATGTATGCAGCTAAAAACGCACTGAAGCAGAAAGATGCGGGAAGAAGAAGGAGAAGAAGAAGAAGAAGAAGAAGAAGAGGACTGATTAAAGCACCTCGAATTCTACCAATACCCAAGACATCTGGCCGTTTTATTCCATTTCTCATCCCGGCCCTCTTCGCCCTCTCGGCGGTAGGTGCTTTAAACATTCATTCATCAGTTGCGGTTCAGACGCAATGTAGTACACTTTGGCGTTAAAAGAACGATCATTTGTATTGTGTGCAATGCTGGTGGTGCTGCAGCTATTGCTCGAACAGTCAAGAATGCGCAAAACTCCCAAGCACAGTCAGAAGAGGCAAGATGACATAACCGCATGATGGAAGCCGCAGCCATCGGAAAAGGACTATACTTAAAACCGTACAGGAAAGGGCTTGGTTTATTCATAAATAAAAAAAAACCATTAGCCGTCCTACCAGATCGACCACTCACAAATACAGATCTTCTTAAGTTTTTTAGAGCCAAATTCAAGATACCAAGATTCCGTGGTGTGTTTATGTGAGATACATTACCGAGGATTATGTGGAAAACTAGTGAATGCGGTATTGTGAATTCAGATGTTGCTGGAGGCCCCGCCACACACTGAGTATCATATGTTATGAAAAATGCGTATACCGTCTACTGTTTCGACTCATTTGGTGGCCTGCAACCACCACAAGAATTACAACGATGCTTCACTCACAGAAGACGTGTGTTCTACAATTATCGACGCTATCAGTACTTTAATACACACGTCTGTGGACATCTTTGCATCATGTTTCTCTTGACGTTCACAAAGAAGAAGAAGAAGCATGCTATATAAGGAGGAGCTTTAAACATTCATTCATCAGTTCAGGTTCAGATGCAATGTAGTACAATTTAGCGTTAAAAGAACGATCATTTGTATTGCGTGCAAATTACTTCCCATCAATTGATTTGAGCGTTGGTGAATGGAGTATTGCATTGATTGGACTGGAGACGTACAACAGCATCCCAAATATCACTGAGACTAACTATAAACTGCATCTGGATATTAATTAATATTGAACTATATGCAAACATCGATACACTTAAATCTGAAATAAGGACTGTAACGCAACGATTGACTTTGACCAGAAAGGTTCAATAGGGCGTCTACTGTGTTTCACAAAAGGGCAGGTTTTGAAGAAGGATCCAAGTAAATTTTACAAGTCAGATCAGACTGTGGACATACTAACGAACTCCTATCTCAACGATAGTCTGATTCACACTGTTTACAGATTCTTCCCCTCAGTTGCAATGAGGTACAAGATTGTTGAGACCCCTGCCAATGCAATATACCTTCCAGTGACAGGTCAGACATTGGACCATTTGGAGCTGCGTATTGCTGGCCAGAATAATCAACTTGTAGACTTTCGTGGTGAGGAAATCATTGTCCGATTACATTTAAGGCAGGATGGGCGTACAGTATAAAACAAGTGCACACAATCTATAGCATGCCACTTTGCTACCCAACAGCAAAGTGATAACACGTGCGAGCTATGAGTTTCTTAAATAATTTGGCCTGAAACCGCATGATGACGTCCTCACGCAGTATAATCACTGCAGTAGAATATGATGAGAGAATTATACGTCAGGAATACTTCTCTCATAAACCTTACACTTCAACCACATTTAACAAGAACGATGAAATCAGGATTGTCATCCAGCACCAAGACGCACTCACGCTTCCATGCAAGAGTTTCATCTAGAGGGGTCATTCAAGAAAACCGATGGCAGCGATACAGTGGGATCCAAACTGACATGTAATGCTTTAACATTCTTGTTCCAAGAGATACGCTATGAACTCAATGAGTGTGAGATCGACCGTACATGCAATGTCGGCATAACATCAACCGTTAAAACATTCGTCTCGGCATCACCCGCAGATTTGCATAGTTTAGAAAATGCGGGATGGTTCATAGACGATCCAGATGATAGCACAGTTGCAGAGTACAAGCGATTTACTGCCTGCATACCTCTAAAAATGCTTATGGCGTACTTTGAGGACATGAGACAGATTATTATGAACGCTTCACAGGAACTCATTGTGGTACGGAGTGGGACAGATAATAACTAATACATTCAAGGAGCTCAAGAGGAGAATATGATCACAATCAGCAAGATAATATGGAAAATGCCTCACATCAGTGTATCAGACGAGGAGCGTTTGAAGCTTTTAAAAGTCCTAAATACAGGTAAATGGAAATGAGCGTTTGGCGTCATTGGCCGGGAGGCCCCTTGCGGTGCAGGTCTGGCTGCCTTGGTGCAGGTCTTATTACATTCTACGCCACATTGGGCGACCTGCGCGCCAGATGAGGATGAAATGATGATGAAGACAGAACAACACCAGTCCCTGAGCGGAGAAAATCCCCGACCCAGCTGGGATTCGAACCCGGGCCCGTAGGAAGGCAATCTGTCACACTGACCACTCAGCTAAGGGCTGGACCTGAATTCAGGTACATTTCTGTCACTGACATTTCGCTCGTGGGAGGTTTTCGAATACCCCGTATTACCGACCGCGAGCAGATAAACATGGGCTACTAATACCTATTACCATCTAGAGACACCTAGATTCATCATACTTGCATTTCTGACTGATAGAAGAGCTAATATAGCAAATGATTCAATCATGTTCGGCAACTGCAAGTTAACTAATGCAAAAGTCTACCTGAACTCAGAATTCTACCCAGATGAAAATTTACATCTGCAGTGGAATCAAAATGTATACAGTCTAGCGTTTGAAATGTATGCAAGGTTTCGTGCTTCTTACTATGAAGTTGCCAAAGGAGAGGGTGGAGGGTATCTACTCAGTCTGTTGAAGGAGCTTTCATTGATCATCATAATAGACTGCTCAAAAGAAAATGAGATAATTAAGTCTGGACCTATAGATGTGCGAATTGAATTTGTATGATCGACAAATTTCCCAGAACACACTGCTGCGTATGCTCTAGTTCTACATTACCGTGTGATCAACTGCTGCCCGCTCACCAGTGTTGTGCGACGAGCTGTATCAATGGATAAGTGCTGCACCATACCTAGAGCATTTCACAATGACGTCTCAAGGTGTGAACATCATTGTGGACACTCAGGGTTTCTATGATGGTGAGCGCAGACAGTTCGTATTTAAAGATGTTGCATTTATAACGTACACACAAGATGCTGGAATAATAGAGACATTCTCAGCAAACATTGCATCATCAAGGTCTTTCAAGCATGTGAGGTGCGCTAAGTCACGGAAGAGTGCAAAGTGGTTAACACGTTTCTACCATGGAATTCACTGGGATGATCCTGTCATACCCTATAAAGATATTGTGACTGTGTTTAAATTGAAACTTTTTGTCTCATTCTGTGTTTAAATTATTCGATCACACGGATACCATCATCTAAGTGAAGGGGAAGGACAAGATCTCATGGATGCGTCGAATCTTTAAATTTGCTTTTATTCAATACCTGGAATTCTGTGGGTGTCCTTCTCTCCATCGACTCAAGAACAAGTATCAAAAAAGTGTTGCTGTATCTCCTTATGAAAATGTAAAATTGCTTTGAAGTTGGATGAGAAATAAATGAATTTTTTTCCTAACAATGCTTGCATACTTTTTTTTGGGACCTACGTCCTTAGCACGTAAGTTTAACCCTGATACTACACTTGTTTCCATCTATACTGGCAGTCCACTCGAAGTGTGCGACCTACTTACCACACCCTTAGCCTTGCGTGCTGCCAACGAGGGAGTAGCAGTACCTGTGCTATTAATAGGTAGACTTTCACATCCCTCTCCCCTCGCCTGCAGGGGATTCTCTGAAAATGTGTGTGTTAAAGGCGCTACGTCTTGTAGACGTGTGCGTGAAATGCAGATGAGCCTGCAGAATGTTCACAGATATGTTTTACCAAAAAAATAATGAGTAGGTTTTTTAAATAACAACAGTGATGTAGGTTAACGAATTATTTTCGTTTATTTAATTCAATTCTGGAGATTACGATTTAATTTGTGACGTGCAATATATATGTAATTCTTGAGTTACAGTTCAGTTCAACGCAGAGATACTTTTAACTTACTACTAGAATCCAATACATGTTGGATATTCCTCGAAGGGAATGTTTTACTTTCCTTATAGAGCCATACTTAAACCTAAAGCAGAGGTATAGGCTATTACTAATAGAGGTATAGACTATTACTAATGAAATTCCATACAAAAAGACTATATTGAACCGAGCTGCGCTGTGAATTAACGTTCTCCTACTTAACTAGATGGCTCTAATTTTTTTTTTTTTAAGTAGACATTTTCCGTGAAATAATTAATTAATTGAGTGGCTCCAAATATTTCGAGGAGATTTCCTCACCATGTTATAGTTCTGGGTGGAGATTTTAATTTGCCGGGTATAGACTGGGAGACTCAAACGTTCGTAACGGGTGGAAGGGACAAGGAATCCAGTGACATTTTTTTAAGTGCTTTATCTGAAAACTGTCCGCAGCTCGTGATCTCGCGGTAGCGTTCTCGCTTCCCGAGCACGGGGTCCCGGGTTCGATTCCCGGCGGGGTCAGGAATTTTTCCTGCTTCGAGATGACTGGCTGTTGTGTCGTCCTCATCATCATCATTCATCCCCATCAGGGTCGGAGGAAGGCAATGGCAAGCGTAAAGAGTCAAGGAAGCGGAGCGTAATTTTTGGTGTCATTCGCTTTGAAAAAGAAATGTACTTCTCAATACTTTTAGGGAGGACACTGACCTAATCATTCTTCATACCGAACTTAGCCAAGTGCTCAACGAGAAAATGAGCGTCATACCCGCTCAAATTATGAAAAAAGACGGGTATGTGTCTAGGTAACTGATACCTCAAATTGCATCCATTATTAGCTGCACTGCGGAACTTTCCCGTAAGATGACAATGATCTCTATGTGGAATTTCCACTTTTCTATCCAACGGTAGCCCACAAATATGACAAATAACCGCCTTTTCATACAAATCATCATCCTCCTTTGATTTGGTCATGGGAATGTTGGTGCTGTAGAGCTTATCAACTTCCCATGAAAGTTTTTCAAGCTCAGTGAGAAGCCAAACCTCAGGATCGTCCCCGACATAAGACTTGTAGCGGTTAAGTTTAGAATCATACCCACATACGACTTGGAACGTCGCTGCATAAGGTACATGTTTTTGTGTGAAGGTTGTATGTGAGGCTAAGGAGTTCCCCTCACAGCGAGTAATAGGAGCCACCAGGCATTCAAAGTCGGCATACACTACAAACAGACATCGCTGCTGGTGGTGCATTTTGAAATTTAATGAAGTTATTTACCTTTGTGGGGATAATAACATGTACCGGGTCCTTGGAAGCACAATTTAATAGTAGATGTATCGCTAATAACTCGTTTGATGAAAAGTAATTCAGACATCTTAAGCAAGTATGTTTTGCACGATGATCAGTTGATAGTTAGGGGGAAAGGAGTCAGCCGGCCGGAGTGGCCGTGCGGTTCTGGGCGCTACAGTCCGGAGCCGCGTGACCGCTATGGTCGCAGGTTCGAATCCTGCTTCGGGCATAGATGTGTGTGATGTCCTTAGGTTAGTTAGGTTTAAGTAGTTCTAAGTTCTAGGGGACTTATGACCTCAGCAGTTGAGTCCCATAGTGCTCAGAGCCATTTGAACCTTTGGGAAAGGAGTCGGAATATGTCTTTGATCCAAACATAGTGATTATTATCACCTTCAGAGAAGAGCAGCATGTTTACATGCAGCTCTCGCTCACCTGCAAATTTTGAGAAATGGAGGGGGCTGCGACAGTGTGCTTGTCTTGCTCATCTGACTTGCTTTTCTTCTGCAGGCCATAAACGTGAACCGATATGCCGGTATTCTGCCCCTCAAATTTAGGTATGTCCTGGATATGACGGGGAACTCTATACCACCAAAGTTATAATATGTCTTAATATCACGGACTTTGTAACTGTTTGGATGCTCAGGATGATCTCTTCGATTGTACTTTCTTTCACAAGCCAGGACTGACCACGCAAAACAAGCATTATCATATCGAATTTCGACATAAATGCACTCATGCTTCTTCTTAATATCCTCAGGGTGTTTGATATAGCTAGACACTCCATTTACCGGATCATAGACATGTATATGGATGGCAAGCTGTGGTATATAGATGAGCGCCCTAGGGGACCCTGGAACCTCCATCTCTGAAAATCGGGCCATAATAACACGCAAGGTGGATTCATGATACCACTTAGCAATGGATGTGCTCCGAGAAATAACGCCATTATCACCCCATATATAGTGCAGAGTTGTAGCCTCTGCATCACCAGGATGTTTAGGTGGGTGATTCAACTCGCAGCGGAGTATTGCGCTGCATTTAATGGCATTAACTCTCGAATTGTTTAGGACTTTGAGGAGCTCGGTCTCCAAGATAGAGAGGCACGCTTCTAAAAACCCGACAGGGTCGTGATACCTCCCTCCCAGATTCTCAATCCTTGAGAATGAGATATGCCCATCAAAAGCCCTAGCAACTGCTGAGTATTCTAGAGGGTTCATTATACCGTTATTCTGATGTGCGTCACTATCAATAGGACAGGGGAGAGCACTACCACTAGCTATAGAATAATTAATATTACTATTACTACTACTACAACTAGAAGTCCATCCCATTGACGACGGGACTGGTGAGGGTGCATCTGCTGTAGGGAGAGGTATGTGCCTTGGTACAAACACATTTCGCTGACGGTGGGGGCGAACTCTCTGAGGAGGTGGAGGCGGTGATGGTCGGTGGGAACAACCGGGCTGCGGCAATGGTTCCCGGGCACTGATGCCCGCATTACCGTCCGGGGAGTTGGGAGACAGGTTCCCTTCTTCTTCTGCTGGCTAAGTTGCCCATGGATGCCAGAGGACTTGCGGTGGTGCAGGGACGGGTGCTGCTGCCTCCTCTTTCGCAGCCGTGAGCAGCACTATACATGGCACTGCATGTCTCTGTGGTGTGTGGCCAATTCCTGCCCCCACAACCACCTCTCTAGATACACGATGTACTTCGTGTGATATACCTGTAACATAAATGTAAAAAATAAGTTTAATGATCTAGATTTAAAACAATAAATAATAAGAATAAATAATGGTGATTATTTGTTGTAATGATAAAGTTCGAAAATATTCACCTTCTACACTCAGGCTGCATAGCTTGAGCAACTCAACAGCACATTCAGTGAGGTCTCCCACCCACTCCGGTGTCTCCTCCACCTCATCTAAAAGGGTCATATGGTTGCGCCTTTGAATTTCTTCTTCATCCGCAGCGGCCGCCACCTCATGAATCCAATTGGGGATTTCACCCCTGCCTTACGCTGATTGCATGACACCCTTGGCGACTCCTTCCCTATCCATAGAATTATCTAGAAAGAAAAGAAAAGAATATATCAGAGACAACTCTATCTAGGTACTTAGAACACCAATATACAGGGTGTCCCAGCTATCTTGTCCACCCAAAATATCTCTGGAACAATAACAGCTATTGGAAAACGACTTTCACCGGTATCAATGTAGGGCTGGGGCCCATGAATGTACATATTTGGAAACATTCTAAAACGAAAGCATATGTGTTTTTTAACACAAATTAAATGGACCTCCTATATTTTTTCTTCAGCAATCCATAGCATGACAAAGCACATACACAATGGCGTTGATTGCATCGCAATATTCCCATTACATCCCGAGATATTGAGACGCCAAGTTGACGCTTGAAACATCCGACATGCGCTGCTAACGCACGTCCTGAGGCTCAGGCGTGAACCCCATGCTGCCCATAATCACGATGTGATTGACATGTGTAATCACACCTCCATACTTATCAAGAGGTCCGAAACGAATAATACGGTCTGCTGCCATCAACTCTCATAAGCACATAATGGTTTCCCTCTTGCACGTTTTACGTATCTACGTGCACAACATGAACCAGTACCGATCGGTGTACACCCGTCAGGTTGTCTTATTTATCTTGCACACCCAAAATAAGGTTTATCTAATGCGTTATATGACCCATTGTGCCTGTCGCGCAGGGCCTGGCTCTACCTAGTCAAATGTCCAACGTAGTTCCCACTACTGCCACAGTTACCACTTCGCCTTGTTTATGATTTGCGACCTATGCAAACTCCTGTACTCCACCACCCTCCGAGCATCCCATTTGTTGTTGCTTTGGCGTGCAGTACACCGCTTGCCAGTGTAGTCGTGCATCAGAGTAATCTAGTGACGGCACGGAGGTAGTACACATTGTGAATAAACGTTGTGTTGTGGAACTTATACTGTACAGTATAATGTACACACATGAAGATATGGTAGAAATGCTGCTGATCTATGGAGAATGTACGTTGACGGGAAATACGTTATGAGATTGCTTGTTTGTTGATAGTACTGTTAGCCAACATTATGATTATTAAGTTAATATGTCTGTTTTCTACCCTACTCTACATACCTGTACTGTACCCTGTTGTAGGTGGACGAAATGCTGTTCAGGCAGAACGACTGTACAGAAGACGATTCCCTGACAAGCCATCGCCTTCGCGCCGGATGTTTGGTCGTCTCACACCTCGTCTACGTGAAACGGGAAGCTTAAATCCAAGACCTCGACATCGTTCTAGAACACGCACAGATGAACGTGCTGAAGATGCTGTGCTCGCTACCATAGCTGTGAATCCTCAAATCAGCACACATCAAATTGAACGTGATGTTGGTGTGTCGAAATCAAGTGCACAGCATATTCTTAAACGTCATAAATTTCATCCTTACCATGTTCATTTACACCAGGATCTTCATGGAAGTGACTTCCGCAATAAGGTAACATTTTGTCGGTGGGCTCAGCAAAAACTTCTGACTAATCCAAATTTTTTTGCAGATGTTCTCTTTACCGACGAGGCATCATTCTCCAACAAAGGAATTGCCAATATGAGGAATATGCATTATTGGTCCGCAGACAATCCAAAATGGCTCCGTCAGGTAGAGCATCAACGTCTGTGGAAAGTTAATGTTTGGTGTGGGATTATTGGAGATACCATTATCGGACCTTTCTTTATAAATGGCATCCAAAATGGCAGACAATACTCCAGATTTATACGACACAATCTTCCTGTTCTCTTGGACACCGTACCTCTGAACCGGAGAATGGTCATGTGGTATCAGCATGACGGATGCCCTGCACATAACGCCTTACGAGCACGACGACTTCTGAACCGTAAGTTCCCTGGTAGGTGGATTGGACGAGGTGGCCCAGTTAGGTGGCCTGCCCGATCTCCGGACCTTACAACGCTGGATTATTTTCTTTGGGGAGCAGTGAACGATGCTGTTTACCAACATGAACCAACAACACCAGAGGGCATGAAGCAACGCATTATTGATGCTTGTACAGCCATCATAGAGGAAACAGTAGCACGAAGTAGGCCATCCTTCATCCGCAGAGTGACCCTATGTATGCAAGCCAATGGGCATCACTTTGAGCATGAGATATGAACGCTATGTTTAGTATGTAGTGCTGATATCACAGTGGAAGTTTCTACAAAGGGCCATTTTACCCAGTGATGTTAAGAAACATTTGTTTGCAACAATTTGTCATTTAACGCATTAGATAAACATAACATTGATATTTATGTGATAATAAAACTAATTGGTTAAACATGTTTACATTCATCTTCTATGTCCTACCTGAACTTCCCAAATCAAAACATTTTTACCTAAACAACGGTAAAACTTTTAGTCCACTTGCTCGTTTCACTAAAACCATCAACATGAATTTTACTATTACGAGTGAATGATTAACTGTCACTTGCGCTAGATCTACAGTAAAGTAAAGTTTTAACGTTGAACGGCATTACCTTTTTAGTAACGGATTAACGATAAGCGAAGTTAACTTTGTGACTAACATTGCGGTACACAGATATGTTACAGAACCGCATCACCCCTAGCCTACGGGATAAATACCTGCTGGAATGTACGACGTTAATGCAGGATGGCAGCAGACCGTATTATTCGTTTCGGACCTCTTGATAAGTATGGAAGTGTGATTACGCATGTCAATCACATCGCGATTACGGGCACATGGGGTTCACGCCTGAGCCTCAGGACGTGCGCTAGCAGCGCATGTCGGGTGTTTCAAGCGTCAACTTCGCGTCTTAATATTTCGGGATGTAATGGGAATATTGCGATGCAATCAACGCCATTGTGTATGTGCTTTGTCATGCTATGGATTCCTGAAGAAAAAATATAGGAGGTCCATTTAAAAAAAACATAAGTTTGTGTTAAAAAACACATATTCTTTCGTTTTAGAATGTTTCCAAATATGTACATTCATGGGCCCCAGCCCTACATTGATACCGGTGAAAGTCGTTTTCCAATAGCTGTTATTGTTCCAGAGATATTTTGGGTGGACAAGATAGCTGGGACACCCTGTATACTACACGAAATTATTTTATCTAAGAACTACATTTTACAAATGTACTTACATTTGCGCTGTGTTCCAGCCTTCTCAACCTCTAGCTGATATACACACGCACACACACACACACACACACACACACACACACACTCACACACACAATCCATTAAAGGGCACGGCAGTCTGTGGACCGTGGCCAAAACAGTTATTTGACAAACACAGACACAGAATCCGTTAAAGGGTGCAGTCTGTGGACTGTGGCTCAAACGCATATTTGACACACAATCATTGAACACATAACATAGACACAATCTGTTAAAGGGCACAACAGTCTGTGGACTGTGTACTAAACAGGTATTTGAACACAGAAAACACATAACACAGAGACAATCCGTTAAAGGGCGCAGCAGTCTGTGGACTGTGGCTCAAACGGATATTTGACACACAATCATTGAACACATAACACAGACACAATCTGTTAAAGGGCACAACAGTCTGTGGACTGTGTCCTAAAAAGATATCTGAACACAGAAAACACATAACACAGAAACAATCCGTTAAAGGGCGCAACAGTCTGGGGACTGTGGCTCAAACGGATATTTGAACACCGAGAAAGTACTTACCAGGCAATTGATCTTCATCTGCTTGACAGCTCTTGCCGCTGCTGCTGCTGCTGCCGTCGCTGCTGCTGCTGTTGGTACGCTTCATGATGATGAAAGTACAATCGATAGATCTCTGAGAAACTAGCAGAAGTACAGAAGCAGAATGAGGCCGAGTTCGCTTGTGGCTTGACTTACATAGATTCTATGACGTCGAATCACGTCACTGATGCAGTAGCCAATAGGATAGGGACTGCAACTGCTGTGTTCGGATGCAGGCTGAGTTAGCATCCCTTCGCTCCCAGCTTCAGGCAGTGTTGGCTTCGGTCACACAGCTTGAGGCTGTTGCCAATGGGCATCACTGTGGGGGTCCGGATGGGGGTTTGTCGGGGACTGCCAGCTCGTCCCACGCATCCCCCGATCGGGCTACGACTGTGGTTGCCCGGGATACTGCCCGCATTGAGGCTGATCCCTCACCTGTGGTAGAGTGGGAGGTCGTCTCAAGGTGTGGCAGGGGGCGAAAGACATTCCGGAGGGCTGAACGGAAGGCCTCTCCAGTTTGTCTGACGAACCGGTTTCAGGCTCTGTCTCAGGCTGATACTGATCTTCGGCTTGACATGGCTGCTTGTCCTGTTCCAGAGGTTGCCCCTCAGTCTGCAAGATCCGGGCGGTCGCAGAGGGTGGGCTTACTGGTAGTTGGGAGCTCCAACGTCAGGCGCGTAATGGGGCCCCTTAGGGATATGGCAGCAAGAGAGGGAGAGAAAACCAATGTGCACTCCGTGTGCATACCCGGGGGGAGTCATTCCAGATGTGGAAAGGGTCCTTCTGGATGCCATGAAGGGTACAGGGTGCACCCATCTGCAGGTGGTCGCTCATGTCGGCACCAATGATGTGTGTCGCTATGGATCGGAGGAAATCCTCTGTGGCTTCCGGCGGCTATCTGATTTGGTGAAGACTGCCAGTCTCGCTAAGTGGGATGAAAGCAGAGCTCACCATCTGCAGCATCGTCGACAGGACTGACTGCAGACCTATGGTACAGAGCCGAGTGGAGGGTCTGAATCAGAGGCTGAGACGGTTCTGCGACCGTGTGGGCTGCAGATTCCTCGACTTGCGCCATGGGGTGGTGGGGTTTCGGGTTCCGCTGGATAGGTCAGGAGTCCACTACACGCAACAAGAGGCTACACGGGTAGCAGGGGTTGTGTGGCGTGGGCTGGGCGGTTTTTTAGGTTAGACGGCCTTGGGCAAGTACAGAAAGGGCAACAGCCTCAACGGGTGCGGGGCAAAGTCAGGACATGCGGGGACCAAGCAGCAATCGGTATTGTAATTGTAAACTGTCGAAGCTGCGTTGGTAAAGTACTGGAACTTCAAGCGCTGACAGAAAGCACCGAAGCTGAAATCGTTATAGGTACAGAAAGCTGGCTGAAGCCAGAGATAAATTCTGCCGAAATTTCTACAAAGGTACAGACGGTGTTTAGAAAGGATAGATTGCATGCAACCGGTGGTGGAGTGTTCGTCGCTGTTAGTAGTAGTTTATCCTGTAGTGAAGTAGAAGTGGATAGTTCCTGTGAATTATTATGGATGGAGGTTACACTCAACAACCGAACTAGGTTAGTAATTGGCTCCTTTTACCGACCCTCGACTCAGCAGCATTAGTGGCAGAACAACTGAGAGAAAATTTGGAATACATTTCACATAAATTTTCTCAGCATATTATAGTCTTAGGTGGAGATTTCAGTTTACCAGATATAGACTGGGACACTCAGATGTTTAGGACAGGTGGTAGGGACAGAGCATCGAGTGACATTATACTGAGTGCACTATCCGAAAATTACCTCGAGCAATTAAACAGAGAACCGACTCATGGAGATAACATCTTGGACCTACTGATAACAAACAGACCCGAACTTTTCGACTCTGTATGTGCAGAACAGGGAATCAGTGATCATAAGGCCGTTGCAGCATCCCTGAATGTGGAAGTTAATAGGAATATAAAAAAAGGGAGGAAGGTTTATCTGTTTAGCAAGAGTAATAGAAGGCAGATTTCAGACTACCTAACAGATCAAAACGAAAATTTCTGTTCCGACACTGACAATGTTGAGTGTTTATGGAAAAAGTTCAAGGCAATCGTAAAATGCGTTTTAGACAGGTACGTGCCGAGTGAAACTGTGAGGGACGGGAAAAACCCACCGTGGTACAACAATAAAGATAGGAAACTACTGCGAAAGCAAAGAGAGCTCCACTCCAAGTTTAAACGCAGCCAAAACCTCTCAGACAAACAGAAGCTAAACGATGTCAAAGTTAGCGTAAGGAGGGCTATGCGTGAAGCGTTCAGTGAATTCTAAAGTAAAATTCTATGTACCGACTTGACAGAAAATCCTAGGAAGTTCTGATCTTACGTTAAATCAGTAAGTGGCTCGAAACAGTATATCCAGACACTCCGGGATGATGATGGCATTGAAACAGAGGATGACACGCGTAAAGCTGAAATACTAAACATCTTTTTCCAAAGCTGTTTCACAGAGGAAGACCGCACTGCAGTTCCTTCTCTAAATCCTCGCACAAACGAAAAAATGGCTGACATCGAAATAAGTGTCCAAGGAATAGAAAAGCAACTGGAATCACTCAACAGAGGAAAGTCCACCGGACCTGACGGGATACCAATTCGATTCTAAACAGAGTACGCGAAAGAACTTGCCCCCCTTCTAACAGACGTGTACCGCAAGTCTCTAGAGGAACGGAAGGTTCCAAATGATTGGAAAAGAGCACAGGTAGTCCCAGTCTTCAAGAAGGGTCGTCGAGCAGATGCGCAAAACTATAGACCTATATCTCTGACATCGATCTGTTGTAGAATTTTAGAACATGTTTTTTGCTCGAGTATCATGTCGTTTTTGGAAACCGAGAATCTACTATGTAGGAATCAACATGGATTCCGGAAACAGCGATCGTGTGAGACCCAACTCGCTTTATTTGTTCATGAGACCCAGAAAATATTAGATACAGGCTCCCAGGTAGATGCTATTTTCCTTGATAGTTCCGCACTGTCGCCTGATAAACAAAGTAAGAGCCTACGGAATATCAGACCAGCTGTGTGGCTGGATTGAAGAGTTTTTAGCAAACAGAACACAGCATGTTGTTATCAATGGAGAGACGTCTACAGACGTTAAAGTAACCTCTGGCGTGCCACAGGGGAGTGTTATGGGACCATTGCTTTTCACAATATATATAAATGACCTAGTAGATAGTGTCGGAAGTCCCATGCGGCTTTTCGCGGATGATACTGTAGTATACAGAGAAGTTGCAGCATTAGAAAATTGTAGCGAAATGCAGGAAGATCTGCAGCGGATAGGCACTTGGTGCAGGGAGTGGCAACTGACCCTTAACATAGACAAATGTAATGTATTGCGAATACATAGAAAGAAGGATCCTTTATTGTATGATTATATGATAGCGGAACAAACACTGGTAGCAGTTATTTCTGAAAAATATCTGGGAGTACGCGTAAAGAACTATTTGAAGTGGAATGGTCATATAAAATTAATTGTTGGTAAGGCGGGTGCCAGGTTGAGATTCATTGGGAGAGTCCTTAGAAAATGTAGTCCATCAACAAAAGAGGTGGCTAAAAAACACTTGTTCGACCTATACTTGAGTATTGCTCATCATTGTGGGATCCTTACCAGGTCGGGTTGACAGAGGAGATAGAGAAGATCCAAAGAAGAGCGGCGCGTTTCGTCACAGGGTTATTTCGTAAGCGTGATAGCGTTACGGAGATGTTTAGCAAAATCAAGTGGCAGACTCTGCAAGAGAGCCGCTCTGCATCGCGGTGTAGCTTGCTGTCCAGGTTTCCAGAGGGTGCGTTTCTGGATGAGGTATCGAATATATCTCCCGAGGAGATCACGAATGTAAAATTAGGGAGATTAAGGCGCGCACGGAGGCTTTCAGACAGTCGTTCTTCCCGCGAACCATACGCGATTGGAACAGGAAAGGGAGGTAATGACAGTGGCACGTAAAATGCCCTCCGCCACACACCGTTGGGTGGCTTGCGGAGTATAAATGTAGATGTAGATGTAGATGTAGGAGAACAGCATTCTAGGGGCAGGGGGTGCTATGTCATGAATGAATGAATGATGACCGCTATCCTAATGGGAAAACTTCAAACTTCTCATTTGATGATTGAGTCTCCAAGTGATACATTCAGTTATCGAATATCATTAAAATCGGATTCGAATTAAGTACTTCATTAATTCATATGTTATATGCGCGATGTGTCAGCTAGACGTCACACGTGTTCCGTTAGAATCGCTACCATATTTGTAGAAGACAATCTGTGAAGTCAGTATGTGCATGTTGGCTAGGCGCTGTGATGTCAGCATTCGCGTGCACGTGGGCAAGACGCGTGATGCGTGTTCCATTAGAACTGCGAGCGAGAGAAAGCATTGCAACATCTCTCTCTCAGCCCTTGAGACTGCAGGTAGGGAGGGGGGGGGGGTGACGTGGCTTTCACGTACTGTGAACAATGATCTTGGATTACGTAATGGGAGCGCTATCTGGTGACAGTACTGTGTATTTGGTCAGTTGGAGACCGGACATTGTGGTGAATACACTGTTTGCCGCCATCTTGGATAACAGTACTCACGTGATCAGTTCACGTCATGTCCGTCATCTTGGACGACAGCACGCTCTGCTGGTGGTAGTGTGTACTGCATCAAATTGTTTAAATAAGGACTTATGTCCAGCACTGGCCAAGTCCTTTTCCCACGAATCCCTAGGAGGAGGTGGCGGTCGGGTGACTTTCCCGCCATTTTCTTAGGTTAGTGGGTATAGCCCAAGTGACCTTTCTTATTCAAACTTCCTGCACATTCCTAGGATGATGTGGTAGTCAGATGACTTAGGTTTGTGGAGGTTGCATTATGCTGTTGGAACTTGCCGGCCGCAGTGGCCGTGCAGTTCTAGGCGCTTCAGTCCAGAACCGCGAGACTGCTAGGGTCTCAGGTTCGAATCCTGCCTCGGGCATGGATGTGTGTGATGTCCTTAGGTTAGTTAGGTTTAAGTAGTTCTAAGTTCTAGGGGACTGATGACCTCAGATGTTAAGTCCCGTAGTGCTCAGAACCATTTGAACCATTTGAACATGTTGGAATTTGAACTTCCCGCCATTGTTCTGATGGAGGGGAGGGAGGTTAGGTTAGTGGAAGTAGCCCAATTGACCTTCTTCCCGCCAAAATCCACCATCTTGGATGACGTCAACAGATGAAGTCATCGCCCCCATCTTGGATGACGTCAGCGCCGCCATATTGGATAACGGTACATTGGGACAGAATGCAGGTTGTCCCAATACTCATGGCTCGTATTGTCTGTGGTTCAACCATGTCTACACAGTCAATACTGCAGTTCGATCAAGTCCAAAATGTTACTTTGTGCCAGGAAGGGCTCTCAACAAGGGAAGTGTCCAGGCGTCTTGCAGTGAATCAAAGTGATGTTGTCCAGACATGGAGGAGCTACAAAGAGACAGGAGCTGTCGATGACATGCCTCGTTGAAGCCGCCCAAAGCCTACTACTGCAGTGGATGACCGCTACCTACAGATTATGGCTCAGAGGAACCCTGACAGCAACGCCACCGTATTTAATAATGATTTTTGTGCAGGCATAGGACTCATGTTACAACTCAAACTGTGCACAATAGGCAGCCTTATGGGCAACTTCACTCCCTACATCCACCGTGAGGTCCATCTTTGCAACCACGACACCATGCAGCGTGGTGCAGATGGACCCATCCCAAATGGACCGCTCAGGATTGGCATCATGTTCTCTTCACTGATAAGTGTCGCATTTGCCTTCAACCAGACAATCATCGGAGACATGTTTGGAGGCAACCCAGTCAGGCTGAACACCTTATACACGCTGTTCAGTGAGTGCCGCAAGATGGAGGTTCCGTGCTATTTTGGGGTGGCATTATGTGGGGCCAACATATGCCACTGGTGGTCATGAAAGGCGCCATAATGGCTGTAAGATACGTGAATGCCATGATAGACTGATAGTGCAACCATATTGGCCGTATACTGGCGAGGCAATCGTCTTCATGGACGACAATTCGCGCCCCCATTGCACACATCTTGTAAATGACTTTCTTCAGGATAACGACATTGCTCGATTAGAGTGGCCAGCACGTTCTTAAGACATGAACCCTAATGAACATTCGTGGGATAGATTGAAAAAGGGCTGCTTATAGACGACGTGTCCCATTAACCACTCTGAGAGGTCTACGCCGAATCGTCGTTGCAGTGTGGGACAATCTAGACCAACAGTGTCTTGATGAACTTGTGGATAGTATGCCATGACGAATACAGGCATGCATCAGAGCAAGAGGACGTGCTACTGGGTATTAGAGGTACTGGTGTGAACAGCAATCTCGATCACCACCTCTGAATATCTCGCTGTGTGGTGGTACAACATGCAATGTGCAGTTTTCATGAGCAATAAAAAGGGCGAAAATGATGTTTAAGTTGATCACTATACCAATTTTCTGTTCAGGTTCCGGAACTCTCGGAACCGAGATGATGCAAAACTTTTTTTGACGTATGTATATTGCTGTTAGACTTTTTTTCTTTTCATTGCATACAGTTGTGTGAGACATATACACTTCATTGTTGTGGATGTCGCCATGGAGGAAGAGGAAAACCTAGCAGGAGTATGCATTGAGGATGATGACCAGGAGTCATCACTTCCATCTGCTATGAACTCTTTTTTTTCTCAGTTATGTATAATCAGTATCTCGTGGTAGATAACTTTGGTACCGATTTCTTTTGTTGTAGTTTCTTATAATCAATATCTTGTTGTAGATGACTTTAGTGAGATGGACTGATAGCTCCATTGCAGTTATGGCGAGGGTGAAATACAGGACTGCACGCATGAGATGGCGGCTGCTCAGGAAGCTGAAAGGCAGTGTCATCTCATCCTTTTGGATGAGGACGAGGAAATACTGGATTTGGTGAGAGAACTAGCAGAAATACCGATTGAACTGCTTAGTCCTTGGACCCAGACTGTAAAAGGTGAATATGATGCATTCGTAGTCGTTACATCATATAATTATTATTATTCTGGAATGCTGATGTACTTAATTGTTGTTATTTGTTTACAGAATATATTTTACGAATTCTTGAGCATTGTACTTAATTTTTTTTCGTTATTCGTCTGTTACAGAGGCGTCACCAACACTGCCACTACAATAGCTCACTGTGGCATGGGTGCCTAAAGCGATGGTTGTGGGGCCAGTTGTCTAACACGCGCCTGAATGACGTGCACCCCCATGCAAAGCACTGCTCATGGTTGTGCCGTTGCAGTGCCGGCCTCCACACTATCACATACCCTGTGGTATCCATGGATGATTCAGTCAGAAGAAGAATAGCAACGACCTGCCACCGCCCAGGCTGGCAGTGGTGAAGGCTTCAGCATGCAGCAGCATCAGCAAGCTCCCTCACCACAGCCTCAGTGCTCCCACAGGACCTCACTGCCACCACCTCCCCCTACTCTGTCTCCGACTGTTTGCGCTCACCAGAAACAAAAGGTATGTAGGCTTGGGTGCATACCCCTCACCATAGCAGGCACCTCCTCCCCAATGCCATCATCCACCAGGTGTACACAGTCATTGGCTCCCCCAAGTTTTATTGACAGTGTTAATGATAATGAACCTGTGGTTAGCAGTAGTGCTCTCTCCCGTCCTGGTGGTGAAAGACATCAGATTACTGGCATCACGACCCCCCCCCCTCCCCAGAATACTTGTTAGTTGCTAGGGCCTTTGAGGGATGTATCCCTTTCACTAGAATTGAGAATCCATCTGGGGCAGGGGGGTTATCATGACCCAGTCGGGTTTCTAGAAGTGTGCCTCCCAATGCTGGAGATGGAGCTTCTCAAAGCCCTAGTTGATCCAAAGTTTAATGCCATTAAATGCAATGCATTACTATGCTGCATGTTGACTCACCCTCCCAAAGAGCAGGCTGCTGCAGAGAAGAAAAGCATGCATTACATCTGGGTTGATAATAGCTTATGAATCCTCCTTGGCTGCTATAAAGGCCCGGTTTTCTGAGATGGAAGTAAGAGGGTCAGCTAAATCACTGAGCCAAATATCACACTTCGACATATACATGTCTATGGCCCATTAAAAGGGGGGTCCAGTTTTATCAAGCTCCCTAAGGATATAGCTAATAAGAAGACATGTATTAATGACCAAAATTAAAAGGATCAGGCTTGTTCTGCATGATCAATCCTGGCTTGTGAAAGAAATTACAATGTACATCCAAAGGACACATCTCGTTATGGAATAGGTCTTAACATTTGTGGATGTTATTACTTTTATGGTATTGAGTTCCCTATAAAGACTCAGGACATACCAAAATTTGAGGTTCTGAACCCCAAATATCAGTTCACATTTATGACCCGAAGAAGCAGAAAAGCAAGCCAGATGAAGCTGATGATGATAATGATGATAATCAGCAAGAGAAGCAGGATAAATATACTGTACTTGGACCACACCAATTTTCGAAATATGCAGGTTAGCGTGATCTTCATGGAAACATGCTGATTTTCTCTGGAGGTGAAAATCAGCATTATGTTTGGATTAAAGACATGTTCCGCCTCCTTAATTCCCAACTCAACAAATGCAAGAGTAAAAAAGACATTTATTTCAAGTATTTAAATACCTTTTCGGAAGAAAACTGTTTAAACAGGCATCTGAAGGACTGTGAATCCAAGGAATCGGTGTGTGTTGTTATGCCTACAGAAGCAAAACTGCTTGCCACCAGGAATGATGTCCAGTTGTTATATATTATGACTTTGAATGTCTCCCTGCCCCTATCACACACTGTGAAGGGACTGCTTAGCCTCACACACCACCTTCACGCAAAAAGACATACTGTATGCAGCAGCGTACCAATTTGTAAGCTCATATGATTCAAGTTTTAACCATTACGAATCTTACATTGGGGATAATCCTGCAGTTTGGTTGCTCACTGAGCTTGAAAAAGTCTCATGGGATGTTGACCGGCTTTAAAGCACCAACATCCCCATGACCGAATCGGAGGAAGAAAAAAAAAATACAATGATGTGGTTAACTGTCATATATGTGGGCTACCATTAGATAGAAAAGCTGAAACTCCCTGTAGAAACCATTTTCATCTTATGGGGAAGTTCCGCGGTGCAGCTCACAATGCAAGCAGTTTAATGTACCAGTTACCATGACACATACCCATCTTCTTCCATAATTTAAGCGGGTATGACGCTCATGATCTAGTTGAGGTATTGGATAATTTAGTTATGAAAAAGATCAGGTCAGTGTCCTGCCTGAGAGTGTAGAGAAGTAGATATATTTCTTGAAATGAATGACGCCAAAAATTACGCTCCGCTTCCCTGAACCTTTATGTTTCATGCAGACTTAACTCCAGAAATTTGTTGACACTATACCTCAGGAGGATATGCCCATCACTCAATCTGCATACCCTGATGAGGAAGAGTTTCAGCTTCTGACTAGGAAAGGAGTTTTCCCTTATGAATATCTGGATAAGCAAAACTCTACGAAAACAGGCTGCTCAACATATCTGAATTTAACAGTACTCTCACAGGCGATGCCATAACTAGTGCAGATTATGAGCATGCTGTGAATGTCTGGTGGGAATTAAACATTCCCAACATGTATGCATGGCTATGTACTCTCTGGACCCTACCTTTTGTTACATGGCACATGGGTTTTCATGGGACACAATGCTCAAGAAAACGAGGCACAGCATCGAAATTTTGACTTCTTCCCTTTGAGCATGGGATCCTTGGGGGACTTTGTCATTGTGTCCATAGACATGCCAAGGTAAATAACCCATGAATGTGAGCAGGGTTCAGTGCCTCCCTCAATTCAAGTTACATTCTATATCTGGATGTGAATAACTTATGTGAAAACACCATGATACAGCCACTGCCGGTTTGTGGGCTTCAGTGGGTGCCCAAAAACAAATTAGAGGGATTAGGCAGAAAAATAATAGATCTGGCCCCTGATTCTGGTGTAGGGTATGTGGTGGAGGCAGACCTCATACACACTGTTAGTAACCACATATAACTGATTTCTGGTACTTCCTACAAGGTGAATCAGGAACCCTCTCCAGTTTGAGCAGAAATGCCCCGAAGTCAGAGTTAAGGGACCTATAAACAGCAACAATTAGAAGTTTAGTTTCACTAAATTCAATTGCCCCTGCACAACATTAAAATACCTGTTCAGTGCAGTGTCATGATATGTCTATAGACTCAAATGGAATAGTGTTTTCTACGTACATAGCCACTTCCCCACCCTGCAAGGAACTCCTTGAAAAACAGCCAGCTAATCTGTATCCTGGTAAAGGAAGCCTCTGAACTGTCAAATTATTTAAGTGGTGCTCCAATACACCAATAACTTCAGAGTCAACATCTATAAGCAGTTCACTAACTTTATCTCTAATAACTCTTATATTTTGATGAAATATGCTATCTCCTTCTCTACTTGGAAACATGACATCCTCTGATGGTGAGCCCTTAGTTAGAGGGACTTCCTTTAAGCAGGTATACCTATCAGCTGACTTCAATCTCAAAAAGGTGGAGCTCTAACACCAACTACTACAGGAATTTTTCCATGAGTTGCTGTTAATTTTTGGAACACAACCTACGACCAGCTTAGAGACAGAAGTGATGACAATTTCTACACAACCTGACCATCATGTTGCAGGAAAATGCTCAAGCATGTACAGTGCAAGCTGTTACTGATTTGTTTGACTGATTGGGTTGCTAAGTGCTATACCACCTGCTGCACTCCCCTGACTTAAGCCCTCGTAAGTTAAAACTCAATTTCTAAACTGAAGCAAACACTTCATGGAATTCGCTTCAGAACTGCTACAAATTTGTCAGGAAATAGACTGCGCTGCTCGAACTGTCAACACAACTGGCACTGCTAATAGTATCCTATGACTTCCACATCGCTGGCAATGGGTTATACACAATGCTGGTGACTACTTTGAAGATCAGTAAAACTTTGAAACATGTATCTATTTTGTATGAGCTGTAAATAATTATTTGCCACTATTAAAGTTCCAACCTTCATACCAAAAAGAAGATGGGTGCAACTAGTGATTTCAAAATAGATTTTTGTAAATTAATGACTAATTCCATTTTTGGTAACACCATGCAGAATATAAGAAATGAATGTGATATTTTGAATATGACTGAATGGGAGGGGTTGTGGGGGATGCCATCATACCAAATTTTCAGTGGGTCACTATTTTCAGTCAGAGCTTTGTTGCTGTGGAGATGTCCAAGGTTTCAGTAGAGTTTATGAAACATATCTGTTTGGGGATGCGTATACTGGACATCTCCAACTTCCACATGTAACGGTTCAACTATGAGTTTGCTAAAACTCATTTCATGGAACCAAAGCTATTTTATATGCATACAGATAGCTTCATCTATTGTGTGAAGAACTGCAATCCATTTGAAGTAATGAGCTGTCATGGTAATGAATTTAACACATCAGGATATGCAGCTGATAATCCTTATGGTACTGATCTTCAGAACAAGAAGGTTATCAGCTTGATGAAAGATGAGGCAAATGGATTGGCAAGTGTGGAGTTTGTGGATCTAAGAGCCAAAATATATGCATGTTGCACAATAGTTAGGGCCACCCAAGGACAGGCTAAGGGTGTGTGATGTGAGGCATTATGTGTCCTCACAGTCAAAGACTACTTGCAGTGCCTGTACGGTGGTGCTCGTGATGCTTCACTGCAACCTCCACATATGGTACAGGAAATTGATTGCAAGGTCATGAGGTGTACACCATGCTGCAATCTGAAGTTGGAGTGTCACCTCAGGACAATGAAAGACCCATTTATGATGATGGGATCGATACCCACCCATACTCACTCTATTTACTTGAAGCACGAGAGTGGATGAGGGATTTTGATGGTGTGTATGAGAGAGAGAGTGAGCGACTGGCTGAGTGAGAGCTTGTGCTGAATATTATGGCTTTTTTATCCCAGTACAATTATTATATGTGTGTGACATATGGTGTGCCTGCATGTGTGATTGCTTATGTGTCTTTGTGTGTGCTTGTGAGTGCATTTGAGTGTGGAAGCCTGTGTGTAAATGATTTGATTTCATATATTCTGTTTATTTTTATTATTAATAAATAGCATACTATGTATGCATAGATATATATGCACCAAGTGCTGGAAAAAATTATAAGAATTATAAAAAAGTTAAAAATGTGTAATATATATACAAATTTTAATAATTGTTGAAAACATCAAAAAGTTAAACAATTGTAAATGGAGAAAAAATGTAGCTTTACAGTATTTCTTTCCTTTGCAGTTCATGTGCATGTGTGATTGTATGAATGCAGGTATAAATAGTTTTTAAAGTTCACCTACTGCTAGCTGTCCAAGTCATACAAGATTTTAGTGTGAGTTCCACACAGTTCATTTTAGTGCAGCTGTTTGGGATGAACATTTCAAGGCCACCCACTTCATTGTATTATTAAATTATTTTAGCTGCTTGAGGTGGAAAATGTTTAGAGCCACTCAGTTTAGCATGTAAATTGTGTCTTCTGTTTGGGTGGAATTTCACTAGTTCTAGTAATAGATTTAGTGTTAGAGAAACTGTACCTCTGTTATATTTGTAATCAGTAGTGCAATGTAACTTAGAAATTTTCACATAGTACTGTTAGTAATGTAGGAATATTCAGTCAATACTCTAATGTAAAGTAAAAAATTTTTTGAACCCGTACTATTATCTGTAAAACCAAGAACTGTGAATGTATGTAAAAAAAATTCCAAACAGTAACAAGAAATGTTATAAAGACTACGCAAGATGCATAAGGCACTAGTTTGAAGCATGAGGGAGGTAACGTTTAAGATGGAGGAAAACAAAATATAAGCAATGATTGCATGGGATTTCGTCTCTCATGTTGCTTGTATAGGTTTTTCGTAATAAGCGGCATGTGATTGTGTCCACTTCCAAAGACATATAGCAATCATCGCTGAAATTATATCACCTGTGCTTGAACAAAGCCACAGACATAGGATCTGGGGAAAGCTCAATACTAATTATGTGGGAGCTAGGTAGAAAGAAAGAAAAACACAGAATGCGAGGTAAAAGCTCGTTTATTTTTAGTAATTCAACTTAAAAGTAGTTTTAAATTTTCATAAGAGGATGCAACACTATTTTCACACATCTTCTTCTTCTGGAGCAGACTAACAACAGGGCACCCGTATAATTCCAAGTCTTCAATAGATGCAAACTTGAAGATTCGATGCATCCATGTGAGCCTCTCCTCACCTTTGGTAGATGATGCTATCAGGATGACCGAATATTCAAAGTTATGTAATTATATTATTATTATTATATGCATATGGACCCTGTCAGATTGAGCATTACATTTATGATTCGCTTTTCTAATAGCCCATATAGCTTTCATTCTTTCGTTATGTCCTTTCTTCCTTTCTTCTGACCTCCTGGTCCCTGATCTTTTAGAGATTTCATTCTCTGGCTTTACTACCCATCTATTTATCTTCTGATGGTAAAGTTTCCTGTTTAGTATGTCTGATGTTCCTATCTGTGACTTTTCCAAGTCATATTTGACTTCTTCTATCCATGGAATGTTCTTCAGTTTTGCAGTGTATGTCAAAACCTTGTGAGTTAGCCTTGAAGATGGGAGTCTATGAATGTGTCCACAGAATTTCAGCCTTTCTTTCCTGATATCTGTGGCACGGTTGGACAGTTCTTCTGTTGCTTTGCATGATTTGAGTCTATGCCCCTCTTCTGTTTTATCTGCTTCCAGCATTTTTCTCATGATCTTTCTTTCCTCCTTCAAGATGTTCTCCAGATCACCTTTTCTATTAAGTACCAAGGTTTCGCTAGCATACAGGACTTCAGGTTTAATCACTGTATTATAATGTCTGATCTTTGTATGAATGGACATACATTTCTTGTTGTAGATATCACGCATTCTCCCATATGCTCATTTGAGCTTTTGTAACTGAACTTTCTGAGCTTCCTTTTCCCACCCTGTTGGTTCTATGATCTCACTGAGATGTTTGAAGTGTGGACCTTGTTTGATTTGCCCATATTTTGTGTTCAGTTCCTGAATGTCGAATTTAGTGCAAATGAACTTGGTCTTCTTGAATGAAATTTGTAGTCCAGTTTTCTCAGCGAATTCCTTGAGGACGTCAATCTGTTTAATCACTGTATTTTTGCAAGCTGCTAGTATCGCTAGGTCATCTGCGAAAGCTAAACAACTGACCTTGATGTCATCATTCTTTCATCCGACTTGAATGGGTTTCCAGTGGTCCTGTGTTTTCAATGCTTTCTCCCATTCTCAGATGATTTTATCCAGAACAAGGTTGAAGAACAGTGGTGACAATCCATCACCTTGCTGCACACTGGTCTTTATCTCAAAGGGCTCTGACAGTTCACCCATGAATTTTACTTTTGACTTCGTGCCCGTGAATGTTTCCTTGATGAGTCTTAATGTATTTTGATCAAGTCCTTGTTCTTCTAAGATGTTAAAGAGGGACTGTTGATTGAGCAAATCATATGCCTTCTTTATATGTTTATAAGATATACAAGGATCGTCCCAGTGCAGTGTCCATGAAAGCAACTCCTCTGTGTTTTCGCACAATTCTCATTATCTAAAGGTCTTGGCACTGCAATGCTTGCTGAGAATGTCTCTATTATACCAGTATCTTCTGTACACGATATGAAAGCAACATCTTTAAATATGAATTTCTGTGCTCATCATCACAAAAACTTTGAATGTCAGCAACGATGTTCACACTCCAAGTTACCATTGTGAAATGCTCTGGATGTGACACAGCACTTGGTCATTTATACAGCATGCTGCACAATACCAGTAAGTGGGCAATAGTTAACCACACGGTCATGTAGAACTACAGCATACAATGCAGTGTGTTCTGGGAAATTTGATGGATTCCAGTTCGATTCATACATCAATTGGTCCTGATTTAATTATGTCATTCTGCTTAGAACAGTCTATTATGGTGATTGGTGCCAGCTCCTTGAACTTCTGTGGACTGTGTAGGTATCCTTCCCCTTCAACACCTTCATAGTAAGAAGCACAGAGCTTTGCGTACATGTCAAATCTAGACTGTATACATTCTGGTCCCAGTGTCACAGTAAATTGTCATACAGGTAGAATTCTGAAGTCAAGTGACTCTGTCATTAGTTTTAAATTAGTTAGTTTTAAATATGGCGGAATCATTTGCAAAAATCCCTCTTCTATTGATCAGAAATGCAAGTATGATGAATCTTGGTGTCTCCAGATCCAAGGACGTTTTTATAGCCCAGGTTTGTCTGCTCGCTGTCGTTAGCACAGGACACTCAAAGAGCTCCCACGAGCAGAAAGGTAATGGTAGATATGTACCCATATGTAGAACCTTTTTAAAAGATTCAAACGCTCCTTTTCTGCAACAATGATGTATGGCATTTTACATATAATTTTACTGATGATGATCTGATTCTGCCCTTGAGCTGCTTGAATGTATAAGTTGCTATCCATTGCACTCCATACCAGTATAAGCTCGTGTTTAGCATTCATGATAATTTGCTGCATGTCCTCAAATTACCCCATAAGCATTTTTAGAGTTATGCATGCAGTAAATCAGTGGTACGCTATGGCTGCTCTGCCCATAGGCTCATCTATGAACCATCCTGGATTTTCTAAATCATTCAGATCTGACGGTGACGATGAGACATATGTTTTAAGGGTTGATGCTATGCCTTCATTACATGTACAATCAATCTCTGCCCCATTAAGTTCATATTGTATCTCCTAGAACAGGAATGCCGAAGCATTATATGTAAGCTTTTATCCCACTGTATGACTATCATCCTTTTCCTTAAATGATCAATCCAAATTTCATAGTTCTTGTTAAATGTCATTAGAGTATAAGGTTAATGTGTGAAGTATACCTAGTGTACAATTCACTCATCATATTCCACTTGGTGAGATATATTGAGCGATTATGTCATTGTGAGGTTTCAAGTCTACTGATTTAAAAAACTTGTAGCTCGCACATGTTATCACATTGTGGTACTGCTGCGAAGTGCTGTGTTGTGCGCTATGTGGTTTTATAGCTTATGCCCATCCTGTCTTAGGATCCGTGTACTGAGCCTAGTCGAATACAATAGCAAATATCACACTGCAATGGATCCGCTATAAACTCCAAGAAAGGCTAGCAATAGACAATCAACAATAGACTGTCCATCTCGGGGCCAGCGCTCCTCCTTACACGCAAAAGGCAGAAAGCAATGAAAATCATCCTGGTGGGCTAAACAGAAAATAAGAGAAAAATCAATATGAATATTTATCACATTGAAGAAGACATTAATAAATGACAATATTGTGTGTTTTGCTAGTAACAGTGACCATATCCATTACTGCAGCTTAAAAATACTATAGGAAAATTGAAACACTCTGTAAAATCTCGGTGCACTTATCATATTACAAGGCAAACTATGTTAGTTCATAGTGTACTATGTTTAATTATTTCAAATACAAAATAAAGACTAATGTAGTCACATTTTCCTTAAAAAATAAATCATTACAATGACAATGATATCTGATCCAGCTATTACCTACATTTTCAGACTCATACTTGATCAAATCAATACCCACACAGTTGAAGGTCTTTATGAATGTCTTGTGAATGGGATTAATTAAAGCTATTTTAAAACACTGTAGATCCAAAATGCACAGTGTAAGCTTACAAACTGAGTAAGACAGTTCAGTGTCACAGGTACAGCACCATGCTGCATTTAGCAAAGAGATGTGCAAATATTATTACAGTGTTACAAAAAAGAAACTACCCTAACAGTCACAGCAACTGAAGCACATGTTCACATAACTAGTGTATCCATAGTGCAATGGAGGCTGCTGGGAAAGGAGTGGTGGAATGGAAAGGGGAAGGCACAAATTCTGCTGGGCAATATTTTGCTAAAATAATGGGGTCCCTTACATTGAAACGCTAAGGTAATTCCTCTATACAAGTGGTTTTATTTCTTTGCATATTATCCAGGATTGTAGTCATGATATTAACAGGTACTATAGTACAATAAAAATTACTTGATAGTTGACACTTCACAGTTCGGATTAGTTTCCACCAAGTGGAGCACTCTAACATCATGCCCAAACTGTTCACCATCGCCAAACTGCCACAACAATTGGTCAGTTCACTTCCAATTCATTCTCCAGCATTCTTGCTGGATGTGCTTGAATCCTGATTCTTGGGTCTGAAACTTTTATTTTGTTTTTCATGACACATGATAACCATACCAAAAACAGTGCATACACAAAATGATGTTAATGAAACACACATGTTTCATATGCAGCACTAACCAAATGCTACTGGATATTTCCATGCAAGATGCAATTCAGCATCACATACACAGTTGTCATAATTACAGAGATTGGCTTACATTACAGAAGTGTTGCATGAGATTCTGTGAAGTTGAATTTTTGGAGGCTGCAATTCATCTTTGTGACTGGAGCACCACAGTTATAAATATAACTGCTCAAATAAGGCTTTTGGCTTAATGCAAAGGTTAGAGTATGAGACTGACATGCAAAAGATTGTAGGTGCAAATCTCACCAACTGTAGCTTCTTTTTTAATTAATTTCTAAATCTAATCAAAACAGTTTGATTATTATTTTTATTCAATTAATTGGTTTAAATGCAATTTTTTTATTTCTAATTGATTGCTCTGTCATTTTCATCATCATATTGACTTTATTTGCTCTTTTTTCCTTCCTAGCATTCTTTCTTTGTTTGCAATCTGCCAGTGTTGCCTATAATGCCCTACCAAGTGCCAACGAGGACTGCTCATTAGTTGGTAATGTGGCAACTTGTGTAGTTAGTGTGAGGATAGTTTCAGGTAACCAATGATATCAAGAAATTAAAGTTTGCTTTTAGCACTGAAACTGAATTTTTTCTGTTGTGAGTTTGCTCATAGAGGCTAGCTTTAATTGCCATGAACAAAGTGATCATGATTTTAGTTCTGTCACAGATTGTCAACTACCATTTTCTCACACACATTGCACATCACAAAGTTGTGGTTAGCTTAGAACATGAGTTTAAATTCAGGGTTACAAAATGTGACATCTGCCACAGTTCAGTCATTGGTCACTTAAAATCAGTTGTTGACAGAGCATCACTGTATTATTTACTTATCAGTGTGAAAGATATGGAGAAATTGAGTTCTTACGCTCTGTGAGAAAGAAAAACAGAAGAGCTCCTACACAGCCTAACAAACAATATGCACTAACATTTTGATCTTTAGAAAGAGCAAATGCAAATGTGTTTGGACTCAAATAGGCCCTATTTTACAGATGACCACAACTAGTTGACCATATTTTGTAATTATACAATTTTGTAGCAACAGTTAGGTTTCTGATTTCATACACAACATTTTGTGATGCAGCACAACTACTCACCAGTTGTAAACAGTTCTTCCATTACCGCTGGGTAAATCCATTTTGACCAACTTTTCATAAGCATTCAACTCAAGACATGAAGTCAGTTGAACACTAATATCGCACAACAAGCAGTAATGTGAGCTGTCTGCACTTTTGTGTCTTGGTAGCGTAGCACACACTGTTCTGACATGTCACCTGCTGATGCGTACATCACAAACTGGGTGATCAACCAATTGGCTTATGAAGCCAGCACAATTTGGGACTTAATTCTCTCAATGACCATAAGGAGATAAACCATGACATGACATTTGGTTTCAGTGATTGTAGCTTATTTCCCTCACTACAAGCCATTCCTCCACCCACCTGCACACAAATGATAATAATCATATGGCACTGATGGCTGGAAGTCCCCACCTGGGGAAGTTCGGCCGCCGGGTTGCAAGTCTTTTCCGTTGACGCTACAGTGGGAAACTTGGGTGTCAATGACTATGATGAAATGATGATGAGGACAACGCAACAACCAGCACCAAGTGTAGAAAATCTCCTATCCAGCTGGGAACTGAACCTGGGCCCACTGCATGGCAGTCAAATGCACTGAATACTCAGTTAAGGAGGTGGACACTACACACAAAACCAATTTGACAGTGACACAAAACCATGTAAGTTTCAAGACTGGACCAATAAAAAAATAGAGAAACAATTAAGATGGTGGTTTTTGATGTGTTGGCAGAAGAGCCAACACCGTGTTGCTAGAGGAGGCCGAAATGCACGATTTTAAGCTCACGCAGATTGGCGTGAGGTCTGGAACAGTGAAGGGAATTAATAGTAGCAAATAAAGTACGTAGTTGATGTAATACTTAACTTTAATCCATAACTGGAGAACATCGCCCTTGACGGTACATGCTTCACAATATAACTGGTAATGGCGCCTTGCTAGGTCGTAGCAAATGACGTAGCTGAAGGCTATGCTAACTATCGTCTCGGCAAATGAGAGCGTATTTGTCAGTGTAGCTTCACTAGCAAAGTCGGCTGTACAACTGGGGCGAGTACTAGTAAGTCTCTCTAGACCTGCCGTGTGGTGGCTCTCGGTCTGCAATCACTGACAGTGGCGACACGCGGGTCCGACGTATACTAGCGGACCGCGGCCGATTTAAAGGCTACCACCTAGCAAGTGTGGTGTCTGGTGGTGACACCACAGTTTTAATGCTTCAAGTGTTCTACATGGTCTCCCCCCCACCTAAGCACAACAAACAAAATGTTCATACAGCCATGGAAAACTGTCAGAAAAGTCTTCCTTTGGGACTATGTTCAACCCATGCATCACATTGTCTTAAATATTGGTTATTTCATCAAATTATTGACCCTTCATGTGAATTTCTGCACTTTCACATTTAGTAGTATGGTCACATTGACTACACCAAGTCTCATCACCCATAATGATTTTGTCCATAAAAAATTGTCCTGGTTGCGCATTTTAATCAAATTGTAGCAGGCATCCATGGCTTCATTTTTGTTTGTCAGTCAGTATGTGTGGAACAAAATTCTTACACCATTACGGAGAATGTCTTGAACAGTTGATTTAGAGATTGTACTCCATTGCCATTTGTGACACAACTATGTTGATGCACTACAGTTGCACATCCACTGTTTAACACTGCCTGGTCACAAATGACTGTTCAAATGCATATCCATTGTTTACAGTTGATAGTTCAAGCTGCCTAGATAATCACTGTGGTGATGTTGCTTATATGCGAGCAATCCAGGAATAAAATCCATCTTCAGCACTTTTTGGATGGACAGTGTATCTTGAATGCTGGCTATGTTGGCTACTATATTTTTTAGCTCATTTCCACAGATTCCTACACACCACAATACCAAGCAGTACATTAAAAATATGTTAACAATGGGAATGAAGTGTCAGTGTCCTGGATTGCTTTTCTGTTGGGTCCATTGCAAGCGTCACTTAGAAGGCAGCAATGCAATGACAGATAATGAAGCTGTTCCCTTGATGTCAAATCAGCTGCTCCATTGTGTTCAGTATCATTTACAGCTGAGCTACTAACACTGAAAATTCCTCATGCTGGACTGCATCTATTCTCTTGAAGTATCACTGTGGGGCAGACTCTTACACCATATACAGTCAATTTGACGTCATATAACAGCTCTGTAACAATGGAACATATATCAGTTCTAACTGTTCACTAGTAACAAAGCAAAAAACATTTCATATTCAATTCACTGTGGCCAGAGGAACTGGAAATTTTCTCTCATAACATGAAGGAGCCACAATGCTCAACAAGCAGAGTCAATTCAAAAGCAACTTTCTTGTGCAACAACGTTAAAATGAGGCTGCACGTGATCTGCAGCTACCTTCTTTGTGCCTGGATGCTAAGCAATGACTTGGTGACTAGGAGCAAGGCAAGTCAGCCCATTGACAGTATTTCCTACCCCAGATGGTGACATCTGTTTGATATGCCATTTTACCTTATTTTGTATTTTCACTTGCTTCTTTAACAAATTAGTTAAATCTCTAGTGGTCCCCTGACATGGGTGGTTGGGTGATTTTGGTGAGGGGACCAAACAATGAGGACATCAGTCCCATTGGATTAGGGAAGGATAGGAAGTAAGTCGGCTGTGTCCTTTCAAAAGAGCCATCCTGGAATTTGCCTGAAGCCATTTAGGGAAATCATGGAAAATTTAAATGAAGATCGCCAGACACAGGTTTGAACTGCCATCCTCCTGAATGTGAGTCCAGTGTGCTAATAAATAACTGCACCACCTCACTCCATGCCCACAGACATACGAAAGCTGTTTGCACTTTACAATGTCCATGGGAGGATTATATTATTCACTTCCATTCAACTTGTTAGCACAGTTTCTCCATTATTGCATACTCATTTTTATACAGACAAGTTTTCTCACTTCCCTTCACTTTTCCTTTCGATGTCTGTCAGTCATTTTATGGCATGGTTAAATGACCAACAAAAGAAAACTGAAGGTTCCAAGAAAAACCAGTCAATGCCAGGAGATAAACAGCCAAAGAAATTAGACAAATTAAAAGAAATCAGCTGAAAGATTGAAAACACTGAAAACCAAAGAAGCAGAAAACATTTACTCAACATAAAACAAGGGACTATTACAAAACATTCAAACAATATAATCAAGGTATTCACACTAATGACAAAAAATAAAAATGGGAAAATGGCATACTATAATCGAAGCAATGCCCAGATTCTGATTGCCTATTTGAACACATCACTAAAATGTAAGGAAACAAAAGAAAAATATATAAGAAAATGTTATACCACCAAATTACAACATGTCCTAATCAACTGGTTGCAGAACCATGGAAGAATGCAAGTAAAAGAACCCTTTGAAACCTACATAAACACTTCATAGACATCTTGGATACAGAGAAAATGCTTGAAGAGTGGAACACAGCAACAATCCACTTACTACACAAAGAAGGTGAGAGATAGGTCCCAAGTAATTATTGGGGGATACAGCTATTTGATGTCCATGTAAGGTTTTATCTAGGATTACGTACACATACATTCAGGAACAAATCAACTAAGGACTTTAAGAATATCAACGTGAATTTTGGCCAGGAAGAAGCCGCCCTGACCAAATTATCAGTCTGAAGTGGATCTTGGTGCATCAAACAATTCAAAACAAGAGTTTAGTCATCATTGTTGTTAACTTCAAAAAGTAAAACAGTATTCATTTGAATCATTACTGAAAATCCTTAAGGAATTCAGTCTACATTGAAGCTTATAAACTTCATCAGAATCACCCTTAAGAATACCAGATCGAAAGCTCAATTTTTATGTAAACTGTCTGAACTGTTTGAAATCTGAACTGGCCATTGACAGGGGGATGGACTCTCTCCATTACCACTCCATTGCGGATTGGAGAAAAATCATGTGAGAATGGAATAAGAAATGTGAATCACACATCAAGTTAAAAAAATAGCAACTACCTTAATTGCTTAGTACTCACAAATGAATCTTGCACTACTGGAAAATAATGTGAAAGATGATAAAACTTCAAATTGAAGTGCTTGGGAAAAAGAAGGGAGAGCAAAAGTCAAACTGCAAATTTCTAAATTTAAGTGTACATTTCATTCCAAAAAATGGAAATAGTGCCAATCTCCAAGGTTAAAACACCATCTGACTGAACAATAACAAACCAATTGAGATTGTAAATACGTTCATTTATTTTGGGGAAATCATAAATCCAGACACAAACAAGAAAGCCACAATATGAAGTTGAACGACTAAATTTAAGTAACTAAAAGAAAACTCTTGACCAACTTCCACACATAAATCTTCAATGAATGCCAAATCCAAGAAATGTTACTATTACATTGTTAAACCTGAAGAAACAAATTCAAGTGAAACACTATTCAAGTTGGAGACAAAATCAACAACAGATGAACTCCAGAAAGCAGAGAGAAGAATCAGCCAAACCATCATCAACAAAAACACCAAATAAATGGACAATGGATAGTGCTGACCAATTAAACAATGTGTCAGTAAAGTGAGTCACTAATGGATACAATGTAAAAAAGGTAGATTTATCAATCAAGATTATCAGAAACTGGGTTAGCAAAATAGCTATTCAACTACTTTTGTAAAAGTAAAACCATAAAAAATTGGTTCAAAGAGATCCAGGATGATTTAGAAGAGTTAAATATAACAAAGCAACAAATTCACAGCATAAAAAGAGAGGCAAGTCTAATGGACACACACACACACACACACACACACACACACACACACACACACACACACACACACACACACACACACATATGCACACAGAAAACTTGTACTAAATACATTTAAACAAAATCAATACATAACATCTAGTGAAGAAAGGGCAGCCTAGTCAGAAAGAATGAAAAAGTTTTGGGAACAGAAAAGTAAGCTAAAAATTCAAATCTCTGCTTGTAGACTTGATGGTAGTGCTCCTATGTGGGTGCAAAAAAGTGAAAAACATTTTAATTGTGCATACCATTATAACTTCCACAGAATTTGCATACATAAAGATGCTTCACAATTCTTCGAGTGTCTCTTTGCAATCACAATAGTATTCCCCATGATAGAAAACAAGCATTTAATTACTCTAATTGCATCTTAAATCTATTTATGTTTCACTGTAGCATGTGAGCCCTTTGTGAAATCATTTCTTCCCCAGATATCAATGTTTAATGAAATGTGAATCCACCAAATAATTTCCTTTTGTTCAGTATTTTAATTTTGATTATTCCTCCCACTCTTGTTAAACATTTTAGTTTGTAACTAACTGCTGCTTCTAATATTTAGCCACTCATTCTTTTCTATGAAACTGTAAATGCATCTTTTCTGAAAAGCCAATGTACTTGTATTTATTGGGTTCTGAACTTCTAACTAAAGTTCAAGGTATTCTTCTCTTGTGGCACAGAGTTGATAAAATATATGGTAACTCCTTTCTTCTGGTGCCTGGAAGACAACACAAAATTTCTCCAACATGTAAGTGTGCATGCTTGCCCCTTGTATATGATATTGTTTTGTTTTGGCATTACCTATGGACTGGAAAACTGCGAAGATAAATTATTCATATAAAATAAGGCTTTGTTATTACTTTAGTCACTTAAGTAATTTAATTTACTTTAAATTTTGCCAGTACTCAATGAGAACAGCCCAACATTGCCAACAATTCCGATCTCTAGTAAGAATAAAATCCAATACAGAAAGTTACTGTAAATATTGTATTAATAAATGTGTTGACAGAGTGCATCATTCCATAAACCAGAATGAAAGCCAAGAATTCTTAACTATTTGCATATATAAAGAATCTATTTTACAGAGTTGAAATGAAATTAAATAATATTTAGTTGGTTTGTAACAGACAATTTCCAAGAATTGATAAAAATGTAAATTAACATATGAATGAAGCATGACATTAATGCTACTGAAAAACAGTATGTCATGAAAAAGTAAGGTTGTTGAGAATATTGTTCTGGACAAGTAACATTCTTAAACAAGTTCTTTGGTGTACAAAATGTAGTAAGACCTTTCATGAATTTCTAATACTATTTGATAATCACTACAAGACTGGACAGCAATCCTGAAAGGAAACTGTGTTTGTCTGGATAAAACAACAAAAAGTGTTAGCCTTGGCAGTAGTTGTTAAAGCTCAATAATTATTTTAAGCATTACATTAGATAGGAGTTCCTCCCTGAGTTTGGATGTATTTCCATGCAAATTGCTCCTAAAGGTGTTTTCAGCATAATAAAAAACACAGAAATAACAAGTACATACTATTACTATGTGCTTGTGCAAAACTATCCAATATCATATCACTATCACTTAAAACTTCTCTTTGGATAGCTGTGAGAAAGCATAATAAAAAAAAATTATATTACGTTCATTATAGGGCTTGAGGCAAGGACTTTCTTTTCCATCTATGTCTCCATTGATGAACTGCCAACAGCGGTAAAATAATGCATGGCATATTTAGATGACACAGTCTTCCCAGCACCACTCACCGGATACAATGACACTTTGATCACGCTGTTCACCGGAAAAAAAAATAATTTCATATTTAAAGACATCACATTAGTTCTGTCATATTAAATTATTTATATGAAGAGTCACATGTTTATTTAGTACATTATCTAAACACACTACCAAATTGTGCTACAAACTTCGAACACTCTAGCACTATACTCACTCCATTTTAAACAATTTAGTTCTTTGTACAATAAAATAGGAAAAGTTTTCAGTTTCTTTAAAATAATTCGAAATTTTACATTTTAATACATCACTCTCCAATCATAGTTATGATCACATCCCCAGCTCCAATTCTCTTGACATGCAAATATGAATTTAGAAGTGTGAACATAATCAAAAAGGACACCAAAGTTGTCTCCATCATCTGTGCTTCTCTTCAAAACGTTTTTCCACATGGCACCATATATCAATTGAGCTGTATGGTTTGGCACAGTTGCTCTAGTTAAATTCTTAAACTCCGCAAGCTGCCTCTAAAATAAGTACTGTTATGAAACAAACCCATCAATTTCATAACCTCAAATTTGAGTTGTTTAAGTCTATTCCAGCTTTTGTTGCTAGGTCATTTTTTGATACACACATAAATGAGACCTGACAGAACATAAAACACGATGAGTTGAGCAGGAATCTCTTCAGAATTACTACTGAGGTTGTGATCTTGGTACTGAACCACTAATTGTTTCCATAATTTTGGTAAAAAGGAAACTAAAGCATTCTTGGATTGAATGTCTAGCATCATAGAATGAATAGCACTGTTAAAATCCACTCACAGGCTTTCAATAGTGTAGTAAATAAAATCCCACTTCTGCCAGTGTCCCTTCTTAATAATGGTCAATTTATGGGCTCTTTATGCTATACCGTCTGGTCCCATGGCCCACCAAGTAGAGTTGGAGACATGGTAACTTACTTTTTCCACTGCAACTGTGAGCATCTACAACAAAATGCCTGAAAATTAAAGATTAATTCTCCTTAACTCATAGAATTATTAGTGAATGACAATGAACTGCATTGAATTTAGTAAATGCCATGGACAAGTCACAAAATCATTGAGCCTTCAGCAGTGTTATTAAGCTAGTTTGGGCAGTATATTTTTACATGGAAACTGCTGCTTTTTGCAGACATCAGTTGTGTTAATTGTTGTCTGAAAGATGCATTGCAACAAAACCAGTTTCACATCAGTGCTTGCACTGAAGGAGGCCTGTGATTCATTACCTCACTGTTGATAGTATCTTAGAGACAGAGTACATGCTTTGATAGGTACAGCTGTGTCCTTTTAAAGGGAACCATCCTGGATCCCCATCAGGTTGGATTAATGGAAGACATTGAATCAATTCAGAGGCATACTGCTAGATTGGTAGGTTCAATCAACATGCAAGTATTGCAGAAAAGCTTTGTGAACTCTGATGGCAATCCATGGAGGGAAGGTGACATTCTTTTTCTGAAACATTGTTGAGAAAATTTGGAGGGTTGGCATTTGCAGATGACTGCAGAATGATTCTACTGCCACCAATGTACATTTCCCATAAGGAGCACAAAGACAAAATGTGCAAAATTAGGGCTCATATGGAGGCATACAGACAGTCATTTTTCCCTCATTCTATTTGCGAGTGGAAGAAGAAAGGAAATAAATAGTAGTGGTACAAGGTATAATCCACCAAGTGCCATATTGTGGCTTGTAGAGTATGTGCATAGAAGCAGCTGCAGATTTGTGGTAGCCACTGAAAACCTAGCTGGCCACCAGTGGCTTTGAATCCACACCTTGTTCAGCATCACAGCAAGCTGTGGAGTTAATTGCACATCCCATAAATCATGTTCATGATAAAGGTAACAACATGATACAATGATAATGCAATAGGCAGACATTATAATTCATGAAAGATTCCTTTGAGATTGTATTAAATGTCTTTTCTGGAAAGTACCATGTGCATTCTATTAATTCAATGAATGTAGACATGAGAATCACTAATCATAAGGCTATTACATGAGCAATGATCACAAGTGTTAGTAAATCAACAATGATTCTGCAAGAAACTATCATGTGAGACTGTTTTCTTTGTGATATCTATAAGGTGTATTAGTGAGGCCCAGATTCATTCAGTCCATCTTGGCTACTGAAAATCTTGTGATAGATTTCTGCACAGTCACATAGAAAATACTATAGATTTTTATGAAATACACCACCTTGCAAAGAAAGCATACAAGGCTATAGAAGGAAATAAAATGAAACTTCACAGGTTGAGAGGGTGTGTGGTGTTATTTCAGTGATTCCAATACTGAGTCAAAGTCACAAATAACTTGGCAGTATGTGCCCACTCATCAATATGTCACTGCACCCCCTTCTGGTCTGGATGCATGCGCTGATTCAGTTGTGAAAGGTTTGAATGCCATTCTATCCTCTCCTGAGGTAAGTGGGCCCACAACTGCTGTAACTGGTCACGGATGTCCTGGATACTGGCAGTGGGGCAGAGTTGCCATACAAGATGGGCCAAACAGGTTCTATAAGGAATGGATACCAGGAATGTGCTGGCCAATGAAGTACCTAAACATCATGCTGATAGTTCATATACACATGTGCCATCATCCTGTTGAAAACTGGCAACACATGAGCACATAGGATGACTGTGATGTACTGTTGTGTCATCAGAGTTCCTTCAATCCCTACTAGCCATGATCTTACACCACACCCAGTGGCTCCCTACACCATCACACCAGGGGTAACATCAACATACCTCTACAAAGTACTGGAAGAATGGGACCTCTCACCAAATCCCCACCCATACTCACCAAGAATCAGTCATCTGGTGTAGAGCTGAACCATGATGCATCACTGAACACAATGCAATGCCATTCATCAGCAGCCCATGCTTCCCAGTCACAAACAAAGCCTTTTATGTTTTAGTGTCAATAGCAGCCTACACATGGAACAGAACTTTCCTGGTTCTGTATGCCACTGGTCTCTGGCCAATGGAGAAGGATTATGCAGAATGTTGTATTACAGGAATGTTTGTATGACAGGAATTATTTATGTAATGATTTAACAGATAATGTTTGTACCTTTCTCAAGCAACTAGCAAAAGATATAACTGTGTACAGGATATTGCATCAGTCTGTCTGCAATGATTAGGACTGGACCAATCACATACCTCTAACTGTTGAGAGGGCTGAAACCAGATTTATCAATAGTACCCTAAGGAAGTGCAGTTCACCCACAAAGGAAGGCACAAACAGAGCCCAATTTCTGTAGTCCTAAGGAAGTGCAGTTCACCCACAAAGGAAGCCACAAACAGAACCCAATTTCTGTAGTTCTTATCATCTGGGACCCTTGCCAAGGAAAGGGGAGGGGCCAAGAGGGGAGGGGAGACATGTTTCATAGAATAGCTGTGCAATTTGTCACGGGTTTGTTCACCAAGTGCTAAACCATCACATATATTCCAATTCCTATCAGAAAAAAAGAAGAAAAAAGAGGCACTGTGCATTGTAGAGAGCTTTGTTCACACATTCAAAGAACACCTACCCTAATACAAGGCAAAAAATACATTACTGCCTCCAGGAGTCATCTATCATACTCAACATTTTGATGTTTTTCATAGCAAGTGTACTAGACAGTTCAAGTTTTACTTCTGGAGGTGTTTGGGAGGGAGCTACAACACACAGAAAATATCAAAATATGAGTTCATTTTAGTAAAAGCCTTTAATATTCAATACTTAACTTGAATGCAGTTCATATCCAATGAATGAGTATATATACTTATGGTACTTTCGCAGAACACAATAACTGCGTATCACTTGGAACAATATTCAATGACAGCCAATATCACAGTCATTTAACTATAACTCTGGAACACAGTTCTGACTGATGATACTAGCCTGCTGCCAGATCTGAGCTATGAGGAAGCCGCTATAATAATCAGCTATCACAGAGTGGGCTAAGTGACACTGCGCTCTGACATAAGTAGACTTCCGGAGGCAGCGGCATATGTAACCTTGTGGGCATGTTTTCACCAATGTATCTCATTTGGGACTGTGTCTAGCAGCACCTGTCCTTAGCATGTGGTTCTGTCATGAGGTATCAACTTTAAACTGCGATTTCACTCTTCAGGTGACACCAAAACCATAATGCTAAATTGCAGAAAGTTAGGGTACCATTTCTTTTCTATCCAAGAAAGTTAAGGACATGTCTCAAGGAACTGAAATTTGCTCTCTTCTACATCTACAAACATACACCACAAGCTACCAAACAGTGCATAGAAGAGTGTACTTTGTACCATTATTAGTCATTCCCCTTCCTATTCCACTCACAAATGGATGAGAAAAAGAAACTACTGTCTATAGGCCTCCATATGAGCCCTAATTTTACTTATCTTTCCTACATGGCACTTACATAAAGTGTATGTCTGAAACAGTACAATAATTCCATACTGAGTCACAAATGCCAGTTCTCTAAGCTTTCTCAATACTGTTCCATGAAAAGAATGTCATCTCTTCAGGGATTTACATTTGAATTCATGAAGGACCTCCATAATACTCACTTGTTGATGAAACCTACTGTTTATAAATTTATCTGGAAGCCTCTCAATTGTTTCAATGTCTCCCTTTGAGCCAACTTGGTGAAGGTCCCAAACACTTTAGCAGTCATCAAGAAAGGATCAAACTAGTGTTCTATATGTGTTCCTCATTATAGATGAGCAATACTTTCCAAGTAGCAACATGATAAACTGACCTTCTGTGCTTGTTCCATTTTCACACTGCTTTGTAACATTATGCCAAGATATGTCACTGACACAGCAGTGTCAAGCAGCACACCACTAATAATACAGTCAAACATTGCAGGATTGTTTACCTACTCACCTGCATTAACTTACATTTTTCCACATTTAGAGGAAGCTGCAATTCATTATACCAAATATAAATTGATTCTAAATCATCCGCTTGCTTCCAATTAATATTGCACAACTGGGGTACTTCCGGGCTACTGAGTCTAGACCTTCTTGCAATGATTCTACAACTGTTATCTAGGAAACAGATGGCTGGTAAAAACATCCAGTGATTAAGTTCAGTTCACTTAGGATGGAGACAGTCAGACTCATTTTCAATCTCAATAGACAATATTTTTGCCGATTTCACTGAATGATTACCCACTCCTATGGTGTATGATCTGTCTTTTTGATATACATTCTATGCTTCACTAAATATTTCAGGGCTTTCTACTTTTGGTTTCAGTCAGCTCTCAGTTCTAAGAATAATCTGAGTGTGACAGCTTTCCTTGGGGACAGTAAATTCAGAAACTTTGCAATGAATGCTTTGTCAATTTACTGTTAAAATTTTTAACATCTGAAGTGTCTTTATTTTGTACACAATCCACTTTCACTCTCTGTCTATTGACTTGTGAGTGTTCATCAGAGGACCTTAGACTATCACATAGCCTAAAAATGCCATGTGCTTTCCACAAGTACTCTTTTATCACAGTAGCTACTTCCTCTGTGTAGGCTATCCCTGATGTACACAGTTGAGTCCTATAGTTTTCCAGTCCATAACCTAGATCCAGAAATCTGCAGCCAAGACAGTTGCAGAATTGACTGAGCCTCTGGTCAAGAGCCTCCACTCAGATCCAAACTGAACATAACGAATCAATTGTGCTTACTACTAACTGTAAGCTCTGCTTGCACCCTGTGAGCAAGGCCAGCAGTCTTCACCCCTTCCACCAGCTGCCCAACTGACAGGCTTCACTGGTGCTGAGATGAGCCACAACTATACGACGACTACACCTTATACCCCTGATGGCTGCAAGTAGGAAATCCTCCACAACTCCCCTGCCAGACATACTGAACTCAAATGAAGACCAACCACCTTCAGTCACAATCGTGATTTTATTTCAATGCACAATGCATTTTGAGCCGCGCGGGCTCCTCTTCAGGTGCTTTGACAGTCTATATTGATTATTTTTCAAGATTTTGGTTAATTCTGATCTGTTTCCAGTGGTGGATACATGGGTTTTGAAGCACAGTATGAGTGAACATGTTTATGTATATGTGATATATAATCTTTTTGTAAACAAGTCAAAACAAGTCAAATCTTCTTTTGACTTGTGTTTACAAAATGTGCTGTAGAATGAAAATGGTATATATGTACATAACATGTTAACTCATAATGTGCTTCAGAAACCATGTACCCACCATGGGAAACAGATCAGAACTAACCTACATCTGGAAAAATGATCAATTTAGAGGGCTTGAAATGCATCGTGCATTGATATAAAATCACAATTGTGACTCAAGAGAGTTGTTCTTTATTTTACAAAATTAAGACAGTTATGGAATAAACACTGACAGAAATTGATAAAAATAAGTAAAATGCTGAACTCATATTTAACTTCTTCCAGTTCTGGATTCTGTTTCCTTAAGTGGCTCCATAACGCTCCTAACATCGGTCTCCCAATAACTAGCAAACCCATCCCCCACGTGTGTGCCCAGATCCTGCTGAAGGAGCGCCCACTTACCCACTCACAGGGTGAAAGGGTGAGGCCAGAAGGCCAGTCACCACATTGACACACTGCCTTGAATGAGACAAACATCAAATAACCTGCCATTCCATCTGCGGCAAGCACGTTTCCCCCCCATGTCAGTTACATTTGAAGGTACCTAGGCAGCCAAGCCCATGGGTGAAATGGCACTTGAGGTGTCCCATGCAATGCACCAGTTTCTCTGCCACTGCTACACCTTGAGGTAGCAGCCTGCAGACAGCTGATTGTGGCTTCATCTCATCACAAAATGCTGCCAGCTCCACCTGTCTCCACAAAAGACATGCTCACTCCCTATCCAACCTACTACTACAATTTGAATGAAAGCAATAGGTAACAGAAGCCAAAATGAGCCCTGTTATCTTTTAGATATGGATTTGCAGTACCGAAGAAATTAAAACCACAAATGCAAGGTACTAGCAAACACTGAACATGTCACTGCCACTAATTCACACCACACTGGCAGACATTAATGAGTGATCTCTGCTCCTGGTAGTTCAGAAAGGATGCTGGTGCCTGTACTCTTACATTGAAACAACACATTCTTATGCACTTCTTATCACAATGTGGGAGAGAGAGAGTTTGTGTGTGTACATGTGTAACAGAGAATATTGTACAAAAGAACTCACTGTTCCAGTTTTGTATATGCTTCTTCTGCAACGGCAAATAGTGATGATCCAGGCCTCCCATAGCCTGACCCCAGTAGGCCCAGATGGTGTCAGTGCCATATATAGGGAGATCATCACACAGATTGACTGCAACCAGCACAATGCCTGAAAAGTAAATACCAGTTGCAGGCGCACATACAGGAGGCAGCACGGCAATGGGTGTATTCCAGTTACTGTGGACTATACCAGAAGTGGCTAAGATATTTAATGTTTTACAAATGGATCACTTCATTTATATAATAACTGTGATTTGCAGAATTTATACACATTACATTAAAATTCAACAACTCTAAAATGTTGCCCATTTATAAATATGTACTGACTACTTATGTGGCTAGGTTGTTTAATGAATAAATGTCAGATTAAATCCAAAGATTTGAATGTCTGATTGACATTCTGTGCTGGATTTTTCATTTATTCTGTTAAATCTTTGTGTGAAACATGCACAAGTTTCATCATTGTTTTCATTCCACATTTAACTATAGGGGCCCACAAAGTGTTCATGTAAGTCTATCACCATTTTATGCCTCAGCTTTCCTCTGATCTATCAGTATGACAATGTCTAAAAGTAGTAAATCACCACGATCTTTGAAAAAACCTCTTCAGCAATGAGTTTTATACATTTTACGCATCTACAGCACCAAACAAATTACCACCACAGAGAATCTATTTTCACAAGAATATCGATATAATTTCTCCTCTTTATGGAGTAATCTTTAATTGTGTACTTCACACCATGCTACATCAAAGTTGTAATTATTAACCACTTATGTCTGAAGGTGTGAGAAAAGTTAGTTTTTGTAACAGTTTTCATCACTGTTTGAATAACCTGCCACAAATCATCACACCTCAGCTGCAATACTGCTACACATGAGAAGTGAGTGCATAATCACTATGTGAATTTCATATCCTACCCTGCATGCTGTACTGAAACAGGTTTTCTCAATTTCATGATGAAAGTTGCCAAATACCTTAAGCACAGGCAACAATCAGCAGAAGGGCAACACCTGCCCCAAAACACACACACACACACACACACACACACACACACACACACACACACACAGTAATTCATCCCCTCAGTGACACACTATGTAGAGCCTCAACAGCAAGCCCACTATATGTATTGAACATCTTATTGTACCACACTACCTTTCATGCAGGCATTTTTAGCAGCTTCATTCTCCTCGATCCCACATGCCATGGCACTCAGCAGAATGACATGCTTTTCCCTGCCTCTTTAGATGGACTTTAATGACTTTGATCATGTGCAGCTGACTGTCTGCTGAGGAAATAAAATTTACAGTGTGAAGAGCACTTCTGAGTCTAGGAAAATAAGGAATTTCGTGTCAAAATTATACTTAAACTACTTTGGTGGTGACCACAAGATTAGATCTCATACTGCATCAAAACCAGTGAAACCAGTTCATAAGTATATCTTGAGAACACGTTCAATGAATAGCACAGAGCAGACAATAAGGTCCACTTTTCCTACACTAATCCCAAACTACAAAGTCATGCTGAAAAGTAATGTCTACAAATTTTTTGTTCAGTTCTCAACATTGGCTTAGGTATTACATGTCATGAGTATCACTCTGTCAAGTTTCCCCCTTATCTGACACAAGTTGTGACCCTCTGTCCTGAAAGGGCTCTGAATTTTAGTGTGTAACATGGCAGTGTATAAAATAAGTATGGCGGTGCATGAGAAACGGTATGCTGTAATCTAGTTTCTAACTGCAGAAAACTTCTTCCACACATGAAGCACCCTCTCCTTCAGCATGACAGTACCAGACAACTCACAAGTACATCTGCAACAATTCGATGCCTTGGATTTACTGTAATCAATCAACCTCCATACAGTCCAGTCCCAACTTGGCCCCAGCTGTTCTCATCTGTTTCCAAAACTTAAAGAACACCTTCAAGGACTTCACTTCAATAGTGATGATGCAGAGGTGACGTTGTGGCTCTGTCAAAAAATCCTACATTCTACAGTGACTATATCAACAAACTAGTCTCTCATTTGGAGGAATGTGTTTGTCACCAAGGTGACTACATTGAGAAAGTTTGTTTCATTTAAAAAAGCTTTTAAGAGTTTTTGCATAAAAAATTCAGAGGCATTACTTTTCAGCACACCCTTGTACAATGTAAGTGTTCTACTCCAGTGAAATTCTATGGAACATCTGTTTGAAAACTGAGTCTGAGATATGAGAAATTTTGTTTCTCAATAAATCTTTTATCATTATAGTCATGAACTTAGTAATTCTACCGTTGAAAAAATACAGCAGTATGATCTGCATCTAATGCCACAAGGTTTTGCTTATCACAAATCCCCAATGGCCTCATTGTTCATAGTTTATTCTTCAACAATCAGCAGGGAGCAACAATATGGGATGCTGATTACAGGGGTTGACAGTTGACTGCAGACATACACACACTTTACAATTTACTAGACGGTAAATGGAAACTTATAAACCTCAACACAAAAGCTGAGCATTAAAATGGACTTATATGCCCCTACATTGGCAGCCTAATCCCCAAGGGTAAATGGCAACTACAACTTCAGATGCGATGGACAACATGAGTTGTAGACCATGCAGCTATAGCAAAGCCACAACCAAATAATAGCGACATGAAATGAAAGCACCATCAGCAGTCTACTTTCCATTACCTGTGGCTATAATGTTTCAGTGCATTCTGTGGCTTCATACCCGACGCCTCCAAATACGTCACGTGCGGAAAAATGTGTGCCCCTCATCAAAATTTTGAACAGAAAATTAATGTAATGTTTGAACCGCAAAACCACATCACTCATTTTGAGATTCAAATATTAATGAGGAAACACTAACTTAATTATTGATATTTATTTTATGGGCATAAGGGCATGGTCCAAGGAATTTTGTCTTCCAAAGCTAGATAAATCATCAAAGGCTTTAACAACTTAAAGCAGTCACAGACTAATAAGCTCAGCAAGCTGAACTGTAACTGCTTTATGAATCATTAAAGCTACAGATGATGTCTCCAGCATTGGAAGACGGAACATTAGGCAGAGAATTATGCCTTGGACCATGGCCTTATGTGCATAAAACAAATATCAGCAACTGCACAAATACTGGCCATGAAATCCTGCATTCTATGAATGCACTTATTGTCAGGTGCACTTGATGAGCCCACATTCCAAGGCTTGAGAAAAGATGCAACACAGTGAAGTCAGCAAGGAACACTGTACAGGAAACTGAACTCTGCAGTCATCTCACTGACTGCTGGTGTGCAAGACTGAAGGACAAAAGTAACTTTTGCGTAATGTGTTCCTGCAAACGAACATAGCTTGATGAAACTTGGACTGTACATAGGAAGAACTACTACAGTATAGCATAGTATAGAAGGTAACCAAAAGAAATATGCAATGAGATGGACAGAAATAACTCTTTTATTCAAAGATAATAATTACCCTGAAGGCACTGGGATCCATGACGGTCCCCTGGATATAACAATAGACATGACACGATTCTTAATAGGATGTGTGGTGTGGTGTGTGGTCACCACAATGTGCATGTGCACATGTTGCAGTAAGTCTCCCCAACACATCCCACACATTCTCAATGACATTCAAGTCAGAGGAATGGGCAGGCCAGTCCATTTGCCAAATACTTGCTCATTTCAGGAGCTCCCCCACCTGCCGTGTTCATTGTGGTCATGCACTGTCATCCACAGGAATGAAGTCAGGAAGTTGAGTGTCACAATAATGTCGACCGGTGAGTGTACCGTGTTCAGAGATTTGGAGAGCTCAGTACACCCAGCAACATTACAACTCTCCACACGTTAACACCTGGACCACCAAAACTATCATGTTCAACAACATTCCTTGGTGCATCATGTGTTTCCACCTTCTGCCGCATGAGAGTATGTCCATCATTGTCAAACATGATCATTTTGGTGGTCCTGGTAGTACGGTGTGGGGAGACATAATGTTGTATAGGTGTACTTTCCTCCAAATCTTTGAACATGGTACACTCACCAGTCAGTGTCATTGTCATACTGTAGCCCTTCCCCACGTGCACCTTTTCAAGGGTGTGTTTGATACTTACTTCATTTTTATGGATGACAAAGTGCTACCACATTGAACTGCACAGTTGAAGGAGCTCTCGGAACGAGAGGATATTTGGCAAATGGACTCACCTGCCTGCTCTCCCATCTTAAATCCCATCAAGCAAGGGTGAGATGCATTAGGGAGCCATACTGCAGCACATCAATGTGCACCAATGACTGTCCGGCAGTTGTCATCGGCACTGGTCAAGGAATGGAATGCCTAACACACAAACCCTTTATCAAACTTTTAGCCAAAACGGGACCATGTCTTGGAGCACGTATCCATCGTGATCACACACTCTATTAAGAACCGTGTCCTGCCTTTTGCAGTGCCCAGGGGACCACCATAAATTGCAGTGATATCACTGTAATTAAATATAAGTGTCATTTCCATTTGTCTCATTGCATATTTCTTCCAGTTACCTTCTGTACAATACTGTAGTAGTACTTCCTATGTACAGTCCAAGTTTCATCAAGCTACACTACTTGGCAGTGGCAAGCTATGAGCATCCTTAAGTTCTGAGTACCTATGTACATTTTCAGATCCCCAAGAGACAGCATTTTAGAAGCTCTGACCTCTGCCACAGAACATCACAAAGCCAATTTCTAATAATCTGCTGCAGAGAGAGAACTGTAAGAAGGTGGGCAGCTGTCCCAGGAAACCCCATTTATGGAGCTATTTAATGATATTATGCCACAAACATTCTATGAAAATATAATGTAATTGGACAGACAAAGCCTACTCACCAAACTATGACTGGAGAACACATGTTCAAAGGTATTAAGGTTTGTGAACTTTCAGAGCTAGACGCTCCTTTTCTGGCAGAAAGGTTGAAGGGGAAGGAAGAGGGAATTTGAAGTTTGGAAAAGTCATCCAGGAATCTGAGTCAGGGGAGACTTTTCATATTTTTTTTATATTTTTGTTGATATATTACCACCCGCATTCTGTTGTACACCTTTTTAGGTTGGTGTCTGTGTAGAATGTAGAAAAGCTTGTTGTACTTCCACATCCAGCAGAGTGTGGATGTCCAGGGTGGAGTGATACCTCCTGAACCTACACTGGAAATAATAAAGGAAGTTTCTAGGCTCTTGGATGCAAGTTAGAAGCTTAGTGACTGTGGGTTTCAGCATCTTTCCTACATAGCTTGTGAGGAATACACTATGGCAATTATTGTGCACAGTATGGAGCTACACTGGTATCAGGAGAGACATTTATTTGCCTCATGTCACTTAAATCTTGTTAACAACAGCTTGGAGCATTCCTTTCACCGGCTTTTTAAGATTCCTTAACACACTGTATTGGGTTAGTCATTAACAGGCACAGTTGTCTGGGCCTGAAGCAAAGCAGAATCCAGTTCCCATATTCTTGTGTTTTTGTAATTTCAAGTTTGATTGCCCCAATCAGTTGTTAATGGCAATAGAAATTTAGATCTTTATTTTCAGATTGGCAATCAAAGTTAAGAACTCTAACACTGTCTAGGCATTATCTTCAGTATGATGTCCCCTCCCCACCACCTTTAATTAATTATTTTTAATTAGAGATGGGGCCCCTCCAAGCCCGCACCAACGTGGTGACCAAACCAAAAGTTCTACTGTCACCTCCATAAACAAGTTAGTTATCTAGTAAGTGGATCACAGGATGCTGGGCTGTGATGTTGTCCGTGCGTCTGGGTAAGGCTACGCATTAACACAGTCCATCAGGTGATAGATAGTGGACGAAATGCGAGTGAGGGTAGCGATTTGAAGAGCAGAGGGAAAAAAGTGCCATGGCTCGTGCCGTGGGAAAAAAACCTCTGCGATAGTGGGATGGGTAGTAAGAGCAGTAGTGGCTTACTAGCTGCGATAGCTCATGCAAGGTTGGATTTGTTAGTATAGGTATCATGTATCATTATCGTGACAAGCGATGGCGATGTGTCCCAGTTGCTGCAGCTGCTACATTCCTGGAACAATCGAGATCGTTATACAGTAGTGGGAGATCGGCCATAGATCATCTCACTGTGTGGGGGATGTGTGGAGCTTGTTTGCATGCAGTGTACGGTACGGCTTCTCTGTGTGGTGCCAGTTATTCGACAGTGTATTTCAGCTGGATATCCAGTAATAGCGTCTGATTAACAGGGGCTCGCCTGTGCCGTTATGTTTGTGTATGCTTGGCCATAGATGTTATGTCCTTACAAGTATGTCTTTTGGTCTTTTATGTTTCCATCTAGTTCCCCAGATTCAGAATAAAAGGGTTCTGCGAATGTCTGGAGTTTCTGTATAGTCTTGTGGTGAGCTTGTGGATTACCTCCGTGAGAGTCTCAAGTCGGTATTCCCGGTGAAGGTCCGCGATGCGTGTGTATCGTGGAGCATTGCTTATGATTTTTAGTACTTTGTTTTGTATGAGCTGCAGACGGCGCAGGTGTGTAGGCGCAGCGTATCCCCAGACAGGAGCTGCGTACGTCATCAGGGGTCGGATAAGTGTCATGTACATGGACCTCGACACCCTTCTGTTCAGTGTGCTACGCCTGTTGAGCATAGGATAGAGCTGTTTGAGCCTCGCGCTAGCTCGGTTGGTCATGTGTTGTATGTGGTCCCCCCAGAGTAATTTCCGGTCGAGCCAGACACCGAGGTATTTGACTTTCTCGCGGAAACGTATTGGACGTGCATGTAGAGTTATTGGTCTGCAGTAGCGGTGTTTGCGCAGTTGCTTCGGTCTTCTAGTGAACAGAACGGCTTCGCACTTGTCGACGTTTACTCTAACACGCCATTTCTCCAACCAAGGCTCGGCCACTCTGAGTGCAGTCTGTAGGCGTGACGTAATGTTTGATGGTTTCCAATCTTGCGCAAGGATGGCTGTGTCATCCGCGTAGATTGCCATCATTGTGTTGTGTGTGGTTGGGAGATCGTTTATGTAGAGGTTAAGCAGTAGCGGCCCTAGGATGCTTCCCTGGGGTACTCCCGCGTGTATACTGTGTCGTGTTGATTGTTTTCCCTGCACGTCAGTGTTGAAACTCCTGTCTGTGAGGTATGAGTGTATTAGACGCAGCAGCCCGTCGGGGAATCCCGCGTCGCTGAGTTTGCGGATGAGGCCGTTGTGCCATAGACGGTCGAAAGCCTTTTCGATGTCCAGGAACACTGCCCCTGTAGCTTTGTTTATGTTGAAGCCATATGTTATATGTTCAACGACCCGTAGGAGTTGTTGTGTTGTGGAGTGGTGATTCCTGAAGCCGAATTGCTCCGGTCTCAGGATGTCATTTGTTATGCAGTGTCTAGTGATGCGTTTGAGAATCACCTTCTCAACAATCTTACTGAGCGAGCTCAGAAGGCTGATGGGTCGGTAATTTGGTGGGAGGCTGTGGTCTTTCCCCGGCTTCCTGAACATCAGGACCTTGGCCGTCTTCCAAAAGGCGGGGAAGTGTTGGTGTTTTAGTATGGCATTCGTTATGTTTGTTAGGTACTCAGATGCTTTATCCGTGAACTCCTGGAGGACACGGTTTTGAATGCCATCATGACCAGGGGCTTTCCTAGCAGCGGAATGCATTATAGCCCAGGAGACTACGGCTGTGCTAGCACGTCGAATGTCGTCGCGCGATGGTTGGGCTAGAATGCGTGTAACCTCTTGGTCAGTAGCAAGTGTGAACACTGGATCTGATGGTACCAGGTTCGGTGTGAATGACGCTGCGAGTGTTCGGGCCATTAGTTCTGCTTTCTCTTCCGCTGAGTATGCAGGTCCGTCAGGCCCTTGAAGCGTTGGGGTGTATATTTTCTCCCTGGTGAAGTGTCGGGCTAGTTGCCACACGCCAGGTCGTGCGGTGTCCAGCCCTTCGAGTTTTTGATTCCACTGTTGTGTTCTATGTGTTTGTATTTTATCGTGTATGATGCCCTGTAGTCTGTTAATGTGCCGTTTGAAGTACGGACGCCGGGTGCGCTGCCATTGTCTCCTGAGGCGATTCCTCATTGAGATTAGGCCCAGGATTTCCTGGGGCAGGGCCGCACTGCGTTGTTGTGAGGTGCGATCAGGTATGGTGCCTGCCATTGCGTCCCGGACGGCGTTAGTGAGGGTTTCTACTGCCTCGTCAATTTGTGCTGTTTCGATAATTTCGTGTATAGGTGGGATGTGGCTATCAAGCGTTTGCTTGAACAATGTCCAATTCGCACGCCCGTAGTCCAACATCTTGCGTTGTTCCGTGTGCTGCAGTGTTTCCTCAATGTATAGTATTACAGGTTGGTGGTTTGAGGGCAGATCGTTTTCAACGGCAACGTTGAGTGTCGCTGTAATGCCCTTGATTAGGGCCATGTCTATCACGTCTGGCCTGTGTCCCCTCTGATAGGGAATGTGCGTCGGTTCAGTCGGCGCTAGTATAATGTAGTTTCTGCCTAGCGAATGTTCGTACAGTTTTTTGCCGTTGGGATTTCGTATGCGTGAATTCCATTCTGGGTGTTTTGCGTTCAGATCTCCAGCGACTATTACTCGCGGTGAAATGTTGAGTAATGTGCTGATATCGCGTGTTGAGATGCCTACAGGGCTGTTGTATACCGATATCAGTGTGGTGTAGGCTCCGTTGAACTTGACTCTGGCGGCCGTAGCCTCGATTTTTTCCAGTTCAGGGAGCTCTATGTTTGTGTGCTCAATGTCTTTGTGTATGACGATTGCAGTTCCACCTGCCACGGCGTCGCCCGGTCGGTCGGTACGATAGACACAATAGCCAGGAAAGTTTAATTGTTTGTGCGGTTTAAGTTTAGTCTCGCTCAGTAGCGCGACAAGGATTCCCTTGCGCTCCATGGACGCGGCAAATTCTGCCCTTTTGTTGTGGATCGAGTCTGCATTCCAGAACAGGATCTGTGATAGTGTATGCGGGTCTGCATTATGGGCCGGGTGTGGCATATTATTCATGTAAGAGTGTGAAAGTGTGTTGTGATGGCAGCGTGTATGACAGCCCAGTATTGCCCGGGTTCGGCGCTCATGAGCTGGGTGATGAGTGTAGTGACGGCCGTCAGCACCTTGGTAAGCATTTGAACGGCCGTGTGTCGGGGGAATAGTGTTTCCAGTATTCCCCCAGGTGGTGTGTTGGTGTTGGGTGTGGCAGCCTGAGGTGCTGTTGTGGAGTTAGCGGCCGCTTGTGCGGGTATTGGTGTGTTGTTAGGAGCGGCATTTGTGCTTTGTGACAGAGGTTGTGGCGCCTGTGTTACATCTGTGGTGAGGGGGATGGTAGTGTGAGTTACAGTCTCAGTGTCTTGTTGACTGTTTTCCTGTGTGTTGCTGTTCTGTTGTTGCTGTGTGGCCTGTTGTGGTGATTTCGTGTTCCCCGCCCTGTGTTTGCGTGTACGTCTATTCCTCCTCTGGGCTTGGGGTTCGGGGGGTTCTTGTGTGGGTGTGTTTTCCTGTATACGGTGCGTTTCTTCGCGGCACGTGATTTCCGGGAGTGGGGTCGTGTTGTTTGGGGGCATAGGTGTTGGTACCGACGCTTGTTGGGTTTCAGGTGTTGCCTGTGGCTGTTGTGTGGCTGTTGCAGCGGTTGTTTCACGTGTGTGTGTAGGGCGCTGAGGTTTCGCAGCCTGTGCCGTTCCGCCAGGGCGTGCAACCGTGGCAAACGTTACGCCGTTCCTTACTGGGTTCGGCGCTGGCCTTTGGCGTGGTATGTCGTACAGTACCCTGCTCATGTCTTGTTTTCGCTTCAGCGCCTGTTTGTATGGGTTGCACTGTCTGAAGTTTGCCGCATGGGGCCCACCGCAGTTGGCACAGCGTCGCTGGTTTGACTGTGCTTGTGTGCAAGTGTTGGATCTGTGATTGCCAGCGCATCCGCGGCAGCGAGTTGCCAGGCCGCAGCGGAGGGCCGAGTGGCCGAACCGCTGGCAGTTGTTGCATTGTTGGGGGACGTTGGGTGGTTCGTAAAGTTCTACACGTACGTCCATCCGCAGAAAGCTCTTTGTATGCAGGATGGCGCGGGAATCAGCCGTGTCGGCTAACTCAACCATGTAGTGTGGTAACGGGCGTGTGTACGGAACTGCCGGCCGCGGTGGTCTAGCGGTTAAGGCTGTGGCGAAATAAATAAAAAACATTTTACATTTTAAATTCCACGTCATTGTTGATTTAATCAGAGTTCTCACCTTAGACGTAGAATTAGTCCTTCTGCCACAATATTAATTCACTAGTCGCCATCGATGTTCTTCTCTTTGCTGACCGTGTGTACCATCATGAGTCGGCATCGGTTCACTTCACGAAGACGGTGGAAACCAAGGAATACTATGCTACGTCGCTATAAATAATTTTCGTAACACTTCGATACTTTGCACTATTTTTTTATTCACAACACAATAAGACTTGCTGTGCTCGTCGCACAAACCATAATTACCAACCATATGGCTGCCTTTCCGCACAGTCCAAAAATCACGTCCATCCTCCACAAGGCAACAATCGAAAGTGTCCCTTAGCTCCTTGGAGTATCAAACAAAAGAGAATCCAATGTGAACTTTACAAAGATTATAATATACATGCCTCTCAATTTATCTTTGGCGCAGCTTTTAAGATATTGTATGTCTCTGCATAGGAATGTGTCATTACAACTGCCCCCCCTACTGTATACTGTCACTAGAAAATTTTATTTGATTGACAGGATACAGTAGTCGACCTTGCAATTGATAGGTTTGGGGGTCTTTTATTTACACACTTCATTTTTATTGTCTCATTTTCATGGCACTGTGAATTCTTTGGTATTTCTGAGTGTGTGTCAGTTTTTTGGTATACTTATGCTAATATTTACAAACCTTAATCCTAATATACAAAGTTCTGGTTAATACTGAGAAAATGACATCATGTAGTAAAGTTTGTACAATAAAATATGCACTGAATACAACGTTACATACAAATGTTTCCTTCCTCATCAGAGGTGAAAATTAAGTCCTTGTATTGCTTTCTGTATTTATTCTGGGGCGACGAGCTTTGTTCGCTAGCCCGTGTTGAATATGAGCGGGTGATACGCGCGCCTGATTGTTTGGTCGTCCGTTAGCGGGCGACGTTGGTTGAATGCGCGCGCCAGTGCACTGAATATACACCGACGTGCGGGTACCGTCGAGACTTCCGAACCTCAGTATGCGTGTTGCTTTTTGTAGTTCCTTCCAGTACTTAGACTGGATACGACGAGGTACATTGGAATATGTGCCCCGAAGAACACACCACACTATGTGCGAGGCAGAGGACGATCCCGTCGATTCAGCTCCTGTTAAGAAGCGTACCATGTCAAACTTGTTTGGCATTGTCCTTTCCTACTGTGACGCCATGGGTCGTTTGACGATACAAGCTTCAATTTTCGATGTCACTTGTTTAGGCTCGCTGACACTTGCAACGTAGCACTACTTTGCACAATTTTAATTTCTACACACACCACTTTAACCGCGAGTATTGCGATCGAAACTTCCTTTTCACTACACTTTTTTTTTTCTTCGCATTAACCCCTTTTACCTATTGTACTGAGATTCATTCCCCTCAATACTTCTGGTCAATGCACATAATTTGTAAGTCACGGGACTTGGCATGAAATACAAAATACATCACATACAAAGGAATAACATATAATACATACAATACATTGTTTACATTAACTACAGGAAAAAACTATCGACTAAAATTGAAAAAAATTTTTGACCACTCATAGTGGCTTCTTCGTCTTGGATTTTACTGACACACACACTCGCCTTTTTCCATTAATCTGTTAGAAGGAACAAGTCCTTTGTTTTCCTTCTTGAACTCGAGTATAAGTTAAGGTTTACCTCCGTTACGTATTCTTCATACGCAACGACATGCATCAGCATGCAGAGAATACAGCTGTAGCCGCTCCACTGAAGCTTGGGAAGGGAATTTTCTACCTTCTACTTAGGGTAGTGGCAACGACTACGTGTACGCTACGGTTTTTTGCGTACAAAATCTGAAAATGCACGAAATAATCATTTATATACAGCATAACCCTAATATGTACAGTGTTTTGTGCTTAAGCACGTTCTGGTGTGCTTGTAAATCATTACCTCTAATAAAATTTCCTACATTAACATAGACATATAAACATACAATCTTGAAGTTCAGGATGTAGCTACTATTAATATGTACAGTGTTTCATAATAGCGACACGCCCTTGTGTGCGTGTATCATTTTCAATTAAAGTGCGCTTATAGGCGTCTTGTGTTATCATGGGAGAAAAAATAGACATTTTAATGCATCGGTTGTCATGAAAATCTATGTACACGAATAATCACACTTTCATAGCTTCAGTGCAGCATGAAATTCTGTATGACTTTTTTTTTTCATAGTTTATTTTATAGACGATTCCTTTGCTTACAGGTTGTCGATCACACTACTTACCTGTTTCTCGTATAGCGGCGATGTCATTTTCATTCATCGTGACCGTAAATCGTTATATGTATGAAAAATATAATTTTTACATGATTTATCCTTTCATGTTTCAAGTGGGTAAAGTAATTCATACCTTCCTTCTGCATACATGAGTGAAGCATCGCTAATGTTGCACTTTGTATCAGGTTTTTCGTATTTTCTCGTAAACTCGTAGAGTCTTACGGTTTTAATTAAGTTGTTTCTTAATGTTAGTTATACATGTTTATAAGAGGTTGTCTTAGAGTTTAATTTTCCTTATACACTTCTACGTTGTTTAAGTTCCGTACATGTACAGAGCTTCTTTCGCCTTTCACACATTCATACATACGTTTATACACAAAAAAATATCTACCACTATAATATACACTTTGCTGGTGGGGCCCTTTTTCGGTACCCTGCACCATTCCTTCAATATTCCAAAATAATTCAGGGTGTGCTGAGCATCGTCCCTTATACTAATAATACTTACAACTAAATATTTCTTCTTACATACATAACTGCCATACAGTCCATTAATATGCAACATTCCCTATTTTCCTCCTTTACACTTTAGCTTTCGTACATGTACCCTCGTGTATAGCTTATATATTCTACAAAGTTGTTTGCTGAGTGCTTCAGGTGTTTCCTAACGTTAATGTGTGTCTCTCTCTCTATAAACCCTAGGTACTTGTTTTGAGAGCGATTCAGTTCATTACTCACGCTGCATAGGTCTGTTTATTATTACCCTATTTTAAAGCTTGTGTCACTCTTTTCCTTAGTCACAAAAATTCCCGCGTTTACCTTGTTGTTCATTCTGAAAATCGCTAGCTACTGTGTAATGTAAATGTATGCGTTATCTGTTTGATTTCCTCTTTGCTGCTTTTTCCCTATATGTAATTGTGTGCTGTTCTCGTGTACATAGCCTTTCTTCCTGTTATTTATCTGCATTATTTATTTATTTATTTATTTTTCTATTTTCTTTCTCCTTCCGTACAAGCTAAGATTTTACTCAGTATAATATAATATTACAATACCGTCCATGACCAGTATGTACTTGTATGTTCACTTTTATTACGTAATACCAGCTTATAATTAAATTTTCTAAGTTACTATTTACAAGACTTGTGTACCCTTTCCTTTCTTGTTTTTGAATGACTTTCGTCTCTGTGTCTCATAGTAAGAGTGGTCTCAAAACTTTTAAACTTTCCGCGCATGCGCGCTTACGTACCACGACTGGACTGTAGGTGCGGGGAAAACTCTGCATTGTTGGTGAACATTATTCGTGATAGCCACCATCGTGTAATAGTCACGTGACACCTGGACTCGACCGCGCATGCGCCTTTGCGCTTTGTATACGCTCAGCTGATCGGACATGGAAGGGGGGAAGATTTCTCCCCGGCTCGCTGCCTACAGCGCGGCCAATGACCTCGTCTTGACATGCAGCTATCGCGTGCTCATGAGCTGAGCGTTGGATTGCAACTTCGACGTGTGGTTTGTTGCTCGTCTCAAGCGAACAAACTCTGACCTTCGCGCTAATTTGTCTTTGTTCCCCTCTCTTAAATAACTGAGTTAGACTACAAAAGTACCGTATGGTTTATCTTATAGTGTTAAGACTCACAGTAACACATGTTTCATTAGGTTTGGTTAAATATGCGTTTTTAAGCTGGTATATGCCCCCAGTTGTTCGCAAGTTTCTTAGGTTAATGACAGCAATTTTACTATGTGATCCAAGGTTGCACAATTTCAATTTTGCTAAAGTAACATATAACCTTTAATGAAAAAATTCCTTGATGTCCTTGTGGGGGTATAACCCTTTCACCTTGCCCGTTCGTGTGTTACCTAACAGATAACATCCTGGGTGAGGTTTGTCTATTATAATGAAAGGGCCATCATACAACAACTGCCACTTTTTGTTTAATGCCTTAATTTTAGAGGATTTTGGGTGGGTACGTAATAGTACTTCCTGTCCAATGTTAAATTCTGTAACCTTTCTTATCTTTTTGTTGAACTGCTTTCTCCTTATTTCTGCTTGTTCTTCCATCTGTAGTAACGCTTGACGTACCTTTTCGCCTAGTGTTACTTCCTTTGTGACTAATTTAGGTAAAGGTTTAGCCCATTCGTCGAGTTCTGTGCCTTGAAACATTAACTCTGTAGGTGTAAAGCCTGTTGAAGTATGAATTAAATTATTTACAATATGCTGAAATGGAGCTATGTATTCTACCCATTTTGTCTGTTTATTTGGTACATAAGTTCTTATAAAGCGATTAAATTCTTTAAAATTCTCTCAATCGGGCTCGATTCTGGGTGAAATTTGGATACCAATATATGTTTTATGTTTTGAGATTCGAGAAATGTTTTCCATTTATTACTAGTGAAGTTTGTTGCATTATCAGTTAATATAATTTTCGGTTTTCCCACTAGTGGTATGTAGTCTTCTATCATGCGTTTGATTATTGATCCCGACAGTACTGCTTTTATAGCATACATTTTTAAATACTTTGTGAAGACATCATAAAATGCGATCACATATCTAACTCCTCCCCTAGCTCGTGGATATGGTCCTGCTGCGTCCACGGAAACTAGTTCTCTTGGTCTAGTTGGAATGATAGGGTGTAATACGTCCAAACAAGATCTATTAAGATGTTTAACCTTCTGACATATTGTACACTTTTTTATTATTTGTTCAATCCTGCGTCTGAGATTCGGGAAGTAACAATACGTTGATATTTTCGCTGTACATTTTGATACCCCATAGTGTCCCCATACTCTGTGTGTGTGTCTTATCAAATTGTCTATGTATTCTTCCGGGATGCAGACACACCAGGTGTTGGATTGTGGATTGCGCCTGTAGAAAAGAACATCGTTTGACATTGTGTAATATTGTTTCAATGTACTATTGTCATCTGCCTGCAGTTTTTGCATAACTTGTCTCCATCTATTGTCTTCCTTTTGTAGTTTGCTCATGTCCTTACACATCTTTCTGTAATATGGTTGAAATGTGCCATCATGCATCAGAAAAACTCTAAAATCGGAAGTCTGTTCGATCAATTCATTGAACTCGCTCAAGCCTTGTGGCAAGCGCGATAATGCGTCGGCAATTACATTCTGTTCACCCTTGATATAAACTATCTCGAAATCAAATTCCTGGAGGAATAAACACCAACGTGCAATCCGTTTGTGCAACAATTTGCATGTGAGTAAAAACGATAGTGCTTGATGGTCACAAAACACTCGTGTATGCCTTCCCCAGAGATAGTATTGGAACTTGCGGAAAGCCCACACTACAGCTAACGCTTCAAGTTCAGTTGCCGAATAGGCTCTTTCGCATTCCGTTAACGTTCTACTGGCAAAACTAATTATGTTTACTTTCTGTTCTCCATTGTCATTTACTAATTGGAACAGACAAGAGCCTAATCCCTGACATGATGCGTCCGTGCTCAAACAAAAGTTGTAGTTCATGTTAGGATGCTTCAAAATGGGTGCGTTTATGAGTGCCTGTTTGATTTTTACGAAATCTTCCTCACATTTTACTGTCCACAACCATGTGTGGTTTTTCCTTAAAAGGTTGAGTAGGGAATCACTATTCAGTAACTGTTTGGGCATGAATTTTCGAAAAAATGACGTGAGCCCCAGAAACGCTTTCAACTGTTTACGTGTTTGTGGTGAGGGGAAATATTCTATGGCATCAAGCTTTTTTGGATCTGGTAAAATTCCGCCTGGTGAAATAATGTGGCCTAAAATTTTTATTTGATCCCTTCCGAATTCGGACTTCTTAAAATTTGCTGTGACGTCATATTCTCGGAACTTTTGGAACACCTTGTGTACCAATTCTACATGCTCTTGCCAGGTGTCCGTGGCTAACAAGAGATCGTCTACATACAACGTCACTTTGCTAATCAGTTCTGGACCCAATACTCTGTCTAAAGCCTCTATAAACACCCCAGCACTCACGTTGAGTCCAAATGGCAGTACTTGGAATTGATAGCTTCTGCCAGCATGAATGAACGCAGTATATTTTCTGCTATCACTATGTAGGGCTATTTGCCAATACGAAGCCTTCATGTCAACGGATGTTAAATACTTCACTCCATGAAATTTAAGCAATTGCTCATCTAAGTTCTCCGGCCTAGTGCGTATTGGTACGATGATCTTATTAATTTCCCGCGCATCAAGTACTAATCTGACTGATCCGTCAGGTTTGCTAACAGCTAGGATGGGACTGCAGTACGGTGAATGTGAAGGTTCTATCACCTTCCACAGAACCATTCTATCTATTTCTTTGCGAACCGCTTCCTTCTTTGCCCATGGTATCGCATATGATTTATGGCAGTACGTTTTATGTGGGTAGACTTCCATTTTGTATTCATGCGTTTTGATTATTGTTGGCTGTTTTCTAAAAATGTCGCGGTATTCATAAATAAGATCTGCTAGTTCATTTTGTTGAGTTTCTGAAAGACAAGTGGATTTTCCTACCTTCTCGTGGGCGGCCTGTTCGTTAATTATTTCCGTGTCTAATTGTTCGGGGAAAGGAATATCTATCAATAAAACTTGTGGGTAAACTAATTTTACTTCAGCTTGTTTCTGTAATTGGCCATTACGATCTATTGTTGACCTTACAAGATTGACCTTCACACTACGACTGCCCACTCGGAAATAGCAAAGTCCACTGCCTATGTCGATGTTCACTTTATACTGCCGGAAAACTTCCATGCCTAAAATACAATTGACGATTAACTTGTCAACGATTAAGAATGTACAGTTTATCGTGACATCGCTAATGGTAACAGGTATTTGCGTCTGCCACTTAATACTTTTTGACTTGTTACCTATAGCTGTCAAGATTTTACAATTTTCCGTTGGCAACACTGGTACTTTTAATACTTTCGAAACTTCTTTAAATAAACTGTTAGAAATAATATTCGTAGATGCGCCTGTATCTAAAATTACGTTGGTAATTATAGTTCCTATCTTTGCTGTTATTACAGCCTGCACGAGGTCACTTACCTTGTCCGGTGCTTTCATCTCTTCTTCACATAGATCATCTTCTACGGTCGCATCCTGATCATATCTTAAAAATAATTGTCTAAGATGTAATGTGTGCTTGTTTGTGCCCCCTGTTGTCAAATCGGTCGGCCGGTGGGGGCTCATTACGACCGATTGTTGTTTACCGGGGGAGACAACGGCGATGCTTCAGTACTGTCCGTTACCTCTACAAAGTGTACTGAGTGGTTATTCTGTCGCCAATTAGTTTTCGGACCGCTGCGTGCAACATTTTCTTGCGACCGGCCGTCGCTATTCCTCCTTGGTCTATCATTCCTATTACTGTAACTATTGTAATTTTCATTTGTGTGCCGCCTTTCATCACGCGGGCTGACCAATCATTCACGTGATTTCTATCATTTCCATACCGGCGTGGACCGTAATCTGTACTGTACCTTCGGTCTTCACGTCTCTGTGGCGCCGAATTCCTCCGATTTCCGTAATTCCAGGTTCCATTATTTGGCCTTGTCGCATACGGATGCCAACTGTGTGGGTTTTGTCCACTGCCATTAAAATGATATCCGTTACCGTTGTTTTGATTGGTTCCGGAATATTCATTCCGATTACTTGTGCTCGGCTCTTCTTCGTATATTAGATCAATTGAGTCAAGCACGGAAAGAAAGTATTCAAGGTCGTTCTCCGGTATGGTTACCAATTTTTCGCGTAAGTTCGCGGGTAGTCTGTTTTTCAGAATTTTGAGAACATCTACGTGCGATATTGGATTGTTCCAATAGCGCGTCTTATTCAAGTACTTTTCGAAATACTTTCTCAACCCGCCGTTTTTGAGGTTGAACGGTTGTGGGTTGAATACTTCACGGCGCAGTCTTTCTTGGACCCCAGCAGACCAATATTTCTCCAAGAAAGCCCGTTCAAATTGTTCGTAGGTGACGCACTGTTCAGCCATGTCTGTGGCCCACAAAAGTGCGTCGCCTTGTGTGAAGCCTACTACATATCTAATCTTCTGTGCCTCAGTCCAGTTTCTTGGTAAGACATTTTTAAATGCTCTTACGAATACGACTGGATGAGTTTTTCTGGATTCTGTGGAGAAAACTGGAAACTGTCTATGTTTCAACAGGCTCTCATCGACTAGAATCGTCGAGATGCAAGGCGACACACCTACTGCCTGTTGCAGCACCGCGTTTGGCGAATAGCCATTGTTTGCCTGTGCCGGTGCGTGCACATACGCCGGACTGGGCGCCTGATGTTCTGCGTTATTGACATCGTAATCTGGCACGGGCGTATAAGTGTCGCGCTGCCTGCTGCTTGACGTAGGCAAGTCATTTGAAACATTCAGTCTACCAGCAATTTCCTTGCGTATTCTGTCCTCGGCTACTTTGATTTCATTACCTAATTTTTCAAAAAGTTTTGTTTCCCGGTCAGTTATTGATTCATTTACATTACCGTTTTCTAAAGTTTCATTTATTTTGATAATGTCCGCGTTGATACGTCGAGTCTCCTGTTTCAGAAAACCGACTTCTTCGTTAACTTTATTAACTTGGTCAGGTATTTCTTCACATGCGGACTGTACTCTTGTTAAATTTAATTGAATAGCCTGTACGTTTTCATGTATTTCTTTTTGTACGGTTTGTGTTTGATTGTGTGTTTCTACTATTTCTGACAGTTCCTGTTCCTGTTTGTTTGTAAGATCTGACAATTTCTTTTCTAAGTCATTTGCCAATACATTGTATACACTATTGACGGTTTTGATGACTTTGTCTTCGATCTTTTGATCGATTTCATTGGTGAGTTTATTTAAGCGTTGATCGAAATGTCTGTGTATGTTTTCAAATTGCGTGTTTACACTTGAAAACTGCTGTTGGAACCCAATTTCCATGTTTGACAATTTTGTGTTTGTCATGTTGTGGCTGATTTCTAGATTCGCCAGTTTTGTGTTCGTTGTGTTGTGGCTGATTTCTAGATTCGCCAGTTTTGTGTTCGTTGTGTTGTGGCTGACTTCTAGATTCGCCAGTTTTGTGTTCGTTGTGTTGTGGCTGACTTCTAGATTCGCCAGTTTTGTGTTCGTTGTGTTGTGACTCATCTTTAAATCAGATAATTGCTCGCTCAAGTTTGACATCAGACTATATAATGCCTCAAGCGTAACTGACGAAACTTGTGTGTTTGTATTTATGCCATTATTTGTTGCCATTGTTTCTCTGCCACGGTCTGATTGAATCGAAACCGGGCTAGGTTCACTGATTTCACGCGAAATATTTTCATCTGATCTGGTAATCGATGCTTCATCGACTGTGCACAAGGTTTCATTTGCAAGTGGTTCGTTATTGTTAATCCCTGCGGAGTGCAATTGAATTGTATTTACTTCTACATTATGTTGTGCTGAAAAACTAATTGCGTCATCATTTACGTCACTATTGTCAGAATCGGTGACGTGTCCATGAACATTTGTTAAATTAAAGTTCTCCGATTCCATTGTGAAGATATTATTTTTATCTGTACTTTACTGTTAATCTAAATCTTTAAATTCTCTCGCAGTTGAATTAATAAAAATATCTCCCGATTGTTATTTGTTGCGCGTCGGAAATTTACAAGATGGCGCACTACGTCTTCTAATTCTGCGATTGTTGAACATAAAAAAGTAATTATCAAAGTGTAATTGTGTGTTGCCACAAACACTACCAGGATTTTAATATGTACAGGAAATGGTTCTGCTTTAAGTGGAGCTAAGCCAAGGTACAGCCACTGCATGCGTTTGCGCTTTCCTACCTTAATTCCGACTGAGCTGCGTCACTCACGATTACGTTAGTTTTGTAAATCCTTGTCCTTGTTCCTTCTGGTTATTGTGCCATCCGTTTATACAGTTAATACTGTTTCACTTTATTCGTCATTTTCCATGTGCGTCATGTAACAGAGAAACAGTAATTAGTACAAGTGCATTTGTAGCACAACAATGAAGTACTTACTCTTTGTTCCACCAGCACTGTCCCTGTCAGCGGTCGCCAGTGTGGCGAAATAAATAAGAAACATTTTACATTTTAAATTCCACGTCATTGTTGATTTAATCAGAGTTCTCACCTTAGACGTAGAATTAGTCCTTCTGCCACAATATTAATTCATTAGTCGCCATCGATGTTCTTCTCTTTGCTGACCGTGTGTACCATCATGAGTCGGCATCGGTTCACTTCACGAAGACGGTGGAAACCAAGGAATACTATGCTACGTCGCTATAAATAATTTTCGTAACACTTCGATACTTTGCACTATTTTTTTATTCACAACACAATAAGACTTGCTGTGCTCGTCGCACAAACCATAATTACCAACCATATGGCTGCCTTTCCGCACAGTCCAAAAATCACGTCCATCCTCCACAAGGCAACAATCGAAAGTGTCCCTTAGCTCCTTGGGCTATCAAACAAAAGAGAATCCAATGTGAACTTTACAAAGATTATAATATACATGCCTCTCAATTTATCTTTGGCGCAGCTTTTAAGATATTGTATGTCTCTGCATAGGAATGTGTCATTACAAGGCGCTCAGTCCGGAACCGCTACGGTCGCAGGTTCGAATCCTGCCTCGGGCATGGATGTGTGTGATGTCCTTAGGTTAGTTAGGTTTAAGTAGTTCTAAGTTCTAGGGGACTAATGACCTCAGAAGTTGAGTTCCATAGTGCTCAGAGCCATTTGAACCATTTGTACGGAACCCTGTCATCCGGGAGGCACTTTTACAGTCGAATCCCAGATAACAAAGGGCCGCATGTACTGTCTCGTTGGGGGTACTGGGATCCACTCCCTTGATCACGTACTGCTGGGTTCTCTCGTCCAGCGTTCTGTACGTGCAATGTTCGATCTTCCGATCTTTGAGGAAGGTCAGAAGATCTTTATATTCGTTGTCTGTGGCAACGTACAGTGAGGCCCTATCCCCCGAGTACTTTGCATGTAATGTGCTGTTTATGTGCCTTGCCGCGAATGCAGTGTTAAGGGCACTCAGGTTCCCATAGTTTTGTATAACAACTGGGGGGAAACCAGTCTTGTGTTGTGTGGGCACCGCTGTGGCTTTGTGTGCTTTGTTGTTGTTCGCCACAACTGTGTTGGCGTTTTGTTTTGTGTTAATGTTGCAAGCCTGAGATGAGCTAGTGGGTGTAGACAACAGCGCCTTTCGGTTGCCTAGCGAGTTTGGTTGCTCGCTTGTTTGTGCTGGTGTTTTTTTGGGTCTGCGTTTTGGGCCCTCCACCTGCCAGGGCTCTGTGTAGTGGTTTTCTGTGTCCACATCCGCCGCCGCTGTCTCGATCTCTTGAGGCTGCGGCGTCGGTGGGAGAATGGTACATGACTGTCCAGTGACAGGTGAGTGTAAAGTGATGTTGAGTGTAGTTGTTTTGGTGGGAGAGACGTCCGCCCCGAAAAGTTCGGTGATTAGCCGGCGCGACTCGAGCTGCTTTTGCGCTTTCGCGCCAAGCTGTCGAACGTCGCCAGCCGTTCCCTTGCCTTCGGTAGCGGGCGGGGCGCGAGTTTCGGCGGGTGCAGTCGATTCTCGCGCCTCGTGTGTTGCAGTCTTGCTGCGGCTGACAGCAGGGGAAGTGCTAGTAGCGTCCGCCATCTCGCACTTAGGATTATTTATTGGGTGGGAAGGGGGAAACGACAATTTTGCTTTTCTCGATAGACGAGAGAAGTGTCTCTTGTTCCCTATTGAAGTGGGTGGTCCCTACTTTACGCTAACATGCTCTGTTCGTGCAAGCGCGGCACCTAAAGGAGGTGCGGAAGAAGAATGGCCTGCAGCACGCGGGCTTGGTCCCGTGAAGGAGCCATGGCACTGCCTCAGAGTCCTAAAAGAATGTGAGAATCACGTTGGGTAACCGGAGGCTACCGGGAGCTGCGACCCGAAGCTCTTTCGCGGCAGTCCGCGACTGGTTGCGCGGCTTTGTGTCGAAGGGGAGCGAGCTCAACCCTTCGGCACTCGGCCGGTTGCCGCTGGGCGGCTCCGCCGGAAGCGTCTGATACGAACTCCCCGGGCGCTGCCGGGCGACTGGCTGCGGAGCGCTGGTAGCGGCCGGCTGGCGCGCGGCCGGCTGGGGGGGGTGGGGGGGGGGGGGTAGCGGGCGAGCTGCGGCTGTTGGCGGTCGGCGGCTGCGCTGCGAGGTCCTCTCCGCTCGGCGTCCACGCGACCGACTGGTCTGCCACCATTCTCCCCACCACCAACACAGCTTCTCTAAAGGACCTGTCATGTATGCTCTTTTTTTCCAAAAGTGGGGGAAAAAGTTAGTTAGACCACAAACCCTTTCCAGGACTTCTTATTCCCTCTCTGGCTGCTCTTTGTATCTTTTTCCTCTCAAGACTCTCTGAGGCTGCAGGTTCTCAGAAAATGATTAACATTGAAACTGCCACAGAGCAACACAGCCACAAGTCCGACCCTAAATGGTGACTAACATTGGTCATCCTATCATGCAGCCTGTAGCCTGTGTGTGTGTGTGTGTGTGTGTGTGTGTGTGAGGTGGCTGTGTGTGGGTGCAAGTGCACTTGCATTGCCAGCGAAACAAAATTTTGCAGCACACATTTCTAACAAAATGGTAGATCATTCACTCACATCAATAGGTGCAAAGGATTTGTCAGTGAACATTTCTGGAACACATTTTGTAACTCTTCATCACATGAACAAGGTGAATGCTGTCTGAATTGCTTTAAATACTTTACACATCTTATCATATCATTTCTTCAACGTACTACACCACTATACCCACTTGCCCTGCTGTTTCTCCTTTGAACTGCGACCTTGGGAAACTTGATGTTCAATGTGTGAACAATACCCTTTTCTATGACAAAGCGTTTGATCTTCTACATAAAGAATAATTCAACCACATAATGATTATTGATTGGCGACTCCATGTTGTCTTGTGCACTACGACCAGATAACAGGTATACTTGAAAAAAGAGACAGCATTGGTCGTATATTTTTTACTATTGCAAAATCGATTTTCTGTCACTGAGTGACCACCTTCAGTGCTATATTGTATAACTTAAATTGGGATGCACTGTTGTCACTAAGCTTACGGCAATCACATAGACTGAGGTGTGTGATTGCCGTAAGCTTAATGACAACAGTGCATCCCAATTTAAGTTATACAATATAGCACTGAAGATGGTCACTCAGTGACAGAAAATCGATTTTGCAATAGTAAAAAATATACGACCAATGCTGTCTCTTTTTTCAAGTATACATAATGATTAATTACTCAACAAATAATTTAACTGATCCTATTATGGTTAAAAGTAGCTACAAACAATCACTGCTAGTCAACTGAGAGAGCACATCTGATTGTTTAGCAACATGTTTCTTGTTTCTCTGTATACGTCCAGTATGATAAGGTCATTAAGAAGTTAACAGCCAGTTACTGAAACATCTAAACTGGGTCATGCATGCAAATTTCATATGCCTGAGCTCCCATCACTCACAGCATGGTTGCTTTGGACAGAAAATTTATCATGTACTTTCTGTATGTTTGGAACCTGTGCATTACATCCAGGAGGTGACAGATCAACAAAATCTATAATTTTTGGAGTGATAGTTAGGTTATGCCTTTAGCAAAGATCCACTCAACACTCCTCATTATTTGAATAGCTCCTCATTTAATTTTTGCAGTTTTGAGCATGAAGACAATTCTCACCAAACAATAATATAGTTTTGGTTGTGCTACATAGCTTTTATAGGAGACATTTTTATGTATACTGCCACAAACCAACCAAGATCTTCACTATACTGAAACTAGTAGCAATTATTTGAATGAAACAACACTAACCACCACTTAAACTCGGAAGTCTGCCAGTTAATGAAACATTCCCTGAACTAGATGCAACATATTGCAGATATTGTCAGTTTTGTGGTGGTATACACAAGAATGTCCTGATAAAACTGATCCTGATGGAAGCAATATGTACATACAAATAAACACGACAGCATAACATAATTAGAAAATATCATTAGTATGCAAATAGCCATTTACCACAATACGTATAAATAGAGCTGTTCTGACAGAAACAAATTTTCAGGTTATACAACACAGCATGTTCATGCAGGTAAGACAATGCTTCGTTCTCTCCAATTGAAATGCGTGGATTGATTAACATAAGAAGATGATCTACCGACAGTAGATCATTGCTTCTGAACTATAACTTTAAGAGACCTTGTATTGGTTGTTATTAACAGTACAGTCCTAAAATTTGTTATAGCTCCATTATTTAATAGGTTTAACCACATGCTGTAACCAAAATTTTCTAGCATCAAAATTATAGATACTTAATCTACTACAAACAGGGATGTTTTAGTTTTCATTAAATTAGTCAAAAAATATTTGAGGTAGCTTAATTTGGTCAACAAAATTTTTATTTAATCAGGTTTGGACTTGCACCAATAAATTTTGACATACATTGGCACATTATGACCAATGTCTGGCTTTCTAGCTTTATTATTTAGCGCCACTTATTTTTTCTTAACATGGTATATTTATGAAAACCACTGATTTAATCATTCAAAGGCTTGACATTTAAAACATTCTTACATTAAATTATATGCTGACAAAGTTCAAAAACGCAGTTTTGAACTTCTAATCTTATTCGTAATTATGGTGCAATACTTGTGCACTACGCGTAGACACGTTATGGTGACGTGGCGCAGCTAGCAGTGAAGTGGGGTAAGTCCCGGCACACTTATTCGTCTCTGTATCTCACAAACGATGTTTCACTACAGTGGTTAATGAATTGAAGAAGAGTTAGAAAATAGTAATGTGGGTGAACTACTATGAACAATATAGTGAACGCATTATAGTTGCCAAAAGAGACAACTCCTGCACCCACTACACAGGAATACATGTTTATATGCTAACTAGCTCCACAGTTTAGGAGATTGAAAGGATGTATGATGAGATAAAAGAAGTTATTCAGATAATAAAGGGAGAGGAAAATTTAATTCTGATGGAGATTAGAATTCATTAGCAGGAGAAAGAAGTAAGGAAAAATGGAAGGAGAATATGAATTGGTGAAAAGGGATAGATGTGGGCTCTGACAATAATTAACTGTCAATAAAATTCTTTTGGGTATGTGACCACATACCAGCAAGTAAAATTGTCCGATATTTTAGCCACTGTTGCAAATGGTCTTCCTCATGGTGTTGGGCTGATTGCTGAATGAGAAAAACAAATTCTTGTATACTAGAGCAAGAAGCTGATTTCATAGTCTGACAGGATGTTGAGGGTGGAGAGGAAGGATTTTAGACATCCTTTATTGGTGATTGCTTTATTTTTTGCCATTGGTGTAAATAGGCAAATGGGATATGCATAGTAGTTGTGATGTAGCACTGTTTACTTGCTGCCCGATGCTGAGTAATGCATGTCAGTACCCTGTTACCTACTGATATCAGGGTCTTCCATGTGCCTGTGTGGGTTGCTTTGCAAACAGTGTTCTCCCATAGTGCTGTTACTACTAGCAGCTAAGATACTAAGTCTATAGCCTACTTGTCTTCTCTATTCATGTGGCGTGGTCGTTTATGTATTTCTATTGCCTCTCTGAACTTCCTTCTCCAGACAAGCAGCTGCTTCACCAGTATGCAGGTTTCTCAAAACATTATCAGCTTGCTGCACTCATCCTGGTGTTCTGCCACTAACAGTGAATGTGTTGTCTCAAATGAATGTATCTTTCATGCTCAGATATCTGTTGCTAATCAACTCCCCATCTCCTACATACACTAGACTACACTCACAGCCAATTTCACAGACTCCAGCAGTGTGCAGCTTGTCAACTGCATCTTTCTTTGAACCAAGAACATCTTATTTTGTTGCTACTTCAGAAAATTGGACTGATACCTGCTTGATGGAGAATTTTACCCACTTGTTCAGTGAACCCTTTACATATGGTAATTAGATGATATTTTGTTGTTCTCTCTGTTCTTCAGTATTATCTTCATCCTTTGTCCCTACAGTGTTATCTATCAACTCCATCCCATAATCATTGTCTCCAAAGATGTACCTGATGTTTCATGGTTCCCCCTTCAAATGTTAATTGCCGATCCCATGGGCCCTCTTGGGCAGAGCAGATTTCATCTGTGTAGGGTGATGGTGGGAGAAGGCATGTAGGTACCTGTCTGTTCTAGTCTGTTTTCTATACACTCAGTGGCCTAGTTTACCACCAGGCTTTCGGTAGACTTAGATGCTGAAGAAAGGCAGCATCCCTTTCTATTCTATCTTCATAGTAAATTAGATTTTGCTGTGCTGTTGACTGAGGTGTTGTTAAAAGCTATGTAACTCCACTTCTCCATGTGGCCAGATCACAAAGGTATTATCGGTGTACTGGAGTCAGAACTCAGGGCATATAATTTATCATTTATGGAGCATAAAGTAGGAAATTAAGGAGATGGGACATGGGTAAGCTGAAAGAACCAGAGCTTATTGAGACTATAAGTGTAAGCATTAGATAACTTTTGACAAAAACAGGGGTACGGAATACAATAGAAGATGAACTGGTTGCCTTGAGAGATGAAACATTGAAGGCAGCAGAGAATCAAATAGGTAAAAGACAAAGCTTTGAACAAATCCTTGGATAAAATGGGATGTATTGAATTCAGCTGATGAAATGAGAAAATGTAAAAATGAAGTAGGTGACGTCCAAAAATGAGGTTGGCAGAAAGTGAAAATTGGCTAAGCAAGAATGTCTAGAGGACAAACAGAAGGCTGACAAAGCATGTTTAACTAGTGGAAAGATATATACTGACTACAGGGAGATTAAAGAGACCTTTAGAGAAAAGAGAATCAACTGTATGAATATCTAGAGTTCAGATGACGAGCCAATATTAAGCAAATATGGGAAAGCAGGAATGTGGAAGAAATATACAGAGGGTCTAAACAAGGGAATGTACTTAATGATAATATTAAAGGATGGGAACAGGAAGTAGATGAAGATGAGATGAGACATACAATACTGCAACAAGAATTTGACATACCACTAGAAAGATCTAAGTCGAAATAAAGCCCTGTAATAGACAACAATCCCTCAGAATTATTGAGATCCTTGAAAGAGCCAGCTATGCAGAACTGTTGCGCCTGGTGTGCATATACACTCCTGGAAATGGAAAAAAGAACACATTGACACCGGTGTGTCAGACCCACCATACTTGCTACGGACACTGCGAGAGGGCTGTACAAGCAATGATCACACGCACGGCACAGCTGACACACCAGGAACCGCGGTGTTGGCCGTCGAATGGCGCTAGCTGCGCAGCATTTGTGCACTGCCGCCGTCAGTGTCAGCCAGTTTGCCGTGGCATACGGAGCTCCATCGCAGTCTTTAACACTGGTAGCATGCCGCGACAGCGTGGACGTGAACCGTATGTGCAGTTGACGGACTTTGAGCGAGGGCGTATAGTGGGCATGCGGGAGGCCGGGTGGACGTACCGCCGAATTGCTCAACACGTGGGGCGTGAGGTCTCCACAGTACATCGATGTTGTCGCCAGTGGTCGGCGGAAGGTGCACGTGCCCGTCGACCTGGGACCGGACCGCAGCGACGCACGGATGCACGCCAAGACCGTAGGATCCTACGCAGTGCCGTAGGGGACCGCACCGCCACTTCCCAGCAAATTAGGGACACTGTTGCTCCTGGGGTATCGGCGAGGACCATTCGCAACTGTCTCCATGAAGCTGGGCTACGGTCCCGCACACCGTTAGGCCGTCTTCCGCTCACGCCCCAACATCGTGCAGCCCGCCTCCAGTGGTGTCGCGACAGGCGTGAATGGAGGGACGAATGGAGACGTGTCGTCTTCAGCGATGAGAGTCGCTTCTGCCTTGGTGCCAATGATGGTCGTATGCGTGTTTGGCGCCGTGCAGGTGAGCGCCACAATCAGGACTGCAGACGTCCGAGGCACACAGGGCCAACACCCGGCATCATGGTGTGGGGAGCGATGTCCTACACTGGCCGTACACCACTGGTGATCGTCGAGGGGACACTGAATAGTGCACGGTACATCCAAACCGTCATCGAACCCATCGTTCTACCATTCCTAGACCGGCAAGGGAACTTGCTGTTCCAACAGGACATTGCACGTCCGCATGTATCCCGTGCCACCCAACGTGCTCTAGAAGGTGTAAGTCAACTACCCTGGCCAGCAAGATCTCCGGATCTGTCCCCCATCGAGCATGTTTGGGACTGGATGAAGCGTCGTCTCACGCGGTCTGCACGTCCAGCACGAACGCTGGTCTAACTGAGGCGCCAGGTGGAAATGGCATGGCAAGCCGTTCCACAGGACTACATCCAGCATCTCTACGATCGTCTCCATGGGAGAATAGCAGCCTGCATTGCTGCGAAAGGTGGATATACACTGTACTAGCGCCGACATTGTGCATGCTCTGTTGCCTGTGTCTATGTGCCTGTGGTTCTGTCAGTGTGATCATGTGATGTATCTGACCCCAGGAATGTGTCAATAAAGTTTCCCCTTCCTGGGACAATGAATTCACGGTGTTCGTATTTCAATTTCCAGGAGTGTATGAGATGTAAAATATTCAGACTTCAGGAAAAAAGTAATTATTCCAATTCTGAAGAAAGCAATTGCTGGTAAGTGTGAATGTAACTGGATTATCAGTTTAATCAATAATGACTGCAAAATACTTTCATGAATTGTTTACAGAAGACTGGAAAAACTTGTAGAAATCAACCTTGGGTGATATCAGTTTGGGTTCTGGAGAAATATAAGAATGCACAAGGCCTATGTCTAAGACAGGTTAGCCGCCAGAGTGGCCGAGCAGTTCTAGGCGCTTCAGTATGGAACCGCGCGACTGCTACAGTCGCAGGTTCAAATCCTGCAGCAAGCATGGATGTGTGTGATGTCCTTAGGTTAGTTAGGTTTAAGTAGTTCTGAATTCTAGGGGACTGATGACCTCAGCTGTTAAGTCCCATAGTGCTCAGAGCCATTTGAACCATTTTGAACCATCTAAGACAGGTTAAAGAAAGGTGCATCTGCATTTATAACATTGGTAGACTTAGAGAAAGTTTTCTGCAGTGTTGAGCAGGGTACACTCTTTGCAATTCTGAAAGTAGCAGAGATAAAACTCAGGGAGCAAACGATTATACACAGCTTGAACATAACCAAACTTCAGTGATACGAATCTGAGGACATGAAAGAGAAGCAGCAGTTGAGAAGGGAGTGAGACAGTGGAAGGGGAAGCTTCAAGCTGGAACCTCTCATCTGTTCTTACTGCATCCATATTAATAATTATCACTTTTACTCATTTTCAACTTTTCATTCAAATCTTTATAAAGTGCTTCATAAAATGTAGGTACTTGTATTTATTGAAACTTTAATCCAACTTCACCTCACTTACATTCATTAGTCAGACTTTTCTTTTCAATGCACTGAGTTCGTTAGTGAAATTAGTTTTGCTGAAAACAGTGTTAACTGGAAATTATTAACAACTGAAAGCTTTACTAAACTACAAGTTAGGGAACTTTCAATGAGCTAATCAATAGAGTTGAGCACATTGACATCACTTATTAGAAGGAATGCATGCTGACTGAGTATTCTACTCACTTCCTACATTCGACCTACCCTTCAGTTTACAGGAGCAGACCCGCGCGCCGCCTTCCAGGCGGGATAAAAAGTGGCGACGAGATTTTTATTTTTTTTTCCTCTCCTATCATTTCCTTTTTTGCTCGGTACTGCTTCAGTTTTTTGTGATGACCCCGTGAGACCGTGTGAGAGTATGACTGCTTCCCCCAGTCGCTATAAGACTTTCATTTGTGTAAACCATGGCTTCGCCACAGGAACAGGCTTCGCCGTCCGATCTTGTACGTTTTCAGGCTCAGCAAATGACGCAGCTGCTTGTTGTCATATATGGACTGCTCACACCACAAACTGCAGCTACTTCAGCGCCTCCGACGCCACCGCTTGTAGCGACCCCATCACCGACAGCATCACCATTACGGGTCTTCAATCCTGACGTTGATCGCTGGCCAGAATACATCGCCCAACTCGAGGTGCACTTCGCAGCTTACAACATACCAGGTACAGAGCGACTTACCGTTTTCATTGCCAACGCTGGTGTTGTGTTGTACCGTGTGCTCGTGAAATTGTTTCCCATCATCCGCCCAGAAACTAAAACTTACGACGAAGTGATTGATGCTTTGAACTCCCACTTCCGTGACAGTGTACATGTGGTAGCTGCACGCTACAAATTCTTTCGTCTCCGGCGTGGCCCTATTCAGTCAAATACACTACTGACCATTAAAATTGCTACACCGCGAAGATGACGTGCTACTGACGCGAAATTTAAGACAGGAAGAAATGCTGTGATATGCAAATGATGAGCTTTTCAGAGCATTCACACAAGTTTGACGCCGGTGGCGACACCTACAACGTGATGACATGAGGAAAGTTTCCAACCGATTTCTCATACACAAACAGCAGTTGACCGGCGTTGTCTGGTGAAATGTTGTTGTGATGCCTCGTGTAAGGAGGAGAAATGCGTACCATCACGTTTCCGACTTTGATAAAGGTCGGATTGTAGCCTACCGCGATTGCGGTTTATCGTCTAGCGACATTTCTGCTCCTATGACTGTTGGCAGAATACGGAATTGGTGGATTCAGGAGGTTAATACGGACCGCCGTGCTGGATCCCAACGGCCTCGTATCACTAGCAGTCGAGATGCAGGCATCTTATCCGCATGGCTGTAACGGATCGTGCAGCCACGTCTCGATCCCTGAGTCAACAGATGGGGACGTTTGCAAGACAAAAACCATCTGCACGAACAGTTTGACGACGTTTACAGCAGCATGGACTATCAGCTCGGAGACCATGGCTGCGGTTACCCTTGACGCTGCATCACAGACAGGAGCGCGTCCGATGATGTACACAACGACAAACCTGGGTGCACGAATGGCAAAACGTCATTTTTTCGGATGAATCCAGGTTCTGTTTACAGCATCATGATGGTCGCATCCGTGTTTGGCGACATCGCAGTGAACACACATTGGAAGCGTGTATTCGTCATCGCCATACTGGCGTATCAACCAGCGTGATGTTATGGGGTGCCATTGATTACACGTCTCGGTCACCTCTTATTCGCATTGATGGCACTTTGAACAGTGGACGTTACATTTCAGATGTGTTACGACCCGTGGCTCTACCCTTCATTCGGTCCCTGCGAAACCCTACATTTCAGCAGGATAATGCACGACCGCATGTTGCAGGTCCTGTACAGGCTTTTCTGGATACAGAAAATGTTCGACTGCTGCCCTGGCCAGCAAAGTATCCAGATCTCTCACCAATTGAAAACGTCTGGTCAATGGTGGCCGAGCAACTGGCTCGTCACAATACGCCAGCCGCAACTCTTGATGAAGTGTGGTATCGTGTTGTGGCTGCAAGCCAGCTGTACCTGTACACGCCATCCAAGCTCTGGTTGACTCAATGCCCAGCCGTATCAAGGCTGTTATTACGGCCAAAGGTGGTTGTTCTGGGTACTGATTTCTCAGGATCTATGCAACCAAATTGCGTGAAAATGTAATCACATGTCAGTTCTAGTATAATATATTTGTCCAATGAATACCCGTTTATTATCCGCATTTCTTCTTGGTGTAGCAATTTTAATGGCCATTAGTGTAAATCATGGTTAGCGGACCTTCAGGGACTAACTTCTGATTGTGGCTTTAATTGCTCATGTGGACACTCATATGCGGATATAATGATTAGAGACGCTATTGTGCAGAATATGGTGCATCACCGCATCCGCGAGCAAATCCTCAGATTTAAAAACCCGTCTTTTCAGGAAGTAGTGGACTTGCTAGACAGACAAAATACGTTAGACATGGCTACTTCCGCGTTCGACGTGACCCCGGGTGTGTATACTGTTAGCGCGGTACAACACATGCCCTCCCACCCGGAGCCAGCATGGCCAGCTACACCGCACCGCTCGCACGCAAGTTCAAATGGCTCTGAGCACTATGGGACTTAACATCTATGGTCATCAGTCCCCTAGAACTTAGAACTACTTAAACCTAACTAACCTGAGGACATCACACAACACCCAGCCATCACGAGGCAGAGAAAATCCCTGACCCCGCCGGGAATCGCATGCAAGTAATCACGTTTCAAACCAGGCACATTCTAAGAAACTGAAATCATGTCCGAACTGCTTTCGCGCCCACCCACGGGACAGTTGCCCATCCCGTCAAGCACAGTGTTATTTTTGTAATAAGAAAGGACATGCGCTAGGTGTGTGTAGTAAGAGAAATTCTAATTCACACCATGTCTCCCCATCGCGTGACTCGCGTGGGCCTCGCCGCAACAGAAACCGCCATGATCATGATTCACATCAGCCTATGGTCGTTAATGCCATTTATTCAAAGCCTTCTGCTTCACGTGCTTCTACAGCTCTTTGTGTGCATCAAGTTTTGCCAGACACTTCCTCTCGCATTCAGAGCGATGCGAGGCAACTTTTTGTGACTTTGCACATTTGTGGACGTTCGGTTCGCATGCAGCTGGACACTGGTGCGTCAGTTTCTTTACTGAACAAATCAACGTATGACTTGCTTGGTTCGCCTCCGCTTCGACGTTCGCATTCCACGCTGATCGCATTTACTGGACAGGAAATCTCAGTGCTCGGCGTGTGTAGTTTGCAGGCCACGTTTGGTGCAACGGCCGTACAGTGTCTTTCCATGTGCTCCGCTCTAGTGATGTTACGAACATTTTTGGCATGGACGCATTTGAACTTTTTGGCCTCACAATTCAGGACAATGTACTTTGCATCAACGCCAGTGACCATGCAGACAGTGTTTCCGCACTATGCGATGATTTTGCTGAACTCTTTTCTGATAGCCTTGGTTGCGCCACAGACTTTGCAAAGCATGTTGTAGTTAAAGACAATGCCATGCCTATTTTCCGGCGCGCACGCCCGGTACCGCACGCACTGCGTGACGCCGTAGCTGCTGAACTTACACAATTGCATGACAGTGGTGTCATTGAACCTGTTTCTTCTTCGCCATGGGCGTCGCCTATAGTGTGCGTGAATAAACCAAACGGTCGTCTCCATATCTGTCCTGACTTTAAGTCTACAGTAAATCCCCAGACAGCGGTATCTACGTTTCCCTTACCGCGTCCTGAAGACATTTTTGATAAGCTTGGTGCGGGAAAATTATTTTCCACGATTGACTTGAGGGGCGCATTCTTTCAGATTCCGCTCGACGAACAGTCGCAGCGCTATTTTGTGATAAATACCCACCTTGGATTGTTCAAGTTTCGCCGCCTTCCGTTCGGTCGTGCGTCGGCTCCTGCTATTTTTCAGTCTTATTTGCAGCAGTTGTGTGCCACTGTCCCTGGTTCTTCCAACTATCCGGACGATGTAGTCGTATCAGGCCGCACCCCCGACGAACATTTGCAGAATTTGCGTGCCTTATTTACTGTACTTTTACAGGCATGACAATAGTGTAACAGAGAAAAGTGCAAATTTTTTCAAACTGAGATTCAGTATTTAGGACATATGATTAACGGACGCCGTCACACCTTAGTACGATTAGAGACTTGCCAGCGCCCAGGAACTTGAAAGAACTTCAGTCTGTGGTGGGCAAAATTTCATATTATGATTTATACCAAATGCAGCGCAGATTGCAGCGCCTTTGCATCGCCTTCGGCGTAAGAACGTTCTTTTTGTTTGGTCTTCGGAATGTGACGCTGCTTTCCACAAGCTTAGATCTGCTTTGTTGAGTGATCGCTGTTTGATTCCTTTCGATCCCTCCAAACCAGTTGTTCTGGCTGTCGATGCATCTTCTCACGGCATCGGAGCGGTTCTCTCGCACCATATTAATTCTGTCGATCGCCCGATCGCTTTAGCGTCTAAGTTACTCAATTCTGCGCAGCAAAATTATTCTCAGATCGAGAAAAAAGCTTTAACTATTGTATATGGAGTGACAAAGTTTCATGATTTTTTGTACCAAAGTTTCATGACCATAAGCCTTTGACGTTGTTTCACCCGTCAAAGCCAGTTTCCCCGTACTGCACAAAAGTTGCAGCGTTGGTCTTCGTTTTTGTCTAACTACAATTACGATATCTTGTTTCGGCCGACGGCCCAGCAAGGCAATGCTGATGCTTTGTCTCATCTACCTATCGGTCCTGACGAAGTGTTTGATACTTCCGAATTGTCTTGCATGTTTATTGATTCACAAGATAAGGAATTAGCTGATGGTTTCCCGGTGGATTTTCGTCGCATTGCTTCCGCGACAGCCTCCGATGCTTCTTTGCAGATTCTTTTACAGTATATTCGTACTCAATGGCCTCCATCTGCTGCACAAATTCGTGATCCACTTGTTCGCCGTTACTTTGCGCAACGTCACAACTTGTCTGTACACCACGTGTGGTTGTACCTCGTTCGTTGCAGTCGGAAATCCTCCATTTACTGCACGCTGGTCATTGGGGTATAGTGCGGGGGAAGCAATTAGTGTCTCGTCACTGCACTTGGGTCGGCATTGATAAACAAATTGAGAATCTGCTTGCTAATTGTCGCTCTTGCGCGGAGCATCAATCTGCTCCCCGCCAGCGCTTCTTTGCGTGGCCGACTCCTACTGCGCCTTGGCAGAGCGTTCATACTGATTTTGCGGGTCCTTTCTGGGACACCCGCTGGTTGATAGTTATTGATGCGTACAGCAACTTTCCTTTTGTTGTACCTATGTCTTCTACTACATCTGCCAGTACTATTCGGGCTTTTACGTCTATTTTCTGCATTGAGGACCTTCCTGAAGTTATTGTCTCTGACAATCGCTCACAATTCGTGTCGTCAGAGTTTGAAGCGTTCTGTGCTACTAATGGCATTCGCCATCTGACCTCAGCCCCGTTCCACCCCCAGTCGGACGACGAGGCTGAACGCTTTGTGCATACGCTTAAGTCGCAGATGAGCAAGTTGCGCGCCACACACTCTCGCGAGCGCGCGCACTGGACTTTCCTCGCTTCCTATCGCTCTCAGCCGCGCGGCATCCGCTCCCCATCGGAAATGCCACGTGGCCGCGCCCATCTGTCGCTCCTGCAGCTATTGCACTCACCGCCGCGCGCTCCCGCTGCTTCGCCTCGTTCTGGCTTGGCGCCGCACCATTTGTTGTTCTATCGCATTTTCTCTGGCGGGCAGTGCAGGGAGCTGGGGCGCATTCTTCGCCGGCTTGGCCGCGCCTTGTTTGTCATTTCTGGACCCTCCGGCACTGTCAAGCGACACCGGAATCAGATTCGTTTGTGCCGTCCTCGGTTTTCTGCCGCTAGTTGTTTTCCGGCAGAATTGGAGGCTTTGCGGCTTCCGCCGCCGCAGCCCACGACTCCACTGACGGCGCCTCCACCGGCGGCAGCTCCGCCGCTCGCGCCTCCGCCGCGGGCGCGCCTGCCGTCGTCGCCGCTGCCGGTCCGGTCACCGTCGTCGCCGCCGCCATCGTGTTCCTCCGTGGTGCCAGAACTGATGGACGCTGAGGCTGCCGTCACACCGCTGCTGCCGTCGCCCATGGAAATCGTTGCTCTGCCTCCTCATCTCAACATACCCAGTGGCGGTGTGCGGCCTGGGCAGGTTTTCCACGGGGCGTTTTCCTCGCCCCTTCGCGAGCCATTCGGGGTCACGGGTGGGCAGCGCGCCCCGGCAGTTCCGCTGTCCGCCCCCTCAGCTGCGCCGCCCTGAGTCCCTCCACCCGCCGTCGGAAGCCCTACTCAACAACGGTGCGTCGTTGCAGGGGGGAGGGATGTGGTATCGATAGCTACACTACTGGCCATTAAAATTGCTACACCACGAAGATAACGTGCTACAGACTAGAAATTTAACCGACAGGAAGAAGATGCTATGTTATGCAAATGATTAGCTTTTCACAGCATTCACACAAGGTTGGCGTCAGTGGCGACACCTACAACGTGCTGACATGAGGAAAGTTTCCAACCGATTTCTCATACACTGTAAGTAGGCTGTTTAGGTTTTTTTTATTGGTAACGCCATCTCTGTATGAAAATCACTGGCTGTGCTGTGTGCAGTCTGTGGCTAGTTTGCATTGTTGTCTGCCATTGTAGTGTTGGGCAGCGGCAGCTGGATGTGAACAGCGCGTAGCGTTGCGCAGTTGGAGGTGAGCCGCCAGCAGTGGTGGATGTGGGGAGAGAGATGGCGGAGTTTTGAAATTTGTCATGAACTGCTATATATATTGTGACTATTAAGGTAAATACATTGTTTGTTCTCTATTAAAATCTTTCATTTCCTAACTATGCCTAACCTATACGTTTCACAAATCACTTACCTCACAAAAATCTTCGTTACTCGAACTACTGCAATACAGCAAGCGCCACTACTGCCAGCTAAATAAAAGATTCAAACTACGGAAGGCACTAACTACTGATAGGCATAGTTAGGAAATGAAAGATTTTAATAGAGAACAAACAATGTATTTACCTTAATAATCATAATATATATAGCAGTTCATGGCAAATTTCAAAACTCCGCCATCTCTCTCCCCACATCCACCACTGCTGGCGGCTCACCTCCAACTGCGCAACGCTACGCGCTGTTCACATCCAGCTGCCGCTGCCCAACACTACAATGGCAGACAACAATGCGAACTAGCCACAGACTGCACACAGCACAGCCAGTGATTTTCATACAGAGGTGGCGTTACCAATAAAAAAACCTAAACAGCCTACTTAGCATCTGAGCTCAGTAGATTTAAGTTAGCTTAAGAGGGGGTAGACTATATAAGAAACTAACTATGATGAATTGGAAGAAATGCATTGAGAAGATATAAGAAAATGGTTTGGCCAAAAAAAAAGGTAGTGTACAGTGGAGAAAAACTACTTTGAAAGAGGATGTGAACAGAACACAGAAAGCAGGCTTAGATAGTACTTTTGGTAATAATGATGAACAAAAGGAGATCTCCATGCAAAATACTGCAGTAAAACAAACCCTGTCCTTTCCTTTTGTCTCATCCCTCTATATGTTTGTGTACTCTTGTGTATTTGTGTTTTTCCTGTCTTTATGTGTTTAGCTAATACGATTTATGTTGTAGAATTTTTCTAGTACTAAGCTATATTCACTGTGAGGAGGAATACTGTTATCCTCAAATGTAAGTTGCATTAATAATATGTTATTTTCTTTGTAAAGTTGTTTACAATTCTGTTCTGTTTCAATGCTCATGTGTGAAATTAATGTTTCGAAAACTATTCTCATTATTTTATATATTTACTTATGTCATAATTCCTGTAACACTGATGTATATGTTATTTCGATTCTTTTGTAAAGCCTGTGTTACTACAAATGTTATCTGTATCGTTATGTTCTTTAATGATATATTTTGTACCTTTGTAATTGTATTCTCATGTTATAAAATTGTAATTGACACCAGTTTATCAAACTAAGTAACTTGTAAGCATTCATTTCACTGCACACATTTCCGTTGGTCATGGTATATGGACAATATGTGAGAAGTAGGGACTGATAGTGTTTGCACGTGTGTTAATGATTCAGCAAGGGACTGGATAACAGCATTGCTGGTTCTAAGGACAATTCCAAAAACTTTGTGAGTGCACAAGTGGTGGTTATGGACTTGCTATATTGTCCGCAAGACTCTTCGATGATGATTGTGCACCTGCACAGTCGCAACAGATGGCAGCTGGCCATCTCTACAAGGACTGCAGTGGGTCTGCACCTTTGATGACCCACCAATACCATTATTTCTACAAGGACTACAGTGGGTCTACACCTTTGCTGACTCACCAGTACCATTATTTCTACAAGGACTACAATGGGTCTCCATCTTTGATGACCCACCAATACCATTATTTCTACAAGGACTACAGTGAGTCTACACCTTTGCTGACTCACCAATACCATACTCTCTACCTGGACTACAGTGGGTCTACTCTGTGATGACCTACCTACCAATATTCTTCAAAACTTCGAATGACTCTGCTGTGGGTTTGCTCTGTTGTGACCCATTACCTGTCTGCATGTCAAGAGTCAGCACTGTCTTTCCGTTGGAAGGACAACACTACTTCTTCAAGACTGCATGGAAATCCACTACTTCCGTGTGCATTTTCTTTTACTCCTCAGACTTTGAGAAAAACACTGCTATTCTACTGTGATGTACGATTAGGACTGTCTTTATGGACTGTGAGAAAGTTTAGCTTTTGACCAACATTGTATCAATAAGTGTGTGCATTTGATATCTTTGTTATTGTAATTATGAAAAATTTTATCAAATCATTATTGGCCACTGCCCAAAACAATTTGTAAAATTTTTTGTGGGGAACATGGGGGCTACGTAAGTAGGCTGTTTAGGTTTTTTTATTGGTAACGCCACCTCTGTATGAAAATCACTGGCTGTGCTGTGTGCAGTCTGTGGCTAGTTTGCATTGTTGTCTGCCATTGTAGTGTTGGGCAGCGGCAGCTGGATGTGAACAGCGCGTAGCGTTGTGCAGTTGGAGGTGAGCCGCCAGCAGTGGTGGATGTGGGGAGAGAGATGGCGGAGTTTTGAAATTTGCCATGAACTGCTATATATATTATGACTATTAAGGTAAATACATTGTTTGTTCTCTATTAAAATCTTTCATTTCCTAACTATGCCTATCAGTAGTTAGTGCCCTTCCGTAGTTTGAATCTTTTATTTAGCTGGCAGTAGTGGCGCTCGCTGTATTGCAGTAGTTCCAGTAACCAAGATTTTTGTGAGGTAAGCGATTTGTGAAACGCATAGATTAATGTTAGTCAGGGCCATTCTTTTGTAGGGATTTCTGAAAGTGAGATTGCGTTGCGCTAAAAATATTGTGTGTCAGGTTAAGCACAGTCCTGTACAATTGTTCAAAGGGGACGTTTCAACACAAACAGCAGTTGACCGGCGTTGCCTGGTGAAACGTTGTGATGCCTCGTGTAAGGAGGAGAAATGTGTACCATCACGTTTCCGACCTTTATCAAAGGTCGGATTGTAGCCTATCGCGATTGCTGGATCCCTACGGCCTCGTATCACTAGCAGTCGAGATGCCAGGCATGTTACCCGCATGGCTGTAACGGATCGTGCAGCCACGTCTCGATCCCTGAGTCAACAGATAGGGACGTTTGCAAGACAACAACCATCTGGACGAACAGTTCGACGTTTTCAGCAGCATGGACTATCAGCTCGGAGACCATGGCTGCGGTTACCCTCGACGTAGCATCACTTTGAACAGTGGACGTTACATTTCAGATGTGTTACGACCCGTGGCTCTACCCTTCATTCGATCCCTGCGAAACCCTACATTTCAGCAGGATAATGCACGACCACATGTTGCAGGTCCTGTACGGGCCATTCTGGATACCGAAAATGTTCGGCTGCTGCCCTGGCCAGCACATTCTCCAGATCTCTCACCAAATGAAAACGTCTGGTCAATGGTGGCCAAGCAACTGGCTCGTCACAATACGTCAGTCACTACTCTTGACGCAGTGGTTAGCACACTGGACTCGCATTCGGGAGGACGATGGTTCAATCCCGCGTCCGGTCATCCTGATTTAGGTTTCCCGTCATTTCCCTAAATCGCTCCAGGAGAATGCCTCTGAAAGGGCACGGCCGACTTCCTTCCCCGTCCTTCCCTAATCGATGAGACCGATGACCTCGCTGTTTGGTCTCTTCCCCCAAACAGCCCAACCCAACTACTCTTGATGAACTGTGGTATCGTGTTGAAGCTGCATGAGCAGCTGTACCTGTACACGCCATCCAAGCTCTGTTTGACTCAATGGCCAGGCGTATCAAGGCCGTTATTACGGCCAGAGGTGGTTGTTCTGGGTACTGATTTCTCAGGATCTATGCACCCGAACTGCTTGAAAATGTAATCACATATCAGTTCTAGTATAATATATTTGTCCAATGAATACCCGTTTATCATCTGCATTTCTTCTTGGCGTAGCAATTTTAATGGCCAGTAGTGTACAATGCCACGGTGTAGGTTAAAGTTCTTAAGTTGGCGCTTAGACAGACACCGACGACAGCGCCCTCTAGCCGGTGCTGTGGAGGTCTACGTGCTCCGCGACAGATTCTCCCCATTTCATCAAGAGCAGACGGCCTGGAAACATCGCTTCAACCTCAGCTTGCAGTTGAGACTATGTCCTACTTACGACGGGTCTAAGGCTTCGCACCTCAGTGCAAAGTTATGTATTCAGTTAATATTGTGATTTAGTAAAACCATTTCTAAGAGCAGTACCGAGAGATTTCACCATTCCCTGCTCCTACACACTTCCTACATTCGGCCTACCCTTCAGTTTAGCCGGCCGGGGTGGGCCGAGCGGTTCTAGGCTCTACAGTCTGCGACCGCTACGGTCGCAAGTTCGAGTCCTGCCTCCGGCATGGACGTGTGTGTGATGTCCTTAGGTTAGTTGGATTTAAGTAGTTCTAAGTTCTAGGGGACTGATGACCTCAGAAGTCCCATAGTGGTCAGAGCCATTTGATCCATTTGAACCTTCAGTTTACAGGAGCAGACCCACACGCCGCCTTCCAGGCGGGATACAAAACTGACCTTAGACTAACATATTTCATAGAGCCATTTGAACCATTTGAACCTTCAGGTTACAGGAGCAGACCCACACGCCGCCTTCCAGGCGGGATACAAAACTGACCTTAGACTAACATATTTCATTTATGATTAATTAATTAACTTCAGAAATAGCTTTAATTGAAGTCTGAATACATCAAAATTACTTTCGCTGTTTGTACCGTTATGAATGTTAGAGTCCCAATTTTACGAATGTATTTTTGTCGCCCTAGTTTTTATGAACTGAATGACAGACTTCATTACAAAATTACACCATTAATTAAGACTTTGCATAAATTTGCATCAATTATTATAAATCTAAAAATGGCGTCTGTACTTATAAATGCGTTACTTCCAATGTGCATATATAAAATGGTTTCATAATCTTTCACATTTCTTTTAAAACTGCTATATATTTTGTAAACCGAGTGACTGTAGTAAAATATAGTCCATCTGAATTATCAGAACCTAACCCAGCCATTTTTCAAACAAAAATGTAGTTTCCAAAATCACATTATGTTCTTACACCAGTCATTATATGACCAACCTCTACCCCAGAACAATCAGTCCAGGCTCGTAAATCTTAGAGGCAACATCTACGCGTAAGTTTGGGAACTCGAGGCTAATCAGTGTTATGATAAGTATGCTCCCACTTAGTGTATGAGCAACATCTTGTTCAGTCTTTACAGAAATGTATTCATGTACTATGTCTATGGAAAACTGTCATCAGTTTGTGTCCATTCAGTACAACCGCACGACTCTAGGCGGTTGATAACTTCAGCCTATCCAAGTGTCAACCAAATTCTATTTGAACTCTGTGTGTGAATAATTTGGAACTCTTATGTATTGGCCGGCCGCGGTGGTCGTGCGGTTCTAGGCGCTCCAGTCCGGAGCCGCGCTGCTGCTACGGTCGCAGGTTCGAATCCTGCCTCGGGCATGGGTGTGTGTGATGTCCTTAGGTTAGTTAGGTTTAATTAGTTCTAAGTTCTAGGGGACTGATGACCACAGCAGTTGAGTCCCATAGTGCTCAGAGCCATTTGAATTTCTTATGTATTGCGTTGTAGGGATTGTTTAGTTATCACTTATTAAGAAGTGTGGTGTATTTATTGATTAACTAAAATAAGGGTGCCTTTGTAATAGTTTGTAGGGGAGAGGGGCCAAGACCTGGGGGTATTGAGTATTTTTAATATTTTGGATGACAAATGGCGACTTACGTAGCTTAAATAGTTCCAGTTACAATTTTGTTATAAACTTGTAAAACAGCGACTTTTAAATCATTTTCTTGAAAGAAAAACCTCTGATTGCGCAATATTTTTTCTTTTTCCTGAGTATTTTTGCTTTTGCGTGAGAGCCAGGGGAGGCCTCGGTCCCCATTTGCCCCATAAGTATGGACGCCCTTAAACTAAATTGATATCACTAATATCTTAACATTCATTGCGCCTGAATTCGACTGGGACTGTGTAATGTAAATATTCTGCCACTGCCATACAGGTAATCAGTTTGGTGCAAGTTCCTACTTGTGAAAGCCTGCCTGGTTAGCCGTGTGATCTAATGCACTGCTTTGCGGGCGGGCAGGTGTGCCGGTCCCCGGCACGAATCCACCCGACGGATTAGTGTTGAGGTCCGGTGTGCCGGCCAGTCTGTGGATGGTTAAGGCGTTTTCCCATCTGCCTCGGTGAATGCGGGCTGGTTCCCCTTATTCCGCCTCAGTTACACTATGTCGGCGATTGCTGCGCAAAACTGTCTCCACGGCGCGTACAGCATAATTACTCTACCACGCCAGCATTTGGGGTTACACTCGTCTGGTGTGAGACGTTCCCGGGAGGGTTCACTGGGGGCCGAACTGCACAATAACCCTAGGTTCGGTGTGGGGCGGCGGTGGGGTGAGTGGACTGCTGTAGCCTGTGGGTTGTGAACCACTGAGGGCTACGGGGACGAAGCCTCTCCGTCATTTCTAGGTCCCCCGTTCCATACAATACAGTACTTACTTGTGAAAGTCAATTTTTGTGAGTACTGGAACTGGTCATCGTATTCTGTGTCTTGGTGATAAATGTGGGAAAACCACATTATTTAAAAATTGCCCAATGCAAACTATTGAAATATTCCCCATAGTAAGAGTTCTTCAGCAGTTCAACGAACTACATTCAATCAGATTCCAAGTGCTCAAGAAAATTTTGAAGGTAGGGCATCTCAAAACAACTGATGTTATTCAATCTGTACACAGAGCAAGCAGTAAAGAAAACTAATGAAAAATTTGGAAAAGGAACTGAAGTTCAGAAAGGAGAAACAAAAACTTTAACGTTTGCCAATGACACTGTTCTTCTCCAGAGACAGTAAAGGATGTGGAAGAGCAGTTGAACAGAACAGATAGTATGTTGGAAAGGGATTTATCAAAAGTAGAAGAAGGGTAATTGAATGTAGCTGAATTAAATCAGGTGATGCTGACACAATTAGCTTAGAATGTTAGGTATTCGTCTGGAGTGTAACCTTGTACAGAAGTGAAAAGTGCACAAAAATCAGTTGAGACAAGAAGAGAATAGAAGCTTTTGAACTGAGGTGCTACAAAAGAATGCTGAAGATCAGATGGGTAGATCACATATTTAATGAGGAGGTACTGAAGCAGATTGAGAAGAAAAGAAATTTGTCACAATTTGAGTAAAAGAAGCGATTGGTTGATAGGACACATTCTGAGGCATCCAGCAATTGTCAATTAGGTATTAGAGGGAAGTGTTGGTGGTGGTGGTGAGGGAGGAAGGGAAGGAGGGAGGGTACAAATTATATAGGGAGATCAAGGGATGAACACAAAAATGGTTCAAATGGCTCTGAGCACTATGGGACTCAACTGCTGAGGTCATTAGTCCCCTAGAACTTAGAACTAGTTAAACCTAACTAACCTAAGGACATCACAAACATCCATGCCCGAGGCAGGATTCGAACCTGCGACCGTAGCGGTGTTGCGGTTCCAGACTGCAGCGCCTTTAACAGCACGGCCACTTCGGCCGGCTGGATGAACACAGTAGACGGGTTTAAATGAATGTAAGATGCAGTAGTTATTCAAAGATGAAGAGGCTTGCACAGGATAGACAAGCATAGAGACCTGCATCACATTTATCCTTGAACTGCAGCCCACAACACAGCCTTCTTATCTTGATATACCAAATAACCTTGTTATAAAGCCTGGTTCTTGTGTCAAGACAGGTATTACCCACTACCTTACCAGGGAAAGTACCCTCAGAAGATCCTCTTTTCCATACAAAACAATTATTTATGTATTTACCACAAATTAAATATAACATTAAATACTATTTGATGAAAATTATATTCATGACATGTGTAATTTTCTACTGGATGAATACCATAAATGGTAACAATGTACATAAAGGAGGACTCAGTCTGCCATCTTCTGTCCGAACTTTCAGAACACTACTCTTGTAGTCTTCTATTACTTCTGCTTCCTCCCATACTTTTTCTGGGTGCTGAATCCCTATCTGTGCTCCCTGTAACATGCACTGCAACAACAACTAAAAGAACTGCAGTTTCAGGAGGACAGTGATACAGGCAAGTGTGGTAACAGGAACTGCAACAGTGATACATCAGTATTTTCATACATCTCTTGGGGAAAAGCTTAAATTAAGTGAAATCTTTCACAAAAGGAGAGATTTATGCCAGGAAAATCATTCTGATAACTGGCACGGTTTATTACAATTTAATAGCTATCATATGGCAGTGACCAGAGCCCTGTGATTTAACCCAGCCAGTGACTTCTTGTGGTTACTTTATAAAAACATTTGAATACAACTCAGTAATACACAGTTTAGACCTGTGAACTCTTGTATCTTGTAAAATCACAGTTGCAACAGAAATGCAATTTCAGTTAACTTCACTATCGCATATTTACAGGTATTCCCAATTTGTGTGATCAGTCATCAGCAGCTATCACTGAACTTCATGTGTTTGTCTCCCTGCAAGACTGCACTGTGAGATTTTTTGTTACCGACAGTTACTCAAATAACACTGAGATGTCTGACCAACATTGCCCATTTCATCTCCATCAGATTTGGATGATAAAAATTATCACATTGAGGTAAAATAATACTACAGTACAGTACAAGATTTCGGCTCATTTGCTTTGGCGTTACATTATAGATTACCTCTGCTGTGTTAATCCAAAAATAATTCAACTTCTGACAGCGTGTTTATTAATTTATTATATATCTACCTGGTCGAGCATGTTATCACAAATCACCTCCACACAGCATGGGATATACCGTCTCCAAACTTTGGAACTTAACTTTTTCGTAACCAGTGACCACTATTTCCATCACCATAGACCTCTTTGACTGCAGTTGAGAGGGTAAAGGAAATGAAACAAGCAAAACATGATGGCCACGACGACGAGCACAGCTCTTATTCCGCCCTTGTTACAATTCACGTTGTCATAGGTACTTGAATACTTTTCTATATAAAACAGAAAACTCTTTTCCAAAAAGAAATAAGTCTGTTGCAGAAGTCTTTTGCAAGAGATTTTTTTCTTTTCGGAATAACTGTTTCTGCACAAGTGTCGTGGAGTGGAGTGATGCGTACAGGAAGATCTGTGCTTACAGTGAAGATTTATCCCCAAATTACCGCATGTAGAAACCTTGTTTCGACATCTCCTGTGGTTCCAGAAATATCTGAAGTTAACATCTTGCACGATTCTCCACTACATGTCAACGGCCTGCTCAGTATTCGATATAACATACCTTAACAAGAACGACGATACTCACTGAAGAAACAGCGAATGTATTCTTACGTAAAACCTTACCTACAGTGGCAGTCACTGTCAACAACAAAAATTCTAAAAGTTTCCCGGTTTAACCCCTTAGCATTTGTATCATTGTAACACCTTTCCGCATACAGTTATATTCCCAGCACTTCACTTAACTAAAATGCTGAAAACTATCAAGTGAGCAACAATAAACGAACGTTCTCAAAGTGCTTTCAACGTAAGCATTCCAAGCCTCAAAGGTGGAGAGCTGAACGCACAGGATTAAGAGGAGTGATCAGATTTCTGCAACGGAGATCGGCTTTCTCTCAAGCGTCTTTTGACAAATACAGATAAATTTACAAACCTTTTGAGATTGTAGGGAATGATTAACATGAGATGAATAGTACATCTTTACAATACAACTTATTCCGAAAAGCGTTTTCTTTCCCCTAGAAACTGTGCGAGCCACCAATCGGCAATATTTTTAAACATAGAATATGACTACTTTCTCAAGGAGGGGGGGGGGGGGGCAAGGGTCAAACAATACCTTCTCTTTTTAGCTTTGTTCAGTTTATAAATTGTCATATCCCAAGAAACAAATTTGGCAAGAAATACAGAGTTACTGCCGCTTAAAGACTTGAGTTTCCAGTAAATTTTTTTAAAGGTAGTGTACGGTTATTGCCATTATTATGTACAAAGTACATCATTTATGTTATTAGTATGAATGTGGGTGGAAGAAACCTTTCGAAACAACCATCAAATTGCTCGATAGAACTAACTCTTAACAGCCTAAGGCTGCGTTCACACTGCCGGCCGGGCCGAGCCGAGCCTGGCCGGGCCGCCGCCCGCTTCGATATCAAACACATGGTTTTGAATTGCGGTGTTCACACTGGCGGCCGGGCCGCGCCGACACGGCGTGAGCCTCCCGGAGCCGAGCCGACGACATTCCGAGTGTTTAATATTGCCGGCGCGAGCCGACCGCAGGCGCGAGCCTGTGGAGCAGCACTACAGCTTCTGCAGTACACGCATCACACGTCTCCCTTCTCCTTTCTTCACAAGTGTGACTGCACACGTCTTTTATTTTAAGATGTTACCTCACATTTCACAATCAGTGAGGAAAAATTACGTTTATTATGATGATACATGCGAAATTACTTTTATTTCATTTATTTAATCTACCGTATTTACATGCATTTACAACAATAGCTTGCCAGCAATCGCGGCATTGCCGCCACTGAATAGTTCGCATTTACTTGTAAACGGAGACAGATATGAGTGTCACTGAGGGACGGAAATGTGTCCCTACCAGATGATAATGCATTGTAAAGACATGCTGTGGCAGTTCCTTATCAGTGGAGATAGAACCACTGAGTCAAAGGGCATTATCTCAAAACTCTTCGCCCATCAATCTGTCTATCTTACAAGGTAATGAAAAGAATTCTGTGAGGTCATCAGTGGCTCCACATGATGAACCATCACCACTGCCAAGCGCTGCATCATGAAGAAAAAAGAAGAAAAAAGTTGGAAAATTCTGAAGGAGTATTTCTGCGATTCTTCGTTGAAGGCACAGCAAGACATTACCCAAAATGACGAAGCTAATTACTTCCTAATGATTCTCAGGAGCCCCATAAACTCTCTTCCCCTCAGAGGTTAGCGTTTGTGAAATTTAAAATACAAAAGCATGACTACAATTAACTGGAGGTAGCGAATGCTGTACAAAGTTCTACTGCAAACCAAAAAGTGTGTACTAACGAATCTTACCTTATCGTTATACACAATTTTTCTTCTGCTGTTATACTTCTGCGAAAATTTGTGTTCTGTTTAGAAATTTTGTCTTGAATGTTCTGCAACACATACTGAAATGTATTATGATTCATTCTGTAATTTGAATAAAATTTTTCAGGATAGTTTTAAAGTTTCTCATGTAAAGAAAAAAACTCTCCTAAATGTCTGTCGCTATTCATAGGACGAATCCATAACCTCCTAGTTCTTCTGTACTTCAAAACTCGACGAGTTACTGCAGAGTCAAAACAATACCAATAAAAGAGTGAAGACATTGTTCTACACGACAGCACAGACTAGGTAAAGGCGAGCAACTGTTGACTGCAGCTGCGTTTTCTACTGACTTGCTTGTCAGCTGTCGAAGGGTGGAGATCTTTTTAAATTTATTTATTTGGCCTCCCGCCAGCCATTTAGCCAAAGAGTGGGGATTACCTTGACAGTGCAGCGCAGCCCGCCAAGGAAGGAAAAAAAAAACAATGAAGAACAATGAAACGCACATCTGTGCCGATCTACAGTAGTTTCATTAACTCTCCATTATTTTTTCTGTCAAAGTAGACAACGAGACTGCAGAATTGCGCTTCAGTTATCTTTTAGTTCGAAATACGAAATGTACATCATACTAATTGTAGGATGTTGATGACAAATAATTGTCTTTTGTGATGCAACATGTGGCCAATTATAAAAGCATAGCAGATGATTGTCCAGTAGCCGAGGGAAAAATTCTTATACGTTTGGATTTATCTAGAGAATGAGACCATTAAAATAATAAGAGGGACCGGCTCTAGGTCTGCGCTGATCACTAGTAATTATATGACTACACTAAACCAAGCTGTAACCGCGCGAACTCCGTGGCCTGCGGACGCGGCACTGACGCCACTGAATAGCTCGCATTACTAGAGACCAGAGACAGATATCAGTATCACTATCATTTCAAAAACTTTTTGGTACTTTTAGCTACATTTCATTCCCAACAATGTATGGTCTAAAACGGATCTAACAGTAAGCTAACCGCTACATAACTTTTTCACTACAAGATTTGTGAATCAAGTGCGCAACGTTGACAAATAGCATCATTTCACAATGACTGTTAAGAAATATGGAAAGATAAATGATTCAATACGAAGCTAAGATGTTGCACTACCACGTGTACAAAAATCAGATTCTTTAGCAGCATACTTTCTTCAAAATCGGTTGGGAAGCGTTACGAAACTAAGAAATCACGCGAAACGAAAAGTAGACTTTTTCTTTTTTTACGACGTAAGTAACGATTTTAAGGAAAAAATAAGTTCATAAAACGAAGTGGCGAAGTCTTATATACCGCTTAGAATTTTTAAAACATGAAAATCGGAGAAGTGGATTTTCCCCCATTTCGCCGTCCCGGCTCGGCGCGGCGCGCAATGTGAATGCACTACTCGTCGGCCTAAGCTGGCTAGGCACGAGCCGAGCCAGCACGCGTCAGCCCGGCTCGGCCCGGCCGGCAGTGTGAACGCAGCCTAAAGACTGAACAAAATTGGTCCTTGTCTCCCTGATTTGACACACGGTGCAGCCGTGACAATTTGACTGCTTAACTCAGGGCCGGCTAGAAATTCTGCACGCGTGCGGTGCTCCTGCACATGTGCAACTTCCGGGTCTCAGCGTGCACGCCGCAGCCGTCAGCGTTCATGTAGTGCATGTTTCTACGCACAGATGTCGCTTTATCCACTTGCTGGGATACTCTGTACCGGCGCATTCTAGTGCTCTTTCCACAGGTATTTCGCGTATTAAACATTTAAAATACTGTCACAGTCTACTCATTGAGACGTCTACTTTTATGTTAACAGTTTAACCCAGTAAGACAAATAATACAGTTAACAACCGTGGGTTTTTATTAAGGCAGCTTGACTGACGGCACGTAAATACGCGTAATGTTTTTGATCTAGTATTTAAGAAAGAGAGCACTTAGCGACTTCCAACGAACCTTATTCATGATTTCAAATAACATTAAACTAATGCAAGGTTTCCTATAACTAATTCTCGGTGCCCTCAGTTACACCCACATAATTTCTGTCTCACTGATTTCTGAACAGAATGATAACCGCAGACCTCTCAATGATCACCTGTTATTTCAATACCGTTATTGCTATATCTTTCATCAGTTACGTCTGAAATCTGCATAATAACCGACAATTAGATGAATACTATGTTTTATCGACTTCAGCTGAGCGTAGCCCTTCACACATTAAAAAAAAAACCTAAATGTAAGTATACATTGGAACAATCGGTTTAATGACCAACTTTCCTGATAATAATGTAACATGGAGCAGAGTGCGGCAATAATGCACAGTTAGTAAACAATAATTTTTAATTATGAAAGGAATAAATCCAAACACGTTTATCACTGGTCATGAGAAATGATAATCGAGTTGATGTGTCTCATCCATTTTCTTAAGGACATTTAATTTTGCTTGCCGTTCTTCACTGTTGAGTACACTACACTCGTCTTTGTGATATGTATTGTAGTGTCTTTCAATTGACAACTTACGCTGGCCACCTATTATTCGGCGGCACAGCAAACACTGTGAGTTTTCACCAACGGCTACAAAAAAGAATTGCAGTTCCCAGTCATTTTTAAACGACTGAGAACGTAGATCTCCCGTCGTTTGCTTTTTCACAGTACCTGCCATTTCTCAGTACTTCTCTGTTAAGGTTACGGTTACCAGGGGTAAACGAGACTGGGTATGTTGCGCTCTTGCTTGTACCACATAGACAGGGAAGTGGAGCCGCTGCCGTTCATTTAGGACACATGCCTAGTAACAGATGTCGCTGTCGCACACGTGCGCACATGTGCAGCACTTCCCCACGTCTGCACACTGTGCAGCATTTGGCCGGCCCTGGCTTAACTCATGCCTCGAGGGATGTGTGTCGCTCTGCATTGCACCCCATATTGTTTAAGAAGATCCAAACAACTTTTCGACCCTTATATTTCACAATTTTGTCCTCACTTCTTATCCCAGGAAATGACGAGTCTTCTGTATTCGGGTCCACAGACGAAGTGTAGGCGATTACACTCGCAGTATAGCGTGACAGTGTTCTCTACACTATTGCAATAGCTCTACCTCGTGAAACTGAATGCAGTCACTTTATCCAATAAAAATGCTAATTTACTGTTGAGACTAAGTTGTACAGTTGGCGAAGGTGTCGTCTTGTGGGAATTGGGGACGGGCGCCGAGCAATTACACTGCAGCAATGTTTATGACGTGCTAGGTGTTGGAAATGTCCCTTCCTGTAGCTCACGAAATTCTGTGTAAGGAAACTACATAAAAATGATCGGGTACTGCATTTCGGCAATGTTCTGCAAAGGTTCACATCTGCCACGATTACATAAGAAAGCCAAAATCACCGTCATTTCAAGAAAACGGTATAATTTCCCGTGAACAGTATGATAAGCAAACAATGTAGTGTTTACTAAATCACAGTGTTTCTCCTTGCACTCGAGAATGTTAATTTGTAGTTTAGTAGAATCACAGGCAACCATTTCAACAAATGTACGAGAATTCTGTAATGAATAGAAAATCTGTACCCTGATTCCAGGAGCGGGCAAGTGCCCCCACTGGAAATCGCATAGGGGAGAGACCGCAGTAATAAACACACAGCGCCACTTGCACACCTTGCAAAAACTGATGGCGTGGTTGAAGTCCAAACACCCAGGAGTGTTGACGTACGGTATTATTCTGTTGCAGTTTAATGCCCGCTCATATGTTGCCAAGGTTTCGAATACGCTACGGAAGTGTCTCTGGGAGACCCTTACACTTCCTCCATAGAGTCCCGATCTCTCCCCACGCTATTTCCATATTTTTGAAGCTCTGAAATAAAATGAACGTATGGCATTTTTGGACGTGAGTCTCCTTCTAGGAAGTTCGGGCGCCTAGTGCAAGTCTTTTTATTTGGAGTCACTTGGACGACTTGCTCGTCGATGATTAAATGATGAGGACAATACACACACCCAGTCCCGAGCGGAGAAAATACCCGACTCGACCGGGAATCGAAGCCGGGGCCACAATGCTAATCACTGGACGACGAGCTGCTGACGGAGCCCTGAAGAAAGACATTCGTGGCCGTCGATTTCCTTAAGACGAAGAGATGCACAGCTGGGTACAATCATAGGTCCGTAGGCAACTGCAAACACTTTTCCACGAAGGCACTGGCCGTCTTGTTGTTTACTTGTCTAAGGAAAAGTCCCAGCATGCGCAGCAGTTGGAAATAATGTTATGATTCGGCTCGAGATGTCATCACAATACTTGACCGCACAACTTATTATGGACAATAATCAAGTCCCATTTGGCTCGACGCCGGTACGAGCTTAATGAAGAACTGTGCAAAAGTTTTGAAAAAAGCTTTTCGGAGCCTAACTGCTGATATACTCCTCAAGATGTCAAGGTCGAAATGGCAGACATCGATCTCCCTGGAAGGCTCGAATATAAACACACACATCCACTGTATACAGGGCCGGTTCGAAAATATTTTTCCGCACAAGTGACTTTTCCCTGGTACACTTTCACCTGTGTCAGTTTCCACTACTAGTTGTGATCCGCATTATTTACAAATTTTGCCCCTCTCAGCTTGGCCCACCAAGCGGCGGCTTGGGTCACTTGGGTCTTAACCCGGCTGTGGCTGGCTATACCACAGTATTTATGTAGCAAGTATCCCAATACAAAACATAAAATACACTGTTTTGGCCTAAGGATACGGGGATTTTCTCGGTCACAATATTCTACTTTATTGTTAAATGGGGTACCTGAATTAGCAGAAAATCTCTGAGATACATTCAAAGCCAGTAAAATAGCCGTCTCCTGATACTACGCGTGCATCAAACCGACCTATTAGCTGCTACATTTGTTTAACCTTCTTTCTTTCACTTCGATGGCAGTTCCGGTTTCCTCTTACGCGCTGTCAGAGGACGAACTGGTACAATAGTGAATAATTCTCTCTTTTTAAATTGTGTTGGTGTGATGAATGGCAGCTAGCCCTAAATATGGAAAAGTGCAAGTTAATGCGGATGAGCAGGTAGAAGAAACCTGTAATGTTTGGATACAATGTTACTAGCGTCCTGCTTGACACAGTAAAGTCGTTTGAATATCTGGGCGTAACGTTGCAAATCGTTATGATGTGGAACGAGCATCTGAGAACTGTGGCAGGGAAGTCGAATGTTCGACTTCTGTTTATTGGGAGAATTTTAGGAAGGAGTGGTTCACCTGTAAAGGTGGCCGCATATAGGACGCAGGTGCGACCAATTCTTGAGTACTGCTCGAGTATTTGGGATCCTACCAGGTCGGATTGAAGGAAGACATCGAAACAATTCGGAGGCGGGCTATTAAACTTGTTACCGGTAGGTTTAAACAACACGTAAGTGTTATGGAGATCTTTCGGGAACTCATATGAGAATCCGTGGAGGGAAGGCAACGTTCTTTTCGAGAAACGCAGTTGAGGAAATTTAGAGAACCGGCATTTGAATCTGACTGCCAAAACACTCTACTGCCGCCAACATACATTGCCCGTAAGGACCACAAAGATAAGAGACGAGAAATTAGAGCTGTATGAAGGCAGTCGTTTTTCCCTCGCTCTATTTGCGAGTGGAACAGGAAAGGAAATGACTAGTAGTGGTACAGGGTACCCTCCGCCACGCACCGTACGGTGGCTTGCGGAGTATCGATGTAAATGTAGATGAGCCTTCCACGTGACTCGATCTCCACCTTTGCTCTCATTTGTCCATTCTTTGGCAAATATATCGGTGCAGTCCAACACAAAGCTAGTTACACGCGTGTGTCACTTGTAAATCTTTTAAAATTTGGAGAAGAGGCAACAATTGTAATTCTATTCTTCACTAAGCTCCTATAAATACATTCGTTGAACTTATTCGAATTTGAATCGTGACATCGGTGTCATTGGTTGGAATATTGACTATGGATTTTCTAATGACATCATCCCCTTTTTCAAAAAATATGGGTGCAATTGATGTTGGACACTTTACGCTAAAGGAGTGATCAAGCACGACTTGTGGCTCATGAAATTATAACACTGTGATAGAGGAAAAAGAAAGAAAAAAAAGGTGGGCCCGACCATCACAGTATAAACTGAATTTCTGCTTTTCACAGACAGTGCCCTTCGCTTTCCCCTGCCCGAGCACTCCTCACTGAGCAACTCGAGCTTGACCTTGCCTCAGCTTCAGGTTGAGCGAAGAGAGCCTCCACACACACGCCCTCTACCTGAGCGGTGCTGCTCGTCTCTAAGGTAGCTAGCTCGATTACTGGTGGCGAATAAATTGTTGTCGGTACCATTCACGAACAGCATAACTTTTAATTAAATAAGCTTATGTATTAGAGTAAGAACGCTGAGGCGACTTGATATCCAAGCAAAAACTATAGCACATGGACCAAGAGACTGTCGCTGTATGGATGTCCTCAAACTGAGAAGTGCATTTTCAGCATCCCCCCCCCCCCACCCTCCTCTCGGAGGGAGGGATGGAGAGGAAGATATTCGTCTAATTCACACTAACAATCTTCCTCCATTTGTTAACGAAGTGTATGAACATAGTATATAAAAGTCTATATAGCTTTTGTACGGAATTGGCTGATTCCTGACTGCGTAGGCTTTCCTTGAGTGATAACTCTTCGTCGTCTCCTCAGGTATGCTGCCAGATTCTCAAAGCAAAAGACTCGATATTTCGGCGATCCACCTGTCCACCACCTTCAGAAGAGATGCTGCCGCCGCAAGCTGATGCAAAGACTGGAAACCGACGTTCTGTATACACTACTGGCCATTAAAATTGCTATACCAAGAAGAAATGCAGATGATAAACGGGTATTCATTGGACAAATATATTATACTAGAACTGACGTGTGATTACATTTTCACGCAATTGGGGTGCAAAGATCCTAAGAAATCAGTACCCAGAACAACCACCTCTGGCCGTAATAACGGCCGTGATACGCCTGGGCATTGAGTCAAACAGAGCTTGGATGGCTGCCCAAGCAGCTTCAGCACGATACCACAGTTCATCAAGAGTAGTGACTGGCGTATTGTGACGAGCCAGGTGCTCGGCCACCATTGACCAGACGTTTACAATTGGTCAGAGATCTGGAGAATGAGCTGGCCAGGGCAGCAGCCGAACATTTTCTGTAGGCAGAAAGGCCCGTACAGGGCCAGCAACATGCGGTCGTGCATTACCCTGCTGAAATGTAGGGTTTCGCAGGGATCGAATGAAGGGTAGAGCCACGGGTCGTAAAACATCTGAAATGTAACGTCCACTGTTCAAAGTGCCGTCAATGCGACCAAGAGGTGACCGAGACGTGTAACCAATGCCACCCCATACCATCACGCAGGGTGATACGCCAGTATGGCGATCCCGAATACACGCTTCCAATGTGCGTTCACCGCGATGTCGCCAAACACGGATGCGACCATCATGATGCTGTAAACAGAACCTGGATTCATCCGAAAAAATGACGTTTTGCTATTCGTGCACCCAGGTTCGTCGTTGAGTACACCATCGCAGGCGCTCCTATCTAGATGCAGCGTCAAGGGTAACCGCAGCCATGGTCTCCGAGCTAATAGTCCATGCTGCTGCAAACGTCGTCGAACTGTTGACTCAGGGATCGAGACGTGGCTGCACGATCCGTCACAGCCATTCGGATAAGATGCCTGTCATCTCGACTGCTAGTGATACGAGGCCGTTGGGATCCAGCACGGCGTTCCGTATTACCCTCCTGAACCCACCGGTTCCATATTCTGCTAACAGTCATTGGATCTCGACCAACACGAGCAGCAATGTCGCGATACGACAAACCGTAATCGCGATAGGCTACAATCCGACCTTTATCAAAGTCGGAAACGTGATGGTACGCATTTCTCCTCCTTACACGAGGCATCACAACAACGTTTCACCAGGCAACGCCGGTCAACTGCTGTTTGTGTATGAGAAATCGGTTGGAAACTTTCCTCCTGTCAGCACGTCGTAGGTGTCGCCACCCGCGCCAACCTTGTGTGAATGCTCTGAAAAGCTAATCATTTGCATATCGCAGCATCTTCTTCCTGTCGGTTAAATTTCTAGTCTGTAGCACGTCATCTTCGTGGTGTAGCAATTTTAATGGCTAGTAGTGTATGCCCCGTACCACACAGGTGCCTATATACGACGACGGTTTCCAGTCCTGGTATCAGTTTTCAGCAACAACATCAGCTTCTCTCCTGGACACGGTGGATCTCCGATTCCTGCTCACAACTGAGTGCTCGAATGTGCATCTGTTGCTCACGGTTCTAGCTGCCACTATAACTACGCAGTTTTAATTTTTCCAAAAAACATTTCATTCTGAACTATTATGGCTACCTGAAAGGGAAGACACCGGAATAAAATCGGCAGTATTGTCTACTTCGTTTCAAAAGCATAAAATTGTTTACACGGTTTCAATGAAAATGAAGGGAACAATAAAGGAACAATTTTGAAAATAAAATGTGTAATTGAGTCATTGTCTAGAACAGCGACTTAACTGAAATCCAAATCAGTCAGTAACTCTTACATGTTACCTTATCAGATCATACATTCAGAAAACATAATATTTCGTTATACTTGACAGAAATTTAGTCCATGTACGATAGTTGGAAATGAAGAAAAATGCTATTTAAAAGTCTGATGATCTGTATCTCTATCTATGTATATTTCTATCAAGTCGTTGTTCCAGGGAACGCCGTAATTATTGTTGTAACTATCACGGTTTTATTTTGAAATTTTCACAGATTGAATGACGACAGCTGGAAATCCGTGCCGACAGGGATTCGAACCCGGATTTTCCGCTTTACGCGAGCTGTCGCCTTAACCACTTAGGTTATCCGAGCACGCCTCCCGTCCGACTCAAACCTCCATATTTCGCACACTACCGAGTATTGTCCCTTGTTCATTTTGTCTCTTTTTTCGCTGCCCTACTGTGTTTCCGCGAGAGTTCGGACGTTGTGTATCAGCACCGAGAGATCGATATGTCGTCAGGCGCATATTTTATGTAGGTATGGTGTCTGCTCTTTCAGGCAAGCATGTCCGAAAGAACAGACACCATATCTATATAAGAAGCAATCACGTTGAACTCAGCTCGCTGTGTTCGCTCATGAGATCTGTTAAGCACATAGAGTAGCGCCCAGGCCGATGGCGCTTTCTTCTAGTGAACAAAATTCGAGCTTAGGGAATATCGATGAAGCCGGATTTAGTTAATAGACTGCATACTAAATCGCGAGAAATTTTCAAACGCTATGGTATTTTCGGGCGCAATGAAGTTTTCTAGAACGTTTACAGTTTATAGTAGATAAAAACAACCTAGTAGATACGGTTGGTAGCTCCATGAGGCTGTTGGAGGACAATGCTGTCGTATGCTTCGAAGCTGCAGCACCAGACACTGTAGCCAAATGGTGGAAGACCTGCAAGTAGTGAAACGACTGGCTGACGACAAGATCACTGGAAACACTCACGACAGGAAAATATCTAGAATTATGCGTTCGGAACGACTTACGGTGGAACAGTCACGTGAAAATAAATCCAAGAAGTGAGGACGCTAGACTGGTTGAATTCTAGCTTACAAAAGCCTTGTTCATCTGATTCTTGGTTAGTACTTTTCAATCTGTCGTCCTTACTGACAGTGGGGATTGAAAGGACACGTACTTTGTCGCAGCTTCGTTTCATCAACGCGAAAGTGTCGCTGACGAGTTCGTCCAACTCGAGTGGCAGAAGTTCAAAAGATGGGTTGTGCACAATGCGAAGTTTGCTTTTTAACTGGGACAACATAGTTACAACACAGCTTTCATGAAATGGCCACAACTATGTAAGCTGCCATTTTTCTGATGTTACCAGAAGCCTACTGACAGACATTCCCGCGAAATGAACAAGAAGAGAAGAGAAGAAAATAGTAAGGCTGCACTACGTACCATCCAACACGTTTGTGAAAAATTTAGATTCGTTATCAAATGGTACAAATGGCTCTGAGCACTATGAAGTCATCAGTCCCCTAAAACTTAGTACTATTTAAACCTAACTAACCTAAGGACATCACACACATCCATGCCCGAGGCGGGATTCGAACCTGCGACCGTAGAGCAGACTGAAGCGCCTAGAACCACTTTTTTTTTCATTTTGTTCGTTGTTGATCGATGTGTTTGGTCTTTGCGGACGTCACATGACATCCGTTCATGTTCGTTTTGTTGATCCTTCCACTCAATTTTTTATTACAGAGGCCATCCGCTCGGTCACGCCGGCCGGCGATTCGTTATCCTCACGAGGCTCACTGCATTCACTTCCAATCCAATCAAGGTTAAATCCTTGACAAGATTAGGAATAGACCCCAGGTCGTATACATGGTCAGATACGGTAACCTCTCAAACAAGTCCCATAGAAGAAAATCGACAAGATTAACACGGACAGAAACTGAACAGATTGCTACAAGCCGGCCGCGGTGGCCGTGCGGTTCTGGCGCTGCAGTCCGGAACCGCGAGACTGCTACGGTCGCAGGTTCGAATCCTGCCTCGGGCATGGGTGTGTGTGATGTCCTTAGGTTAGTTAGGTTTAAGTAGTTCTAAGTTCTAGGGGACTTATGACCTAAGATGTTGAGTCCCATAGTGCTCAGAGCCATTTGAACCATTTTTTAGATTGCTACAAACTGAGGCCGCCTTCACACGGACCCACTGAGAAGCGCTTCTCAGGGGAGCTTCCGCTGGGAAAGCAGTGGTTTAAATGGACGCCTTCAGACGTGCAGCGCCGTTGCGCTTCTGTGGCGCGCAATTGCGGATTAGCGGTCTTCGTGGCGCAGAAGCGCCACTGGCAGAACATTGCTTCCAAGAGTGGTTGCCTTCACACACTTCTGCTGCTGACTCCGAGTGAGTCACATTGCTGCTGCTCGCTGCTACTGTCGCTCGCCGCGCCAACATGCCTGGACGCTAGAAGGGAGGACGAGGAGAACAAGTTACCACGATCGTCGGCCTCCTGGGCCAAGCGCTCGGGTTGGACAGGAAGCAGAAGAGGAAGAAACCTGTACAGTGCTTCCGCTGTCAGAAGCTGGGCACTTCGCCGTGGACTGCACAGGAGTACTCGCGTGTTTGAAGCGTGCAAAGTCTCACCTCACACGCGAGTGCGCGAAGCCTAGGGACGCCGCCGCTACATGTTCCATCTGCGGCGGTCCACACGCCGCCAACCACCGTGGCTGCAGTTATCTCAAGAGCTGTGGCCGCGGGAAGGGGCGGCACACACGCCGACGGTGAATCACCGTGCAAGAAGACTGGCACTTCTGCTGGTGCTAGCGCGAGTGGAGGATCGTGTTGCTGCAATTCCCACAGCATTCGCAAGAAATTCCTTGGCGTAACAATCTAAAGCAGCCTGAAATAGGACACACATATTGACTCCCTAGCAACTAAGTTGTCAAAAATATTTGCAATCAGTACTATTAGCAAGTTCTGTAGAGACACTGTAGTCCTAAAGACTGCATACCATGCTCTTTTCTCCTCTCACTTGAACTACGGTATTGAAATTTGGTGAGCAATAACCAAAGCTAATCTAGATAAGCTAATCATTCTTCAAAAGAGGGGTGTGAGCGTACTCTGTGGAGCAAAATATAGGAAATCTTGTCGCAACTTGTTTCCAAAAACAGAGGTGTTAACTGTTATAAACACATACATTCTAAAAGCCATATTGCTTGTAAAAAGACTGCACCCAAACACTTATTCAGATTTCCACCAGTACAATACTAGAAATGAAGAAATATTTTACATTGGCAGCCACAGAACAGCACTTTACGAAAAGGGGCCTCAGTACGCAGGAATAAAATTAGCTAATTTACTGCCTAGTGTAGTCATGGCTCTTCCTACAATTAAACTGAAAGATCAGCTTCAGAAATTTTTAGTAAAACACCCTTTCTACACATTAGAAGAGTACCATACTTATATGAAGAACAACAAATGCTTTGAGAAATTATGTTAATAGAAATCAGTAAACATCTTATTGTAATTTTGTTGTAAATTAATGAATGTGTCTTGTGTATTGTACAAATAACTTTAATCATTACTGTTTCTTTGTACATGTGCAGTGTACCATTCGATGTTGAATAAAGCTATTATTATTATTATTATCGATGATGCTGTCGACAACGCAGTTGCCGCTCTCAAATCTGCCACGGCAGAGGAGAGGGCTGCACTTCGGACCGAGGTGGACGAGGTACGGCTCCAGCTCGCGCAGCTCCGCGAGTTAACTGACCAGTAAGTCTCGCAAGGAGAGAGACGTTACGACTGCCACCATCGCCACGCAGACGGACGCTCTCCCGGCTCCCGCGGAAACGCAGGGCGCTATGGGGGTGCCCAAGGCCGTGGCGAATGAGATGTCTGCCCCCTCATCGAAAGGGGAGGGTCTGCGGAAACAAGATTCCGAGCCAGCTCCACCAGCAACACGGGATGACGTGGCCAAAGGCATCGAAACGCCCGCCCGTCCTACCGACGACAAGGCGGAACAGCCGCTGCTGGAAGATGAAGACACAACTGCTACGCCCATCCACGAACAAGACACAGAATAGGTAGTCAATTCGCCGCCACCAGAGACAGAGATGACTGCACCAGGACTACTGAAGATGGTCGCAAAATCATTGCGTGACAAGAAGTACGCGCATCACAATACCCCGTACCCTTTTACCGACTCCAATGTTCCTAAACCACCTCTGCTCCATAAGCCTTATGATTTCGGTTGGGCAATTGCCAATCTAACCGCCGTCGTTCCTAAGAGGGACTTGGACTTTATTTATTAAACGCTTCCCTATTTTTACTGAACCTGACTGGCAGCGCATAATCGCTGCTATTCCAATAGTTAAGCAGAAGAAGAAGAACAAACATTCCTCTTCCTCGCACCGCTAGTTTCCTAGCAATTACTGTATTTTATTCTGTCAAGCTCAGACAAGTTTTAGCCAATCCTTTTTATCCCAGTTAATTTTACCTTATATTCGTGGAGTAAATGTCAATAGACAACAGACTCCGATATTGTAGATTACCTCAGGGGAGGTTGTCCATACCAGAAGGAAGAGAGTGACCTGCACACGACGTCACTCGATGGCGCTGCTGACCAGCCAAACAGCAGGTAGCGCCGCATAGTAACAGTTGGCTGGTGACGTATAGGGATTGCTGCACACTGTTACATGGTAATACGTGTGGGGTCTTGCCCACTCGTCGCTAATAGGGTGCCTACGGGATGCAGCGTTCTTGGAATGCTATGCAACAATTTCAAACAAATAACATTAGTCATTTTATTTCCAGAAAGCAAATTGGCAATACTTAACTTTCTTTATAGCAACTGTCGCTAGCGAGAGGCGACGTTAAAACGGTACAGTTCTTTCCATACACAGAGTCCAAGGAAACACTTGATACGGATCACGACAAGCTGACAGTATAGCGCTAATCACGTTGCAGACTCGGGCCGATGTGAGCGGCCGAGGCTAGCAGGAGCGTTCTTTATATGCATTTGTTGCAGGGGGGGCGCGCCTGGCGCAGCGCTGTCCAGTTCGGCGCACCACTGGCAGCCGTTTCCTCGCAGCCTTTGCGTTCCGCCTCTTCGTTTCGACGTATGTGGTTACGCCAGAACAGTACCGTCGTGTATTTCTTACCGTTGGCGAGGGATGGAAGTCAATACAGAAGATTTAATCTGTGAAGCTACAAATCGTCCATCGATATACCGGGTGATCAAAAAGTCAGTATAAATTTGAAAACTGCATAAATCACGGAATAATGTAGATAGAGGGGTACAAATTGACGCACATGCTTGGAATGACATGGGGTTTTATTAGAACCAAAATAATACTAAAGTTCAAAAAATGTCCATCAGATGGCGATTCATTTGATCAGAACAGCAATAATTAGCATAACAAAGTAAGACAAAGCAAAGATGATGTTCTTTGCAGGAAATGCTCAATAGGTCCAGCATCATTCCTCAACAATAGCTGTAGTCGAGGAATAATGTTGTGAACAGCACTGTAAAGGATGTCCGGAGTTATGGTGAGGCATTGGCGTCGGATGTTGTCTCTCAGCATCCCTAGAGATGTCGGTCGATCACGATACACTTGCGACTTCACGTAACCCCAAAGCCAATAATCGCACGGACTGAGGTCTGGGGACCTGGGAGGCCAAGCATGACGAAAGTGGCGGCTGAGCACACGATCATCACCAAACGACGCGCGCAAGAGATCTGTCGAACATTTTGTGAACTTTTTTTTTGTTCTAATAAAACCCTATGTCATTCCAATCATGTGTGTCAATTTTTACCTCTACATTATTCCGTGGTTTATTAAGTTTTCAAATTTATACTGACTTTTTGATCACCCGGTACAACATGGAGTGCGAGGAATATTCAGATTAACTATGAAAATTAAATTTGTTGCCTACAGAGAGAAACGTTCTTCAGAGAAGACGACAATTGGAGACCGCCACATTTCTTCCCGCTTGTTTTTGGGGGGTCTGTTGACACCTCTTGCACACAGAACTACTCAAAGTGTCTTCCAATCTGTATCTGCCTCTGTCTCGAACAAGACTGTGCAACACGCAGAAAGTTATTATAATATCTCCGGCAAATTATGGAGATACAGTCGAAGGCCGAGCAAACATTCTGCACTCTTCGGCAAGAATTCCAAAAATACATTCATCGTCATCATTTAGCCCTACAGAGACTGCAATCCGAAAACTCTTTGAAAAGAAACTGTTTCCATATTAACGCAACAAGATAGATGACATACCGAAACATTAATCATCAATGATTACAAGAGGAAAGTAATCACGACCTTCATACAACTGCCTGCTTTCAGGAAATTTAGTTTGTTGTCAGTTCTTGAACACAGATTAGTCTGGAGATTCTCTGTTTGCTCCAACGTTAACGGACACGAGTCTGTGGTGGGAATCACACACGGCCAGCAACAATATCGAGAAAATGTTGTTAGTGTTGTAATGAAGTGATGCACAGTCAGATCCCTTGAGGAGACGTATATGTTTACCATTTGTAGCTGCCGTACAGTTGGGTAAATTTGCTACCTTTTTAGTACGCCTTTAACAACTTTTCCTTGGAGACATAGTGGCACCCACGATTTACTTTTAAATTGTCTCTTATCGATTTTCTTATTTTGTAATAGAAGTAAAAGAGAGGCATCCTGCTCATCGGACTGCACGAAGAAACGGAAACAACGCGGCGCGGCAGATCAAAGAGGCGACAAACGAGCCGCTTCTCTTTCCAGTAGCGCCGCGCCGTACAGTCACGTTTGAGGGATCGGTCCCCTGCAGATAAACGCTTCTCAATGGTTCCGTGTCAAGGCGGACTCAGTTGGGTGTGGCTCGCAGCACATCGGCCAGATACTCAACGAGTAAACTGTTCATAGAATAATTGTTTCCCCGAATATAGTCGCACGACACTTCCTCAGAGGGCACCTGTTTTATGATTTATCTAATGGATGCTCGACGGTGCAGAGACGAGAAAACAATGAGAGATATTCTGCAACGGCTTCTGGAAATGGTAGGGGTACTATTATGGACCAGGGACTCATTTAAATATAAATTCTTCCTCGCAGTTCACATCTGATCGCACATATTGAACATATCCTTTGTCAGCCTACTAGGTCTATTCAACATTGGTTCGGAGAACTACAATTATATCACCCTCACATACCACCCTGTCAAAACTGGTACGTGAGAAGCGAAAATGAAAAGCAAAGCCGTTATCATCCAGAAGGTTCATTTAGACCCTACAGTGTTTTACTAGGCGTGGTCCAACTAGAGGTTGTATGTTCTTTCCTTCCTCTAACCACGAAGGCTGTAGCGAGGCGTGCAGTTAAACGTAGAAGCCGAATCACAAAGCAACCTGACATTTTAAGCATACACGTTATTTGCATCGACATAACAAACCACAGTAACCTTTCACTAAAGTCTGAAATCTGACGATGCACATTGCATTCATCTCAAAGGAACTCTGTTGGAAATAGGATTTCAGTTGCTAGTACGTTTATTCTCTTTCCTTTAACCGTCGTTCAGTAATTATCTTCCCTTGGCCGCCGCGCAACGGATTTAAGTTCCGTCTTGGGTCGAACAAGCGCAAATATATTAGTGCTTAATTTTTTAACATTTTTCTTAATGTGTATTGGCGTATAATGAGACGTATACAGTGCATGGTATACTCAATTAAATTCCAGCGAAGAAACACTTGTACGCGTTTCCAAGAAAAATAGTTTTATCGATGGTCCATTTTTCCTGGCAGATACTGTTACTAAATGCATCGTAGATTGTCTTTGCCGAGGAGGTCTCTGATTGGACGTTCATTTTAACCAGACGTTAACGCCTTCATTTGCAGTTAAGCGCACGGATTGTTGCTGCTCGAAGAAGCTTCGCTGTATTACTATTCGAATACGGATAACCAGAAAAGGTAAGAAGAAGGAAAATATTCATTTTCTAATCGAAGTGAAAATCTAATAGTAATATGAGACTTTCGAACTGCTTTTGCTGCGATACATCCATCATTAACATGAGCAACGTGCACGTATGCATAATTCACCATCTTGTGTCTACACTGTATTTCATACTGGTTCGTTAATTCTTTATTTCAATTAAAAATTTCATTACGTATCCATTTCGTACTGAGGAGCAACGTTTTGATGATTCATTTTGGGTTGGATTTTATCTTCTGACAATAATGAAGATTGGTTGCGCTATTTTGTTGACACCGTTTAGTTACAGAGTGTATATTTTATTAGCTGTCATTTTGTTGACACCGTTTAGTTAATAGCATGTTATATTTTATTAGCAGTATCATTTAACCAACGTGTTTCATGAAAAATTTCCTAACGGCGCAACATTCATGGAGGGTAATACAACATTTCAGTATGTCTGCTCAGGAAACACGCAGCACTTGAATGAAGTTATGTACGCTACGTAAGAAAATTTAACTGTCTTACGGCTTGTTTGTTTAATATTATTTTGCTACCGTTAGTCCCTATGTCTCGTGCCACGTGACAGTAAACCTGCAACGCACGTAATTATTACGTTTGCGTTCAGTTCCTGAAATTTATCTCAACAGTGTTTTTTTTATTTGCATGTGTGTGTGTGTGTCTTTTTTATTCCGATTGCTGAAATGCTGGTGTATGTAATGGATGTTAGCGTATTTCGGGCAGCGAAGACCAGTGCTTAGAAATCTAAGCTGCAAGCTAACTTCAAAATGGCGCACCTATATTCACATTGCCCGAAGCTACTGCCCGGATCTTTCTCAGAAATGCCATTACAATTTTCTGGTGTCACTGGTTTTTAATGACTTTTATTCGATACAGTGTTGTACTGGTGCTGGTCGATATACAGCTTATAAAAGTATGTACCGTATTTTCACCAAGAATTTAAAAATATATATTAAAATCGTAACACTGTTGAATTTGGATTTTATTCTTAAGGAATTGGAAAGGATGGAGGAGGATGGGTAGGACAAGAAAGGGACATGGTTTTACTCCACCCTTTCCCCCATCCACACCATCCTTCCCCCTCCCTTGTATGCCTCGTCGCCGCTTTTCTTAAGATTCACTCCCACCTCAGGCTAACGTGTGAGTGAGTGAGTAAGTGTGTGTGTGTGTGTGTGTGTGTGTGTGTGTGTGTGTGTGTGTAAAAAATTACAGAAAACCCAAGAATAAACTTTTTCTTATGCTATGTTGCTGTTATTCAACTGCTTCCTTTTTGTTCTTTTTTCTTCATTTTCAGTTGTTATTCTACTATTATTTCTATGCAGACATAAAATCTCTAAGAGTTTCTTGAAATGTTTTAGTTTTCTTTACTGTACCATTTTAAATTATGCTTCACACTTCTTGCACAATAAAATTTTCTATTGTAGCTACTAATTCATACAACAGAGAACTTTCACATAGCTGTTATATAATGTCTCATGCAGATGTACCATTAACTGAAGCTTTTTTATCATCATCTTATTTTTTATTACTACATGTTTTCTTCAGTTGATTTAAAAAACAAAGCAATCTATGTGACACTTTCTCAATGAATTTCTATCATTTCCTAAAATGTTGTGACCCCTACACTTTGTGTCAATATTTTAGAGTTAACAGGTGCTTAATTGAACGTTACATCCCTCTGCTCACTTATGTGCATTAGAGATGGAAATTTTGTCTATTTCTCTTACTGATGTTAATCAGCGTTATGCAAGAATCTGGTATTCAGCGTATGATGAAATGGGTCTCAGGAGCGAAGCAGTCTTTTTACTCTCAGCTCATTCTGTTTTCAGTACATTCACTTCACTTAGATAAAGGGATGGGAGGAGATGGAAAGTAAAGTAATATGCTTTTACAGAGCAGACTTAAAGAGCTTTAAAGGGTGAAATGTGTAAACGAAGCTGTCTTGTGTGGGTGTTAATGTACGATCCACACAACATGGCCATTTAAATTGTTTGTACAATTTTTTTAGATTTTAGTTTAATACTGAAGATTGATTTCATAGTGAACTGACAAACTTTTATCCAGTAGCAATGACAATAACAATAACCTTAAAAGTTAAACTTAACTGAACCAATCAGGAATGCTAGAGAGTGATGGAACAAACATTTCTGTGCAAAAGGCAGAATGAGAGTTCAAGAGCAAAAAGAGTCAGTGTTTTCAGGTAATTGTTGTATGTTGTGTGAATTAATATTCAACAAAGTAGTTATTGTTTACTAAAAAATGTGTTTGGCTGTCCTTAGTTCCAATCCACTAAGACCTCAGCAACTGCAATCCTTTTTTCAACCCAAGCATTACAGTTTCATCATATATACCTCATGGCACAAATAAACTGTATAGAAAGAGAATGATCTCTTTTCCGAAAATGATGTTTTGAGATATGAATTTGTTCCTAGTTATGAATGCTATTGCTATTTGGCACCACATTAATAAAAATGTCGTGTGACTAGGGCCTCCCGTCGGGTAGACCGTTTGCCTGGTGCAAGTCTTTCGATTTGACGCCACTTCGGCGACTTGTGCGTCAATGGGGATAAAATGATGATGATTAGGACAACACTACACCCGGTCCCTGAGTGGAGAAAATCTCTGACCCAGACGGGAATCGAACCCGGGCCCTTAGGATTGACATTCTGCCATGCTGACCACTCAGCTACCAGGGGCGGACGGCACCACATTTATGCAGTGTAATTTAAATTTTATGTTTATTAATCCAGTTAACTTCTCGACATTCATGTCTGTGCTGAACAGTGTTTTAAAAGAAGTAACTCACACTTTCATCATTTGTTTATCATTAATAGTATCTAAGTGTGACAATGGTATGTAGGGAAATCATTCCTTTGCCATACATCTGTCTTAAGTACTCAGGTGGCACACGTTAATTACCAGTGTTAGTATTATCACAATCATCACAGAACTTTAACTTACCATAAGGTTATATTCCTCTCAACTTCTTCATTATGTGCAACTTTTCCCTTTCAATGGAAGATGGACTAACCTACGGTCTATTGCCCTCCTATTCATAGTTCCATTCACATTGATCCTCTTCAAATTTGTTTTCTAGTGTATCCTTTTTCTTCATGGTGGTAGTTGTGATGCTAATGGTTTTGGTGCTGGTGAAGTTTGAATTACATGTAAGTGATTGCATACAAAGACTTTCACGAAAAGGGTAGATTTGGAAACCAAGCGTTCCTTCATGTTGCTTGGGAGAATTGAATTTGAGGATACAACACTAGGCAATGTTACTTATGTGTCTCAACACAGGAATGTGGATTATTTCAGTTATTTAATCCCTGATTACTTTTGTTTCCTTGAACTCGTTCCTCTGTTTATCCAGATGCTGAAATTCTGAAATCTGTAATCTCATGTGACCACCTGTATGCTTGCCTATGATTGTCACTTGTTAACTTGATTTTTGGTTTGCAGGTACTACAATGCTGTTTGGAAATTAAACACTATAGTTTATGAAGTTGCAGTTTATTTTGCTCCTGCCCTTACTTTCTCTTATTTTTCATGTTTATTTAGCACACCAAGTTTTCTTATTTGTGATTAGTGCTTTTAGTATGTACTGTCTCTTCCCAGCTAAGTATACATTGCTCACATTTCTCTGCTATTGTCTCTTTACCAATCTTTTTAGTCTTTACAAAGCTTATACAGTTTTCATCTTTATTTACTTGAATCATTGGCTCTGTATTCTATTGTAGATCCACCTTTAATTGGCTAGGAAATATCATTATTTTATGTGAGTACTCTAGCTATTAAGTGGCTTCTTGCCTTATGACAGATTTATCTGTAGATAACCTTCCTAACTTTTCAGTGCCCTACATGTTCTTTTTGGCTAATCTGTGAATACTATATACTAAATGAAATACATGTAGATATCTATTCAACATATATAGCCTGCTACATGATATCCCAAGGCACCTAGAACATTTAGTTAATATGCCGGTAATTTCATTGACTATTTTAGTAAATAACTGTAATTTTGGGGGACAAATCAGTGCCACTTCGGCGACCTGCGCGTCGATGGGGATGAAATAATGATGATTAGGACAACACAACACCCAGTCCTTGAGCGGAGAAAATCTCCGACCCAGCCGGGAATCGAACCCGGGCCCTTAGGATTGACAGTCTGTCACGCTGACCACTCAGCTACCGGGGCGGACGTTTCAAAAATGACCGGTATATTTGAAACGGCAATAAAAACTAAACGAGCAGCGATAGAAATACATCGTTTGTTGCAATATGCTTGGGACAACAGTACATTTTCAGGCAGACAAACTTTCTAAATTACAGTAGTTACAATTTTCAACAACAGATGGCGCTGCGGTCTGGGAAACTCTTTAGTACGATATTTTCCACATATTCACCATGCGTAGCAATAATATGGCGTAGTCTCTGAATGAAATTACCCGAAACCTTTGACAACATGTCTGGCGGAATGGCTTCACATGCAGATGAGATGTACTGCTTCAGCTGTTCAATTGCTTCTGGATTCTGGCAGTACACCTGGTCTTTCAAGTGTCCTCACAGAAAGAAATCACAGGGGTTCATGTCTGGCGAATAGGGAGGCCAATCCACGCCGCCTCCTGTATGTTTCGGATAGCCCAAAGCAATCACATGATCATCGAAATATTCATTCAGGAAATTAAAGACGTCGGCCGTGCGATGTGGCCGGGCACCATCTTGCATAAACCACGAGGTGTTCGCAGTGTCGTCTAAGGCAGTTTGTACCGCCACAAATTCACGAAGAATGTCCAGATAGCGTGATGCAGTAATCGTTTCGGATCTGAAAAATGGGCCAATGATTCCTTTGGAAGAAATGGCGGCCCAGACCAGTACTTTTTGAGGATGCAGGGACGATGGGACTGCAACATGGGGCTTTTCGGTTCCCCATATGTGCCAGTTCTGTTTATTGACGAAGCCGTCCAGGTAAAAATAAGCTTCGTCAGTAAACCAAATGCTGCCCACATGCATATCGCCGTCATCAATCCTGTGCACTATATCATTAGCGAATGTCTCTCGTGCAGCAATGGTAGCGGCGCTGAGGGGTTGCCGCATTTGAATTTTGTATGGATAGAGGTGTAAACTCTGGCGCATGAGACGATACGTGGACGTTGGCGTCATTTGGACCGCAGCTGCAACACGGCGAACGGAAACCCGAGGCCGCTGTTGGATCACCTGCTGCACTAGCTGCGCGTTGCCCTCTGTGGTTGCCGTACGCGGTCACCCTACCTTTCCAGCACGTTCATCCGTCACGTTCCCAGTCCGTTGAAATTTTTCAAACAGATCCTTTATTGTACCGCTTTTCGGTCCTTTGGTTACATTAAACCTCCGTTGAAAACTTCGTCTTGTTGCAACAATACTGTGTTCTAGGCGGTGGAATTCCAACACCAGAAAAATCCTCTGTTGTAAGGAATAAACCATGTTGTCTACAGCACACTTGCACATTGTGAACAGCACACGCTTACAGCAGAAAGACGACGTACAGAATGGCGCACCCACAGACTGCGTTGTCTTCTATATCGTTCACATCACTTGCAGCGCCATCTGTTGTTGAAAATTGTAACTACTGTAATTTCGAAAGTTTGTCCGCCTGAAAATGTACTGTTGTTCCAAGCATATTGCAACAAACGGTGTATTTCTATCGCTGCTCGTTTAGTTTTTATTGCCGTTTCAAATATACTGGTCATTTTTGAAACACCCTGTACTAATGTATAGGCCTAAACTTGGAGGATCGTAGATCGCCACACAGAGCAGCCGAACGGTTTGTGGCGTCATGTCACGGACTGCGCGGCCCCTCCCACCGGAGGTTCGAGTCCTCCATTGGGCATGGGTGTGTGTATTGACTTTAGTATAATAAAGTTAGTTTGAGTAGTGTGTAAGTCTAGGGACTGATGACCTAAGCAGTTTGGTCCCTTAGAAATTCACACACATTTGATCGTAGACCATATTAGATTCAGTGAGCTCAAATGCAATGTATATGGCACACAAAAGTTTATGCATCTGTTTCGATTGCCATATTTTCATGGAGACAGCAAGAACAGTATTAAATACCCCCCTAGACTTTTGTATGGGCTTTCCTTTCCCCCTTCAATTGTGCATATAGGGAAAATTTTGTTCCTCTAGTTTTAAAATATTTAGTTAATTGGAGGTTCTTTGCATGTTTTGTACCGTTATGTTATGTATCCTTCATTGGTTAGCTTCTTTTGTTTTTTCTTTCCATCTGTTATGTTATTGTTACTTGTGTGTTATTTCAGTTTCCACAGGTTAAATTTATCTGAATATCAGCACTAATGATGATGCTGTCATGCTCTGTAATAAGTAATGACAACAGCAAAGCTCGCTCTCTACGCAGGAAGGAACATTAGTGTTTAACGTTCGGTTTACAATGAAGTCATTTAGAGACGGAGCTCAAGCTCAGAATATTTCAAGGATGGGGAAGGAAATTGGCTAGGGGAGAAAGGAAATTACCTGGAGGAATTTAGGGAAATAACAGAAAACATAAATCTGTATGGCTGCATGTTGATTTGAACCATCGTCCTCCTGAATGTGAGTCTAGTGTGTTAACCACTGCACTACGTTGCTTTGTCTCAACTCACGGGTTCTCTGTCACAGTAGTATAGCCAGGAATAAACTACAGACTCCGTGAATCAAAATGCTTCATCACATCTTCAGTCACAATCCAGCTTCCTTTGACAACCACTTGTACCAATCATCTAGGGTCTGTGGCCATGCCTGACTGTGGAGATGATTGCCTATCACACTTCAACTCTGCACAGTTTGTGATAAGCCTAGGGACATTCTAGACCACAGAATGGGGCTCTCACTTCTTACAACGTTTTTGGTGCAATAACTGGCAATAACACATTCATTACCATGCCGACTAATAGGCCTCCTTATTTTATGTAAAGATTTCAGGATGATGTGGCTCTAGGTTTATAAGTTTTATGCAGAAGATCAGTCTCAACTGAACTGTCTGGACACTTTCAAGAAAGTATTGTTGAACTGCCCACTACAGCTCCAAATTCTGAAGCAATCTGGGAAAAGGGGAAGCAGGTGTGATGTGTAACTCTCAGATGGCTCTTTGGAATTGTAACTGTTCTTTTGTTCAAAGAAAGACAACATAGCTATAAAAAGCACACGCCCACTACGGTATCTTCAATACTTTGTTTTGTCTCCAAACATCATTTGAATTTCCTTCCACTAGGCTGGGCAAGTTTAATAAACCTGTGGTCTCTCTGTGGCTGTCCGTAATGATATTTTAAGGTACAAATTTGTTTCTACTTATAATTACCTGATCACTCAACTCACATTTGGCTTGTAACTTATACATTTGCTGTTTAGTGACTGACTGCCAAAACCAGTAAAAAGTACCACAGACCAATGAACTAAGATCTGTTCTTCAGTAATAGAACCCATGAGTCTACCTCATTATCAACAATTTGCTCAATGAGAAGGATCACAACAATAGACTGTCCTGTCCTCTTCTTACTTTTGAATTAATTCACATGCATCCTCTTCTAATATGTTTTCTAATTTTTTTTCCAGGGCAGTTGGCTCATTAGGAGATACGTGCTCCAGTTCCTTTGGGCATCCAGTCAGACATTTCTTTGTGTGGTAAGATGGAAATATATTTTAGGAAATGGAACTTAATGTCTTCCTTGACACAAGATACTGGGGAATTCATCTATTTAATTGATATTTATTTTTGTATCTTCCAGACTGTTCTTCTGTTTTGCCCCATGATGAAGTTCTGGCACTGTAATTTATCATATTTTATGAACATCTAAAGTTTCCTTATCATTTCTGCTAGTTAGTATCTGCAGTGAGAAAAAATTTGCTTGCTCAAGATGCCATTTGAATATTCAATGTTACAGGCTATAAAATTATAACATATTTCATATTTGTCCTTCTTCTTATCTGCAGTCCGCAGCTCATGGTCTCACGGTCACGTTCTCGCTTCCCGAGCACAGGATCCCGGGTTCGATTCCTGGTGGGGTCAGGGATTTTCACCTGCCTCGAGATGACTGGGTATTTGTGTTGTCCTCATCATTTTCATCATCATTCATGAACGTGATGAGATTGGAGTGAGCAAATGTTAGGAAATTGTACGGGCGCTGATAATCGCGCAATTGAGTACCTCGCAAACCTAACATCATCATCATCATCATCATCTTCATATCTGCATGTTAATTGTGATGATAGAAAGAACTGCAATTTTATTGCATTACACGGTGAATTTGTAATAAGGCTGAATGTGTGTCACTTCAAAAAAGTAACTACAATGGAAGAGGATTTCACAACAACTTGTCACTTCAGAACAAATATACAAATATTTGAAAAGATTTATATATTTTTTAAAAGTACCTAACTTCATAATCAGCTTTATTCACAGTTAAAGGTAGTACAGTAGTTTTTTGTTATTTTAATACTCTTTTTGAAACTGAATTCTTGCAAAAATCATATCTGGAGCAGATCCTTTGGGCATTTATAAAATGTATTGGACTTCGCTCTTGAACTTCATGTTATTATAGGTACTGAACAGAGTTGATCAACATCAACAGTCTCAGTTCAGCAACTCAGAATATTTATTTTCTCTGAATGTTTTACCAGAAGCTTTTCAAAAAGTAAGACTCTAGCTAGATTTACTCGTGATCTTTAGAGTTAAAGTTCACTATGCCATATGTCTACAAATGAACTGTCTTTTATGTCAACTTTGTCATAAATTTGTAGCAAGCAGATGCCACCCATTAATATTAACATTGGTTTTTCTACTCATGGTTTTCTTAACAGAGCTAAGAATAGTCCACATCACCCACTGCTGATTTAAGTAATGAAAATTACACCAGTTACTTATTGTGTGCAGCTGAGTCCAATGCATATTGATAATTTATTCTCATTTTCAATTGCATTTGTGCATCTGTTTACATGAATATATTCGGTGATGTTTGCATGTGTGCTTTTCTGCCCCTCTTGCATCTTTTCGAAGTTACACTGCAATCAGGAAATCAGACAAAATGAATTTTTGAGGGTTTTTAAAATGCTAATGCTTGAAATGGTGTTGCTGTTTGTTTACTTAAAGGTATTGAGCCTCCTCCATTATATGGAATGTTGTGCACATGCAAATCATCACTTACACCGTTTGTTTACAAAACCTGCAGCAAAGATATGACACTATGGCTTTACAAAGAGTGTGTACACAGTCAGAATTGTTACAGTATTTTGGCTTACATTATGTATATGTATTAGGTTGTAAATAATAAGATGTATTTTTTTTTACCACTATTGACTTCTAAATTATCAATTACATTTTTAAAAAAATTTTTCTAAGGAGGAAATGTACATATTTATGAAAATTGTTACAGTTTTCATACACAGGAGAAACATTTAAAGAAATTAACTGATTCACTGTCTAGTTTATCATTGAGTATTTTTTCTCCTTGCTTTTTATGTGCACAAAAATTTCAACCTCTTCGATTAAATTCATTGCATAAGATTTTTGAAAGTTGTGGAGTATCTTGCGATTTTCTTCTATGTTTTCGAATGGGTGTCCAGTGTTCTTTGTGTGCGTTCCTATTGCTGATTTTGTAAATTGGTTGTGTGTGTAACAGTTGATGTGTTCAGTTTATTTATTTTGAAAGCTCCTGCCAGTTTATCCTATGTAGTAGCTTGAACAAGTTTTACATGTTATTTTGTATATTTTTAAGTCAGACAGTTTATCTTTTTTACTGTTTAAGGTGTGGACTAGAAACTAGTCCACACCTTAAACAATAAAAAAATATATTCTGAGACTCATACACATATATTTTCTAAATCATTTTGCAATTTGTTTTGATCTTCTGGTCACTTTACTAGGCAACAAATGACAGCGACATCTGCAAACAACCTAAGACGAATGCTCAGATAGTCTCCCAAATTGTTTATATAGATAAGGAACAGCAAAGGGCCTGTAACACTACCTTGGGGAATGCCAGAAATGACTTCTGTCTTAGTGGATGACTTTCTGTCAATTACTAAGAACTGTGACCCCTCTGACAGGAAATTATGAATCCAGTCACATAACTGAGACAATATTTCATAAGCATGCAATTTCACCACAAGCCGCTTGTGTGGTACAGTGTGAAAAGTCTTCCAGAAATTCAAAATACAGAATCAATTTGAAATCCCTTGTCAACAGTGCTCATCACTTTGTGTGAGTAAAGAGCTAGTTGTGGTTCACTAGAATAATGTTTTCTAAATCCGTGTTGATAGTGCGTCAATGGACAGTTTTCTTCAAAGTAACTCATAATGTTCAAACACAATATATGATCCAGAATCCTGCTGCATATCGATGTTAATGATATGGGTCTGTAATTAAGTGTATTACTCCTACTACCTTTCTTGAATATTGGTGTGACCTGCAACTTCCCAGTCTTTGGGTACAAATCTTTCATTGAGCCTATAATGATTTGAGCACCAGTGCTTTATATTAGTGCTTGGAGCTCTGGTACTTTCCTAACACAGCTACAACAATTTACAACTGTTATACCAATGGTTCCTGTATCTACATTCTTCCTGTGTTCAGCCTGTATCCTTTGTGACTGAAGCCCTTTTTGTGTTATTCTGAGACCCTCTAACCCAAAAATCCGCCCAGTCCATGCTACACATGACCCTCAACTTGGCTCTGTGCCAGAGGTCTGCAATCAGTCCTGTCAACTGTGCTACAAATGGTCAGCTCTGCTTTCATCTTGTAAGCAAGACTGGCAGCCTTTACCACTTCTGTTAGCCGTTTGAAACCAGAGAGAATCTCTTCTGATCAAAAGTGACACACATCATTGGTACTGACTTGAGCAACCACCTGCAGTTGCCTGCCTCCTGTGCTCTTCATGGCATCTGGAAGGACCCGTTCCATATCGGGAATGACTCCACTCGGTGTGCACAATGAGTGCACACCGGCTTTCTTCCACTTCTTGGCAGCTATGTCCCTAAGGGGCCCCATAATGTGCCCAACACTGAGCTGCCTATTATTAATAATCCCACTCTCTGTGATTTCTTGGATCTTGTAGGCTGAGAGGTTTCCAATCTTGTAGGTTTCCTCTGAAACTGGACAGGTGACTGCGTCTGGCTGAGCGACAGTGTCAGCCACGGACAGAACCTGGAACCTGTTTGTCACAATAACCAGGGAAGCCTTACGTGCGACCCCCTGGGAAGTCTTTTGCAGCCTGCCATGCTCCGAGGTGACCTCCCATTGGACCACAGTTGAGGGGTTAACTTCAGTGCGAGCAGTAACTGAGCTGGCCACCGGTGAGGACCAATCGGAGGACTCTGACATGCTGGATATCTATTGGATCCCTACGTCTGGCCCACAACACTGGTCCCCATCCACCACATCCTCAAGCTGTGTACCGAAGCCATCACAGCTTGGAGCTGAGAGCAAAGTGTTGCCAACTCGGCTCACATCTGCACACAACAATCACAGTGCCTATCCATACTGAAGACCGTGGGAAACTACACAACCCAGATAAACAGACTATCGGCTTGTGGTGTGGAACTCTACTGTAGACACTGATGAAAATGCAGGAACTGTGTCTAATAAATTATATTAGTACACAGAGATTCAAAAACTGAACTACCGTAGGGCTTAGATGAGACTTAATAATTTGCCCCTGATTAGGAACTTGTAATATTTCACAAAATCGACTTACTTTCCGACACAAACGAAAATGCGAGAACTGTGGCTATTAGATAGTAAATTAACACTCAGAAACTCAAGAAAGTACACTATCAAAGCACACAGATGAAATTATACAATTTTCTCCTGCTTAGGAACTCTTGAAAGTCGCAAAATTGGTTACTTCCCTGTTGTCGCACCTGTCTCGGCCAGCTGCTGCTGCCCGACCCACTGACTTTCAAAAATCTCGTATAATGGATTTAATGGAAGGGCTTGAAATTTTTGTGCACATCAAAAAGTAAGGAGAAAAAATTCTCAATGACAATATAGACAGTGAATCAGTTAATTTCTTCAAATGTTTCTCCTGCATATGATAACTGTGACAATTTTCATAAATATGTTCATTTCCTCATTAGAAAAAAAATTTAAAAAATAAAATAAAATGTAGTTGATAATTTAGTAGTCAATAGTGGTAAGAATTACATTTTATTATTTACAACCTTATACATATACATAATGTAAGCCAAAACACTGTAACAATTCTGACTGAGTCATATATTTGTAGTGAGTTTTGTACATAAACATTGTAAGTGATGATTTGTATGTGTACAATATTTTGTATACTGGTAGTGGCAGAATATCTGTAAGTAAACAAACAAAAATACCATTTCTAAATATAGCATCTAAAAAACGCTAAAAAATTCATTTTGTCCTTTTATCTGACTGCAGTGTAACTTCAAAAAGATACAAGAGGGGCAGAAAAGCACACATGCAAACATCACCAAACATATTCATGTAAACAAATGCACTTGAAAATGAGAAATTCTCAAAATGCATTGTACTAAGCAGCAAAAAATAAGCAACTGCTGCAGTTTTCATTATTTAAATAATGAATAACACAGCTGCAGGCTCTCCCAAAACATCTAATATGATGAATGAAATTAAGTCACCCACTACTCATTTCCATTGTTTTCTTACACATCAGTATTTCTCTAGTACGGTCTTGATAAAGTTTTTTTTTTAATTTAGCTAGGTTTTATGATAATTTTATGCTTTGTGGACATTTGAGTAAGCATTTGTTATTGGTATTCTGGCAGTAATACTTTTATGTCATTAATTTCCAGTTACTTTTCAAGTTTCATCAACTGGTATTGACTTGACAGTTTCAAAGAATTCAAGCTGATTTAACATGGGCTACAATGTTCCCTTTTGCTCTATATTTGTAATTTTATGATTGTCTCCATCATTTTAAGTATTTTGTAATGGGTGCACTTCACAAAATGAAAAAAACATAGTATCATATGGCTATAATATCAGTGTGTCACAGTTGGAATCTGCCAATCATACAAATACCTGGGTGTATCAGTTTATAGGAATATGAAATGGAATGATCACATGGTCTCAATCTCGGACAAAGCAAATGGCAGACTTTGGTTTATTGGAGATTTATTGGAGATTGCTTACAGATCACTAGTGCGAGCCATTATGGAATATTTTTGATGTGTGTGGGACCTGTATCAAATAGGACTAACAGGGGATGTTTAACATATACAGAGCAGGGCAGCATGAATGGTAAAAGGTTTTTTGACCCATGGGAGAGTCACAGAGAAGCTGAAGAAAAAGAACTGGCAGACAGTCATAAACTATTCCGAGAAACCCTACTTACAAAGTTTCGAGAACCAGCTTTAAATGATGACTCTAGGAATATACTACAGTCTTGTATGTATTGCTCACTTTGGGACCGTGAGAGTAAGATTACATTAATTATAGTGTGCAGAGGCATCGAAACAATCATTCTTCCACACTCCATACTGAATGGAATGGGAAGAAACCCTGATAACATGGCCATGTCTCCACAATATCCTTTCTTTCAGGAGTGCTAGTTCTGCAAGTTTTGCAGGAGAGCTTCTGTAAAGTTTGGAAGGTAGGAGACAAGGTACTGGCAGAAGTAAAGCTGTGAGTACCGGGCGTGAGTCGTGCTTCGGTAGCTCAGTTGGTAGAGCACTTGCCTGTGAAAGGCAAAGGTCCCGAGTTCAAGTCTCGGTCGGGCACACAGTTTTAATCTGCCAGGAAGTTTCATATCAGCGTACACTCCGCTGCAGAGTGAAAATCTCATTCTGGCTATAAATGTAGGTTTACCATTCTTCAACCTATCTTCTAATAGAAGTTGTAGGATCAGCATAGCTTTACATGTTCTTAGATTTCTCCAGAATCCACATCAATCCTCCCCAAATGTTCTCTTCTACCAGTCTGTGTTGTTCTATAAATAATTTGTATTAGTATTCTGCAATTACGACTAATTAAATGGATAGTTTGATATAATACTCACACCTGTAAGCACCATACATCTTTGATGCAGGAATTATTACATTCTTCTTGAAGTCAGAATAGTTATCCTATCTCATATCATACATCCCATGTGGTACAGTTCTGTCATGGTTGGGTCTGCATAGTTACTCTAAGGTAATGTCATCACTCTAAGTGCCCTGTTTTAGCTTAAGCCTTCTAGTGCCCCTTCAAATTATTCTCTCAGTATTGGCATCATCTGTTGTTCCCCTCGCCGTGCCTGCTTTTACAGCTTTGCATTTCTCCTTTAGCCTTTCCTATTCTGCCATTTTGTACTCTTGACAATCTCATTTTTGAATCATCTCACTTGCTGCAGTCTTATATTTTATGTTTTCATCAAACAAATTAAATATTTCTTGCATTAGCCACAGATTTCTACTGAGCCTCGCCTCCTTGTCCAGTTGCTCCTATGCCACCCTGCTGCCCTCACTGTTTCAAATCTCAAAGTGACCCATGTGTCTTCTATTGAATTTCTTTCCCCATCTCTGTAAATTGTTGCCTCATGTTCATGTTGAAATTCTGAACAATCTCTGGTTATTTCAATTTATTCACATACTTCTTAATTTCCTACTTTTGTGCAATTTCTTTAGTTTGAACCAGCAGTTACAATCAATTACAGTCAGAGTCCACATCTCCTCCTGGCAACATTCTGCATTTTAAAACCTGGTTTCTAAATTTCTGTTGTATCTTCTAGGGGTTTCCTAGTCTTCTCCTCACATACAGCCTTCCTTCATGGGTCTTAAAGCAAGTATTAGGAATGATTAGTCCATCTCTGTAGCTGAGTGGACAGCATAGATGGCTGCCATACAGAGGACCCGGGTTTGATCCTGAGTGATACCAAATATTTTTCTCTGGTGGGAGGACTGGTAAGGGGTGCACTCAGTCTAATGACGCCAACTACGGAGCTACTTGAATGAGCAGCAGTGGCTCCATGGTCTGGAATGTTGGCAGAACGGCCAGGAGAGTGATATGTTGACTACATGCCTCTCAATACGTGAGCTGTGTGTTGACCAAATGCCCCTCCATACTGCATCTGCATGATGCTGAGGATGATGATGATGATGATGATGATGATTGGTTTTTGGGGCACTCAACTGCGCGGTTATCAGCGCCCATACAGATTCCCATCCTTTGCCCAGTACAAACTCTTCACATTCGTGACTGATGCTGAAATGATGAGGACAACACAAACACCCAGTCATCTCAAGGCAGGTGAAAATCCCTGACCCCGCTGGGAATCGAACCTGGGACCCCATCCTCGGGAACCGAGAAGGCGGCCGCAAGACCACGAGCTGCGGATGCTGAGGATGACATGGCGGCTGTTCGACATCCCTCAAACCTTGAGAAGCCTGGACAAGGAGCCTATTATTAGCAGTTATTGCACTGTGCAAAATTCTATCTGGCAGCTTGCCCTTTCATTCCTTTACCCCACTCAATGCTCTGCTATTTTTCTTTCTGTTACTTCTCATACCACCTATTCCTATCATCCTTAACAAATTCTTGTCTACCATAGCATACCAAATAATGTTTTCTCATTCAACATTTTTTTCAATCTCTTCATCTGTAGAGTTATAAGCATATATACCTACACCACCATGGTGGGTCATGATTATGCGTTTATCTTTGCTACAATAATCAATTCAATTTGTTGTTCATAGTAGTTAACACTAATTCCTGTTTCCTATTTTGTTGGCATGTTTCCTGTTTAAAAAGTAACTTGAGATGAATGAGTTTTGATGCACCTTAGCTATATCTCAATACCCTCACTCTCCAGTTGAGGGATTGAGTAAAATTCCTGGGCCTCTTACTTGGGGAAAGGTCACAGGGCTGCCAAAATTCAAGAACCTTAAAGCAAGTGCACTGAAAGCAATAGATTTTTGAATTACTTTAGTGGAAGGTTGTGGCAGTGGAGGAGGTGTGTGTGTGTGTGTGGGGAGGGGGGGGGGGGGGAGTTAGTTGTGGAGAAAGTAAAAGTAGACATCCTGGTAGTTGAAGGGCAGCCATTTAATCTCAAATTACACTATGTGACCAAAAGTATCTGGACACCTGGCTGAAAATGAATTACAAGTTTGTGGCGTCCTCTATCGGTAATGCTGGAATTCAGTGTGGTGTTGGCTCACCGTTAGCCTTGATGACAGCCTCCACTCCTGCAGGCATACATTCAGTCAGGTGCTGGAAGGTTTCTTGGGGAATGGCAGCCCATTCTTCACAGAGTGCTGCACTGAGGAGAGGTATCGATATCGGTCGGTGAGGCCTGGCATGAAATTGGTTTTCCAAAGATGTTCTGTAGTATTCAGGTCAAGACTCTGAGCAGGCCAGTCCATTATAGGGACGTTATTGTCGTCTAACCACTCTGCCATAGACCATGCATTATGAAAAGGTGCTTGATGGTGTTGAAAGATGCAATTGCCATCCCCCAATTGGTCTTCAGCAGTGGGAAGCAAGAAGGTGCTTAAAACATCAATGTAGGCCTGTGCTGTGATAGTGCCACGTGAAACAATAGGGGATGCAAGCCCCCTCCATGAAACACACGACCACACCATAACACCATTGCCTCCGAATTGTACTGTTGGCACTACACATGCTAGCAGAGGAAGTTCACCAGGCATTCGCCATACCCAAACTCTGCCATCGGATCGACACATTGTGTACCGTCACTCTACACAACGTTTTTCCACTGTTCAGTCATCCAGTGTTTACACCCTTACACAATTGAGGCATCGTTAGGCATTTACTGGTGTGATGTGTGGTTTATGAGTAGCTGCTCGACCATGAAATCAAAGTTTTCTCACCTCCCACCTAACTGTCATAGTACTTGCAGTGGATCCTGATGCAGTTTGAAATTCCTGTGTGACAGTCTGGATAGATGTCTGCTTATTACACATTATGGCCCTCTTCAACTCTCGGCAGTCTCTGTCAGTCAACAGACAAGGTCGACCTGTATGCTTTTGTGCTGTACATATCCCTTCACATTTCCACTTCACTATCACATCAGAAACAGTGGACCTAGGGATGTTTAGGAGCGTGGAAATCTCACGTACAGACCTATGACACAAATGACATCCAATCACCTGACCACGTTCGAAGTCCGTGAGTTCCGTGGAGCACCCCCATTCTGCTTTCTCTCAATGTCTAATGACTACTGAGGTTGCTGATATGGAGTACCTGGCAGTAGGTGGCAGCACAATGCACCTATTATGAAAAATGTATGTTTTTGAGGGTGTCCGAATACTTTTGATCACATAGTGTATGTATGTACCAAGTGGTACATCACCCCTGGCATCCTACTATCCTACTTAGAGATAATAGACACAATAATACCTTGCTAGAGCGTAGAAACCCATTCCTAGGCTCTGTGAAGAAGCTAGTGAGCAACCACAAACTGTTGGCATTCATGCTTGTTTCATGGTAAGCAGTCATTAATCAAGTTGCAGCTTGTTATTGCCCACCTGCCAGCCCTCATGAAAACCAGTCCCCCTCACATGATCAGGAGGTCAAGGGCAGTATTTGAGCTACTTACTAAAATCTAGGGATGTGCAGAAAATTAAATGTCCCAATAAAGGTAGTTATCTCTTTTAAACAACACTGTGCATGCCAGGGTAGTCACCAGCGATTTTAAGCATGGGGATTTAGCTGCTCCTTTCACAAAGAGAAGTTTTAAGAAGTTCCCTACAAACAGCATATGCTTTGCTCTCAAGCAGACAAGAATTGACCATGTATTTAACTGCCTCAGTTCTTCAGACTCACTCAGTGCTCTGTGTACTTACAGTACCTGCTTGGCAGATTAAAATGTCCAGAACACTCAGGACACCCTTTCCTTCCTCCATAAGAAATATGAAAGAAGTATTTTTGTATTGGTTGCTGCAGGACATCAAGATTTACAGCAAGGAAGTAGCAAATGCAGAAGGAATGAAGCTTGTGATTGAAAATGTTGATTTATTTCACCTTGAATTTGTTGTGATGTGAAACATCATAGTTGACAAGCAGTACTGTCTCAGGACATCTGGGAAAGAAGGGTTAAATTTCTTAAATGGGCTATGTGCATCACATTTAGGCAGATAGCAGTTTGTATGCTAAACTGAGAGAATATATTCATTTGGTTGTAATATTTTGGGTATGTCAAATGCCTCCGACACTGTGAGAAACCAGTCCTGAAATCTTATGATGGCTAAGGTGGTGGCTTTCCAAAGTACTTTTAACTGCATGAACAATACAACTTCCAAGCTTCTTATATTCTGATTTAGTGTACTCTTGTGTTTACCACTGGTCTTCTTACTGTTATTTTTTGATCATTTTTAGTTCTTTGACTGAACAGTAATGAGATAGGTACTGTATAGTTCACAGGATGGCAATACAAAGTTTGAAACCCCAGTTAAACTACTAAAGATGATGTCAACAATCCAAACATGTTACTAGATACCTCTGGTGGTGGAATACAGGACACTATGAATCATTGTTTGTATGATGTAATAAATTAACTTTTTGCAGTGGCTTCAAAGTTGCCATGGAAATGATCTTTATATAATGTACCCATTGTTTATAGACAACAGAGAAAAATGCCAATTTATTTTGGTAGTTTAATGCCTTCATTACAGACATTTTTATTTAATTTTCCAAAGTTACATTACAGTTATTGAAAGGTACCATCAAAACGATTTATCCTCTAAACTTTCAGTATTATACAAGTAATTAGATTTATGTCCTAGTAATAATCAAGTTTTCAAGAACCAAATTTGTGAAGGTTGTGTCCATGAGTGTATGTTTAACAGCTAAAACATGATACAAACAACCACTAAAATTGTGACAAATCAGTATGAATTTTAGTGACCAGTTACAATGTATTTGATTACATCTGCAGTTGTGTAATTGAGAAGGTCATGTCTCAGTCTTATAAGAAGAGGGCGGGAGTACTAGCTAATGTCTGATTGTCCTTAGGGGTAATGGTCTAAGAAAGGTTGGGAACCACTGATTTATATAAATATGCCACAAGCCACCATATGGTGTATGGCAGAGGGTACCTCATATCAGTACTGGTCATTCCCTTTCCTGTTCCACTCTGAAATGGAGGGAGGGAAAAATGACTATCTATATGCCTCTGTATCAGCCCTAATTTCTCTCACATTCACGATCATTATGCGAACTGTATGTTGGTGGCAGTAGAATCATTCTGCAGTCAGCCAAACTGCTGGTTCTGTTAATTTTCTCAGTAGTGTTTCAGGAAAACAACAGCTTCTGTCGAGGGATTCCCATTTCAGTTCACTAAGAATCTTCCGGCAAATACATGCATAGCATGGGTGACTGTTAAACGGGGGGGGTTGCTTTAAATAATTTGCTAAATTATTCTGCCTTTTTTTCCTAAAGGTGTGTGACATGCCTCTGAGGCCCCTTAAGTTAAGGTGGCCCTTTTGCAGAGGATGCTGGGAGCCAAAGCTTGCAATTGGCTAGGCTTGTAGCAAATAGGCTGCTGGACAAGGCTCACCTTGTTTCCCTGGGCAAGTAGCTTATAGCTTATAAAAGGAACGAACATGTAATGGGTTAATGCCTCACTAAATTGAAACCAAAGTTGATGGCGAGCTGATAGAAGACCAGGTACAACATTTTCGCTCATTTTTCTAAATCGTAAACATTTGGTAGTGGCCCAAAATCGGCCGACTTCCACCAATGAGGAAAGAGCCAAGTCTACTATTAGTACCTTCAAGCAGTTGAGTTTTAATACTTGGAATGATAAAGTAATAGTTCTGATTGTGTTAGTAATTATGACGACAGTAACTATGGCAAATTCAAATTCATAAACGATGGAGAAGTACAAAGTAGATATCTGTGACCAATGGGAATAATTTTGCTCTTAGCAAGCCATGTGTGGAAATTATTTGTGGCAGCGTAATTCACCCGTTTCAGTGCCAAAGTCAGAGTTAACCCACAGGAGTGGAGATCATCCTGTCTCCTAGTGTTGTGGCTATGTACTTTGTTATTATCTTTGTATTGGGATGGGGTATTAATAACAAGTTTCATAAGTGAATACATATATTGTGAAGGTACTGTGAATATCTTGAGTTCCTTAAATAAATATCTACAAGGTGATATCAGCTTGTAAGCTTTATTTTTTTTATGTTGACAGTTAATGACGAAATATTATCATCAGTTTAAGATCCTCTTCTCTCCCCCCTCCCCCCCCCCCCCCGCCCTCTCTTCCTATCGCTCATGCAAAATGTGTGCTTTTGATTGGAAAACCGGGAACAAACTTTCTACATAATCCTTTGTATCTCTCCAATGCAATGACAGTTATCATATCCAAGTTGCATGTCAATTAATTCTTGATTGCATTGTTGTAAGTGATCTCTGTGTGTGATAGAATCCAACAATTTTCAACAGTATAGTACTGAAAATCCATTGTGTGGACATTACATTAATACTTGTTCCATAGACTTTGTTATTATCTTTGTATTGGGATGGGTTATTAATAACAAGTTTCATAAGTGAATACATATATTGTGAAGGTACTGTGAATATCTTGAGTTCCTTAAATAAATATCTGCAAGGTGATATCAGGTGGGCTCCAGCTAATATTCTGATTACACACTTTTGTACAATGAATACTTTTTCTTGTAATGATGAATTACCATCAAATATGATGCCATAAGAAAGCAGTGAATGAAAATAGGCATAGTAGGCAAATTTACTGATATGCTTGTCACCAAAATTTACAATACCCTACTAGTGAAAGTAGCTGAATCTAACCGTTTCAGTATATCATCTTCCAGTTCCAATTTCTCATCAGTGCACACACCCAGAAATTTTGAATATTCTGTTTTAGCAACAGACTTCCGTTGAAAGTCTATATTTATCAGTGCTGTTATGCCATTTGCTGGAAAGAATTGTATATACTGTGTTTTCTCAAAATTTAGTGAGAGTTCATTTGCAGAGAATCACTTAATAATTTTCTGAAAGACATTATATACAATTTCCTCCGCTAAATCTTGCTTGTTGGGTGTGATTACTACACTTGTAACCTCAGCAAAAAGAGCTAGCATTGTATCTTCATGAATACAGAGTGGCAAGTCATTAATATATATGAAAAACAATAAGAGACCCAAGACTGATCCCAATGGGACATCATTCTTGATACCTCCATAGTTAGAGGATTCTGCTGATTTTTGCAGACTATGTGTACTTTTAATTTCAACCTTCTGCATTCTTCCAGTTTAATATGAATTAAAACATTTTGCAATGTCCCACTCATGCCACAATCTAGAAGAATTTCTTGATTCACACAGTTGAAAGTTTTTATAGATAACAAAATATCCCAGTGGGTGATGTTCGGTTATTCAGAGCATTTAATATTTCATCAGTGAAAGCACATATAGCATTATCTGTTGAAAATCCTTTCTGAAAATCCAATTTACATGTTGCTAATACTTCATTTTTACAAATATGTGAAGCTACTCTTGAATACAGTACTTTTTCGAGAATTTGGGGTACATCTGTCAGAAGTGAGAGTGGGCAGTAGTTGTTGGCATGAGAACTATCCCCATTTTTATGCAATGGTTTAACAATAGCATATTTTTGTCTATCTGGGAAAATGCCCTGTTTCAGTGAGCTACTACATATGTGGCTGAGAGTCCTACTTATTTATTGGCAACAAGCTTTTAGTCTCTGTTGGAAATGCCATAAATTCCATATAAACTTTTATTTTTGAGTGAATTTGTTATTTTCCTAAGTGTAGTAGGAGAGGTTGGTTGAATTTCAGTTCTATCAAATTGTACAGGTATTGCCTCTTCCATATACAGCTTTGTATTTTCTAATAAATAGCTGAATCTTATATTCTCCATATCACTTAAAAATGATTATTAAAAATATTTTCTACTTCTGACTTTTTGTTAACAAAGTTCTCACCGAGTCTAGAAAAACAGTCTTTCTGTGCTCTCGGTTGTCCTGTTTCCCTTTTAACAATGTTCCAAACTGTTTTAATTTTATTATCAGAAGTGCTAATCTCAGACATGCAGTAGTTTTTATAATGTTTGACTGTTTCTGGATCATTACTTTTTCTAGTTACGAGATAAATTTTCCTTCTCTGTTTACAAGATACTTTTATTCCTTTAGTAAGCCATGGCTCTTTAGACAGTTTCTTACAATTATGTTTCACTCTTTCCTTAGGGAAACAGTTTTCAAATACACACACAAAGGTATCAAGAAATAGGTTAAATTTTAAATTAGCATCAGGTTCCATGTACACCTCATCCCAGCGTAACTATTGCTAGCTTTCCCTAAAATTTCCAACTGTTAAATCATTAATTGAGTGCACTATTTTGGAGAAATGTTTTGTGCTACTGTATGGGGGCTATGCCATATATTGTAACTAGCTGTGCATCATGATCAAACAGACTGTTCTTAACAGGAAAAGTTTTTATTTGATTAAATTTACTGTCTATAAAAACATTATCTATCAGTGTGCTGCATTCCTGTATAAAACTAAAAACTAAACTCCTCCCGAACAGGCCACGAAGGCCCAACAGTACCGACCGGCTGCTGTGTCATCCTCAGCCCACAGGCATCACTGGATGCGGATATGAAGGGGCATGTGATCAGCACACCGCTCTCCCGGCCGTATGTCAGTTTTCGAGACCAGAGCTGCTACTCCTCAATCAAGTAGCTCCTCAGATTGCCTCACAAGGGCTAAGTGCACCTCACTTGCCAGCAGTGTACTGCAAAGCGAATGGTCACCTAGCCCAGCCCGACAGCGCTTAACTTTGGTGATCTGACGGGAACTGGTGTTACCACTGCGGTAAGACCATTGGCTGCTTTCCTGTATATCTGACATTAAATTGATAGAAACATGTAATACTTGAAGGTCAAGCTTTCTGTCAGACTCTTTCAGAAAATCTACATTGAAATCCCCAAAAAACAATAATTTGCTTCCCTCTGTCTGACAGATAGCACAACAGAGAATCCAAGTGTTTCAAAAATAGCTGAAAATTTCCCCAATGTGGACCTATACAAAGCTACAATTATAAAAGTACCATTATTTAGTTTTAAGCTCACATGCACATGCTTCTCTATGTTGTTCTACACAAAATCTTTTAGTGTCTAAATTTTTCACACCATGATAAATTGTGACATATATGGCAACTCCTCCTCTCTCCGCAGTGTCTCTACTTACATGTGCTGAAAGCTTATATCCACCTGCATATACCTTTTCCATATCTGTGACTATATGATGTTCAGACAGGCATAGTACATCTATTTCACCATCAGTTTCTAAATAAACAAGAAGATCATCTACGTTGTTTTTTAGTCTCCTGATATTCTGACACAGTACGCTAACATTATTTTTCACTGTGCTTTTATGAGAATCTTGTGATATTTTAGTATCTCTAGTACCTGCCTGTCAGCTTCTCTTTAAGCTTAATTTCATTTAATGTTAAATCATTAGACATTGATTTTAGCCTAAAAAGAGGATACTCACATGAGTTTCAGTGCCTGCACCTCCCCCCCCCCCCCCCTCCCCTTAAAGATTTTGCTAGCATTCCAGCCAATTTCCCATTCCCTTTCCTATTGAGATGAAGGTCATGCCTTGTGGAAACCTACTTACCAGTGGCATCAACAGGAACCAAACCTATACCTGACAAAGTAGCCACCTGAAGCATCTGATCTAGGTCCACATTGACCCTCCTGACAAAGCTGGGGCCGATCACATCACATGAAAGCAGGAACAAAGCCACCATTTGTATGGTTCATTGAAGGTGCTATTTTTACCAGGTCACACTCAATATTGTAGCCCTGATCCCTATCAATACTGTTTCCTGCTCCACCCACTATCACAACATGCTGCTACTTTGTAAAACTCTTGCACAATGATTCTCTATCACAAGGCTAAGACATGCCCATTTTTCCTGCAAGATCTGGCCCGCTTCTCTTCCATGGCTACTACCTAACAATAGAACTTTCCTTATACTTTCTACGTTTTTGGAAACAGTTGGTTTCCTGGTGAAAGTCTATTGAGTATTAACTACACTTACATCTACCCGAGTCTCTTCCTTAGTTAAGTGAGGTAGCAAGGCAAATCTTGTTTGTGCCAATGATGCAACTGTCAGATACTCTCTCTTTCTGTGGCTCCTCTTCCTTGCTACCACTTTCCACCTGTCTTCACCTTTCTGCCCCCTTAACCTAATCAGTTTCACCCTATCACTATCCAGTTCAGCCTTAAGGACTCTAATCTTCCTGTTCAGCTATTTTCCTATTTATTGAACATACTCTGCAATATACCATGGAAGAGACTCATTTACTTCCCCAATTCCCATGCCACTACATTTCCCCCAATGTAACCATATGTCACTCACAACAGCTGCATAGAACCCCAGAACTAACTTTCCTATGGCAGCTCAAACACTTCTCACTCATGGTTGTTTACAATATTTTTACAAAATTTATCTAGACAACGACAGTAATATTTTTTTTAGTACAGATGACAAACGTAGAACACCACTATATGTGTATACTATTGATATAGTAACATAATGCACTGAAAATAATGTTAGAACTCAAAACCTGTATACCCGGAAAATAGGCCTAAGATAATGTATGCATACAGACAACATTTACTTTAATCATTTTTGAAACATTTAAAATTTCCCATTTTGCACATGGTAAAAATGTTTCAGAAGAGCATATTTGAAACACAAAAGCTGAAAAGATCTGTGTGTAATTTCTCGTGGTTTGTGTTTGTTGAGGAAGAGTGAGTGGTTTGTGCCTGAACTCAAATGTGTAACTTGAAATGTATTCAGTACGTTTGGAAAGTGTTTGGATTTGTGCTATTGCTTTCAGTGTGTTTTAGCTTTCCAGGTGTTGAGTGTCTGATATATTACCAACTTCGATCATATCGGAATTCAATATTCAAGGATCCACAGTGTCAAGTGACAAGAATACCAAATTTCAGGAATTACCTCTCACCACGTACAACGTGGTGGGCGACGGCCGTCAATTAATGACCGAGAGCAGCGGCATTTGCATAGAGCAGTCAGTGCGAACACACAAGCAACACTACATGAAATAACTGCAGAAATCAATGTGGGACGTATGACTAATGTATCCGTTAGGACAGCGTGTCTAAATTTAACATTAATGGGCTGTGGCAGCAGATGACCGACGCGAGTGTCTTTGTTAACTGCACGACATCGCCTGCAGTGTCTCTCCTTGGTGGCAACAATATTGATTGGACCCAAGATGACTGGAAAACAGTGGCTTAGTTGGATGAGTCCTGATTTCAGCTGGTAAGAGCTGATGGTAGGGTTTGAGTGTGATGCAGACCCAGACCCCATGAAGCCATGGACCTAAGTTGTCAACAAGCACTGCGCAAGTTGGTGGTGGCTCCATAATGGTGTGGGCTGTGTTTGTATGGAGTGGACTGGGTCATCTGGTTGAAATGAACAGATCACTGACTGGAAATGGCTATGTTCGGCTACTTGGAGACCATTTGTAACCACTCATGGACTTCATGTTTCCAAACAATGATGACATTTTTATGAATGACACTGCGTCATCTCATCAGGCCACAGTTGTTTGCTGTTGGTTGAAAGAACATTCTGGACAATTCGAGCAAATGATTTGGTATCCATATCACCTGTCATGTGTCCTATCGAACATGTATCAGACGTAATTGAGAGGTTAGTTTGTGGACAAAATTCTGCACTGGCAACACTTTCCCAATTATGGAAGACTATAGAGATAGTATGGATCAGTATTTCTGCAGGGAATTTCCAATGACTTTGTGAGTCGATGCCACGTCACGTTGCTGCATTATGCCAGGAAAAAGGAGGCCTAACACGATATTAGTAGGTAGCCCATGGATTGTCACCTCAGTGTTTGTCGACTGTTCTGCTGGACATTTCCACCTGTATCACTTACAGTTCTGATAGCTTTCATGCTAAACACCTGATGTTTGAATATTAGTGCATGTTTCTTTACCAAGATTGTTTTGTGAGTTTTCTGTTTCGCCTCAGTACTGAGGACCACATAGATAGGCCACCGGCTTGTATCTGGTCCTCCTGTATAATTAGAAACAACTGTTATAGTGGGGAAATTGATGATCTAACTTGGAATGAAGTGGAAGAAGCCATAAAGAGGATGAAAGGGGGCAAGGCACCAGGTTGGGACGAAGTAACAGTGGATATGATACGAGCAGCAGGAGAAGTAGGAACCCAGTGGCTATACAGAGTGCTGAGGGTGGTGTGGAAGGAGAACAGAATTCCTGAGGATTGGAAGAAAGGAATTATAGTCCCGATCTTCAAGAAAGGGGATAAAAGGAGATGTGAGAACTACAGAGGAATCACCCTGCTATGCCACTGTGGAAAAATCTATGAAAAGATGCTGGAGAAGAGAATAAGAAGCAGTATTGAAAGTAGACTGCAAGAGGAGCAGTACGGTTTCAGACCGGGAAGATCAACAACGGACCTCATATTTGCGGTAAGGCAACTGCAGGAAAGGCACTATGAGTACGGGAAGGACTTAATCATGGCCTTTTTGGATATTGAGAAGGCGTATGATAGTATCTGTAGGGACAAGCTCTGGGATGTGCTGAACGCAAAAGGGATAGATGAAGAGATTACACGAAAAGTCAGAAAAATGTATGAGGGAAGTGAGAGTTGTGTGAAAGTGGAGAGGGAACGTACTGCATGGTTCAAGCTGGAAAATGGGCTGCGACAGGGAAGTGCACTTTCGCCTTTATTGTTTATTATTGTTATGGATGAAATCCTACAGCAAGTATCAGATGCAATTGGAGATCATAAAATGAAAGCAGTGCTTTTTGCCGATGACCTGATGTTATGGGGAAATTGCGTGAAGGAGGTGCAAGAGCAGTTAGATGCATGGGAGGCAACGGCAGCACAATATGGAATGCATTTCTCTGCAAAGAAAAGTGAAATAATCGTCACAACAAGGAAGAAGAATAGGCCAAATGTGGATATAACTTGTGGAGGGGAAAAACTACAAGTGGTAGAGAACTTCAAGTACCTGGGAAGCATGATTGAAAGTAAGGGGGGAAACGCAATGGAAATAAATGAAAGATGCAGAAAAGCAGGGCAGTTCTACAAATGCATTAGGGGGCTTATTTGGAGCAAGGAGGTGCCACAGAAATCCAAGGGAATTATATACCGAACCTACTTTGTCCCCATATTGACATACGGAAGTGAGACATGGGTAATGCACAAAAGCGACAAAAGTAGAATACAGGCTAGTGAAATGAAGTTCCAGAGGAGTAGGTTGGGTGTAACAAGACAAGACAGATTGCGAAATTTGTATGTGAGGGAAAGACTAAAGGAGGAACCAGTACAGGACAGGATAGAAAAATCAAGACTGCAGTGGTATGGACACATGAAGAGAATGGATGAGGGAAGAATTCCAAAGAGGATGTTTGATCTGCAACTGGAGGGGAAGAGGCCCAGAGGAAGACCAAGAGATAGATGGGTGAAGGGAGTGAAGGAATGTGTGATGAGAAGAGGAGAGAACTGGACGAAGGTGGAAGAGGGGGAATGGTGGAAAGACAGAACACGGTGGAGAGGCTTGTGTTCCCGACAGACCCAGCCAGTGGCTGGAAACTGTCCAAGATGATGATGATGATGTTATTTTAATATTGGCACTGTAAAGATGTCTTTCAGAAACTGTACAGTTGTCTACACATATAAAGTATTTCAGACAGCAAATATTACTACTGTTGCTGGTTCTGGGATGACTTTTTTTTATGCAATTTGTAAGATGAGCATGTTTTTGCCACCTTATCACAATGCAGTGTTGGGTGAGAACTGCTAGCAAATGGTTGGACAGTTAGTATGTGGTAATTATTGGTCTGATAAATGTCTTGTATTTTGTTGATGTTTCATGGTTTAGGTTTCTCCTGTATTATTTTTTTCATTATATTTATCTTTAAATTGTAACTGTTTTACTCTTGAATAGTCCTTTAGATTTTAAGTGGGTCCAGATTCAGCTAAGGGGAAAGTAGATATACCAGCAATAATTTTAACTCTCACCCAAAAGGGATAATGTATTTTATGAGGGGAGGGGGGGAAAGTATATCACTTCTTCCCATTGTTGAGAATAGAACCCATTTCACTTAACATTATACGGGCCGATTAACGAAGATATGCTAATATTTTAGTATGTTATTCTACAAGTAAAACTAAAGAAAAAGTACATATGAACATAGGTACCCCAATGTTTCATTACAGAGTTATGGTTGTAAAAGATTTTGCCTGAAATTTAGCAACTTCGCTAATATGAAGCCATGGAAAAACTGTACGAGGTTAAAGTAAAGCACAATTTCCAGTTATTTAGTTGTTATTGGTCTGATGACTCTAATAAAACATGTCCCAGACGTGTATCTGCAGTAGTTTTCTAGAACATCCAGAGAGTCAAATATTATTATACAAATAAATTTGTTTAATTTCCATTAAGAATGTAGGACGTTTATGTTATTGTTGGCAATAGTTAGTGAGTTGTTTCAGTCATTTCCTAACCTTGAAATGAGTTAGTTTTCTGTATTGTGCAGTGAAAGAACATAATAACATCAGAGTATTTAAGTGGAACCATATAGTAACTGTTGTAATTTATTTCACATGTGCCATGGTATTAAAAAAGCAGATTATCTGACACATTCATACAGTTTTGGTTAACGTTATTACCATCATTTATCCAAAATTAAATTCTCTACAACTTCTGTTGAAAACTTTGTGCAATTGTCTGAAATTTAAAAAACAAATTGGGGCAACTAGTTAATAAATTAAAAATTTTACGAAATTACTTTTTTGATTCTCTGGATGTCCTGGAAAACTACTGCAGATACATATCTGGGACATGTCTTATTGGATTCACCAGATCAATGCCAACAAAACAAATGGAAATCCTGCTTTACTTTAATCTCGTATAGTTTTGCGATGGTTTCATATTAGTGAAGTTACTAAATTTCAGGCAAAATCTTTTATTAGTCGTAACTCCATAACTAAACATTTGCAGACCTATGTTTACATGAACTTCTTTCTTTAGTTTTACTTGTAGAATAATATATTAAAATATTTGCATATCTTTGTGAATCACCCTGTATATAAATTTCAATGTAGCTTACATTCTCTTGGCAAGAAGTAAAAATATTGCTTAAGTGCAACTCTAACAAGCACACACCAAAATTTCAGTGTTCAGCCATCCACCTGGTCCATAACAGATCCTGTGGCCTCACCTATGAATTCAATTTCCCAATATCGAATACGTAATGGCCTAAATCATTTCACAGCAGTTACTTTCGAGTGGTCCGCGACTTGGCAAAACCTGAGGATTCCAAGGTCTGCTTTCCCCTTGATAGTAATTAGATGTGATCATCAATCTTGGTAAGGTAGATATGGGAGATGGTTTCCCTTATGGAAAATCAGAACATACCTGCCAATCATGTTAACTAGGTACTGGTGTCCTACAGAAACGATGCAAAGAAAAAGAAAATTTGAGTCCCATGTTGCGCATCATCTGCTGCATTTTCTCTGTAGTTCACACTAGGGTTACCACCTTCTACAACACCACAGTAAGAGATATCAATAAGTCTCACATTCTACTATGATTGTCTATTATTTCATTAACCCTTAAATGGTAACATGAATGAAAATTCACCCTAGGGAAATTAAACATCTCTGTTGTGAAATGAAAAACCTGCTTAGAGTATTGTCCACCTTGGTATGTTAATCTTTTAGTAGTTTAAGATTAGCTGTTGTTGTTTATGAGTTGCTTCAGTATTTCTGTACAGAAAGCATCTGTTCAGCAGAACAGTTGACATAATACACGAAGAACACACAAGTACCTGGAAGTACAAAACTGCCCATTTGACACTAGTGGAACTTTTAAAGCAAGTAGTTTATGACAAACACATGTGGATATAACTGGAGTTTGTTCCATAAGTGAGAGTTTGTATTTGTATCATATTTTTGAGAGTTTAGTATTATTTCAGTGACAGTTTTGTGAATATGGAGTTCACTATTATTGGTGGGAAGAAATATACAAATGGCGAGTTACGATGTTGTTAATTTAGATGAGCCGTCAGACGAAGAATGTAGTGGGCAGGGAGACATCTGTGAATAGGATGATGCTGAAGATGATGACACTGCTGGAAGTGAGAGTGCTATAGATTTTAGTCCAGAAAATAACAGGGATGCAAGTGAAAATGAAACTGAGGAAATGCAAAAGCCAAAAAAACGTAGAACAGAAAATTCCTGGTTTGAATTCAAGGGAGTGAAAGTTATTCCAAAGAAGACTATTGTAAAGGGGGAAAATGGTAAAACTTTGTCATCGAAGCATCCTGTGAGGCAAAATACTCTCAAGTATTTATGTAGAACAGCTATGCCAGGTCCACATAGTGATAATCGCAAAGTTCTAAGTGCTGAAGAACACTGGCATCTCTTTGATGAAAATAGGCTGAACGATATCGTTCATCACACGAACCAAGAAATAGCTTTACAAAGCTAGAGAGATGCTCCCAAACAAAGATTTACTGGTGACATCACTCCACCGGAGTTGAAAGCATACATTGGCCTACTTTTTATCATTGGTGCTAGAAAAGACACTCATTTGATTGGTGATTTTCTATGGAGTGTTTAGGGGAGTCATACTTCAGTTATGTTACTGGTGTCATTCAGATTGATTACAAATTGTCTGACATTCGATGACATGCACGCTATGGCAGCCAGAAAAGGGAAGGATCTTTTTTACAAATATTCAATATGTCTAGAACAGTTTTTTCGCTCTATCAGTTGAATGCAGCATTGATGAACAGCTTTAAGGATTCAGAGGTCAATGTAAATTCTGGATGTGTATTCTCAACAAACTGGAAAAGTACAGTCTAAAACATGTGTTCTTATATGACTCCTGTTCTAAATATTGGATCACAGGAATACCACACATAGGGAAAGAAACACAGTGGGCCTCAACCTTTGGCACAGAACTTGGTGAAACAACTAACGATACCAATTTACGGCACCAATTCAAACATAACCTTACGTTATTGGATTACATCATATTCTCTTCCATCGGAGATGTTGACTCATAGTATAACACTGGTTTGAAGAGTACAAAGGAACAAAAAAGAAATTCCCAAAGACCCTCTTCAGACTAAACTATGACCAGAGTCTACAGCAATGTTTCTCTTAATACAAATGAACAGTTGGTATCCTTTTCACCAAATAAGGGGAAATTCGTCCTAGTGGCTTCAACCATGCATTATATACCACCTATTTCCCAAATTAAAAAAGAAACAACATTGAATTTGACAGTGAAATGAAAGGAGGGATCAACTCATTTGACAAATGTGCAAGAATTATTCGTGCAGCAGTTGCACAAGACATTGGTCTATGGCAGTATTTTATGGGTTGCTGAATGCAAGTGGAATTAATGCATATCTAATACAACAATATGTATATGTAACTTAAGGAGTCAAATTGCTTAAAAGACTGCAGTTTCATCACAAGCTTTGGCTGAATTTAGGAATAAAATTTATGCAACAGAGATTTAGTTAGTTAGTTGGTTGCGTGTTCCATTGATCAACTGCACAGTACGGTAGCCATTATGATGTGGAACATGTCAAGTACACAAGAAATGCACATGTGAAACAAGATTTTTTAATATATATATTACAATACAGAGTTAAAGATTAATATTTCTGTTACTTGCCACATCCCCTTAAATGGCACAAAATGCATATATTGTATTTATAGATTTATTTATTCTTATTCAAGAATTCATCTATGGTATAGAAGGAGATGTGAAGGAGATATGATTTCAATTTAATTTTGAAGGTATTACTGCTGTCTGTCAGACATTTTATTTCAACTGGTAATTTGTCGAAAAATTTTATAGCAGCATATTTTACCCCTTTCTGTGCCAAAGATAGGTTGAGTCAAATATAGGTAAGTCTTTCCTTCTTCTGGTATTATAATCATGAATGTCACTGTTGTTTTTAAACTAGTCCATGTTGTAGAGAACAAATTTCATTTGTGAGTAAATGTACTGTGAAGCTGTTGTAAGAATTCCCAATCTTTTAAAAAGATGCCTACAAGATGTGCTACTATGAACCCCACACATTATTCTAACCACTTTCTTTTGAGCAGTGAATACTTTTTGTCTAAATGTTGAGTTAACCCAAAATATTATTCCGTTTGACATCATAGAGTGAAAGTATGCAAAGTATTAACTATAAGGAATCTACCCTAAAATCTGCAGATGAAGATATAACATGTACTGAAGGAAATTAATTCTTAGTTGATTAACTGGTCGATGGTAGATAACAATTTATCTGCATCGGTTCCAAGACAAGGACGATGCAAACTCTGCAAAATCAGTGATCAGAAGTACACCGTCAAGTGCAGTGCTTGCAAGAATTTGATTTGTGCTGACTGTAGGGAAGCTGCAAAAATAATTGGTTCATAAATTACTGTGATTGCCATTTAAATTTCAGCAAATGAACAGCTGCTTAGCCAAATATGTGTTATTTTTATCCTACAACGAACTTATAAATAGTGACTTGTAATGAATTACTTGAACATTAACATGTATTATTATATCACAATGCTACCCTCTTAAAAAAAAAGTCTTGTTGTCCTATTTCTTTTGCTTACTCAACAGAATACCATTCTTAAATTATTTTTGAAATCCTCACAACTCTGACTGTAAGTTACAACTCCAGCATTTCATCTCCAACGAAATTTTATTGACACCTACTAGCTATGGACTTAGCTTTTCTCATTTTCCTAAATAAACACAAAGCCCTTTATCTCATAAACATTGTCACTTCTCTGTTGAAAGTACTCGTACAACAAACAACTGATGTCGACTGTTGATGAAAATGTCTATTGTCTGCGCCTACTTGCTGCTGATACGGGGCTGCAGATAGTATGTCTCGCTTAAAGTGTCGTTCATTGTTGTCGCAGACTTTCAAACTTCAAAGTATCATTTATGTAGGTCACTTTCACAATTGGCTTGGGCTACAGTTTAAACAAGGACAATTTAAACAAACAGATAGTTGGTTAAGTAAATTGTGACATATTGTACCGTGACTCCGGGTAAGACAAATTCATACAACATATTGATCAGTAACATATAGGCTTAACATTGATGTAATTTCTACAAATGGATTACATGGATAAGATAAATCAACGCAAAGTCAAATACAAGATTCTGAAGATCCACACAAGGTACATATAGCATAATTTTTTAATCGTCAAATATGGGAAAGTTGGCAATCCTAGTTCACAGATGGAATGCCGTGGAAGTTACTTTTTTCAGGATCTATGGTTACCAAATTGTATTACGATCATACAGAGTGTATATCATCTGTGTGTGTGTGTGTGTGTGTGTGTGTGTGTGTGTGTGTGTGTGTGTGTGTGTGTGTGTAGTGGGGTAGGAGGTAAGCGTGCACAATATATATATATACACACACACACACACACACACACACACACACACGCCAGTACAGTAGCCCCAGAGTAGCATCCGGTCTAGATTTGATGTCAGCGGTAATCCTGCATGCAATCATGCTCGTTGATTCATCTGCAGATGACGAACACTACGCACCACCTGTGCGGAACAGCTTCATCAAGTGGCTTAGGCAAAACCAGTGTGACACCAGAAGCAATGCACCAACTACCAGTCTGAAGACTAATTACATAGATCCTTACAATATGCACACAGTGTAGATGTAAAATATCAAACATAGTTGACTCACATGCCAGACAAAGTAGATCTCAGTCATGCACTACATTGTACGTTAGCTGTACTGAGTGCTAACGGAAAAGTGAGTCTTTTAAAAACCATATTTAGGTGAGTTTGTCTCCTCCACAATGATCCTATAGCTTTAAACTGTTTTCTTTGTGGTGATCTTAATCGCCTCGTTCACTAACGCTTTTTTTTATAACAAACAAAAGCTAGCAGACAGTTCTACCTACTTACCTACATATGTATCTGTATGTATACTCTACACGCCAGCTATGGTGTGTGGTGGAGGGAACTTCATGTGACACAATCACTTTGCGCGTTACCAGTTCCAGTAGTGAAAAATGGTGCAAAGTAATAGAAGTAGCTGGACGTGGTAAACCTTCGAGCAAAATCTAATTAATCTCCCCTGTTTTACCTTAACGATTTTTTTCTTGCATGATACTTGTAGGAGAATGCAATACTGATTGATTGATCAAGGATCACAGACACAGTTTTAACACTGAACCATACGGTGATGCACGACATCTCCCCTGTAGCATCTGCCACTGGAGTTTAATGAGCTGTTCTGTGACGCTTTCACCACTACTAAGAGAAACCGTGACCAAATATGCTTCGCTATGCCTTTGGATTTCCTTTATTTCCTGTCCCAATCTTAACTGGTAAGGGGACCACACTGATTAGTGATACTTGACTAACAGTGGAATGAAGGTTTGTAAGGCACCTCCTTCGTGGGTCAGCTACACTTCCTGTGGATTCTTTGCAAAGAATCCCAGTCTGGCCTCTACCTTTCCTAAGATTAATCTAACGTGTTCATTAAGTCTTCAATCGCCGCGTACGCTGACATAAAGAAAATATTTTGATTAGACTGGTTGCCCTTATATCCATAGGTGATTTATTCTAAGCATTTTCTACATTGTGTGTGATTTTCTGGTGACATATAAGGAATGCATGGCAGTCATCGTGGCACATTCAGATGCCGTCCATTCTCAGATATCAAAAAGTGTCATAAATCTCCATCAATGCTTATGAATTCCAAATGGCATGCAGATGGAGTGGAAAAGTTAAGTAATTTTGTAAATTCGAGGGTTGGAACTTTAATAGTGCCAACTATTTATTTAGGCATAAGCTCGTACAAAATAGATACGAGTTTCAAAGTGTTACTTACCTTCACAGTAGTCACCAGCATTGTGTATAACCTGTTTTCAGTGATGTGGAAGTCATAGGATACTCTTAGCAGTACCAGTTGTGTTGACAGTTCGAGCGGCGCGGTCTATTGCCCGACGAATCTGTAGCAGTTCTGAAGCGAATGCTGTTCATTTTTGGAACACAACCCACGACCATCATTTTGCAGGACAATGCTCAAGCACGTACAGTGCAAGCTGTTACTGATTTGTTTGACTGATGGGGCTGCTAAGTGCTATACCACCTACTGCACCCCCCCCCCCCCCTCCCCGATTTAAACCCTCGTGCGTTCAACTCAATTTCTAAACTGAAGGAAATACTTCACGGCATTCGCTTCAGAACTGCTCCAAATTCGTTGGGCAATAGACTGCGCCTCTCGAACTGTCGACACGACTGGCACTGCTAAGAGTATCCTACGACTTCCACATCGCTGGCGACGGGTTATACATAATGCTTTGAAGGTCAGTAAAACTTTGAAACACATATCTATTTTGTACGAGCTGTAAATAAATAGTTGCCACTATTAAAGTTTCAATCCTTGTATTATGGGAAACCGAATTGAGACTGTAGAGAACTTGTAAATAACAATTTTGCAGAATTAGTATAAGCAAATCGCTCTAAGTTGGAATCAGTTATTTCTTAAGTATTGTTTTGTGTATTAATGACTCGAGAGGAAAAACAAATTCAGATCCTATTTTTGATGATTTACTGTAGTTCATTGTAGGCCTATAGCTCACACAGGATACGGCGGTCTATGCAGAGTGATCAGTTTCCATCTAAAGTGCTGACCGAGTTCATTCGTTTGATCGGAAGGGGAGGCCAGTGTTTTCCACCTTTCGGCCGGTCAGCGATGACAGAATCGAAGCGCGCCCTGCAATCTTCCTCAAATGACTTCACAGAAACTATTCGGTAAAAAATGAAAAAAAAATCATTTTTGCTTTACTTATAGCCTTTTATGTCAGGTTCACGGTGATGTGCATATTATGTCGTTAATGGTCATAGTTATTGTGATATTTACGTGAAAGTAAGACACTGACGGCATTCGGAAAAGTGTGCAATGAAAAATAGAAATCGCTGTGATTTTGTGCTTGGTGCATATTACACAAAATTTTTTGCATATGAATTTTAGTTAACTTGTTGAATTTTTCTTTAGACTTGGGTAGACGTGCCTATCTGTCACCAATTTCGAGAAAATTAATCTTATGTAGCGCACTCATTTGAGATCGCGCCGCGCCAGGGATAAAGCCGGAGTGAAATATCCAATACATTCCTCATATTTCATAAACTGTTTCAGATATCGAAATGAGATTTTGGCAAATGATAGCACGCAAAAAGAAGGGTATTTTACTATATCGTTATTGTGTAAAACTTGATTATCTAGCGTGTTATTCCAATAACTACGAATTTTACCAGTGAAAAAATATAATTTTTACGTGTTATTGACAGCAGGTGAAACGAGAAATTCTATGGGTTCTGGAACAACATATTTGAAGACATTACACTTTTTTTTTTTTTTTGTACCAAGGATGTTTTTTATAAGCTTCTGGCTTTACTTTTCCTCAGTTCCTCACTAAATAAACTTAATAAATCATTGTTTCAGAATTCTCTCGCAGTTGTTTCTGCACGTGTCAGTGAGGTGAGACAGTGTGAACACTGCTATGTTTTCGCGAAAGAAGCTAATTTTAACATGACAACCAGTTAAATGTGTAGGTTTTACTCAAAATTCGCCACTCATGGGGCCTCTCTGAAAGTTACAAATGGTTAACGAGCCAGACGAAAATAAATCGCTGCATTTTCGGTGGAATTCTTTTTAGATGCTAACGAAAGTAGAGGTGACAGTAGATCGCTTTGAATGGTCACCATGCAAGTGTGAGCTTGGATAGGCCCCAAGTAATATTTACAAAAATGTGAGCGTAGGCTTGAGTTTAGAACGGCACTTCCCTCCAGCACCCACCATTACCCCTACAGCGCTCTAAGCAACCTCCCACCACTACCGATCTCTCGACGCTTCCCCAGTCGACTGAGCATTTAGCGGCCACGGCATTTTGTGCGCACAATGATCAGATGGCGAATCATTGCGTAAATGCTTCTAAAGTGCGCCTAAAAATACCACCCATATTTGTTTTAGAGACTAAAGCAATTTACATTCTGAAACAAACTGTACAGTTTTATGTTAGGTATTATCCTGCAGGTTGTGTGTGAGCGAGAACACGTTGTAATTTCCACATAAATCAATATGAAAATCGATGTTTAAGCTTGTGAAATGTTATCCATAAAAATTTTTAATGGCAGGGAAACAATTAATTGAAAGAATATGGCTTACGACGGAACCAACCGAAAGTAACTTACATGTCGGTAAAACGTAAAATCTGGGGAAGTGTAAACAGGTTATGTTTGTATCATTGAGCAGGTACGAAAACTGCGTTGTAAAAACCGATAGAAGAAAATTATGAGCAGATAACAATGTCTTCACACTTCCTAAATCACATGTAGGTTCAAAATGGTTCAAATGGCTCTGAGCACAATGCGACTAAACTTCTGAGGTCATCAGTCGCCTAGAACTTAGAACTAATTAAACCTAACTAACCTAAGGACATCACACACATCCATGCCCGAGGCAGGATTCGAACCTGCGCCCGTAGCGGTCGCTCGGTTCCAGACTGTAGCGCCTAGAACCGCACGACCATTCCGGCCGGCCTCACATGTAGGTAAAAATGTTTTGCCCCAACAGACAAGAAAACCTGCGTTTGCCCCTGGGTTACAATGTTTATATACGAGGGTAATCCCAAAAGTAAGGTCTCCTATTTTTTTATAAGTACATAGACCTGTTTATTTCTACAATGGTTTACATCAGTTAACAGCTCGAACATTTAACTATTTTTCGACATTATCACCATTTCTGTCGATGCATTTTTGTAGACGCTGTGGCACCTTTTGTATGCCCATGTCATACCAGCTCGCCGCCATGCTGTTCAGAAAGTTATGGACCTCTTCTTTCACCTCGTCGTCTGAGCTGAGTCGCTTTCCGGCCAAATGTTCTTTTAACCGAGGGAACAGGTGATAGTCACTGGGCGCCAAGTCAGGACTATAGGGTGGGTGGGTGATTATGTTCCACTGAAACTATTGCAGGAGAACAACGGTATGCCAAGCGATGTGTGGGCGAGCGTTGTCATGGAGAATGTATACGCCCTTGCTCAACATTCTCCGGTTCTGAATTGCCCGTTTGAGTTTTTTCAGAGTGTCACAGTACCTGTCAACGTTAATTGTGGACCCAGTGGGCATGTAGTCGACCAACAATACCCCTTCCCGATCCCAAAAAAACGGTTGTCATGACTTTACCGGCAGACTGTGTTTGTTTGAATTTCCGCGGCTTTAGCGAAGAAGGATGCCGCCACTGGTGTGATTGTTGCTTGGTCTCAGGTGTAAAGTGGTATGGCCAGGTTTCGTCACCCGTGACAATTGAGTCCAGAAAGCTGTCCTGTTCGGCTGCAAGGCGGTCAAGAAATGCGCGGGAAGCATCAACTCGTTGCCGCTTGTGGTCCTCAGTGAGCGTGCGTGGCACCCATCTTGTGCACACCTTCCCGTAGTTCAATGTTTCCGTCAAAATTCTGTGAGCTGTGCTTCGGGAAACCTCAGGAACCAACGTGCAGAGATCATCCAGGGTGATCCGCCATCTTCCACGCATGCTTTGCTCAACCTTCAACACTGTCTCCTCAGAAAACGACGGTCTTCCGCTCCTTTGTTCGTCATGAATTTCGGTCCGACCAGCTGCAAACTCTCTACACCACTTACAAACATTTTTGACATACATGCACGAGTCACAATACACTTCCGTCAATTGGCCATGGATTTCAATCGGCGCAGTTAGATTAGATTAGATTAGATTAGATTAATACTTGTTCCATAGATCATGAATACGACACTTCGTAATGATGTGGAACGTGTCAGGTTAATAAAAGATGTCTGTACAAGATATTACATTACACAAAATATTGGATGACACTACTGTTTAAGTTGTTGTTTTTTTCCCCTTAATTTATATCTAAAAATTCAGCCAATGAGTAGAAGGAATTGTCATCTAGAAATGCTTTTAATTTATTTTTAAATGTTAGTTGGCTATCTGTCAGGCTTTTGATGCTGTTTGGTAGGTGACCAAAAACTTTTGTGGCAGCATAATTTACTCCTTTCTGTGCCAAAGTCAGATTTAACCCTGCATAGTGAAGATCATCCTTTCTCGTGGTGTTATAGCTATGCACACTGCTATTACTTTTGAACTGTGCTGGATTATTAACAACAAATTTCATAAGTAAATATATATACTGTCAGGTTACTGTGAGGATCCCTAGATCCTTAAATAGATGTCTGCAGGATGACTGTGGGTGGGCTCCAGCAATTATTCTGCTTACTCGTTTTTGAGCAATGAATACTTTTCTACTCAACGATGAATTACCCCAGAATATGATGCCATACGAAAGCAGTGAATGAAAGTAGGAATAGTAAGCTAATTTACTGAGATTCTTATCACCAAAATTTGCAATAACCCTAATAGCATACGTAGCTGAACTCAGACGTTTCAGCAGACCATCAATGTTTTGCTTCCAGTTTAACCTCTCGTCAATGGACACACCTAAAAATTTTGAAAATTCTACCTTAGCTACAGACTTCTGTTCAAAGTCTATATTTATTACTGGAGTTGTGCCATTTACTGTACGGAACTGTATGTACTGTGTTTTATCAAAATTTAAAGAGAGTCCGTTTGCTGAGAACCACTTAATAATGTTGTGAAAAACATCATTTACAATTACATCACTTAGTTCTTGGTTTTTGGATGTTATTACTATACTTGTATCATCAGCAGAAAGAACTAACTTTGCATCTTCATCAATGTGGAATGGTAAGTCATTAATGTATATCAAGAATAGTAAAGGACGTAAGACCGAACCCTGTGGGACCCCGTACTTGATAGCCCCCCAGTTTGAGGAATCAGCTGTTGTTTTAACATTACATGAACCACTTATTTCAACTTTCTGCATTCTTCCAGTTAAGTATGAATTAAACCATTTGTGCACTGCCCCCCTCAAACCATAATGTGCCCTTTGCGTTCAAAATCCGAATAACTGCGCGCAGTTCGCACTTGGCGGAAACATCCAACGGGAGCTCCATTCTCAACGGCTGCCAAGCCAAGACTGAGGACCTCAGCGGCGTGCGCATGTTTACACACAGCGCGTGAAGCACTCTTCATAACAGTGTGACCAACTGCCACACAAACAGAGTTCTGTACTTATAAAAAAATAGGAGACCTTACTTTTGGGATTACCCTCGTAAAGCTTCATCTGACAGTACCTACACACTGCATCGATGCTGTGCAGGTCTGTCTGCATTTCGCAACAACTTTCTGGCACTGCGACTTCTCCATATACAACAGCTCCATCCGCGAACAGCATCATGGAATTACCGGTGTTATTCACAATCACTTTACACTGTGAAGAGCAGTGATATTATAATGCTCCCTTGCAATTCCATGTCGTAAGATGTCTTACGAGATATACAGGCGGTGTTCGGTTTTCTAGGAACTCTTCAATCCGATCGTGACGCTGGTCAGATACTCCGTACGCTCTTACCGCTTGGTTATAATTAAAATGCAGGAGGTCCAGCATGCGCTGTAATTGTCGTATGACAGCGAGCTTGGTAGATATGCTAATGCGTCAATGCGAAACCGATTTTCACTGGAAAAAATAGTTCCTATTTTGGTCACCAGGTGCAAATATGGCGCTGTTCACTGCTTTTATGACGGCACGACATTTACGCTGTCATTTGACACGTCATGACGTGGCCATCGAGAAGTGAGACCGTGCGCTGTTAGCGAAATTGTTTTATGTGAATGGCAGCAATTACAGTGCTGCTCTGAGAGCGTATCGCTGACTGAAAGGGCTAAGGAATGGCCAGATGTCATTAAACGGTTTAAAGATAACGATAATGAAATTCTGAAACATTGGCGAGCTTGGTGTGGGACCTGGGTGAGAAAGGCTTCCTAGCCCGGTAAAAGCTGCTATTGCTTTAACTGACCATGCAGCACGTGTCCTGGATAGCGCCAGTGCTCGTGTATTGTCGTGAAAATCCAGACGTTGGAGCAACTGAAACCTCATTATCCGCGGCGCCGTTCCGAAGTTGATGACATGCGGCTGGACAATATTCTGTGGAGTGACGAGGCACATTTTACACTGCAGTGTGCAGTGAATAAAGATTACTGCCGAATTTGGGGTACTGGTAAACCGCGTGTTACGCTTGTAGAGCCATTGCACTCACAGTATTTGACTGTGTGGTACGGATTCAGAATCACCTTTACTCTCGGTCCGTTGCTCTTTGAAGAGGACACACCCAGAGCGCCTGTCAGGGGTACCTTGACGTTTGCAAGTTATCGAGACCACCTTGTACAGCGTGTGATACCTGCTTTGGAAGAGCGCAGCTGTGTGGAAACGACTGCTCTCATGCAAGTTGACTTCATGTCGCTCACACAATGGAAGATCTACTTAATGAAACATACCACGAACGTGTTATCTCCAGAAGATCTCCAGATGGATGGCCTGTAAGATCACTTCATCTGTATCCATGTGTGTTGACCCTGTGGCTATTTATGAGAATGTGTTTACCAGGGACACATTCAGTCTCTACCTGATCTGAAGGCCAGTACACAGGAACACGTTACTGTGGACGCCTCCGGTACTCAAATTTAACAAACTTTGTAACCGGAGGTTAATAATGAAATCCACATAATGCCTTTCTCACTTGCTTGACCCTTTTCTGTCTATGTCCCATTCTTAATCTATTGCATATGGGAACATTTATAAAGGTGTTTCTTGCATTCACAGCGCCAGATTTGCACCCGGTGGTCAAAACTGGAACTGATATTTCCAGCGTAAATCTGTTCCGCATTAACGCATTAGCATATCTACCAAGTTTCGCTGTCATACGATAATATAGCTCACACTGAACGTCGGCGAATAACTGCACTTGTAGTTATAATCAGCCGGCATTATGTTCATTAGGCAACTGTGCACAGTGGAATAACATCGAACGTCTTCCAGGTGTTAAGGAAAATGGCATCAGCCTTAGCGCCAGAATCTACTGCCTTTTGATCTCTAACAAGGAAGATTAAGGTTTAACGTTTCGTCTACGACTAGATCATTAGAGGCTAAGCACAAGCTCGGATTATGGAAGGATAGGGGCGGAAATCGGCTTTGCCTTTTCAAAGGAAACATCCCGACGACTGCCTTAGCCAGTTGACTACATCACATAAACATAAATGTGGATGGCCGGATATGGAATTTGAACTGCCGTCCGCCCGCATACGAGACCCGTGTTTCACCATCTCACTCGGTTTACAGGTATCATGAAATAACAGAATGAGCTTTGCCTCACATGATCGTTGTTTGCGGAATCCACATTAATTTCAACAGAAGGGGTTTCCCTCTCCAGAAAGATCATAACATGGAAGCATAAATGGTTCCCAAAATCTACAACAAATTGATGTCAGTAATACAGGCCTATACGTTTGTGCACCCGTTCTAATACTCTTCTTGAAAACGGAATGATCCGCGCTCTTTTACAATTACCTGGGACGCTTCATTGCTCCACCGACGTACTCTGGCCTGCTGCTAGAAGAGGGAACGAGTTCTTTCGCGTACTCTATGTGCCACCTTAGAGGGAGCCCATTAACTCCAATTGTCTTTCTTCTGTTGTGCAACTTTCGCTGATTCTTTATCGCCTGTCACTTACGACGATATCTGTCATTTTTGTGTCTGTGAGACGATCGAAAGAAGTGTTACACAGCAGAAATATATTATGGGCAACTGTAACATTTTCTCCAACCATTGCGCCATCTGGTTTCCCCCTTCAAGCTAGACAAGTTTCGTTCTTTGTAGTTTTTTCGTTTGACGCCTATTTCGTGAGATATTTGGCCCGGTCATGATCAATGGACCACCCTGTATACACAGCCTTTTCAATAACTTTAGCAAACACTGATGGCATAGAAACAGGTCTAAAATTGCCTACATTCTCCCTTCTTCCCTTTTTATGAAGAGGCTTTACTACTGAGTACATAATCATTCAGGAAACTGACCATTCCTAAAGGAAAAATTACAAATATAGCTAAATGCAGGGCTAACATGTGCAGCACAGTACTTTAATATTCTGCTAGGCACTCCATCATACATATAAGAGTCCTTAGTCTTCAGTGATTTAGTTATTGACTCAATCTCCCCCTTGTCTGTATCACAGAGGAGTGTTTCAGACATCAATCTCGGAAAGGCATTTTCCAAGAGAGTTATATGATTCCCTGCAGAAACTAAACTTTTATTTAATTCACCAGCAATGCTCAGAAAATGATTGTTAAATACTGTACATATATCTGATTTATCAGTAACAGAAATATTTTTACTACGAACTGACTTTATATAGTCGACCTTGTGCTGCTGACCAGACACTTCCTTCACAACTGACCATATGGTTTCAATTTTAACCTGTGAATTAGCTATTCCATTTGCATACCACATACTCTTTGCCTTCCTAATAACATTTTTAAGCACCTTACAGTACTGTTTGTAATGGGCTACTGTAGCTTGATTGCCGGCCGCGGTGGTCTCGCGGTTCTAGGCGCTCAGTCCGGAGCTGTGCGACTGCTACGGTCACAGGTTCGAATCCTGCCTCGGGCATGGATGTGTGTGATGTCCTTAGGTTAGTTAGGTTTAAGTAGTTCTAAGTTCTAGGGGACTGATGACCACTGATGTTAAGTCCCATAGTGCTCAGAGCCATTTGAACCATTTTTTTGTAGCTTGATTGTGGCTACTTCTAACATTTTGATATAATTCCCGCTTTGTTCTACAAGATATCCTTATGCCACTAGTCAGCCATCCGGGCTACTACTACTGCTAGTACCCCGTTTGGAACGTTCTAAAGAAAAGCAATTCTCAAAGAGCATGAGAAATGTGTTAAGGATAGCATTATATTTATCATCTATGTTATCGGCATTATAAATATCCTGCCACTCTTGTTCCTTGACAAGGCTTAAGAAACTCTCTACTGCTGTTGGATTAACTTTCCTACATAGTTTGCAATTATATGTTACATTTGTTTGAGTACAAAAGGCTTTTAGTGTTAAAATTTGTGCATCATGGTCTGAAAGGCCATTCACCCTTTTACTAACAGAATGTAATGAAGAATGAATAAAAATATTGTCTATGGCTGTGCTACTGTTCCCTTTCACCCTAGTTGGTAAAAACACAGTCTGCATCAGATCATATGAATTTAGGAGATCTACCAACGTCCTTTTTCTTGCACCATCATATACAAAATTTATATTGGTGTCACTACATATAAGTAATTTCTGGTATTTCCTACAAAGTGAATCAAGAACCTCCATAGCTCGTGCAGAAATGCTCTGAAGTCACAGTTAGGGGATCCATAAACAACAACAATATCTATCCCAGGCGTGTTCGATAGGGTTCATGTCTGGAGAACATGCTGGCCACTCTAGTCAAGCGATGTCGCTATCCTGAAGGAAGTTATTCACAAGACGTGCACGATGGGGGCGCGAATTGTTATACATGAAAACGAATGCCTCGCCAATATGCTGCCGATATGGTAGCACTATCGGTCGGAGGATGGCATTCAGGCCGGTGTGGCCAAGCGGTTAAAGGCGCTTCAGTCTGGAACCGCGCGACCGCTACGGTCCCAGGTTCGAATCCTGCCCCGGGCATGGATGTGTGTGATGTCCTTAGGTTAGTTGGATTTAAGTAGTTCTAAGTTCTAGGGGACTGATGACCTTAGATGTTAAGTCCCATAGTGCTCAGAGCCATTTGATGGCATTCACGTATCGTACAGCCGTTACGGCGCCCTCTATGACCGCCCCACATAATGCCACCCCTAAAAGCAGGGAACCTCCACCTTGCTGCACTCGCTGGACAGTGTGTCTAAGGCCCTCAGCCTGACCGGATTGCCTCCAAACACTCTCCGACTTTTGTTTGGTTGAAGGCATATGCGACACTCATCGGTTGAAGAGTAAGTGATGTCGAATCCCTCGTGGTCCATTCGGTATGTTGTTGGGCCGATCTGTACCACGCTGCGTGGTGTCGTGGTTTCAAAGACGGACCTCGCCATGGACGTCGGGAGTGAAGTTGCGCACCATGCAGCCTATTGCGCACAGTTTGAGTCGTAACACGACGTCCTAAGGTTGCATGAGAAGCATTACTCAACATGGTGGCGTTGCTGTCAGGGTTCCTCCGAGCCATAATCCGTAGGTAGCGGTCACCCACTGCAGTAGTAGCCCTTGGGCGGCCTGAGCGAGGCATGTCATCGACAGTTCCTGCCTCTCTGTATCTCTTCCATGTCCGAAGAACATCATTTTGGTTCACTCCGAGACGCCTGGACACTTCCCTTGTTGAGAGCCCTTCCTGGTACAAAGTAACAATGCGGACTCGATCGGTTCAAATGGCTCTGAACACTATGGGACTTAACTTCTGAGGTCATCAGTCCCCTAGGACTTAGATCTACTTAAACCTAACTAACCTAAGGACATCACACACATCCGTGCCCGAGACAGGATTCGAACCTGCGACCGTAGCGGTCGCGCGGTTCCAGAGTGTAGCGCCTAGAACCGATCGGCCACCCGGCCGGCGGACTCGATCGAACCGCGGCATTGACCGTCTAGGCATGGTTGAACTACAGGCAACACGAGCCGTGTTCCTCCTTCCTGGTGGGATGACTGGAACTGATCGGCTGTCGGACCCCTCTGTCTAATAGGCGCTGCTCATGCATGGTCGTTTACATCTTTGGGCGGGTTTAGTGACATTTCTGAACAGTCAAAGGGACTGTGTCTGTGATACAATATCCAGAGTGAACGTCTATCTTCAGGAGTTCTGTTAACCGGGGTGATGCAAAACTGTTTTATGTGTATGTTAACCATAACAAAAATTAAATACTTTCTGAAAGCTGAGGAACATTACGCAATTTATACTATTACACCAAATAGTGTTTCATTAATTTCTTAATGCCTAATTATTGAATAAATCATTCCCTAATAAATTTATAGAAAAATGTTAGTCTAATTGTTGATTGTAGTGGGAAGTTATAAATTTTAGTTTTTTCGTAATTTTAGTATTTCCGGAACTACGTCAAATATGAATCTGAAACTCTTACAGATAGTTAACTATAGTTATTCTGAAATGGTCTACAAATGTTTACCGTAGTCGTTAAGCGAGAACAGTCTGTATTAATTCCGATGTAGGTGGGAAATTTAGGAGATTTGCGAGCGTGTGCGTAAGCTCGGTTATCAGAGAACGACAGATGTCACGGTCTCGAGCGTGGGACGCGTTCGGCAGGACAGCAACAACCGTTGAGACAAATGTTATCGCTTCCTATAAGTGTCCATGCATATCGCTACGCCACACAATGGAAGACTACAGGCTGATCGCGCATAGCTCCAAATTTGAGGTACTGACATTCGGAATCAATTTTGTGTTGTACAAGTAGCTTCGTTGAACCTTCAATTTTGAAGACATCTGCGAGATAAAATTTAAACTTGTAGCGTTCCGTATATCTCTGTGGTGTGGAAAGTGGCAATTGACTGTAAATAATGAGAAGTGTGAGTACTAAAAGTAATCCGCTAAATTTCGGTTACACGAAAAATCACACGAATCTATAGGATGTGAATTCAACTAAATACTCACGGATTATTATTACGAATTACTTAACGTTGGACGATCACATAGAGAATGTTGCCGGGAAAGCGAACCAAAGGCTGCGCTTTTTGGAAGAACACTGACAAAAAACAACAGGTCTACTAAATACACTTCCTACACCTGTCCACCCTGTTGTGTTGTGCGATCCGCATCATATAGGGTTGACGAAGTGCACCGAAAAAGTTCAAAGGCCAATTCGTTTTGTACTATCGCAACATTGGGGAGTGTGTTCCAAGGATACGATACACGAATTTGGGTGGCCACAAAGGCGATTTTCGTTGCGGCTCGATATTCTCATGAAATTTCAACGACCATATTTCCCCTCTGAATGCGGGAGTAATTTGTTGGCACCCATCTACACAGGGAGAAATAATCATCATGATAAAATAAGCGAAATCGGAGCTCGTACAGAAACATTTAAGTGTTGTTTTTCCCGCATGCTGTTCCAGAGTTGAACGGTGGAGAAATAGCTTGAAGATGGTTCAGTGGAATCCTCTGCCAGGCACTTAGTTGTGCATTGCGGAGTAATCATGTAGATATAGATATGCTCACACGCCTACAACGTCAGATATTTCGTACACCTGTAAATGCGGACGATCGTCTGCGACTCTTGTGTTCTTTCTCTGCGCCGAGACGAAAATTTTTTCACCTTGTCCTTGTAATGACGACCCTTATTCACCCTAGTCTACTTCTGTCTTGTTGCTCAAGTTTCACAAAGGAATTCTCAATTACAGTACCACACTTGTGTGCTCGCTAAAATCGGCAGCCCGCGACCCCACTGGAGTACTCGAATGCAGTTTGTCCTCGCCAGCCGCCTAATCGCGTCCGCACGGTTCCGTCTATGGGACAGTTACAAGCCATTTCCGGCGGCGTGATCTGCTTTCGGCTAGCACAGTGATTCAGTTAACGTTGTACTGCCGGCTGCTGGCAATACTCGCCTCCGCGGAGCCTTCTATCACAGTGAGAAATCAATGTAAGCCGCAACTTGCCGCTTCCGAGGTTTTCTTGGAGTCGCAACCAGAAAAGAAAGTGACACTTCACTGCTCTTAAAGAGAACAATTACCCAATTATCGGACTACAATTGCAATTAGTGGTGTGTAACAAATTGTTCAGGTTAACATTGTTTAGGCTGGCCGGTGTGGCCGAGCGGTTCTAGGCGCTACAGGCTGGATCCGCGCGACCGCTACAATCGCAGGTTCGAATCCAGCCTCGGGCATGGGTGTGTGTGATGTCCTTAGGTTAGTTAGGTTTAAGTAGTTCTAAGTCCTAGGGGACTAATGACCTCAGAAATTAAGTTCCATAGTGCTCAGAGCCAATTGAACCATTTTTAACATTGTTTGGAGATATTTAATGGAACTATCACACAAGCACAGTTGTATGAAAATCAAATGGCACGCTTCGATTCACTGGTACAATACCGTGAATCTGCAGCCTGTCTAAGAAAGAGAGCGCTTACTGAACTTTTGAGCAGCCCATACAGGAATACTGCTCTAGTGTGAGAGATCCATGTAATGTCAAATTACCTTGGAAAATCCAAGTTGCCACCGAAGAGAAGGGTCACAAGCCTACGTAATTGGCCAGAAGGAACAGAAAAGCTGATATGTATTAGGCATCAGCTTGTATCTCGTGCATACCTTAATTCCGAGAACGTGTTTACAGGGTGTAATCTGCTCATATGCATCTCTCCCGGAGCGTATAGATATAATTACGCTCATTTTACACCTACAGCCCTGTAAGAAGTTATTTTTCCCACGCTTCATCGGTTAATAAATCAGGCAGAACTCTTAATACACACTGGATTTCAGTCATGTCTGAAAATATTCCATCACATTCGCAGTGTTATCCATTATGGATATGGGAAAGTTTTACCTGAGTGTACGATACAGTAAAACCGGACATGTGGGAGCAGGACTCGCACTCTGAAGATTTAGTATAAACTTAATTATGTATAAGGGGCGACCAAAAAGTTTTCGTTCAAAGGCCGTTAAGCCCAGAATCGTTATGCCAATCAGTCAAAATCGCCGTGAGCATTGAGACAATCATCCCACCGACGCACGAGGTTGAAGACATCCCTTTGGTGGAACACCGCGTCCTGCTGTTCCATGAAATCCGTAACTGCCTGCTGCCTACACTCGTCCGACAGGATTCGTCGACCCTTTTTACAAGAGACCGAAGGCGTGACATGGCGTGGAGAGAGATCAGATCTACCTATAGGGCGGGTGCTTGAGTGTCTCCGACTTGAGTTGGATTAATTTGATGAGGCTGGCCTCCCAGATCGACCAGCGTCTTGTGTCAAACCGTGGCCAGCACGGAACTTGGTGCATCATTCCACAACAGTGGTTTTCGATAGACGTACTGTCTCATACACATTCTTCATTCTCCGACGGATGTCTACCATGTTGCGGCCACGTGTAGTAAACGTTGCTTCATACAGTGGAGAATGGCAAAACAGAGGCACGCTGGCGACCGAGGCGTTGCGAAATAGGCAGGCACAGATAGCCCTGCTGACAGCAGCAGTCTACCAACAGACTCAAGGACGCACACAGACCGAGCGCCGAGCGAAGCCTGGAGAGTGCTGAGCGGAAGTGAGGCCAGCACTCTAAGTTACGCTGCAATATACTGCGGGAGTAATAACAAAAAGCTACCACCGAGGGTAAAAAACGTCCTCCTGCCGGATATAAATAGTGGAGCGCAGGCAGCAACAGACAGAAGCTATTAGGAAGCAGTTCGGATCTGAGGACGGACGTGGTCTGTGTCCGAATGTTCAATCTTCATAAGTGACGATTCCGGAAGTCTGCTCCAGTTCGCAGGAGTCATCCGTTCGCCGCCAGATGTCAGCTTCAGCTCTGGAGGCCGGCCCGAGTTCGGTCGGCACCATGGCTGACTAACTACAGCGAGAACTTCCAGCAGGACCGGCCACAGCGCGGTCTTGTTCACAGGCGCCGCCGGGGACTGACGCCCGGACTTCACGGCAAACCGGCCCCACGGCGCGTGGTCCGTCCATGGCGGGACTTCGTGGACATCGCGACTGACGGCTTCCCAGCCGCCGGTGCAGCAGGCGTCGGCAGCTGACCTCACGGCGATGCGGCTCTGTGGGCGTGCCCGTACTGGGGCGCCGAGCGGCGACGAGTTCATCTCAACCACAGGGCATCCTGGCTTCAGCGGAGCACTGGTGGCCTGAGGCTCCCGAGTGCGATCAGCGGCGCGCGTTGCGCGCGTTGTCGGAGAATCTACTCAGCAGCAGCCAGGTGGAGGGATCCGCAGGGCTGGGCAGCGACGACGAGGGAGAAATTGTAAAGAAAGTTCAATAAATAATTGTAAAACTCCACGACGTCTCAGTCTTTGGCACAGCCACTGTGTCTGCTGCTAACAAGTGGTGCAGAATTCGTAACAACTGGTATCTGCCCTTCGGCAGTTAAGAACAGAATGACAGCACGATGGTTCTGTTTGGATGCATTTGGTAATAACGCCGCCATTGTTCACGTTTCTGCATTTACCACACGCTCGTAGGAAAGTCACGAATGACACATTAATCCATTGCCTACACGTCGGTCCTTATATACGCGCATCGGAGTCACGCTACGTTGGATATACGCTGCAGCAACGCCTTCAAACGGAAAATTTTTGATCGCCCCCTTATATACAGATAGCTGATCTACATGTTTTGATGAGTCAGTTTTCATGCATCGAAATATGTGACATTAAATAGCCTATCTTTTGATTTCATTGACTGTGACATTAAATAGCCTATCTTTTGATTTCATTGACTCCGGAACTTAAATTTTTTACACTGTCAGAGGATCAAAGACCTTAGTATTAGCCGGCGAGGGTGGCCGAGCGGTTCTAGGCGCTACAGTCTGGAACCGCGCGACCGCTACGGTCACACGTTCGAAACCGGCCTCGAGCTTGGATGTGTGTGATGTCCTTAGGTTAGTTAGGTTTAAGTAGTTCCAAGTTCTAGGGGACTGATGACCTCAGAAGTTAAGTCCCATAGTGCTCAGAGCCATTTGAACCAACCTTAGTATTCGTCACGAATTTCTACTTGATTCCTCTACCCGTTCTTGAGGAAGAGTGAACAGACAGACAGCAAAGTGTTCCCTTAAGGTACCGTGTTTTTTTTATTATTATTAAACAGATTGATATACGGAACCGGAAAACATACTGTGTGCCGTGCAGTTAAGGGTGACTTGGTAAGCATAAATACTTGTGTGATTTTACGGTGCAAAAGGCAGCAATTAAAACCACATCCAGAAGTTGAATAGACAAGCAGGTTCAAGAAGGTGTTGCATACTTCAGCATATGGGCGGAATTCAATGTGTGTTGCATATTGAGAGTGAATCCAAAGTCCGTGTAATGTGGTGCGCGGCCTGATGAACAACCCGACAAGATTACAGCTGCCTACTGTAAACTGACGGACGGACATGTCGCATTATACAGACAATTTACACGCCACGTATACTACCCAGTTTTTATCTAATCGACCGCTAACAGATTCTTAAGTCATACGACTAAATGCGAAGTTAAACCAACAGCCAGAGAGCTTACGTAACAGAGGGTTTTCGATTCACCACAGTCATCTTGGTCGAAACTATTCCGAAGAAAGTCGTCTGATGCTAAGAGCACGCGGTACTACAGAAGGGTCAGTAACAGATCTCAAACATGACCAATATGTGCTCGATATGACTGAAATCGTGGCTCATCGCTGGTTATATCACTAATGCTCAACTCCCCAAGGACACTCCATAGGCACCTTTAACATTATCATTCATGTAACTGCGTTCAGTGATACGACGTACAGTAGCTACTATATAGTCTGGTACGGTCTGTTTAATGTACTCCCGACCAGCGAAACTGGCACAGAGAACACATACATGCGTACGCGAAACATTTTCCCGCTACCAAGAACAACACCGTGATGTGGATGTTAGGACAGTTTGTGACATGTATCATCATCCACAATAGTGAAGATAATCTCATTGGTTTCGAGGCTTACATGAGAACGGCACGCTGGAAGATGAAACGTTACCCAAATTTCAGGAAGATGTTTGCTAACATGTTAGACATAATTTTTGAAAAACAAGGCGTGGGGTAATTCTCGATGCCGGTAAGGACACAAATCACATGCAAGACTATGTAGCGAACAAAATACACAACGAGTAAGGGGTTATACCAGTTCCTAGGACTACTCCCGACTTCTCAATGGTGTTATTAACTTCATTATGACGTTTTCATTAATTTATGTTCCTGTGCATCTCTTGTTATCCGTTTGTGTGCTCCAAATGACTTTGAGTTTGGACGGTTATGAATCAATTGACAGAACTGTCATTCCAGTTAAGACAATCAATTATATATATGTTTGGGTTTCGGATCTATGTCTCTGTCTGGACTGAAGAGGCTATTGTCAGTTTACTATTTATGTTCTATTTTGTAAGCTTACAAATGGCACTATACTGAAATGTGTTCTCCAGTCTATTGTAGGATACAATTCGTGTTGAATCAGTTCCAGCACTTCAATATTTTGTTTTTGTGCTTATGTACATATATGGTTGTTTTAATAAAGGAAAAAAAGATTTAAAAAAAAACGTGTTCGGTCAGAGGGTTAGCTGCCCTTTGTAATAAAAAAACTGGGTTAATGGATCAACGACGAACTGAAACGGGTGTTTTGCGACGTCCGCGCCGAGCAGATGCAACGAACGGAAACGAACAAAATGAGATCACAAAAAAAGTGGTTACCGTTCGCGCTTTGCAAGAGGGTCGTGGAGGAGGGGACGGTGCGATTCCCACTACTACTAATTTTTTAATCTATAATTTTTTTAATCTATGTCTCTCGTCACATTATTTAATTTATGTTTGAGAGGTAATGTAATAGGACAAGAAACTCACGCGATTTTCATGAAATTGTGTCGAATTTCATTTTTTATTTGACTGTTTTTTATTTGACTATTTTTAATTAAATTTTCAATGATAAGGGACAGGCTTGGGAAGTCCAAGTCAAACCTCGGTAAATAATGATGCTAACGACGTTATTCAGTCATGTAGTAAGTCACAATGTGCCAGACCACAAGAGTACAATTACCCGTCGGATTTGCTCTCGGCATCACACGTTGCAGGATGGTATTTGTCGTAGAGAAATGGAAAACATAAATTGAAAGAGCATCTATTACATCGAATGAATGCAGTTTTCCCGCATTTACAAGCTATGTTCAGAGTTTCTAAAGGAAAATACACCTCGTTGAGATTTTGAAAAATTTCTCTTTCTTCCGATAGCATGAGCGGGAGCCGAACCGTCGTCTCATACACGTTCGTGTCACGAAGCTCGAACGCAAATTACTTGACTATCATAAACTCTATTGTCACCTTGCGCGTCGAGCGAGCGGGTCGTAGTTAACTTCCGCCTGTGCCGCAGCGCCGCTTGTGTCGAAGCTACTCAGTCTTGTTGGTGTATCTGCTGGAGTTACATCGTAGTTGCGTAGCGGAGTTTATTGTCGTTTTCCTCTTGGCGGCGGTGTTTACTGCCCGCGCCATGGTGTTTGTCGAGTCTCTTAAGTCTGTTTCTCGTCGAGCTTCTGTTCGTTTCAGTTTTGACAAGAGTACGCGTCGTGTTGAAACTGGCTCTTTAGAAATTCACGATTGGTTGGCTGGTGTTATGCGTGTTACACTTGAGCAGGTAGATACTGCTTACTTTGTGATTTGTATGCATTCTTTGTGAAGTTTTATGATCCCGTTCAAGTAGAACGGCTTCTCTCTCGGGTTGGTTATAAAGTTTTGTTACACGTCGAGATGGTTCCGTTAGTCAAGTCGTCCTTGAAATTGCTGCACTCGAGTATACTCCGGTTAGAATTTATAACTTTCCTCCTGAATTGGACGATTCATTTCTTAAAACAGCGTAGCTTCCGTTTGGAGTAATACGGCATATCCGTTAGGAACGCTGGTCAGCACAACATCGCTTCCAGCGTTACAATGGTATCCGGACTGTGGACATGTGCGTTAAAAAGAATATTCCTTCCCACTTAACTGTTTGTGGTTACCGGATCCATGTTACGTATGCAGGGCAAGAAGGAACATGTTTCTCTGTAACGAAAGCGGTCATCTCAGATCTGATTGTCCGCGCCGTACTACTGTTCTGATGTCTTATCAAAAACGTCTTCCTTTAACGTTAGCAGACATAGTGTCAGCTGTAAGTCAGTCTCCAGCCTTAAGCGGTGTTGGGGCAACATTACCCCCTACTCCTCGCGAATTTCCACCGTTACCGGCGCGGCATCTGTCCATGAGGGGACGACGGCTCCTGCACCGCAAGTCAAACACCGGCGGACTGAGAACGGTACAGATTTCGAGGACGCCCCATTCTAGTCTCGGTCTTCTGATACTGCGTTGGCAGAGGGTGCACCTTGTGGCTGTAATGAGCTGTCTACTGACGTTGATTGTGATTCCAGTATCACCAGAGATGATGTAGCTGCTTCTGTTGATGTTGAAATGTGTTGTATCTGCGTCCCCCACTTCACCGTGTGTTCAGATGTTCCCGCAGAGAAGTTGCCTGCTGGCCAGTCTTTACTGTGTTCCAGTGAAATACCACCCCTCCTCCACGCTGAGACGGAGTATTCTACGGGTTCTCTTCCTGATGATCAGGTGATGCTACCCGACACTGGCACTGCATTACCTGTCTCTTCTGTACCTGATGTTGCTGTTAGTCGTGCTGAGTTGTTCTCCCCGATTTCCGATGGGTGCAGTGGTGATGGCTCCTCTATCAAATCGGAGCTTAACTTACCCCCAACCCTTCCACATCAAGAGAGAATGTTTTCACGGAGTGGTGTGAAACAGCTTTTTCAACCGGCGCATGCAGCGGCGCGTCGTAAAAAGAAAAACGAGGATTCCTTGGCTTCCGGTGGGGAGGATTAGAATTATACCTTCTTTCCACCGTCTCCGGACGTTGAGAAGGACGTGATGAGTGCTTTTTCCTTAGTGTTGTTTTATTGCCCTTACATGTGCTAACGGATGCAGGCATATACATTTCTAACCCTCAAGTTAATAGGATATGTTCCCAATAACAGCTTGCTGCGTTACCTCAGTTTATTTACGATTCCCAAGATGACGTCGTGTGTTTACAATAGGTATTATTTGATGTGTTTTGTCTTCCTGGATACTCCGTTTTTCAGTGTCGCGCCTGAAAATTCTACCGATCTGGCTTTGCTTTATCGAGATGGAATCCCGCTGATGGGCTTCGAAACGCTAGATAATGGTCGCGGTATAGGCTGTAGTTTTTATGGCCTCACCTTAATTTTTCTATACGCTCCGCCTGGATCTGGTCGTTCATCCGATCGCGCGCGGTTTTAAAAGGAAGAAGTTGTTTATTTAATCCGACGGAACCCGCGCAAGGTTTCGTTGGGGGGGATTTTAACTGCGTCTTAAGTCGTGTAGATCAGACCCCCAATTATGCATATTGTCGTGAACTTAATGATATGGTGACGTCTTTGCATCTCAAAGATGGTTGGTTTTGCAGATATCCCACATTGTTGCGGTTTACGTTTTTTTACAGCTACTTCAAGTAGCCGACTGGACCGCTTTTATTTATCTGCCGCCATATGTAGTCAGCTTCAGTCGATTGATATAATTCCTGCCAGTTTCACTGATCACTGTGCTGTTTCAATGACTTTTAACCACGTCCCGCAGTGGGTCCTTCTTTCGCGCCTTTTATGGAAGCTAAACACTAAATCTCACGGACCCCTCTCTGGAAGGCGTCATCGCAGACGTATGGCGACGAACATCCCAGTCCCAGGCGCGTTATTACCCACTTCTAGAATGGTGGGTTACCTTTGCTAAACCCCGGATTCGAAATACACTCAAGCATTTTAGCGCTGAAAAAGCGGCTGAAATAAGGCGAGCTAGGGAATTTTATTATGCTGTCCTTCGCGATCTTTACGATAATGCTCGTGATGCCCCCTTGAGTCGTCGACGTCCATCGTGTGAAGGCAAAACTTCTACAACTCAAACGTAGGCAAATGTATGGTGTCCGATTGCGATTGCGTTCCCAGCCTTGTTAAATCGTACAGGATCAGTTGACCTCTCTATCTTCTTCGGCTTCACAAGCGATCTCAAAGGACGTGTCTTTCTACCATTCGTTCTCTAGATGGGCGTGAGTGGTCCTCCCAATCTGATATCATGCGTAAACTTTACCAGTACTTTTCCGAACTTTGTACTCAAGTGGATTCAGACGGTCCACCGTCTGTCGATTTTACCTCCCTCTTTGACAGTGTTGTTACGCCAGCCCTCCAATAAGAGTTTTTCTCTGTATGCCATCGCGATGATATACTTGATATTGTGGCTCGTTCTCCCACCCACAAATCGCCTAGCTTCGATGGCCTTTCCAAAGAATTTTATATTCGATTTTAGCCCCTGATAGGAGATACGATAACTTCTATGGTGGATGAAGTATTCCACGGAGGCCTTCTCCCGCCCAGCTTTAAGGTTGCTAAAATTGTCCTGACCCCCAAAAAGCCTGGACGTTTGCGTGTGGATCAGGTCCGCCCGTTAACCTTCAACTATGATTATAGTCGCGCGAGCGGTAAATAGTCGACTATCGGTATTGTTGGCTGCCATCATCGCGAGCCATCAAAGTTGTCTTCCGGATCGTACTCTCCTGGCTCCCGTTGCTGATTGTCGTGATTTAGTTTCGATTGCTTCCCGTGCTTTTCATTGATTTTCACCAAGAGTTCGACCGCGTTAGTCATGGATTCCTTACGCGAGTATTGAAGAGTATTGGTTTTAACGATGGTGCACGACGACTGTTTAGTCTAATTACTGGTATTCGCGCGCCCATTGACGTAAATGGCCGTCTTACTTCCCCCATCGCCGTGTGTCAGGGCGTCCTTCAAGGGAGTCCATTATCTATGTCGCTCTACGTGCTGTTTCTGGAACCCTTATTGCGATATACAGCTGCTCGTTTGGGTGGCTGGTCGCTGTTGGGAAAAATGTTTACCGTTCGTGCATATGCTGATGACTTTATGGTTCTTCTCCGTACCCATGATGATATACCACTGTTGAAGGAAGTTTTGGATGCCTTTTGTCGTCTTACGGGAGTGCGGGTCAAGCACTAGAACTGTCGCTTACTTAGTTTGCGTGGATTTGACGCTGTTGAAATTCCTTGGGCTTTGAAGGTCTCTCAATATCGATCGTTAGGTGTTATAATTGACGGTTGGTTGATTGGTTTGGGGAAGGAGACCAGACAGCGTGGTCATCGGTCTCATCGGATTAGGGTAGGATGGGGAAGGAAGTCGGCCGTGCCCTTTCAGAGGAACCGTCCCGGCAGTTGCCTGGAGTGATTTAGGGAAATCACGGAAAACCTAAATCAGGATGGCCGGACGCGGGATTGAACCGTCGTCCTCCCGAATGCGGGTCCAGTGTCTAACCACTGCGCCACCTCGTATAATTGACGGTTGTGCGCTAAAGATGGCTACGATAAACTGGAAGTATGTCACGGATAAGATTCAGGGAGCATTCACTGAACACGAGCGTCGCTCCTTCTCACTTCTTCATTAGGTCCGGGCCATGGAAATGTATATGTTAAGTAAGGCTTATTTCATTGCACAAATCTTTCCGCTTCCTGTGATGATGTACCGAAAGATGCAAAGTTTAACTGGCAGGTTTATGTGGCACAACTCTGTATTTCGCGTGCGTTATAGGGTCATGGCGTGCCCCCGTCTGCAGGGAGGTTTGGGTCTCCCTGACATTCGGGTTAAGGCTTCTGCCTTATTCGTATTGGCCTCAGTGTGACGGATCGTTGCAATCGTTGTCACGAAACTGATAAATTATATAATTGGTTGATCTCCTGCGGTCATGGCCACTGGAGATCGCTTCGCCGACAACTAGCTCTTCTCCTCAGGACGTCAGAGGCGGCTATCTCGGGGGAGATTCTCGTGCGTCCCGATTCAACCTCCTTTCCCCGATCGAAGAACAATGCTGTCATGTGACTTGTTGGACATTATGTCCACTACGTGATGTTGAGTGGATTTGACGCACATCCGTGTGCCTTTTCCCAATATATGGCCACAGACCATTGGACGTGGCTCAGGATGCCACGTTATCGTGAGCTTTTTTCTAATTCGTTGTATCTTGTTTTTCATCGACAAGTAGTTGGATGAGTTGATAAGCCCCCCTTTTTTTGTGGTCACTCTTGTTTGGATTTAAATGTTCCACGATGTAGAAGTGACGGAGGAAAGTAGTAGGTGTCGGCACGTTAAAATTAACGCCATATTCCTTCACATACGTTTTTCTGATTTAACCCTTTTGTTTTTACAGTCTGTAGCTCGTGGACTCGCGGTCGCGTTCTCGCTTCCCGAGCGCGGGGTTCCGGGTTCGATTCCCGGGGGTCAGGGATTTTCACCTGCCTCGAGATGACTGGGTGTTTGTGTTGTCATCATCATTTCGACGTCATTCACGAAGGTGGCGAGATTGGACTGAGCTAAGGTTGGCAATTTGTACGGGTACTGATAACCGCGCAGTTGAGCGTCCCACAAACCAAACCACCACCACCTTCTTTGTTTTTCTAGAAATGACTCTTTGTTTTATTTTGATTGCCTTAAGTGCTTTGGAGAAAAAAGTGCTAGCGTAATTAATAACATCGTGGTGTCAGGAGTGGAAAGTTGATGGATCCCATCACGCTACATGCATTTATTTTATTTTGAGCAGTGTTAATACGTTGTTACTTTCCTATGACAGTAACACACGTATTTATGCAATATTGGATGTTATTTACATTCATTCTGATATGAGAAAAAAGGATAAAATAATTATTAAGCGATTTCCGAGTATGTTGTTAGCCAGTAAAAAAAAGGAAAAAAGCGACGGCTCGCGATAAGCGGAAAATCTGGGTTAGAATCCGGTCCGGCAAATTGAAAAAAAAAAAGTGGTAATCGTCGTGCATTGTAAACTAATAGTCTCCTGTTCGCGTCCAACAGTATCTATTTTTTTTACCGCATTTCGGCCCTCGCCTAAAAAAAATAAAAATCAAAAAAGTGGTTACCGTTCGCGCTTTGCAAGAGGGTCGTGGAGGAGGGGACGGTGCGATTCCCACTAACACTAATTTTTTAATTTATGTCTCTCGTCACATTATTTAGTTTATGATATTTGAGAGGTAACATAATGGGAAAAGAAAACCACGCGATTTTCATGAAGTTGTGTTGAATTTCATTTTTTATTTGACTGTTTTTTTATTTGACTATTTTTAATCAAATTTTCAATGACAGGGGACAGGTTTGGAGAGCCCAAGTCAAACCTCGATAAATAATGATACTAATGACATTATTCAATCATTTAGTAAGTCACAAAGTGCCAGACCACAAGAGTAAAATTACCCGTCGGATGTGCTCTCGGCATCACACGTTGCATGATGGTATTTGTCATAGAGAAATGGAAAACATAAATTGAAAGAGCATCTATTACATCGAATGAATGCAGTTTTCCCGCATTTACAAGGTATGTTCAGAGTTTCTAAGGGAAAACACACCTCGTTGACATTTTGAAAAATTTCTTTCTTCCGATAGCATGAGCGGGAGCCGAACCGTCGTCTCATACACGTTCGTGTCACGAAGCTCGAACGCAAATTACTTGACTATCATAAACTCGAAGCTCCGGCATCTAATCACAGATACGTAAGACACACAATAGTGGCGTATAATTTCCCTTACTATTTTCTCGGAATTGCCTGAGTAGTGCAACATACTGCTTGCGCATTACGTTGTTCTAATGACCTAGTACAAGTGTACAAAGACTGAAGTAAATCTGTGATCCCAACGTCGTGGCCTTCCCTTGTGAGTTGAATACAAACGAGCAGTTTCTTCGTTATATAGACCTATAAAGGAGTGATCACCATTTGCCAGAAATCTCATTTCCATATTGTGAAACATTATTGAGTTATTGAAAGCTGAAACACGCTTGAAAAACGCAAACGGGAGAGAAGCTGAAAAAAGAAACATTGCAAGTGAAAAGTGTAAGAGTAACCGCTTTATCTAGCTTTGAGAGTATCATGAACTACGAGACTGAGACCTATCCACCAATGTATAGTGGATAAGTCAATCTAAAAATTTCCATATATCTAGCCTACTTTGTTAGTTCCATAGATCATTTGAATGATTCTTTTATCGAAATGATGTGGAACAAATAAGTTTACAGGATGTTTATACATGATTAGTGTTAACATCAGTGAACACATTTTTAGTGGTACTGATGTAACTACACTTAAAATTTAATTTTCTTTCTTTTTTTACTGGCTACCAGTTTTTAAGTAAAAATTCATGAATAGAATAGAACAGAATAAGTTGTCCAGGAAAATGATTTTAAACTAGATTTACAACTTGCTTCGCTACCAGTGAGACATTGTATGTTAGTGGGCGAATGATCCAAAATGTTCGTTGCTGCACATTGAACTCTTTTCTGAGCCACTGGCAACTTTAACAATAGGTAATAAAGGACATTTTTCTCCTCTAGTGGTGTAGGTATGTACATCACCGTTCTTTTCAATCTGTGATAGATTATTTATGGCAAATTTCATTAGCGTCTATACACTGATTAGACAGAACATTATAACCACCTGCTTAATAGCTCGTTCGTCTGTTTTTAGAACGAAATGTATCACTGATTCTGCTTATCAGTTTGTTAGTAGGTTTGTGGATGTATGTGACATTAGATGTTGCGCACAGGTCATTTAATTCAGGTAAATAATGGGCCGCTGATTTGTGCACGTGTTGATGGCGGCCGATAGCGTCCCAAATGGGTTCCATAGGATTTGCATCAGGCGAATTTGGTGGGCGAGACATCGACATGAGTTAACTATAACGCCGCCAGGCGGCATCCAACGTGGCGGTGATTGCCGAACAATCACTGAAAAACAGACATCCATTACATATATGCGAATATACGTCCAGAGCGATTTAACTTGAAACGACCACATAAAGCTAATCGTTGGGAAGGCAGATTCATTCGAAGAATCCTCAGGAAGTGTAGATGGAGGTACCTTGCTAAACCCTCGTTCGACCGTTGAGTATTGCTCGCTAGCCTGAGACCCTTTCGAGATGAGACTGACAGAGGTGGTAAGATAGAGCTGTAAGAGCGGAAGAGTCACGGAGAAGCTCACCCAACCGCAGTGGCAGCCGCTACGAGATAGGCGTTGTGTATCATACAGGGTGATTCAAAAAGAATACCACAACTTTAGGAATTTAAAACTCTGCAACGACAAAAGGCAGAGCTAAGCACTATCTGTCGGCGAATTAAGGGAGCTATAAAGTTTCATTTAGTTGTACATTTGTTCGCTTGAGGCGCTGTTGACTAGGCGTCAGCGTCAGTTGATGCTAAGATGGCGACCGCTCAACAGAAAGCTTTTTGTGTTATTGAGTACGGCAGAAGTGAATCGACGACAGTTGTTCAGCGTGCATTTCGAACGAAGTATAGTGTTAAACCTCCTGATAGGTGGTGTATTAAACGTTGGTATAAACAGTTTACAGAGAATGGGTGTTTGTGCAAAGGGAAAAGTTCTGGACGGCCGAGAACGAGTGATGAAAATGTAGCACGCATCCAGCAAGCATTTGTTTGCAGCCCAGGAAAATCGACTCGCAGAGCTAGCAGAGAGCTGCAAATTCCACAATCAACCACATTGGCACTTATCTGTCCGTAACTACCTGAACGTCAACTACCTGAGGCGATGGATCGGCCGCCAGGCAGCCCGTGACAGAGCACTTCATCACTGGCCTCCAAGAAGCCCTGATCTTACCCCCTGCGATTTTTTCTTATGGGGGTATGTTAAGGATATGGTGTTTCGGCCACCTCTTCCAGGCACCATTGATGATTTGAGACGAGAAATAACAGCAGCTATCCAAACTGTTACGCCTGATATGCTACAGAGAGTGTGTAACGAGTTGGAGTATCGGGTTGATATTGCTAGAGTGTCTGGAGGGGGCCATATTGAACATCTCTGAACTTGTTTTTGAGTGAAAAAAAACCCTTTTTAAATACTCTTTGTAATGATGTATAATAGAAGGTTATATTATGTTGCTTTCATTAAATACACATTTTTAAAGTTGTGGTATTCCTTTTGAATCACCCTGTATTTTAAACGTACTGTTAAAATTCCGAGAATGTACCTTACAAGAGGAGTCAACAAATATTTTGCTTCTTCCTATGCGTATCTTGCGAAAATACCATGGGCATAGAATTACAGGTATTCGAGCTCCCGCTAAGGCTTACCACCAGTTTTTCTTCAGGTCCATCATTCGCGAGTAGAATATGAAAAGAGCAAGTGATCGATGTACACGAAATACCGTCCGTCACACGCCGTAAGGTATAATTTTAATATCTTCACACTAACAGTGTGCGCTAATATCCCAACATGTAAGCTCTCGAACTTCCAGCATGGTGGAGTAGCTGTCGGCTAGCAACTTCTGTTCTGTTAATCAGTGCAATGAAAAACTAGTGCAAAGTTGCAAATTTTACTTTTTTATTCGCTCGATGACTACTTTCGGGCCGAGGCCCATTTTTAAATCATCGTAACATAGTCAAAAATTTATTGCCGAAGATGTGAAGACGATGTCAAAAATGTGCAATGAATAGTTACAGCGCATACAGATAACTAGGCTAGTCTGTCTGCTCCACGCCTACAAAAGACTTAGAGAGCAATCAGGAGAGCAGTCAACGACTTCTGTCTCCGTTACGAAATATTGGTTTTGTGTTTTCATTTTACAGAAGGAACCTCTTTCCTCGAAAATGATAGTAATTGCATTACGATGTTTACTTAGCTACACCTGAGAAAATCTCATCGTGTCTAAGTTCAGCCAATCTTTGTTTCATTGCCGGGGACTACCGGCTGATCTCTCCGAATCAATTAGCAAATACACAGTAGTGCCGCTACGTTTTGATATTCCCATGGCCGAATAAATTAGCAGTATAGCAACAGGACCTTCGCGAATCCTGTCTTGTGCAATGTTTGTAGGAGTCTGAGCGAAGAAACAAGTGAGGGTAGGGGATGTACATGGGACAAAATTATGAGAACAACATATTACCATACCTAATACGGCGTAGGAAAATCGTTGGCATTCAAAACAGCATCCAGTTGTCTAGAGCACTTGCCCGCGAAAGGCAAAGGTCCCGAGTTCGAGTCTCGGCCCGGCACACAGTTTTAATCTGCCAGGAAGTTTCATATCAGCGCACACTCCGCTGCAGAGTGAAAATATCATTTTAGAAACATCCCCCAGGCTGTGGCTAAGCCATGTCTCCGCAATATCCTTTCTTTCAGGGGTGCTAGTTATGCAAGGTTCGCAGGAGAGCTTCTGTAAAGTTTGGAAGGTAGGAGACGAGGTACTGGCAGAAGTAAAGCTTTGAGGACGGGGCGTGAGTCGTGCTTGGGTAGCTCATTCGGTAGAGCACTTGCCCGCGAAAAGCAAAGGTCCCGAATCTCGGTCCGGCACACAGTTTTAATCTGTCAGGAAGTTTCAGCATCCAGTTGCCTCGGAACGGATACATGTACGTCCTATATGGTTTTCAAGGGAATCTTATACCGCTCTTACTGCAAAACAGTGCCAAATCAGGTACCGATGACGGAGGTGGAGAGCGATCACGTACCTTTCTCTGCAAAGTAGACTACAAAGCCTCAATAACGTTCATATCTGGTGGCTGGTGGTCAGGGAAAATACATTTCATTCTCGTGCCATTGGGTAAAGATCATTGTGAGAGGGTCACTCCAAAAGAAATGCACACTATTTTTTTAAATCCATCTTTTATTCTACATGTTCGAAAGTTTCACAGTGTGTAAATACATCCTTTAGGAACAATATTTTCATTTCTCCACATAATTTCCATCTCTCTCAACCGCCTTACGCCATCTTGGAACCAGCGCCAGTATACCCGCACGGTAAAATTCTGGACCAACCTGTTGGAGCCACTGTTTGGCAGCGTGCACAAGGGAGTCATCATCTTCAAACCTTGTTCCACGCCGGCCGAGGTGGCCGAGCGGTTCTAGGCGCTACAGTCTGGAACCGCGCGACCGCTACGGTCGCAGGTTCGGATGCTGCCTCGGGCATGGATGTGTGTGATGTCCTTAGGTTAGTTAGGGGACTGATGACCTCAGTAGTTGAGTCCCATAGTGCTCAGAGCCATTTGAACCTTGTTCCACGAAGAGAGTCTTTCAGTTTCCCAAAGAGATGATAGTCACATGGAGCCAAGTCAGGACTGTAAGTCGGGTGTTTCAGTCTTGTCCGTGCGAGTTTTGTGAGCGCTTCCATGATTTTTTGACTGACATGTGGCCGTGCATTGTCGTGCAACAGCAAGACATCCTGCTTTTGCCAATGTGGTCGAACCTGTCTTCTCATATGCATCAGAATTTATGGTGGTTCCACTTGGCATTATGTCCACAAGGAGAGTCCTTCGGAATCGAAAAACATCGTAGTCATAACTTTTCCACCAGAGGCTGTGGTTTTGAATTTTTTTTTTTTTCCTTGGGTGAATTTGCATGACCCCACTCCATTGATAGCCTCTTTGTCTCTGGTGAAAAATGATGGAGCCATGTTTCATCACCTGTCACAATTCTTTCAAGAAATTCATCTCCACCATTCTGGTACTGTTCCAAAAGTTCGCTGAATACCGTTTTTATTGTTTCTTTGTGAGCCACTGTCAACATCCTGGAAACCCACCTGGCACAAATTTTTTTAACGCCAACACTTTCAGTATTCTGCAAACACTTCCTTCCCCTATCTCAACGTAGCGTGACAGTTCGTTCACTGTGATGCGTCTGCCAGCAGTCACCAATTCGTTAACTCTCTGCATATTGTCTGGAGTGTGTGCAGTACGAGGCCTGCCGCTGCGAGGACAATCCTCAATATTGCTGTGTCCGCTTTCATCACGTAACCTGCTTTCCCACCGACTAACTGTACTGCGATCGACAGCAGCATCTCCATACACCTTTTTCAACCTCTTGTGGATGTTTCCCACTGTCTCGTTTTCACAGCACAGGAATTCTATGACACCACGTTGCTTCTGACGAACGTCAAGTGTAGCAGCCATCTTGAAGACATGCTGTGACGGCGCCACTCACGGGAACTGGTTGAACTAAGTTTGAAAACAAACGGAAAGGATGTATCTACACACTGTAAAACTTTCACACATGGAGAATGAAAACTGTATTTTTACAAAAATAGTGTGCATTTATTTTGGAGTGACCCTCGCACCATGGTCTCGTAGTCCCTAGCAGTAATGGGACTAACAGAGCAACCATAGGACCCATGGAATACCACGATATGGTTGCCCAAATCATCGAACCCTCGCCATGTTTCACTATCTGGATGTAAACTCGGTCACAAGTGGACCCAGTGTGAAACAAGACCCATCCGATGAAAAGACTTTATTCCATTGCTCCATAGCCCAGGTTTTATATCTTCGGCACCACGTTTTCCTGTTATGGGTGAAATTACAGCTCGTGCTGCACCCGTAACAGGAAAACGTGGTGCCGAAGATATAAAACCTGGGCTATGGAGCAATGGAATAAAGTCTTTTCATCGGATGGGTCTTGTTTCACACTGGGTCCACTTGTGACCGATGTGTGGGCGAGCGTTGTCGTGGATAATGTGTACGCCCTTGCTCAACATTCCTCTTCTCTTGTTCTGAATTGCCCGTTTGTGTTTTTTCAGTCCCTCACAGTACCTGTCAGCGTTAGTTGTGGTCCCAGTGGGCATAAAGTCGACCAACAATACCCCTTCCCGATCCCTTCAAACGGGCAATTCAGAACCGGAGAATGTTGAGCAAGGGCGTATACATTCTCCATGACAACGCTCGCCCAAACATCGCTCGGCATACCGTTGTTCTCCTGCAACAGTTTCAGTGGAACATAATCACCCACCCCCCCTATAGCCCTGACTTGGCGCCCAGTGACTATCACCTGTTCCCTCGGTTAAAAGAACATTTGGCCGGAAAGCGATTCAGCTCCGACGACGAGGTGAAAGAAGAGGTTCATAACTATCTGACCAGCATGACGGCTAGATGGTATGACATGGGCATACAAAAACTGCCACAGCGTCTACAAAAATGCATCGACGAAAATGGTGATTATGTCGAAAAATAGCTAAATGTTCAAGCTGTAAACTGATGTAAACCATTGTAGAAATAAACAGGTCTATGTACATATAAAAAAATAGGAGACCTTACTTTTGGAGTTACCCTCGTACAACAGCGCGATCTGCAAGCGTGGCAAGCATCAATTTCGCGCTATGTTTCCATTTTTTTGCCCAACCCCTGTACTTCAGACAGAAGTTACGGGGTCAGATTTCGATTGCTGCAAACGGAAGATTGACAACAGCGAGCCAAATGAAAACGAACCGCAAATGAACTAACAGTCACCATTCAGACCTTTTCTCGAGGTCACCACTGAAGATTTGTGATCGGTGGACATTGCTGGACTGATCCTACTTGCCCATTTTGCCTAACTACTCGACCAAATAATATTCGTCCCAACACATGAATTTCAGAGAGTTTTGAGTCTCCCGTCCTGCCCCGTCATCCGACACGAAAGAGACCGTTGGTAGGCACTGCTCTGAGCAGTTTATATAATCTGAGCGTAATTTACCGCTTCTCACGCGCCATTAAATTGTACGACTCTCGAATAGGGAAGGATAGGCGAAAAAAACGTATTCACATACTACACTTGTTTAAAAAGTAACATAAGAGCTCTGTTGTAAGCTTACAGTCGCTCCGACGTACAAACTAGAACTGAGCTTTGTATCTGGGGCGAACAAAACGTACGTTCGGGGAAGTTTCAAGTAGATTTAACACTTAAAAGCCAATTACAGAGTGTCTGCTTTCCTCTGACGAACGCGCAGAATTTGGTACCTAACACTGAAACTACGTCAATGCCTGACTAGCACCTACAGTTACATAGAAACAACGGTGATTATGTGATAAAAGTTAAAATTCGTTTGCTTTGGCACTACGAATGTTGCGTCGTTTGCACTAAGATTACACTACGTGAATTATGCCCACTAAAATATTAAAAACTGAGTGATGACCTACAAGAAAAAATTCTAACTGTCCTTAAGTAATACCATTTCGGGAAAAACCTGCCAAAGAATCAACGAATTACGAAGGTTACAGGAAAATTTCGACACTTCCCACAATGGGAGACGTGTGTTCTTTAAGCACTACTTCCTTACAGGAAGGCTGCTCTACCAGTTGACATGGAGCAGATGTAAAGCAATACTGTTCCAGCCATCTGAGGCATACACAGGTAGTCCCTTCCAATACTTTAACTGTTGTAGCATGTAGAGACAACAACAGCCTGCTCTTGCATCTTGCATACATTTTCGTTGAAAAAAAAATTGCAGTTCCAGGAACATAGCTGCATTTGCCAATGAAATTACTAATCGCGTAACTTAGAGAAACGCATTTACTGAATATTGGAGCTGTCTCAGGCGCACACTCTTAATGCGTCGAATCATTTTCCTTACAAGGGGAGGCCACGACGTTTGGAACGCGGATTTACTGTAAACTTCGTACACTCGTAGTACTCCCTGAGGACAACAAAATGTGTAAGCAGTAGCGCGTACTTCTCAAGCGTTATTGAGAAAAGTGCAAGATAATTTCGGTCGTCAAATATATACCTGTACGTGGCCATTTTTACCATGAAGCACCAGCAGCCGAGTGGTTAGCCTTCAAGCCCCGCAGTCGCTGGATCGAGTCCCGTTCGTCAGTTTTTTTATTTTCAACACAGTCATTTTCTTTACTATTTATATTACAATTGATATAATGGGACAAATACGTGCAATCGGATGAACTTTTATTAAACTTACAATGCTATTTGGCAGTCTACAAATTTTTATTATCACAAATAATACACTCCTGGAAATGGAAAAAAGAACACATTGACACCGGTGTGTCAGACCCACCATACTTGCTCCGGACACTGCGAGAGGGCTGTACAAGCAATGATCACACGCACGGCACAGCGGACACACCAGGAACCGCGGTGTTGGCCGTCGAATGGCGCTAGCTGCGCAGCATTTGTGCACCGCCGCCGTCAGTGTCAGCCAGTTTGCCGTGGCATACGGAGCTCCATCGCAGTCTTTAACACTGGTAGCATGCCGCGACAGCGTGGACGTGAACCGTATGTGCAGTTGACGGACTTCGAGCGAGGGCGTATAGTGGGCATGCGGGAGGCCGGGTGGACGTACCGCCGAATTGCTCAACACGTGGGGCGTGAGGTCTCCACAGTACATCGATGTTGTCGCCAGTGGTCGGCGGAAGGTGCACGTGCCCGTCGACCTGGGACCGGACCGCAGCGACGCACGGATGCACGCCAAGACCGTAGGATCCTACGCAGTGCCGTAGGGGACCGCACCGCCACTTCCCAGCAAATTAGGGACACTGTTGCTCCTGGGGTATCGGCGAGGACAATTCGCAACCGTCTCCATGAAGCTGGGCTACGATCCCGCACACCGTTAGGCCGTCTTCCGCTCACGCCCCAACATCGTGCAGCCCGCCTCCAGTGGTGTCGCGACAGGCGTGAATGGAGGGACGAATGGAGACGTGTCGTCTTCAGCGATGAGAGTCGCTTCTGCCTTGGTGCCAATGATGGTCGTATGCGTGTTTGGCGCCGTGCAGGTGAGCGCCACAATCAGGACTGCATACGACCGAGGCACACAGGGCCAACACCCGGCATCATGGTGTGGGGAGCGATCTCCTACACTGGCCGTACACCACTGGTGATCGTCGAGGGGACACTGAATAGTGCACGGTACATCCAAACCGTCATCGAACCCATCGTTCTACCATTCCTAGACCGGCAAGGGAACTTGCTGTTCCAACAGGACAATGCACGTCCGCATGTATCCCGTGCCACCCAACGTGCTCTAGAAGGTGTAAGTCAACTACCCTGGCCAGCAAGATCTCCGGATCTGTCCCCCATTGAGCATGTTTGGGACTGGATGAAGCGTCGTCTCACGCGGTCTGCACGTCCAGCACGAACGCTGGTCCAACTGAAGCGCCAGGTGGAAATGGCATGGCAAGCCGTTCCACAGGACTACATCCAGCATCTCTACGATCGTCTCCGTGGGAGAATAGCAGCCTGCATTGCTGCGAAAGGTGGATATACACTGTACTAGTGCCGACATTGTGCATGCTCTGTTGCCTGTGTGTATGTGCCTGTGGTTCTGTCAGTGTGATCATGTGATGTATCTGCCCCCAGGAATGTGTCAATAAAGTTTCCCCTTCCTGGGACAATGAATTCACGGTGTTCTTATTTCAATTTCCAGGAGTGTATAATATTCATGACTATCGACTAGTAAACGACCAAACGCATAAAGTGATGAAAATATGTGCTTGTCCGTGATTTGAAAAATCCCTTATACCTGGAAGGTGCCCGAAACTACTTGATACCTTCTTGTTTTGACTGGCACAGATGCCTTTCGAAAGATGTACAATTAATCGCCGCTTTCGATATTGCGAGTGCAAGTTGCAGGATGGTATTTTTCGTAAAAACATGGAAAACATAAAGTTAAACGGCACCAGCTGCATTGAATAAACGCTATGTTTCCGCATACGGAAGGTCTTTTGAGGTTTTCCGTGGAAAAACAAACCTCGTTAACATTTTCAAGAACCTCTCTTTCAGCCGATAATTTCGAAACAAACCATGCATAACGCAGCATTTCGTTAAATATCGGCGCTGATAATTGGTCATGCAGTATCGAGTGTATTTTAATAGCGTCTTCACGAGAAGCAATTTCTCGTTCTCTTTCTATTAAATACGAACAATTTTGAAGACACGGACAAGTATACATTTTCAGTATCACTTAATGCGTTTGGTCGTTTACTAGCCGATGGTTATGAATACTGTATTATTTGCGATAATAAAAATTTGTAGACTGCCAAATAACATAGTATATTTAATAAAAGTTCATCCGATCACACGTATTTTTCCCATTATATATATTGTAATATAAATAGTAAAGAAAAAGAGTGTGTTGGGAAAAAACTGAAGAACGGGACTCGATCCAGCGATTACGGGGCTTGAAGCCTAACCACTCGGCTGCCGAGGCTTCATGGTAAAAATGGCCACGCACAAGTATATATTTGACGACCGAAATTATCTTGCGATTTACTCAATAACGCTTGAGAAGTACGCGCTACTCCTTATACATTTTGTTGTCCCCATGGAGTACTACGAGTGTACGAAGTTTGCAGTAAATCCGCGTACCAAACGTCGTGGCCTCCCCTTGTTAGTCACAAATTTGGAGATTATATGATGCAACAATAACGTTGTTAACAAAGAGTTACACTAGAATGTACCAGGAAACAAGTATTCGGGCAGCAATCTTTCTTTCGCACCACTAATGGGGTATCACATGCACTATAAACGCTTTACACTAAGTGTCAATAACTGTACATATTACGCACGATTACGCTGCTCAAGCTACAGTCTGGAACCGCGCGACCGCTACGGTCGCAGGTTCGAATCCTGCCTCGGGTATGGGTGTGTATGATGTTCTTAGGTTAGTTAGGTTTAAGTAGTTCTAAGTTGTAGGGGACTGATGACCTCAGAAGTTAAGTCCCATAGTGCTCAGAGCCATTTGAACGCTGCTCAGTTTTTCCTACATGGTGATAATTGAAGAACTCTGTTTCTTCAATATCTGAAGAATGCGCAGATAGACGAATAAGAAGTACCAGTATATTTGTGAATATGAAACAACGAACGGACCAGAGTCACTTACAACGTTTAAAATTTGTGACAGTGGTATCCAGCCGTCACACATTACATATCAGTGCTCTTTGAAACTTTCCAATGCGACCTAGCAGCAGCTCAGACTGCCATAAATTTCAAAGACGTGCACATGGTTTATCTGTTACCGGTACGTGTCTCTTGCTATGATGTGCGTCAGCGATTGTGCTGCAGTTGAAGTATTAATGAGAGAGTTAAAAACTGCTGAACACAAATTGTCCTCCGTGTGTGATGGCAGAAATTTGTTACTCCTATAGTGAATCAGATTTGCATTGCGTATTTCCTCGCAGTGTACAATTGCTTGTAATCTACAGTGCTCTCTTTAGCGTCAGACACTTACGACCTATTGTTGCTTCTTTCCCAAAGGATACAATGCAGTTTTCCTTCTTCGCTATTAAAGGGTATTTAAACTTTTATGAACACAAGTGGGACACAAAACACAAGCAACTAATTGTAACTGATTCTTCGCTGCCCTATGACCTTATGAACGTACTTTCGCTATAATAGGTGTATAAATTATGAGCTACTACTGCCACTGCTGAAGCTGAACTAGAAGGGAGTATTTTGAAGTCCTTGAACTATGTCCTTGTCTGTCTATTTTCATTATTTGTAGATGCGACAAATGCACATACTCGATGACCTTTTCTCATTCTAGTCTCGAGATGATTTAAGTGAACCAAGACCCTATAATAAACTCAATCGAAATGGGTAAAGTTATTGGCCCTAAATTAATTGCGACTACGATAGGTATGGTGCAGTATTTTGTTATTTCTTTAACGTACTTCACGTGTGGAAACATAAGAAAACGGGAAGAATAGGATCTTATCCGATATTTGTGGAAGACGCAGCACCTTTTCATTTCGGCTCAACTTATTTATCAGAGTGTATAGGCACGAACACTTTAAATCACTGATGCGAGAGGAGCCGATTTTTGAGTGACATTGTTCACTACCATTCGTCCTCTCTTTCTAAAACGTAGAATTTCTCAACGCCCTGCGAAATGAGCTATCAAATTCAAAATGCAGATACTCCTTGCACAAATATCTGATCACACCGTAGTTCAGAAAGAAAGTGAGTTCAACGGCTTGTTTGTTTATTCACACGGTCCACCATGAAGTACGTGGGAAAAAAATGCTACAAATCAACGAAACTCCATGTATTAAAACCATACGCATCCCTTGGGGAAACGTACGCTAAATAAAGGGTGACAATAATTGAACTATAAGAAAAAAGTAAATTAGTTACGAACTATGGGGTACACACCCATTATTTAACATGTAAACGTCACTACAGTTACTCGCATTTAGGTTATGACATATTCGTATTAGCGATGATGTGGAGCAGATGGATAGCGAAATTCTGCATGACCCGCTTAAGTGTCCGAATATCGATGCCGTCGATGATTTCCTGAATGGCTATTTTCAGCTCAGCAATGGTTTTGGGGTTATTACTGTACACTTTGTCTTTAATATAGCCCCACAAAAGGAGTTGCATGTGTTCATATCCGGAGAATATGGCGGCCAATCGAGGCCCACGCCAGTGGCCTCTGGATATCCCAGAGCCAGAATGCAGTCGCAAAGTGCTCCTCCAGGACATCAAACACTCTCCTGCTTCGATGGAGTCGAGCTCCGTCTTGTAGAAATCAGCGTCACTTTAAATAATGGGGATGAAATCATCTTCCAAAACCTTCACGTATCATTCGATAGTCACCGTGTCATCAAGGAATATCGCACCGATTATTCCGTGATTGGACAGTGCACACCACACAGTCACCCGTTGAGTGTGAAGAGACTTATCGATCGCGAAATGCGGTTTCTCAGTTCCCCAAATAGGCCAATTTTGCTTATTGACGAACCCATCCAAATGAAAGTGGGCTTCGTCGCTAAACCAAACCATAGCAATTTCCATCATGCCCCACGGCCAACTGTGCAGTTTGAACGTCCGAACGCAAACCGTTTAGAAATTATGACGATTTTATTTCATATAGTTCAATAATTGTCACCCTGTATCTACTGCCTTGGGCAGGTGTCCGCCACGAACACATGACAGCAAACAATTCAAAGTGTGACGCTTAATGTTCCCATTTTTGTGTGTGACCTGTATATTAGCGAACGTTTTACTCTAATAAACTATACAGATCCACTCAGAAGGGTACTGTAAATATATCTTTGCTACACATAGTGTTAAGAAAAGGAATTACGAGATGGATCGCCAAAACCCTTGAGGCTTGAAAGCGCGGACATGGCATTATCTAAATAATTTCGACTTTTAGGCCCACGTACAATTCGTAGCTACAATGAATGGAAGTCCACATTATAACTAAGACATACAAAAAGCACTTCTTTTAACTTGATGCTAAGACTTTTTCAGATATTCGGTCGTCTCCAGTTGGCTGAATGCAGTCAGTTTGTTGTCTTTTTATGACAGTATTTGGAATGTACAATTTTCCAGTGCTGAATAATTTCCTTAGCTTCCCTATTTTCTATACCGCATATTTACGACTAAATTGTTAAATAGACAGAGCACAGCAGAAATATTCGTTCTAAAGCGCACAGCAGAAATACTCTTCTCAGCAAAGTAAGATTACTACTCAAAATCATTTGCTTTATCACGAACTCGACACTGGAACGATCTTGCTCAAAATATCAGAAGGTAAATGTCTTTCAGACTTTAAGAAACAGCTAATGGATTACTTACCACAATAGCTCTCTTTTCTGTATACTAGTACGCAGCTCACTCTCGCCAGCCCTTTCTCTCCCACCGGTTTTCCCTTCCCTGATCTATAGGGTTCTCCATTTGCAGTCTGTTCTTTCTTTATAGCCATTGTCCCCGTCATTTCAATCTTCTCCGTGTTCCATTATCGCTTCCGCTTCTGCTGACTCTAAACACTGTTTCAGATGCACAAAATGAATCAATATTATTTTCGCAGCAGCATCATCATCATCATCAGCAGCAGCAGCAGCAGCAGCAGTCATTGTTATTGTGAATGTTTCGCAATATTTTTGTTATATGTCGTTTCTGTTCCAACGTAAGAGAAGAACTAAGGACCTATTCTGGTCAGTATAAACAATAAATAAAAATAACAGAATAAAATGCAATTTAAGGCGTACTTACTTTCAAGCTGAATTGAACATCTCCTTATTCAACTGTTATGCACATGTCGCATTCATTTTTACGTATCACGGTACACTTAACTACTACTCATGGCGAATGCTATTTTGTGTTATTAACCGCGTTTTTAGCGTAAGTGATAGTATGTAACATGCGCGCAATCTACAATGAGCTATTGATTTTTACATCAGTACAAATAAGCCTAATTTCGATTTAGATGCTAACACATGATTCGGGAAACCGACTCGTTAAGTAATGTATTTCGCACAGGAAAACTGCAATTTTCAAAATTCGCTCTTACTTATTTTTCTTGTGTCTTTATCCCATATGGCTCAGGGCCGGCATGGTTATTAATGGATGTAATGGCTAATTTAAGGGGTGACCGGGTGCCCTTCCTGTCACCATCCCGTTACCCCCCTCCCCCCCGGGTGGCATATGTGTACCCCAACTGCCTGCGTATAGTATTATTCATGTCGAAGTGAGCTAAAGTTTTCTAAATTGTTTGCAAAACATGTATCTGAGGCGAGGCGTGGGCAGCAGCCAGGGGGATGTGAGAAACCGTCTAAAACATTCACACCCAGGCTGGCAGTACATCGGTCTTCTTTAATCGCCCGGGCGGATTCGATGCGGGGCTGGCGGACCTCCTCATCGCGGAAGCTGCGCTGTAACAACCACGGCTATACGGACGGGTCGGACAATTCACTCTGCTGGCTGCGGTAAGCCAGCACGATTTGCGAAAGCTCAGAACCCTTCTTGGCATATCTTTTAATTCCCAAAAGAAGTGGCTCGTTGATGTATTTCTTCCAGATATTTAATCTAGAAGCATGGTGGTCGGTCCCTATTTTATCTCCCACTGTGTTCCTGTCACTATCTGGTGGTAATAAGGTTTTCAGTGTACTTATTTATTTGAAGTATATGGGCATAATACAGGAATGCGCAAGTCTAACGAGCGTGTAAAGCGATAGAAGTTGCTGTGATGGAAAATGCTGCACTTTACCCTCATTTCTCGATGAAGATCAAGCGGGAGTTTGAGCGTGGTTGTTCCCAACCGACACACAAATCAACAGTCTCTTGTGCCATCACCCTAGAGGACTCTGGTATTAAAAGTTCGGCGTTGATAATTTTTTCCCCTCCAATATTGAAACAATTTAGTCGCCTCCTGCTCTAGAGCCGTGGTGTAACGTATGTAGTGCCTCTTGTCATGCAAGTACGTTAGAGTGGTTTGTGTTTACAGATAGTACCCGAACGCTTTCAAGGATGCTGCATTTTATTCTCTCATTAGTAAGCAGCCTGGAAATAATTGTTAGCGATGGCCGGCCGGAGTGACCGAGCGGTTCTAGGCGCTACAGTCTGGAACCGCGCGACCGCTACGGTCGCAGGTTCGAACCCTGTCTCGGGCATGGATGTGCGTGATGTCCTTAGGTTAGTTAGGTTTAAGTAGTTCTAAGTTCTAGGGGACTGATGATCTCAGAAGTTAAGTCCCATAGTGCTCAGAGCCATTTGTTAGCGGTGTCCGCAGTGTGTAGAACAGATGAGCCTGCAGTTATTTGTTCTCACATGCATCAGTGCTGTAGCGGAGAGTTACTTTTGTGTGCCGCGCGCGGAATTCGTGCGCAGTAACCCAGTTGTGGAGGCGTCGTGCGTGTTCCTCTTCCAGCTGGCGTTGTTCGGTCGCAGCATCCTGATGCTGGGGTCTCTTGCCTAGCGGCATATAGTTCCTGCGCAGCACACGGATCATGTCAGTCACGGAGGCTTCCAACTACCATATCCATACCCTCCGCTTTCTTCACTGACCGATAGCTGAAAATTTTAATTTGACTACACTTATCCTTGGATTTTTGTTTTTAGAAACTTTATTTTTACGGAAGTTAGTCAGACACCTATAGTGCTCACAACTTACTTCTGGTCGGTGCCCTAGTAAAGTTTCGTTTAATATAATAGCAGTAGCGTCAATTACAGATTCCAACTGTTCTGATACTCAAGAGTGAAGCCCAGGACGTATACGGCCTGTTAATTATCGCATAAGTTATTGAAGAACTAAATTAGCATGGCTGTAGCAGAGAAAAATCCAACCATAATAAAACTGCACGATCAAGTAAGAGAATCTATTAAAGCGCTTTATAAAAAACCACTTCCGCAATCGACAACACTTTACAGCACACTATCGGAACTACTAACGTCTGATTCGTAACGGGATAGCAACGCACCTTATGAGAATAACTGAACAAGGAACCCTTCCATTAAGAATTACACCATAACATCAGATATTTCTATCCAGCTCATAATTCTTCCACTTAGATATACATCTTCGCTTACCTCTGAGGAAATCTATACGAAATGTGAAAGTGACGTAATGAAACATCTGAAAATTCCACAGGAAGGAACTCTCACCATCACATGAAATATTACTCACAAAAATATGCATTGGTGTAAACAACGTGACCAAAATGGTGTGAGCGAGAAGACGTTTACTGATAACATTCCAAAATTTTCTATCGAATTTTCTTAGTGTACAATCGTTGACGCGTTCGGTGCATTACCTATGTTGTAGTGCTTAGTAATTACGAACAACCGAAGAGTAGCGATCCGTGGATTTGGTCATAGGAAAATCGTATCTGAATATGATAAAAAAGTAAAAAAAAAATTTGGCAAAACTATTCTCCGAATTCCTGCGTCGTATACATATGACTACACTGAAACAATTCGCTTATTTTACACTACTGGCCATTAAAATTGCTACACCACGAAGATGACGTGCTACTGACGCGAAATTTAACCGACAGGAAGGAGAGGCTGTATACGCAAATGATTAGCTTTTCTGAGCATTCACACAAGGTAGGCGCCGGTGGCGACACCTACAACGTGCTGACATGAGGAAAGTTTCGAACCGATTTCTCATAACACAAACAGCAGTTGACCGGAGTTGCCTGGTGAAACGTTGTTGTGATGCCTCGTGTGAGGAGGAGAAATGCGTAACATCACGTTTCCGACTTTGATAAAGGTCGGATTGTAGTCTATCGCGATTGCGGTTTATCGTATCGCGACATTGCTGCTCGCGTTGGCCGAGATCCAATGACTGTTAGCAGAATATGGACTCGATGGGTTTAGGAGGGTAAAGCGGAACGCCGTGCTGGATCCCAACAGGCATCTTATCCGCATGGCTGTAAGCTATCGTGCAGCCACGTCTCGATCGCTGAGTCAACAGATGCGGACGTTTGCAAGACGACAACCATCTGCACGAACAGTTCGACGATGTTTGCAGCAGCATGGACTGTCAGCTCGGAGACCATGGCTGCGGTTATCCTTGACGCTGCATCACAGACAGGAGCGCCTGCGATGGTGTACTCAACCACGAACCTGGGTACACGAATGTCAAAACGTCATTTTATCGGATGAATCCAAGTTCTGTTTACAGCATCATGATGGTCGCATCCGTGTTTGGCGACATCGCGGTGAACGCACATTGCAAGCGTGTATTCATCATCTCCATACTGGCGTATCACCCGGCGTGATGGTATGGAGTGCCACTGGTTACACGTTTCGGTCACCTCTTGTTCGCATTGACGGCACTTTGAACAGTGGACGTTAAATTTCAGATGTGTTACGACCAGTGGCTCTACCCTTCATTCGATCCCTGCGAAACCCTACATTTGAGCAGGATAATGCACGACCGCATGTTACAGGTCCTGTACGGGCCTTTCTGGATACAGAAAATGTGTGACTGCTGCCCTGGCCAGCACATTCTCCAGATCTCTCACCAACTGAAAACGTCTGGTCAGTGGTGGCCGAGCAACTGGCTCGTCACAATACGCCAGTCACTACTGTTGATGAACTGTGGTATCGTGTTGAAGCTGTATGGGCAGCTGTACCTGTACACGCCATCCAAGCTCTGTTTGACTCAATGCCCAGGCGTATCACGGACGTTATTACCGCCAGAGGTAGTTGTTCTGTGTACTGATTTCTCAAGATCTCTCCACCCAAATTGCGTGAAAATGTAATCACATGTCAGTTCTAGTATAATATATTTGTCCAATGAATATCCGGTTATCATCTGCATTTCTTCTTGGTGTAGCAATTTTAATGACCAGTAGTGTACAATACTGCAGCATGCCAGGATTCAAAAATGGTTGAAATGGCTCTGAGCACTATGGGACTCAACATCTTAGGTCAGAAGTCCCCTAGAACTTAGAATTACTTAAACCTAACTAACCTAAGGACATCACACACACCCATGCCCGAGGCAGGATTCGAACCTGCGATCGTAGCAGTCCAGCGGTTCCGGACTGCAGCGCCAGAACCGCTAGACCACCGCGGCCGGCAACCAGGATTCTCAACGTGTTTCTCTTACAGTGTCCGGACGCACTTTCCGCAAACAGAGCTATTTGCATTTGATATAATGTCATTGAAGACACAAAGGAGTAGAGAACAGTATCGCGTCATCGCTGCCTACATGTTTTGATTATACAGGGTGTAACTTTTAAGTTGACAAACCAGAATAACTCGAAAAATAAGCTTCACACGAAAAAATTTATAGACTCCAAAGTTGATTATTGTCGAGGGGGACATCTGCTGGTGCTAAAATTAGCCCGCCACCCCAGCCCCCTGTGGTGGGGCGGGAGGCAACTTTAAAATTTCAAATTGGAATCCCAATTTTTTATTGCAGAATCAGATTCTACATAAAAAACTACGTACAGTTTGTCTTAAACATTTGTTTTGATTCTTGGTAGTTGGCACAGTAATTAAGAAAATCCATGTCATCATTTTTGCGTGGAAAATGGTTACAGATAAATAAAAAATACTTATTTACTACTTAAATTTTGATTTACTAAAACTTAAATTCTCCCTCTCTCCCCACAGGGTGGGGTTTGAGAGAGAGGGATAGGAATCAGAGTTTTGCGAATGTTAACCCAAATATTAATTTTTTTCCGCAGATTCGGATAAGTTTTGTTTGTTTCATTGTCACGAGGCCACACAACTTTTAATTATCAAACAAATCATCTGACTAGCTAACTAACTAACCAAACATCCTACTTACAAACGTGTGAACTCGTTAACTAAAAAATATTACTGACTCACGAACCTAATTTTTTATTAGTTTCGGAGTAATAATCACTCTTCTTTGTCGAGAAGTCTCGCAACTGGGGTGCTTGGTTAATTTGAGTCGTTTAATGAATGTCGTTTTCTACGTTTTTTCACTCGAAACTAATTTATTGACTTCAATCACATTTTTCACACCTTTATTTCGGAATATCGCAGCTGTTACGTCGTTTACATTTTCTTGAATTACAGCGCTAATTACCAAGAAACAAAAGAAATGTTTAAGACAAAATGTACGTAGTTTTTTATGTAGAATCTGAGTCTGCAATAAAAAATGGGGGTTCCCATTTGAAGCTTTAAAGTTGCCTCTCACCGCACCCCCACGGTGCTGGGCTGGCGGGCTAATTTTAGCACCAGAAGATGCCTCCCTCGAAAATAATCAACTCTGGATTCTATACGTTTTTTCGTATGAAGCTTATTTTTCGAGTTATTCTGGTCTGTCAACTTAAAATTTACATCCTGTATAACCTCCATTAAAGGATACTACGCAGCCAGTAAGAGGCATGTGACTTCTGTCCGTAGGCATCGATTCAACTTCATCTCTGTTTAAATTAGTACTATACTTCACTTTATCCCTCAGGTAATCATTGATAAACGTGTACTGCGAGAAATTTGGAAGAGAGCACACGATATAAAAGAAAATGGGGCGTATGGTCTCCAGTAGGCAAGATGATGTAATGCTGCTTTACGTAACAGTACGGCCTTCATTAAAAAGCACTCTTACACTCGTGTAACTCGAGTTCCCATTTTGAATGAGACTTGCAATACAGACATAACTGTGCAGCGCGACCTATTTCGTAGTAAGTTGCATCGTTACTAACGATTTGAGCCTCACCCCCCTTAACCGTATCTAGGAAGACTGTTTTCTGTTGTTAGTATCGTTCAGAACAAATGAAACTCAAAAATCAGGTAACTGAAGAAGCACGTACGCGTTCTGTGAAGCACAACTACCATCTCCCCCCCCCCCCCCCCCCCAAAGAAAGTCCAAAATGAGGCAGATACGTGGTACTACCAACATTAAGCCCCATGTACTGTAGTGAAATATCCAAATTTGGCGAACAGGTAGAAAATTGTGGACACAGATAATTATTGTGATGTCGCACTGGTTTTCGGCATAGTAACTGACGCGATTGTTGGCCAAGACGGAGAGAAAAGTTTACAGAATGTTTTTAAATACTCCAGCTAACGTTATCCGACACACAGGCATCACCAGTGAGAAGCGGACGAGGAGAGAAGCGTGAACGTTTCGCTCGTAAGGCACCAGAAGTGAGCGTACCTGTATGACGCACAAGGCGAGGCGAAGTGAAGGCAGCGCGCGCTACGGCGGTCTGCAGCGCGGCTGGCAGCTGACAGCCGGCCGCGACCGGACCAGCACGTGGTCTAGCGGTTCTAGGCGCTCAGTCCGGAACCGCGCGACTGCTACGGTCGCAGGTTCGAATCCTGCCTCGGGCTTGGATGTGTGTGATGTCCTTAGGTTAGTTAGGTTTAAGTAGTTCTAAGTTCTAGGGGACTGATGACCACAGATGTTAAGTCCCATAGTGCTCAGAGCCATTTGAACCATTTGAACCGGACCAGCTCTGCCAAGCTGTCCTGCCACCGCACTCGGCCGATCCTCATTAATACCGCGCTACGGCCTTGCGCCAAACTCCACGCACGCACGCGGTCTGCTTGCATTCGACAAATGCCGACGCACTGTGTCCCCGCCAGCAGCAATCTGCGCTGCACTTCTGTCACCGATTTGAGAGAAACGTGACATTTTCAAGTTCATGTAGCGAAAGATCGTTTCGATCAAAAATAATTTATCGACATAGTCCCCTTTTCAGTCATTGCACTCTGTAACATCTGATTCCCTGGCCGTACCTGTCTGGTCTTCGTTTTGCTATTGCCTACTACAGAGTCTGATTCTGGGGGAGGAGAATTTCTCCAGCATGTAGCTGATGGATCGGTCTTTCGCTAATTCACCTAAATGGGTAGTGGTCTGGGCACACGAGGCCCGTTCGAGGTCGAACAATTTTCCCATGACGTGGAGAAATACACTACTGGCCATTAAAATTGCTACACCACGAAGATGACGTGCTACTGACGCGAAATTTAACCGACAGGAAGAAGATGCTGTGATATGCAATAGATTAGCTTTTCAGAGCATTCACACAAGGTTGGAGCCGGTGGCGACACTTACAACGTGCTGACATTAGGAAAGTTTCCAACCGATTTCTCATACACAAACAGCAGTTGACCGGCGTTGCCTGGTGAAACGTTGTTGTGATGCCTCGTGTAAGGAGGAGAAATGCGTACCATCACGTTTCCGAATTTTGTAAAGGTCGGATTGTAGCCTATCGCGATTGCGGTTTATCGTATCGTCACATTGCTGCTCGCGTTGGTCGAGATCCAGTGACTGTTAGCAGAATATGGAATCGGTGGGTTCAGGAGGGTAATACGGAACGCCGTGCTGGATCCCAACGGCCTCGTATCACTAGCAGTCGAGATGACAGGCATCTTATCTGCATGGCTGTAACGGATCGTGCGGCCACGTCTCGATCCCTGAGTCAACAGATGGGAACGTTTGCAAGACAACAGCCATCTGCACGAACAGTTCGACGACGTTTGCAGCAGCATGGACTATCAGCTCGGAGACCATGGCTGCGGTTACCCTTGACGCTGCATCACAGACAATAGCGCCTGCGATGGTGTACTCAACCACGAACCTGGGTGCACGAATGGCAAAACGTCATTTTTTCGGATGAATCCAGGTTCTGTTAATAGCATCATGATGGTCGCATCCGTGTTTGGCGACATTGCGGTGAACGCACATTGGAAGCGTGTATTCGTCATCGCCATACTGGCGTATCACCCGGCGTGATGGTATGGGGTGCCATTGGTTACACGTCTCGGTCACCTCTTGTTCGCATTGACGGCACTTTGAACAGTGGACGTTACATTTCAGATGTGTTACGACCCGTGGCTCTACCCTTCATTCGCTCCCTGCGAAACCGCACATTTGAGCAGGATAATGCACGACTGCATGTTGCAGGTTGCAGGTCCTGTACGGGCCTTTCTGGATACAGAAAATGTTCGACTGCTGCCTTGGGCAGCACATTCTCCAGATCTCACAGCAATTGAAAGCGTCTGGTCAATGGTGGCTGAGCAACTGGTTCGTCACAATACGCCAGGCATTACTCTTGATGAACCTTGGTATCGTGTTGAAGCGGCATGGGCAGCTGTACCTGTACACGCCATCCGAGCTCTGTTTGACTCAATGCCCAGGCGTATCAAAGTCGTTATTACAGCCAGAGGTGGTTGTTCTGGGTACTGATTTCTCAGGATCTATGCACCCAAATTACGTGAAAATGTAATCACATGTCAGTTCTAGTATAATATATTTGTCCAATGAATACCCGTTTATCATCTGCATTTCTTCTTGGTGTACCAATTTTAATGGCCAGTAGTGTAGTTGAATTGCTACAGAGCTTTGATTATTGACATTAAGGTAGTGAGAAGTTTAACCCTGTCTTGCGGGTCAAGGCGGGGCAGGTGACCCGGATTTAGACTGATTTGATAGTGTTACAGAGCAGGGAGGTAATTAGTTACGTGCGCTGCACATCGCCAAGAGTACGTGGATTCTGGTCGCGACCAAGAGTGTGACGTCGCTCGACGCTACGGAAGTTCCAAGGCACGGACGAAAGGAACTTTCAGGTTTACTCGCAGGACCAACGTTCGGCATATTTCATTCATCATGTGCGATTCTGGAACGTACGCGAAATAGTTATGTACTATTACCGTAAGTTCCTCATTGGTTCAAAACTTTTTACAATGTTAAATATAGTTAGATAATGTAAATAGGTGAAAATCAGAGGGTGCCCACTCTGAAGAATAGGGTTAGTGTCCCGACAATGTTTATTTCGAAACCCTTCGTTTTATCGCTGAAAAACACCTAAAGAGGTGAATTGTGATGAAAGATGACTTACCTCACACACAGTACCAGTCAGCGCACAAAATTAGCCCGATTTGTGTGGACAGTCCAAATACTACTTCTTACTCATAAGTACTCTTGTTGATATGGCTATGGCGCCAGCCATTTTATACACCTTTAATCACCGACCGTCCAAGAAAACATTGAACAGTTTCTCGTGTTTGTTGCATAGTCGCAAGTTTAATCCGCCTTTCATAATGCTCATCTTCACGAGATGAACGAAAGAGTACTACAGCTGTTGAAAATGAAGAAGCAGATCCCTTCAAAGTACTCATAAACTTGGGTGAATTCATTTGCTATGAACAGTCCAAAAACAACAATCTTTTTGACATCGAGGAACCAAGTTTATCTATTCCAAGGGACTACTGACAACTATAAGAAGCCTTATAAACAAAACTTTTGCGCATATCAAGTGCTTCCCTTTATTGCGCGCCAAGTACCAACATAGCCAATATTTAATTGATATCATCGCCTTCTCCGTGTCAAATTGGAAATTTTTCATTGACCTCGTCACTATTCAATATTGCAACAGATGCTCTAACCATGTTACGCGGTGTGACACCTGTAGTAGATTATAACTTAGGTTTTCGTTCGTTCTCTGGCCATTGTTCTGAGTGGAAATGTACGTTTTCAAATTTTTCACACAATACTAGTGAAAATTCTTTCTTTAATCTGCCAAAACACGTAGTAATTATATTAGTTACGTCGCATTTCGGTGAACTGACTCCATCCTCTGTCGACTGCCGTGGATTTTTCTCCATCGGCACAGTTTTTGGGACTGCCACACCGTTCTAAGATCTACATTAATAGAGTTTGCCGTTTAACTGCTGCATAAGTAAAACGTTTACGATGACGCTGAGCCACAGTTACGCAATACTATTGAAAAGAGTAAGCCGCGATATGACTGTGTATGACTGTACTAACCTTTTGTTCTAGATTTCGGCTTTTATGCCATTATCTAGTATAATGCTAAAAGGCTGTTAGACCATTACTATGTCATATCTGTTAAGGCTGTCCAAAGCAGGTACACGAGACTAAAATATGTCTTTAAGATGTAGATGTCAAATAATGTAGACTCTAGAAGACATGGGCACTTTATATGCTAGAGTATATTCTTTGACAGATACATCTTAAAACAGATTTGTTAGTCTTGAAACTTCGTGGCAAATTAAAACTGTATACCGGACTGAGACTCGAACTCGGGACCTTTGCCTCCCACGGGTAACTGCTCTACCGACTTGTTTTTCCTTTTTGCAGTTTGTTCGTTGTTGATCGTTGTGTTTGGTCGTTGCGGACGTCACATGACATCCGTTAAAGTTCGTTTGTTGATCCTTCCACTCCGTTTTTTATTACAGAGGTCAACCAGCGCTCTGACCGAACACGCTGAGCTACCGTGCCGGCGTTTTTTGTTCTATATTGTTCGTTGACTTTGTTCGTGGCGGACGTCGGATGACACTCGTTCAGGTTGTTCGTTGTTCCGTTCACTCAGTTTCTTATTGCAGAGGGTAGCTAAACCCTCTGATCGAACACGCTCAGCTACCGTGGCCGGCTGCGACTGAGCTACCTAAGCACGACTCAGGACCCGCCCTCACAGCTTTACACGTCTGCCTGTACCTCGTCTCCTAGCTTCCAAACGTCACATAAGCTCTCGCAGGAGAGCTTCTGCGAAGTCTGGAAGGTAGGCAACGGGGTACTGGCGGAAATAAAGCTGTGTGGACATTTCGTGAGTCTTGCCTAGGTATCTCAGTCGGTTGGCAGTCACGAGTCAACCGCCGAGCGGGACGGACGTGTGGTGGCCCCGCTGGACGCACGATGTCAACAAGGCTGTTTACCTGCGCACGAGGTTAGTCGCTTCTGCAAGCGCTCTTTCTACTTTGCAAATTGTTCAGAAGAGAAAGATGAGTCTATTTAATAACCTCCGGAAAGACACGATTAAATTTGCATTTGATCGTAATTTCATTCGCCCGAAAGCTGTGGAAATTAAGGCTTAGTTTACCGTAAAACTTAAGATTACTGAATATGATCTTGTTGGTGTTCATTTGTCTTTTGTGACGAATGCTGCTTGCGTAAAACTGTTTAGTGCTGAGTTGTGTGCTCCCATTGTTGATAATTGCCATGGCATAATTAAGTTCAACCATTCAGACGGCACTGTGAGTGTAGTTGTGACTCTTGCTGGGATGGGCATACGGACGGTCAGGGTGTTTGAGCTTCCTTTGGAAATGCCGGCTGATGAGATTAACAATGTTCTTCGACCGTATGGCAAGATTCTGTAAAATGTCGCGGAAAAATGGTCCGAAAACCACATGTTCCCTGTTATCAGTGGTGTCCGCCAGATTAAAATCGAAATTCACAGGCACATTCCACCTTTCGTTAGTGTGTGCGGTTATCGAGCCCTGGTTATACAGGGTGTTACAAAAAGGTACGGCCAAACTTTCAGGAAACATTGCTTACAGACAAATAAAGAAAAGATGTTATGTGGACATGTGTCCGGAAACGCTTAATTTCCATGCCAGAGCTCATTTTAGTTTCGACAGTATGTACTGTACTTCTCGATTCACCGCCAGTTGGCCCAATTGAAGGAAGGTAATGTTGACTTCGGTGCTTGTGTTGACATGCGACTCATTGCTCTACAGTACTAGCATCAAGCACATCAGTACGTAGCACCAACAGGTTAGTGTTCATCACGAACGTGGTTTTGCAGTCAGTGCAATGTTTACAAATGCGGAGTTGGCAGATGCCCATTTGATGTATGGATTACCACGGGGCAATAGCCGTGGCGCGGTACGTTTGCATCGAGACAGATTTCCAGAACGAAGGTGTCCCGACAGGAAGACGTTCGAAGCAATTGATCGGCATCTTAGGGAGCACGGAACAATCCATCCTATGACTCGCGACTGGGGAAGACCTAGAACGACGAGGACACCTGCAATGGACGAGGCAATTCTTCGTGCAATTGACGATAACCCTAATGTCAGCATCAGAGAAGTTGCTGCTGTACAAGGTAACGTTGACCACTTCACTGTATGGAGAATGCTACGGGAGAACCAGTTGTTTCCGTACCATGTGCAGCGTGTGCAGGCACTGTCAGCAGTTGATTGACCTCCACGGGTACACTTCTGCGAATGGTTCATCCAACAATGTGTCAATCCTCATTTCAGTGCAAACGTTCTCTTTACGGATGAGGCTTCATTCCAACGTCATCAAATTGTAAATTTTCCCAATCAACATGTGTGGACTGACGAGAATCCGCACGCAATTGTGCAATCACGTCATCAACACAGATTTTCTGTGAACGTTTGGACAGGCATTGTTGGTGATGTCTTGATTGGGCCCCATGTTCTTCCACCTACGCTCAATGGAGCACGTTATCATGATTTCGTACGGGATACTCTACCTGTGCTGCTAGAACATGTGCCTCTACAAGTACGACACAACATGTGGTTCATGCACGATGGAGCTCCTACACATTTCAGTCGAAGTGTTCGTACGATTCTCAATAACAGATTCGGTGACCGATGGATTGGTAGAGGCGGACCAATTCCATGGCCTCCAAGCTCTCTGACCTCAACCCTCTTGACTTTCATTTATGGGGGCATTTGAAAGCTCTTGTCTACGCAACCCCGGTACCAAATGTAGAGACTCTTCGTGCTCGTATTGTGGACGGCTGTGATACAATACGCCATTTTCCAGGGCTGCATCAGCGCATGTCATACAATACGCCATTCTCCAGGGCTGCATCAGCGCATCGGGGATTCCATGCGACGGAGGGTGGATGCATGTATCCTCGCTAACGGAGGACATTTTGAACATTTCCTGTAACAAAGTGTTTGAAGTCACGCTGGTACGTTCTGTTGCTGTGTGTTTCCATTCCATGATTAATATAATTTGAAGAGAAGTAATAAAATGAGCTCTAACATGGAAAGTAAGCGTTTCCGGACACATGTCCACATAACATATTTTCTTTCTTTGTGTGTGAGGAATGTTTCCTGAAAGTTTGGCCGTACCTTTTTGTAACACCCTGTATATGACGCTCAACCAAGGACGTGTGCTTTGTGTAATTCGACAGTGCACATTCCAGCTGAATGCAGCAGAACTAGTGTCCCGCAGTTGTCAGGGGCTGAAGGTACAAGAGCAGGGCCTGTTGTTCAAATGAAGTTAACGTATGTGGGTGACGTGACAAATACGCGACTGACGAAACAGATTTCAGAGGAGCAGAGGCAACTTACTTCGATTCAGGGGGATGGCACCGACACTACGGACATCACTAAACCTGCAGTTACTCAAAAGAATGCCAATGATGCACTAAACAGTGTCACTTATGATAACGACACTGTTGCTAGCGCAGGCCCCTCTAACCTCTAACACTTCAAGAAAGGCGTTACGCAATACGGAGAGGTTTATTATCGAAATTACGAGAGAGCACATTCCGGGAAGAGATGGGCAACATATTACTACCACCCACATATATCTCGCGTAATGATCACAACGAAAAGATCCGAGAAATTAGAGCAAATACGGAGACTTACAAGCAGTCGTTCTTCCCACGCACAATTCGTGAATGGAACAGGGAAGGGGGGATCAGATAGTGGTACAATAAGTACCCTCCGCCACACACCGTAAGGTGGCTCGCGGAGTATAGATGTAGAATGTACAACCACCTACTTCTGATGTGGGGACCACACAGAGGTCACCCGAGGGCGAACAACGCGACAGTGCTCTGATACACACGACCAATGACGGGGTGCAAGACCAAGTAGGAGCTGGAATCGGGACTAATACTGCTGTTACAGCCGTCCAGATGAATCAGAAAGTCAAGGAAAGCAGAACTGGGAACGACACCACAACTGAGCGACGAGGTGAGAAAGAAAATAGTTTCAAAGTATTAGATGTTCCGGAGCAGGGAGAAATTTCTCTGCAAGTAATGGAGAATGATAGTCGCGAATCCGCTGGACAAGAGAGGTTTCCTTTGACGACCCCATCATCGGAGTCCTCTGAAAAGTTCCCAGATTCGTTTCCAGAGCGGTCGAAGTCATCCAGGAAACGTAACAAAAAGAGAAGGATAGCACATCCGGCTGCCGAGAACTTGGCACCAGCTGTAAGAGAGAGGTAAAGAAGTATGCACGAAGATTCAAAGGCGAAAGATGCAGCTGCTATGGGAAGAGTTGACGAAAGATTGAAGATGACTTTCAGCAAGACCACCGCTGACGATACGTGCAGCAAAGGGACAATCAGAAGTGACTCCTTCAGGGGCCGGCCGGGGTGGCTGAGCGGTTCTAGGCGCTACAGTCTGGAACCGCGCGACCGCTACGTCGCAGGTTCGAATCCTGCCTCGGGCATGGATGTGTGTGATGTCCTTAGGTTAGTTAGGGTTAAGTAGTTCTAAGTTCTAGGGGAGTGATGACCTCAGAAGTTAAGTCCCATAGTGCTCAGAGCTATTTGTACCAAACTCCTTCAGGAAACAAAGAAGAAAATGGATCCAAAACGACCCACTATCATCGGCCAAGAAGTTTAGATTGGGCAGACGACACTGAGAACTATGATATATCTCTGAGTAAGTCACATGAAATGGAATATTAAGAAACCATAACATGAATGTTCGTAAGAATATCGAAACGAACGGCATATCGAACAGGAGTAACCAGTAGACTATCAACTTATTGTCAGCAAAGCTTATTATGTTGGATCAAACATTTAACGTCACGACTATAAATACAAACAAGATACAGAGCGACACAAAAATAGCCGCTCTCAAAGACTTTATCAGTCCGATACAGATGTTGCGCTTTTGCAAGAAGTCAATTTTCAAAGATTTTCTGTTGCGGGATACAAAGATATTTTAAATATTGAGTCAGAAAGGACATGTGGCACTGCAATCCTCGTTAAGCAAGGAATCGAAATCACAGATGTGTGCTTCTTAGACTGAGGGTGGGGCATCAGTTGCAAAGTTTGCTACGTAACTGTTGTTACCGGCCGGTGTGGCCGTGCGGTTCTAGGCGCTTCAGTCTGGAACCGCGTAACCGCTACGGTCGCAGGTTCGAATCCTGCCTCGGGCATGGATGTGTCTGATGTCCTTAGGTTAGTTAGGTTTAAGTAGTTCTAAGTTCTAGGGGACTGATGACCAAAGATGTTAAGTCCCATAGTGCTCAGAGCCATTTGAGCCATTAACTGTTGTTAATGTATACGTTCCTTCCGGAAACAATGCTCGACGTGACAGGGCCAATTTTTTTTACACATGATATTGTGTATTTACTAAAAGAAAATTCTGCGGCAGTTATTATTGGTGGAGATTGGAACTTTGCTATACACAGGAAAGATCAACACCCCAATTCCATTAACTCCACAGAATTGGCGAGCCTAGTGGAACAGATGCAATGGAAGGACGTCTGGGAAATAAAATACCCACTGTCCGTAAAATAGACGTACTTCGGCAACAATGCGCAAAGCAGGATAGACCGCACATATGCAAAATCAAATTTAGCACATAAAATTAATGCAGCTGAACTGATACTTACCTCTTTCTCGGATAATCTTGATGTGAGGTGTAGTATTGTACTACCAAAACAGCTAACATATTGGGGACGTCCATTAAGGAAATTAAATATTGATATGCTGAACGACAATGAGCTCGTTGAGCAGGTCGAAGGACCGTGGCAGGCTTCTCTACGACAGCGTCATAGATACAGGTCCACAACTGACTGGTGGATACTGTGTGCAAAAAAGAAACTTCGTTCAACTTTGATATCTTATGAACGGGAAAGAGCCATGTGGTTTAGAAACACGATGGAATTTCATTACTATTGTTTACGTGAAATTTATGACCAGCCGATGACCGAGGAAATTAGAATAAATGTCAACGTTACTAAGGCTCAAATACTTAGTCTAAAAAGAAGACAACTAGAGGGTTTGAAAATAAAATCCCATATTCAAACTGTAATTGAAGAAGAGAAAACGTCGCTGTACTATCTCATACAACATGAGAAAAACAGAAGAAGAACATTTATAGCGACAATGCAAGCTAAAGACCGCCACGTTCTGACGTATCAAAGAGACATTTTAAACGAAGCCTATAGGTTTTATGATATTTTATACAGTGACAACTAGTATACCCGTCCTCTGCAACAGAACTGCTCCGTGCCAGTGGTTAAGAAAATCACGTAGCTGAGGAACAAACCAGGGATCTTAATCGTGCCATAATGTGCGAAGACGTTTTAGATATCATTAAATGTACACGCTCCAAAAAGTCACCAGGTCCTGATGGTTTACCCTCAGAACATTACTTAAATTACTGGCACATAATTGGTGATAAGTTTACGAAGGTTGTTAACGAAACACTGAAGGGAGTACCTATCCCTGAAGTATTAAAAGAGGGCATTACCGTTCTAATTCCTAAAGGGAGAAATACAGAATTAAAACATTACACCAGTGATGGATACAGTAATTGGTTCCCATCAAACATGTCTTCCTGGTCGGAATATTTTTAAAACGGTCTGTGAGTAGGATATAATCGGACTGTTTTCGACTACTTCTGCAACAGCCGGTCTTGCCTTCATTGATTTTTCGAAAGCCTTTGACAGATCAACCACGAATATTTATCCAACACAATGACACACATGGGTTTTACAGAAAGTTTTGTTGTTGTTTTACAAAATCTCCTGCTGGGAGTAAAAACAAGAATTTTAATCATTGGCCATTATACGAGATCCTTAGAGGTTAAAATGGCGTCCCACAAGGAATTCCACTGTCAAAGCTTTTATACATCGCAGCTTTAGAGCTTTTATTGTGTCGATTGAATAACGAGCTAGAGAGCATAACGGCCTCAAGTGAAAGTCGAGTGAGCAACGCTTACGCCGATGACGTCGGTGTAATTGTAAGAAGTTGCGAGGGTATCCAAAGACTGACAGCACTTGTTCGGCTCTACTGCATCGTCACAGGAGCGAAAATAAATGATACTAAAAGCTCGTTTTTAAATCTCATCGGTTTTCAACACGTAGAGATAGAGTGGGCGAAATTAGTTGACCAACACAAAGTGTTAGGGGTGACGTTTTACAGAGACCTATTAAAAACATCAACCTTCAACTGGAGGAAGGTATTAGCGAATATCCGAGGGGCTTTAATTCTGAATAGTATCAGAGACTTAAACTTGATACAAAATATCAGATAATTAACTGTGCTGTACTCTCCAAAGCTATATATGTGGAGCAAATATTTCCAGTACCTAAGGCACTGGTGGGTAGATCACATAACTAATGAGGAAGTATTGAATAGGATTGGGGAGATGAGAAGTTTGTGGCACAACTTGACCAGAAGAAGAGATCGGTTGGTAGGACATGTTCTGAGGCATCAATGGATCACCAATTTAGTATTGGAGGGCAGCGTGGAGGGTAAAAATCGTAGAGGGTGACCAAGAAATGAATACACTAAGCAGATTCAGAAGGATGTAGGTTGCAGTAGGTACTGGGAGATGAAGAAGCTTGCACAGGATAGAGTAGCATGGAGAGCTGCATCAAACCAGTCTCAGGACTGAAGACCACAACAACAACAACAACAACAAGGCAGTATCAAAAAACATCATCAAAGTTATTTGCAAATTCAACTGGCAGGGCGAGGTTTTCAGAGTGGCTGTGGGTACGCTCACCCTTAAACCTGAAGAGGGAGGTCTAGGGTTGATCGACATACGTCGCAAGAACAGGGCACTATATGTTAAACGAATACTTAAGCTGATAGAGAACTATCACAATAGTATCACCTCCCAACTATTCAACATACTCCAGTCGGAAAGTTTAAAACCACCTGTACATATAGGTAGAATAAATTATAAATTAAAGCATATCCGACAGTTTTACTAAGTGCTCAGTTACTTGGATGGAATCATCGAGGACAAACACAAAAGAACTTGCAGATATATAATGGATCGTATTCCAACTAACGAACGGCGAAATACAATGGAATTCAAGTATCCGTACCAAAATTGGCTGTAAGTACTGTGGGACTTAATATCTGAGGTCATCAATACCTTAGACTACTTAAACCTAACTAACCTAAGGACATCACACACATCCATGCCCGAGGCAGGATTCGAACCTGCGACCGTTGCAGCAGCGCGGTTCCGGACTGAAGCCCCTAGAACCGCTCGGCCACAGCGGCCGGCACCAAAATTGGAAAAACATCTGGCGCAATATGCATAATAAAGTCTTGTCAACAGACGTACAAGGCGCATGGTATTCGGTTGTAAACAACATCGTTTGTACAAATGACAGACTTTGTTCTAACGGTTTAAGTAACACAAACGTGGGTCAGGCATGTAATGCAGTTGACTCTCTTAATCATCGTTTCCTATGCAACGGTGACCATTCTGTCTGGGATAATGTACGAAAACAAATAGCCTTCATAAAAAGGACCAATGGCCGCGACGTAACGATTAATACCGTACTTTTGCCACAAAAGTCTCGTCTCCTCCAGAGCAGCACACCGTTATCTTATGGCTACTTGGAAATTTCGTCCATTATGTCATTAACAAAAAAGGCGCCAGCGACGTTCTGGAATATAATTACTATTTACAAACACAATACTGCCAAATATGCCGCAAAAATAATCATCAAAAGCAGTTTGGAAACATGCTTTTCGAAAAGCAGGGGATCGGATGACGCATTCTAGGAAACGCTGGATGCATGCTGATGTAGGGGATTGCTGCTGGGGGTGACGTACGGTGGGGACTTCGTGGGCCCCGAGACCGCTACGGTAGCCGTGAAGGTCTCACCAGAGCCGTGAAAAAGTATTGCATGCAATGCTTGAACAGCCTAGTTAACTTCCTTGTGCGACATCAGGAGGAGTTACATCCGAAATCTTCGAAGATACTTATCCATTACTTTATTTTTAATTTTGTTTTTTGGGGGGGGGGGGGGGGGAAGAAGCCTGCGCAACACACACACGGTTTCTCATAGAAGAGAAGAAATTTTTGTTTTCGAAGGAGAGAAAAGTTAATAGCAACAGAAGCAGCTCATTGGTTTTAGAAGAGGATTTATTTATTCTTTGGAAGAGAAATACCGTTTACTTTCGGAAGAGACATCTGATTTAAATTATTATGAAATACAACAGAGGCTCTTTATGTTACATCCAAGAAGGACGTTACTGTTTATTTCCGTGAAGAGAAGTACTACGGAGTATGCCTTACCACATCGTCAAATATAGCACACGAAGCTAGCCGAAGAAGGCATTTATGGATAAAGAAAGGAGGGCTATGTGGGGAGATGGAAGACCCTAAAGAAAAAAAGTCAGTAGAGTAGTTGCCGCGAAATAGTGCTGTGTAAGTGTCTGAAATTTTGCCCCCTTTTTCTCTGTGTATTATTCCGGCGAGCTACGTATACGAACTACTTACGATTGTAGCGCCAAAGTAACACGTTTTTGTCCCTCTTTTAGCTTCCGAACATTACAAAACTACAATGCAGCAAAAAGTTAACGCATGTTACATAACGATTTTGTAAAGCAGTTGTAATCAGTAATATTACTTGCAGCAGTTCACAACTGTGTCCATGGTATACAGGTTGAACCAGATCACCGACAAACTTTCAGAGTTGGTAGTATGGACCAAAACAAGACAAAACGTCCAGTAAACATGAGCTTTAAGATGCATACCTTAAGAGCTCCAAGTATAAGCGCTTGTTCATCGTCGCTACTGTGAGACATCTGTTCTCCTGAAGAAACGCTCACAACTCGTAATGTGTGCATTTTAGAGTCCATGTGTATTGGACAGTTTCCTTGTTTTGATCTATACTACTACCACCTCTGAAATTTTATCGAAGGAGTTCTGGCTCACACTGTGTAATAAAGTAACCAACATCTTCTAATAATTTCCGGGTATGCAGCCGGATCCCGTCGACATTCTGCCACAAGTAACCAACAATCAGCGCGTAGGTACCCAGTGAAGCACACTGAACGTAACTGTGATTTAGTCTGGATATAAAAATCATTTCATCAAATATAGCAATCACTTTTGTCCCCCGACGTTTAAAATCACGCACTTGATAAAATACTGCCGATAATTTTTTAGCTATGTCCCCACGTAGAATACTAGACAAAAAAATGGTCATCCCCCTGATACAGTGTAACCACCAAAGCTAATATTGATAACCGCCTCAATTCATCGAGGAAGAGCGGCCACAGGCTCCTTCAGATATGCCGTACACAACTGAAGCCACTCCCAGATACTGAGGTCGGACAGAGCTACCAAATCACGGAGATTTTGACTTCTACTTTTCAGTTGCTGTTCATAATAGTGCCATACATTTTCTGTGTGATTCATACTGGGTGATTTAGCGGGCCAGCCGAGGTGCGATGTAGTTCCTGAGTGCTTATCACACCGGGAACGTATGCGTGCAGACCTGTTGACACAATGATCTTCAAAGACGTGAGTGTCCACAGATACTTAAAGACATCGGGGAAAAGACAACACCTGGTCACCGAGAGTGCTAAAGTACACATTCTAATTCACGTTAGCAGTCACCTGTATGAGCGGGACCAAGTCATGATAGGAAAAAACAACCGCAACACAACACAAATCCAACTCTGACCTCAACGTGATACGCATTGCGCCTAACAGTATTTATCAAATTTATCTAACGTCACTGAACTAGAATGAAGGGAATTGGTAGGATTGAAATCGAAGATGCAAGGGCATGAAATCCGTGGAAACCGTTCAGAAACGCTGAACCTTCGATATCGTGAATATGTCGTGAAAATTGAAAATTAGTGCCACACCAGAGATAACTTAAATTTCCCGCTCATCGCGAGCAGTCGCTACCACCATCATACACTACTGGCCATTAAAATTGCTACACCACGAAAATAACGTGCTAAGGACGCGAAACTTAACCGACAGGAAGAAGATGCTGTGATATGCAAATGATTAGCTTTTCAGAGCATTCACACAAGGTTGGAGCCGGTGCCCAGGCGTATCAAGGGCGTTATTACGGACAAAGGTGGTTGTTCTGGGTACTGATTTGTCAGGATCTATGCACCCAAATTGCGTGAAAATGTAATCACATGTCAGTTCTAGTATAATATATTTGTCCAATGAATACCGGTTTATTGTCTGCATTTCTTCTTGGTGTAGCAATTTTAATGGCCAGTAGAGTACTATCTGAGCAAGTGACCAGGCTAAACTCAAGTTTTTATTGTAACTTGTGTTCTTTCCTGTTACTTACGAGCACTACAACCACAGGTTCTCCCGCCTGTTATGTGGCAATGGAACCACTAGGAAACGGATTTTGTTGAAGGTCCACAGCTTAACCAGCCATAGGGATGTTAATACCATTTGAATTAAACATAATCAACTAGGATTAAATCAAAAACCTATTGTTTCCACTCATTTCATTTGAGTGAATTTAATTCTTCTGAGTCGCTGCAGTCATGGACTGTGCGACTGGTGCCGGCGGAGATTCGAGTCCTCCTTCGGGCATGGGTGTATGTGTTTGTCCTTAGGATAATTTAGGTTAAGTAGTGTGTAAACTTAGGGACTGATGACCTTAGCAGTTAAGTCCCATAAGATTTCACACACATTTGAACAATTCTTCTGACATACACTATGTAATTAGTGGACATAAATATGGGACACATCAACCTATCGCAATTATGATGGCTCGACCGCTGCTGGGAACACTTTCAATGATGTGTGATTGTGGAAGAATGGCACCCAATTTTTCCTCAAAAACAGAAACCAGAGAAGGTATTAATGTTGAACGCTGCGGTCTGGAGCGGAGTCTACGTTCTAACTCATCCCAAAGTTGTTTCATTGCGTTCTGCTCGCGACTGTGGGCGGGCCAGTCTATTTCAGGAATGTTATTGTCCTCAAACCTTTGCCTCCCAGATACTCCTTTATGACAGAGTGCATGCTGATACAATCGTCTCCAAATTGTTCCTCTATTGTACATAGCACACGATGCTGTAAGATGTGTTCATATCCTTCCACACTTAGCATTTTCTTAAGTGCAATAAGGAGACCACACCCTAACCACGAGAAGCAAACTCATACCGTAATACCACCTTCCCCCTCACTTTCACCTTAATTCACGTTTGCCACTACATATGATGATAGGCAACGTTCCCCAGACATTCGCCAAAACCATAGTGACTGTTTCGGACTGCCAAAGGGGGTGGCGCTCTGTACAGCACCTCAAGCTTCGTTTGGCACTGACTAGAGAACTGGGTGGCTATTAGGAGCTGCTTGACCATTGCACTCCATTGTTTTTAACTCTTCACACGTAGTCATTCTGCTATATGGACAGCTGGTAGCACTCTGGAACTTTAAGGCGATCGTTTCCGCTGATTTTATGCTATTTTTACAACCAGTGCTTGGCGGTACCTGTCCATCGGTACACGATGTCTGTCTGGTCGTTGTTTGGCTGCGGTACTGCTTTCGGGTTTCCACTTCAAAATACCAACACCAACAGTCCGACTTCGGCAGCTTTAGAAGGGTTGAAATATTCTTGATTGATTTGTCAGTCAGGTGACATAAAATCACTATTGTACGTACGAAGTCACTGCAATCTACCGACCGACCGATTTTTCTCTACTGACAATACCATACTCCTCGCCTCCTTTTGTGTTAACGGGCCGGCTGTCGTAGTATCTAGTGGACAATTCCGTACTACACAGAGGTGTGTGGAAGCTTTTCATCAGATAGTATATATACAGTATCTATCTCAGGGTAGTCTACGTAGCTCTGCAGATCATTTCTCCCAGTGGTGCTATTCGAATATATTCAGTGGGACAACCTTTGGTTGTACTGTTCGGATGTAGCGGAGATATACTTAAGAGACAATGAATAGTTGAGTCGACTCCGGAGACGAGCTTAAATGGGCCTACAGTTAAGATGACTTCCAGGTATAAGCACAAAATTCCGGTTGGAGTTCCAGTTTGGAACATTTTTCGTTTGTCATGAGGTATTATCCAACTTTTCAGTTTGTGCTTAAAGAATATTAGCTTGTGTTAAAGATTACACACTTCGGTAATGTACACCCATCACAAATCTGGGGTTATGTGTAAAGAAAAAAATCCTCAATATTCTTTGTATGTGCGTTATTTACTGCTTTTCTTTACTCAATAGCATTCATGTTTTCAGTTTCTCCTTCCGTGCGACGTACTATCATTGTATGTAAGTATAGCGCATCAGATTCATTTCCTGTGGGGACTTGTGGCAGTATCTCTGTGGCTCTTTAGAGCTGCACTATTCACCTGAAGCGTACTCTACAAATATCAAAATTTATTTGCACTATTGTGCCTGGACTGTACGTTTCGTGCATATTTAGGGGGTTATTATTAGATTGATGTACATATTGGATTGCAAATACTTAACCGTGGATTCATCGCCGAGAACAATGTATTACTTTCACGTTTCTCCATTATGTCGATCGGTTGTTGAGTGTACAGTGTCCTTCTTCCTTTTCTTTAATTCTATGCGAGCAAAGAGTGTCACAGCGTAGATAGGTGTGGCCTTTGTCGGATAAACGTATCTGATGTATTTATAAAGTACACTTATCATTTCACTGAGAGCGACAGATGTTTGACGATAGTGTTAACGGTTTTGAGCTGTACATGCATCTGCGAAAATATACGGGTTTTTCACATTTGGGTCAACACAATGTTGATGAAATGATCCAAAAAGAAACAGCTACTTTTTTGTTTTTCTTAAAGTTGTGTGTACGGAAATATGAAAGCTTGATTGTCATACATACGATGGAATACTAGAACATAAAAACGAAGCTCCCTCGCGTAGAACGTCTCCGTTACAGACATGAATTGGAGGGCAATATTCTGGATGTAATCTAACGTCGCACATTTTCGTTTGCCATATTCCTGACCTCCTCTTTGACCGAAGTTGAACACTGTTTCATTTAGGAGTATAAACTTTTAGATCTATATTTCTTCAAATCCTTCTCCACTGCGGCAATATTTTCAAATTGCGTTTGGAGTTTCAAACTATTCACACTGTCTGCAGACGTATAGCTAGAGCAAGAGGAAGTAAGGACGTGTGCTGTTTCTTGTCAGCCGCTTTCATTACAAGTATTCGCGGTGGACTTACAATGTTTCCGAATTCATGACTTCATTTTATTATGTTAAACAGTTACACTACTGGCCATTAAAATTGCTACGCCACGAAGGTGACGTTCTACAGATGCGAAATTTAACCGACAGGAAGAAAATGCTGTGATACGCAATAGATTAGCTTTTCAGAGCATTCACACAAGGTTGGCGCCGGTGACGGCACCTACAACGTGCTGACATGAGGAAAATTTCCAAACAATTTCTCCTACACAAACAACAGTTGACCGGCGTTGCCTGGTGAAAAGTCGTTGTGATGCCTCGTGTAAGGAGGAGAAATGCGTACCATCACGTTTCCGACTTTGATAAAGGTCGGATTGTAGCCTATCGCGAATGCTGTTAATCGTATCGCGACATTGCTGCTCGCGTTGGTCGAGATCCAATGACTGTTAGCAGAATATGGAATCGGTGGGTTCAGGAGGCAAATACGGAACGCCGTCCTGGATCCCAACGGCCTCGTATCACTCGCAGTCGAGATGACAGGCATCTTATTCGCATGGCTATAACGGATCGTGCAGCCACGTCTCGATCCCTGAGGCAACAGATGGGGACGTTTGCAAGACAACAACCATCTGCACGAACAGTTCGACGACGATTGCAGCAGCATGGACTATCAGCTCGGAGACCATGGCTGCGGTTACCCTTGACGCTGCATCACAGACAGGAGCGCATGCGATGGTGTACTCAACCTCGAACCTGGGTACACGAATGGCAAAACGTCATTTTTTCGGATGAATCCAGGTTCTGCTTACAGCATCATGATGGTCGCATCCGTGTTTGGCGACATCGCGGTGAACGCACATTGGAAGCGTGTATTCGTCATCGCCATACTGGCGTATCACCCGACGTGATGGCATGGGGTGCCATTGGTTACACGTCTCGGTCACCTCTTGTTCGCATTGACGGCACTTTGAACAGTGGACGTTACATTTCAGATGTGTTACGACCCGTGGCTCTACCCTTCATTCGATCCCTGCGAAACCGTACATTTGAGCAGGATAATGCACGATCGCATGTTGCAGGTCCTGTACGGGCCTTTCTGGATAAAGAAAATGTGTGACTGCTGCCCTGGCCAGCACATTCTCCAGATCTCTCATCAATTGAAAACGTCTGGTCAATGGTGGCCGAGCAACTGGCTCGTCACAATACGCCAGTCACTACTGTTGATGAACTGTGATATCGTGTTGAAGCTGCATGGGCAGCTGTACCTGTACACGCCATACGAGCTCTGTTTGACTCAATGCCCAGGCGTATCAAGGCCGTTATTATGGTCAGAGGAGGTTGTTCTGGGTACTGATTTCTCAGAATCTATGCACTCAAATTGCGTGAAAATATGATCACATATCAGTTCTAGAATAATATATTTGTCCAATGAATACCAGTTTATCATCTGCATTTCTTCTTGGTGTAGCAATTTTAATGGCCAGTAGTGTACATTATGAGAGGATGTATTGTATAATCAATCTAGTGTCTCTTTCTCCTTATATAACACACTTATTAGCCAAAACATAATTACCGCCAGTTTAACAGTGTTTCGGTCCACCTTGTGGAACGCAGTACCCCAAGGGGTTATGTGACATGGATTCGACAAGTCCTTGGAATTTTTCTGGGGGTATGTTTCATCTGATTTCTAGGCACAAGCCACGCGATTCCGGCAGGTTACCTGCCAGTGACTAATGGGCGCGGAGACAGCATCTGATAACAGACTCAGATGAGTCCCTTTGGGTTCAGATCAAACGAATTTCGTGGCCAGGCCTTCAAGCTGAGTTCACTATCAAGCTGCTCAAACCGCTACAGCACAATTCTGGATTAGTGACATGGGCAGTCATCCCGCTGGGAAATCCCAGCGCCACCGGGGAAAGACATCAGGCAGTAATGGATGCAGGTGGTCCGCAGTACTGCTCACGCAGTCCAGAGCTGTCATGGTGCCTTCGATTCCAACCACGGGACCCATGGAAGCCCACGGTAGTTTGTGTCGCGCTGGATGTTCCGCCCGGATGACTGTGTACCTGGAAACGACCTTCGATCTGGTGAAACAAAAAACATGATTCATCTGATCAGGTGGCACGTTTCCATTGATCCCCGGTCCTATTTCCATATGCCTGATCGAATGAATCACGTTTTTTTTTTTTGTTTCACTAGATCGAAGGTCGTGTCTGGATACACAGTCACCTAGGCGAACGGCTGTCAAAATATCCGCCACGCTTCAGACAAACTAACGTGGGCTTCCATGGATCCTGTGGTTGGAATAGAAGGCACCGTGACAGCTTTGGACTGCGTGAGCAGTATTGCGGACCACACGCATCCTTTACTTCCTGACGTCTTACCCCGATGGCGCTGGCATTTCCCAGCGGGATAACATGTCGTCGGGTTAGCGTGGGAACACGTAGGGGTCGTCTGCTTTGAAGCCTCATGTTCGACAACGTGCGCTCAACGGTGTGCTCCAGAACACTTGCGCCTGAACCAGCACTGTACGCTGTGGTCAGATTAGCCACACATCGCCGTCTATCCTGGTTTACATAGCGGGTAAGCCTCTGACTTCAGCGTTCTTTTATGAGGCGTGGACGTTCAACACCATGTCGCCTACCGGTGATTTCTTCGTCCTTCAGCTACTTTCCGCAAATGCTAATGACAATAGCAGGTCAGCAGCTCACCAGTTTCGCCTTTCCCGAGATGCTCGTTCCCAGACGGCGGAGCGTAACGATCCACAATTTGACAAAGTCTCTTGTGTCAGTGAATATCACTATTTGCGCTGGCCGGTGTGACCGAGCGGTTCTAGGCGCTTCAGTCTGGTTCGAATGTTCAAATGTATCTAAAATCATATGGGACTTAACTGCTAAGGTCATCAGTCCCTAAGCTTACACACTACTTAACCTAAATTATGCTAAGGACAAACACACACACCCGTGCCCGAGGGAGGACTCGAACCTCCGCCGGGGCCAGCCTCACAGTCCATGACTGCAGCGCCTAAGACCGCTCGGCTAATCCCGCGCAGCCGAAGGTTCGAATCCTGCCTCGGGCATGGATGTGTGTGATGTCCTTAGGTTAGTTGGGTTTAAGTAGTTGTAAGTTCTAGGTGACTGATGACCTCAGATGTTACGTCCCAAGCTCGTATCGTCGGTAGAACGATACCCCATTCGTCTCTGCTCCAATTACATACAGGAGCCGGAGAAAAATATGGAAACACAGCGAGAAATGCATTTTTTAACACAAACGCAAATGCTGACCAAGCCTTCAGGTTGTAGTGTTGTATTTGATCACGAACGGCACCTATGCAATGTCCTCAGTTTGGTGCAATAGCCCGACGTGGTCAGAACAGGGTTCTGTGTACTTGTGATTGCATTACGTTAGAGTTAAGCGAATTCGAACGCTGGCAAATCGTTGACGCTCGTGTGGTGGCTGTTTCTGTAACCAAGGTAGCCACAGTGTTGGATGTTTCGAGAGGCACAGTATAGAAGATATACAGGGTGTTACAAAAAGGTACGGCCAAACTTTCAGGAAACATTCCTCACACACAAATAAAGAAAAGACGTTATGTGGGCATGTGTCCGGAAACGCTTAATTTCCATGCCAGAGCTCATTTTAGTTTCGTCAGTATGTACTGTACTTCCTCGATTCACCGCCAGTTGGCCCAATTGAAGGAAGGTAATGTTGACTTCGGTGCTTGTGTTGACATGCGACTCATTGCCCTACAGTACTAGCATCAAGCACATCAGTACGTAGCATCAACAGGTTAGTGTTCATCATGAACGTGGTTTTGCAGTCGGTGCAATGTTTACAAATGCGAAGTTGGCAGATGCCCATTTGATGTATGGATTACCACGGGGGCAATAGCCGTGGCGCGGTACATTTGTATCGAGACAGATTTCCAGAACGAAGGTGTCCCGACGGGAAGACGTTCGAAGCAATTGATCGGCATCTTAGGGAGCACGGAACAATCCATCCTATGACTCGCGACTGGGGAAGACCTAGAACGACGAGGACACCTGCAATGGACGAGGCAATTCTTCGTGCAATTGACGATAACCCTAATGTCAGCATCAGAGAAGTTGCTGCTGTACAAGGTAACGTTGACCACTTCACTGTATGGAGAATGCTACGGGAGAACCAGTTGTTTCCGTACCATGTGCAGCGTGTGCAGGCACTGTCAGCAGTTGATTGACCTCCACGGGTACACTTCTGCGAATGGTTCATCCAACAATGTGTCAATCCTCATTTCAGTGCAAACGTTCTCTTTACGGATGAGGCTTCATTCCAACGTGATCAAATTGTAAATTTTCCCAATCAACATGTGTGGGCTGACAAGAATCCGCACGCAATTGTGCAATCACGTCATCAACACAGATTTTCTGTGAACGTTTGGGCAGGCATTGTTGGTGATGTCTTGATTGGGCCCCATGTTCTTCCACCTACGCTCAATGGAGCACGTTATCATGATTTCGTACGGGATACTCTACCTGTGCTGCTAGAACATGTGCCTTTACAAGTACGACACAACATGTGGTTCGTGCACGATGGAGCTCGTGCACATTTCAGTCGAAGTGTTCGTATGCTTCTCAACAACAGATTCGGTGACCTATGGATTGGTAGAGGCCGACCAATTCCATGCCCTCCACGCTCTCCTGACCTCAACCCTCTTGACTTCCATTTATGGGGGCATTTGAAAGCTCTTGTCTACGCAACCCCGGTACCAAATGTAGAGACTCTTCGTGCTCGTATTGTGGACGGCTGTGATACAATACGCCATTCTCCAGGGGGCATCAGCGCATCAGAGATTCCATGCGACGGAGGGTGTATGCATGTATCCTCGCTAACGGAGGACATTTTGAACATTTCCTGTACCAAAGTGTTTGAAGTCACGCTGGTACGTTCTGTTGCTGTGTGATTCCATTCCATGATTAATGTGATTTGAAGAGAAGTAATAAAATGAGCTCTAACATGGTAAGTAAGCGTTTCCGGACACATGTCCACATAACATATTTTCTTTCTTTGTGTGTGAGGAATGTTTCCTGAAGTTTGGCCGTACCTTTTTGTAACACCCTGTATACCGCATACAGTGAAAACGGAGAAACATCGTCCTCTTAGTCATAGCGCGGACGAAATCGTGTGTTGAGCGATGTGACGGACATGACTGAAGATGATTGTGATGAAAAGTCATAAGACGACAGCAACAAAAGTGATTCAGAATAGCATGTGACACTCGTGAATCCGGTCAGCACTAAAAGAAAACGAAGGGAGCTTCAGAAGCAAGGAATTGCAGACCGAGGTGGAATTCCAAAACCACTCATCAGTGATGCATATGACTGTGACTGGAAAAGATATAGCCGACACCATGAAGGCTGGACTGTGGAGCAATGGAATAAAGCCATTTGGTCGGATGAGTTTTTTTTTCATAATGTTTCCAACCTCTGGCCGAGTTAATTACCAGAAGTAAAACATGGTGGGGGTTCGATGATTATGTAGGCAACCATATCATGGTATTCCATGGGGTCCACTGGTTGCTCCACAAGGTCGCCAAGGATTTATGTGACAATTTAAGCGAATCAGGTCCACTCAGTGGTACAATTTTTGTTCCCCAATGGCACGAGGATGAATTATCATATTTCCCCTACCACCACAGTCACCAGATCTCAATATTATTGAGCCTTTGTGGACTACTTTGGAGACAATGGTGCCAGGTAGCTATCCATCTCCATCGTCATTACCTGACCTTGCCAGTAGTTTTCATGAAGAATGGCGCAGGATTCCCTTGAAAATCATGCAGGGCCTATATAACCATTCCGAGAAGAAGATGGGAGATGTTATGAATGACAATAGTGTTCCTACACCGTATTAGGCATGGTAATGTGTCTTTTTCTTCCAATATATTTTCCATCCCCTGTATTTTCCCTACCGTGTGACGTGCCCACAGCGCCTCTAGGCGGCAGTCATCATAATGTTTTGGCTCATCTCTGTGTGTGTGTGTGTGTGTGTGTGTGTGTGTGTGTAGCAAGCGACACTTAATGGACAGATTGTGTCATAACCAATTTTCCTTCATTTGGAATGCGCAGGTTGGTCCGAAATGGAAAGCGGAGACAACCCTGATCAACCCAAGCCCAGGCGTGGCCGTGATGACAGAGGGTCGCCTCGCCGGAGTCCAGGTGCAGGAGGCGATGGACCAGCGCTTCCTCAAACCTGCCCCTGCATGGAGGGCCCCAGTGGATCTAGGGCAACTGGACGTCCCTGTCGGCCCGGATGCGTACGCGACCATTCACCAGTGCGCAGTATGAGGGCGCTTATGCGACCCGGGAGACAATTTCCCGAGTCCATGGTGCCTCGACTGCCACACAGCCAGTCGATGGCGATGTCTTATGCAATTGCTCACATGCAGGTTCCACAGTGTGGGATGCAACGTCGGCCCGGACCTGAACGCGACGACTCAGCGCCCTTCTCCACGAGGGCGCTTATGCGCAGAACATTATCAGATGCTTCACACTCCAGTGCGTTCCGTCGCTCAGGACTACAGGCCAATAGACCTCAGGGACCACAGGCTAGCAGACCTCAGGAACCACAGGCTAACAGACCTCAGGAACCACAGGCTAACAGACCTCAGGAACCACAGGCTAACAGACCTCAGGGACCACAGGCTAACAGACCTCAGGGACTACATGCTAACAGACCTCAAGGAGAGGACGAGAGGAACAACGCCCGTGGTCCGCATGGCAGTAATAGTTCTGCGTAGTTTCTGCACCTTCTCTGAACTATTGTATCTTCAGCACTGACGGATTTGCTCGAGTGTCAGACTTTACCAGGAATAAAATGTGTGTGAACTACTTAAAACTTTAGCTTAGGCTTGTACCGATTCCTATATTTTGTAGTTTTCATTTTGCAATAAACTTTAGTTTATCTTTGTTCCAAATTTTGTATTTTTTACTTTTCATATCGCAATAAAGTTTCTGCAGTCTTGGTTCGTCACTCCTGGAACACACCTACAGCTGCAGACGACACATCCCAGCCAACGTAGTACAGGTAGTTCCAGTTTACAAGAAGGGTCGTCGAGCAGATGCGCAAAACTATAGCCTATACCTCTGACATCGATCTGTTGTAGAATTTTAGAACATGTGTTTGCTTGCTTATCATGTCATTTCTGGAAACCCAGAATCTACTCTGTAGGAATCAACATGGATTCCGGAAACAGCGATAGTGTGAGACCCAACTCGCTTTATTTGTTCATGAGACCCAGAAAATATTAGATACAGGCTCCCAGGTAGATGCCATTTTCCTTGACTTCCGGAAGGCGTTCGATACAGTTCCGCACTGTCACCTGATAAACAAAGTAAGAGCCTACGGAATATCAGACCAGCTGTGTGGCTGGATTGGAGAGTTTTTAGCAAACAGAACACAGTATGTTGTTCTCAATGGAGAGACGTCCACATACGTTAAAGTAACCTCTGGCGTGTCACAGGGGAGTGTATGGGACCATTGCTTTTCACAGTATATATAAATGACCTAGTAGATAGAGTCGGAAGTTCCATGCGGCTTTTCGCGGATGATGCTGTAGTATACAGAGAAGTTGCAGCATTAGAAAATAGCAGCGAAATGCAGGAGGATCTGCAGTGGATAGGCACTTGGTGCAGGGAGGGGCAACTGACCCTTAACATAGACAAATGTAATGTGCTGCGAATACATAGAAAGAAGGATCCTTTATTGTATGATTATATGATAGCGGAACAAACACTGGTAGCAGTTACTTCTGGAAAATATCTGGGAGTACGCGTACCGAACTATTTGAAGTGGAATGTTCATATAAAATTAATTGTTGGTAAGGCGGGTGCCAGGTTGAGATTCATTGGGAGAGTCCTTAGAAAATGGAGTCCATCAACAAAGGATGTGGCTTACAAAACACTTGTTCGACCTATACTTGAGTATTGCTCATCACTGTGGGATCCTTACAAGGTCGGGTTGACAGAGGAGATAGAGAAGATCCAAAGAAGAGCGGCGCGTTTCGTCACAGGGTTATTTCGTAAGCGTGATAGCGTTACGGAGATGTTTAGCAAACTCAAGTGGCAGACTCTGCAAGAGAGGCGCTCTGCATTGCGGTGTAGCTTGCTGTCCAGGTTTCGAGTGGCTGCGTTTCTGGATGAGGTATCGAATATATTGCTTCCCCCTACTTATACCTCCCGAGGAGATCACGAATGTAAAATGAGAGAGATTCGAGCGCGCACGGAGGCTTTCCGGCAGTCGTTCTTCCCGCGAACCATTCGCGACTGGAACAGGATATGGAGGTAATGACAGTGGCACGTAAAGTGCCCTCCGCTACACACCATTGGGTGGCTTGCGGAGAATAACTGTAGATGTAGAACGTTAAAACAGTCTTTTTACTACTGCCAGGTTGGAACTACTCTATAGCATTTCTCTCCAAACCGGGAAGCTCATAGTACGCGAAACAGTTTAAAGCCACAGTATAGTAAGAACAGGAAACTTCTTAAATTCTCATTTTTCTTCCAGATACGTATTTGCAATAACATTTTGACGCGGCGTGTTTCGTTAGCCAGCTGCTGTCCTCTGCTGAGTGACTGTTACGTTAGGTGCCGAGATGTCTCCCATAAAAAATAGTCAGTGTTAATTTGTGTCATCTTATGGTTTTTGTACTCGGATGTAAAACCGTTTCTTACGTATTTTAGGAGTGTATGTTCCATTTCTGACAAACACAAAATCACAAAGGAGAGACCACTTAAGAATTGTTCTTCACATCCATATTCACGCTAGAGTGGATGGAGTTGGTCTTTTAGGCAGTTATATTGTGGGCACAGATGTTATCTTGGCTTATTAGCCGTACAGGTAGGCAGGTTTTCCGTGAGCGTGTTATAGTACTATATGTATGTACAGTGACTGGTCATAATGTTTTAGAATTATTAATCTTATTACACTTGGCAACGAGCTTCGAACAGCAGGTCTCCTCCTGGCCAAGGATTGTTTTGATGCAGCTCTCTACGATCATTTATCCTGTGTAAATCTCTTCGTCTCCAAGTAACTGTCGCAACACACATCCAGCCGGACCTGCTTACTTGTCGTCTCTCTCTACACTTCCCTCCTATACCAAACTGACAATTCCTTGATGGCTTAGAATGTGTTCTATGAACTGATCTCTTCTTTCAGTCAAGTTGTGCCATACATTCCCCCCCCCCCCCCCACCGCCCCAACCCAGTTCGATTCAGTAACACCTCATTACGTATGCGATCTACCCAAATAATCTTCTGCATTCATCAGAAGCAAGACATTTCAAAAGTTTTGATACTCTTCTTGTCTAAACTACTGCATTGCTACAGTCCAGGCACACCTTCAGTAAAGACTTTTTAATACTTACATTGATATTGGATGATAATTAACGCCTCTTTTTTCAGAAGTACTCTTCTTACTACTGGCAGTATGCATTTCATGTCTTTTCTGCTTCAGGCACCATCAGCCATTTTGATGCCCAAATAGAACTCACTTCAACTGTTACTGTCTCATTCCCTAATTAATCTCATCTGCATCGTCTGATTTAATTCGACTACGTTCCATTAACGTTGTCTTTTGTTGATGGTCACCATAGAACCTTTCAAGACACTATCGATGCCTTTCACTGATTTTCCAAATCTTTTGCCTTCTCTGACAGAACTGCAGTGTCTTGGCCAAATCTCTAAGCTTTTATATATTCTATCGAAACTTTTAATTCCTTCTCCGAATTTTGATTCGGTTTCCTCTACTGCTTGCTGAATGTACAGATTGATTAACATCAGGGATAAACTACAGCTCTGTCTCATTCCGTTCGCTACTACTCCTTACCTTTCACATCCTTCGATTCTTGTAACTGCTATGTTTGTTTCCGTACAAGCTGTATATAACCATTCGCTCCCAGTATTTTATCCCTGTTACCTTCAGAATTTCGCAGAGAATATTACAGTCAAAAGTGTTAACGGCTTTATATGAATCTACAAATAATGTAAACACGTTTTTTCCTTTTCTAACCTATGTTATAAGGTAAGTTGTAGTTTTAGTATTGTCTCGCATTTTCCTACATTTCTCTTAAATCCAAACTAAATTTACGCGAGGTCAGCCTCTATCCGTTTTCCCATTCTTCTTTCAACAATCCGTTGAGAATTTTGCAACCAAGGCTTATTGAATAGATGGTTCCGTAATATTCACAACTCTCGGCGCCTACCTTTTCTGGTTTAGTACCACAGCTCAGAAAATATTGAATACAAGGGAAATTACATGAAATTTACGAAAATGGCCGCAAATGACTATTAAATGTGAGCACTGATAATGTTTAACTTTCCAGATCACCATCTCATCTGTGACCTTAGTTCAATTTGTTCAGCAGAAATCCAAAATTCATGTAACAAATTCACAACAGTTGCTGTACATAATTACACTTTAATTCACTATGCATATTTGGTGGAGGTTCCTTAATTAACGCGCTACTTTCCTCCATATTACTTTACAACCGATGAGTAGTGTTTGAAGTACGCCAAGAGGACATTGTGATGTTATTGAAATCAAATGGCTCTGAGCACTATGGGACTCAACTGCTGAGGTCATAAGACCCCTAGAACTTAGAACTACTGAAACCTAACTAACCGAAGGACAATACACACATCCATGCCCGAGGCAGGATTCGAACCTGCGACCGTAGCGGCGCGCGGTTCCAGACTGTAGCGCCAGAACCGCTCGGCCACCAGCGGCCGGCTTATTGAAATCGATCGCTATTAACAGAGTACAGTACATGCTGGAGAATTTATATTGTCGATTTAATATGAGCAGAGCAATGACATATACAAACAGAAAAACGCGGAAGGGAAGTTTCATGTATAACATGTATAGAAGAATAATGTATGTATATTTGTATAAATTTTGATGATAATAATAATATCATGTGGCTCAGTGTCCTGGTGCAAGTCTTTCAATTGGAAGTCACTTTGGCGACCTACATATGAAGTTGGTACCCGAAACACGTTTCACTTCTGGCGAATCTCCACCATTATTAAGAGGTGTTTTGAGAGATTGAAAAACAGAGATAAGTCCGTGGTCCGGCCAGGATTCTATCCCGCGAACTTTCGGTTGTCTGGCACGCGTTAGACCACCAGGCCCAACTGATTCTGGTGAAGCTTCGCTGCTGTCAGCAGTCGTAGCGGCTGTACCGATAGATTGCAATGCTATCGTTTTTACAGCGACGGAGTTTAAATCATGGTTCAGCCAATTTCCACGAAATATCTCTAAATTATATAGATGAACCTTCCTCGTCAACCTCTCTATCACTCAAAGCCGGAGCAAAATCCCTTCAGTAGTTTCTGAGGTTAACTCCTACATACAGACAGAAGCAGGCAAGGAACTTTATACACTGAAGAGCCAAAGAAATTGATACACCTGCCTAATATAGTGTAGGGCCCCCGCGAGCACGCATGACGTGGCATGGACTAGACTAATGTCTGAAGTAGTGCTGGAGGGAAAATGATTCAAATGGCTCTGAGCACTATGGGACTCAACTGCTGAGGTCATAAGTCCCCTAGAACTTAGAACTACTTAAACCTAACTAACCTAAGGACAACACACACATCAATGCCCGAGGCAGGATTCGAACCTGCGACCGTAGCGGTCGCGCGGTTCCAGACTATAGCGCCAGAACCGCTCGGCCACCAGCGGCCGGCTGCTGGAGGGACTTCGCAATATGAATCCTGCAGGGCTGTCCATAAAGCCGTAAGAGTACGAGGGAGTGGAGATCTCTTCTGAACAGCACGTTGCAAGGCATCCCAGATATGCCCAATAATGTTCATGTCTTGTGAGTTTGCAGGCCAGCGGAAATGTTTTAACTCAGAAGGGTGTTCCTGAAGCCACTCTGTAGCTATTCTGGACGTATGGGGTGTCGCGTTTTCCTGCTGAAATTGCCCCAGTCCGTCGGAATGTGCAATGGACATGAATGGATGCATGTGACCAGACAGGATGCTTATGTTCGTGTCACCTGTCAGAGTCGTATCTAGACGTATCAGGGGTCCCATATCACTCCCAACTGCACACGCCCTGCACCATTAGAGCTTCCATTAGCGTGAACAGTCCAATACTGACATGCAGGTTCCATGGATTCATGAGGTTGTCTCCATTCCTGTACACGTCCATCCTCTCGATACAATTTGAAACGAGACTCGTCCGACCAGGCACCATGTTTCCAATTATCAACAGAGCAATGTCGGTGTTGACAGGCCCAGGCGAGGCGAAAAGCTTTGTGTCGTGCAGTCATCAGGGGTACACGTGTGGGCCTTCAGCTCCGAAAGCCCATATCGATGATGTTTCGGTGAATGGTTCCCACGGTGACACTTTTTTATGGCCCAGCACTGAAATCTGTAGCAATTTGTGGAATGTTTGCACTTCTGTCACTTTGAACGATTCTCTTCAGTCGTCTTTGGTCCCGCTCTAGCAGAATCTTTTTTCAGCCGCAACGATATCTGAGACTGGATGTTTTGCCGAATTCCTGATATTCACGGTACACTCGTGAAATGGTCGTACGGGAAAATCCCCACTTCATCGCTACGTCGGAGATACTGTGTCCCATCGCTCGTGCCCCGACTATAACACTACGTTCAGTCTCACCTAAATCTCGATAACCTGCCATTGTAGCAGCATTAACCGATCTAACAACTGCGCCAGAAACTTGTCTTACACAGGCGTTGCTGACCGCAGCGCTGTATTCTGCCTGTTTACATAACTCTGTATTTGAATAGTCGGGCCTGTACCAGTTTCTTTGACGCTTCAGTGTATATACTGCGCAAATAAAAGATACGTGTAACTTTTTCGAAACTCCTCAATTGTTTCCCATTGCGACGCATAAGACTGAAATTTGGTTTAAAGGTGTCTACAACCTTACTCTGTAATGATGCAGAAGTGTGATGCATTGCGACTTCACCCTTGGGATCGGCGACGATTCAAACAGCGCGCGAAGAAAAGACCACAACGCAGAAGTTCATGTAACGTGTACGGCGAGTCACATTATGAGTCATTTATTGACGGGAAGGTCGTCATAATCCCCTTTCGCACATTTAGCCGCTTCTTTCGACGCCTCTGCTATGGAGATCAGAACCGCGACATCCAACGTTATATCACCCGGTCTTCTTACAGGTGACCGAAGAAAACGTTTCAGACACACCGCCGCTCAGAATCGACAGGAAAAGCGCTTAGGAGGTGGCATAAAGGACGTCACTGAAACCACCCCCTTGAGGCGCAGCGCCGTATAACGATCGTGCCTTGGTGGCGGTTAAGTGGGAGATGTGCCTCAGAGCTGGATAGTGACAGATGGTGACGCGAGACTGGACGCGCATGTAGTTTATGTATCAGCCGATAGAGGACAGTATTGGATAAGGGACTGATTTAGTTTCGATTGTGCCCACTAAAGTGCTAGAACGTTTTTCATAAACTGTTCTAGTATTTTCATAAAGTGTTATTATGTCTTTTTGTGTATGTAAAATGTTATAAATGTGTTTTAGCAGTATGAATGATGCGTGAGTGTGGTTTAAGGTTAATATGAAGATGATTGCTTAACGAGTAGTAGCATTTAGTGTGGGAACATTTCGAAGAAGTATGGATATGGACAAAGGAGAGTTTTGTAGAATAGATTTGTAAAGTAAGTTTATGGTAAAGAGAAAGTTAATTCAGGTATAAATGACAATATTAAATAACTTTATGCATAAACAAAACTTCAGCATATTAGATAACTACGTCGGTAAAAAGTGCAGTCGTGAGGTTTACTATTTTGCGATTGGTTATGGATGAAAAGCGCGGACTGACGGAGGAGAGTGTTGTTTTGCTATTGGCTGTTGAGTAAACTGACTAATGGTAAAGCAATATTCTTCGCGCGACTTTCTCTGCTGGTAGAGAAGACTTAGAGTATTCTAGGGAGGAGTCGAAGCCTAGCCATGAAACAGATCGGTTATGTGTAGTAGTAGTTCCGATGGAAACGATAAGTTGCCGGATCCAGCAGTGTTTCATACATCAAAAGTGTTGGAAAGTGACGGCGTAATTATTCCGATGTGTGTGTGTAGAAATTTCGGAATTTTTAAGTGAATTTTGTGACGAGAAAAGACATATATTCCGCATGGCGTATTGAGCAGGTCGGTGACTAAAAACTGTGACTGCATTTGGTACCGACAGACTTAATATTTGGCGAGCATTATCAATCAAAAACAATCAGTATTTTTGTAGCTATTACGTTTTCTGGAAATGCAACACCATAAATTTGCTAACGTGAGTGAAAGGGATTGTGAGTGACTGTGTTAAGACTAGCACGGGCTTGGCAGTGATACTTGTTCACCTAAGTTTCAGAATATATTAATTGAAGACAAAATTTCCAAACTTTCATTTCGTGTTTCTCCCAAAACGTAGATTAGTGACTTAAATTGCAGCCTGGTTCACGTCGAAGTACAGTAGGTTTCACTCGGCTTTCCTACTGATGATCTGCTGAGACAATGTTCACAGGTAGGTGCAGGTTCGTCGTAAAGGGACGGAAAGAACCGCGCCGCCGCACCCTCCCTTGGGGCGTTGATTTCCACTCATTTCAGGGTCGAAAACGACAGTTCGCTGTGCGATGAGCAAGAGGACGACGTTCTTGACTATGTTCGACACTGCTGACAACCCCTCGGAGGAATCAACCCTACTCTAAGGAGATTCTGGGGCCACAGCCCCAGCCACCTGACCCCTTTAGAGCATTTGTCGTCGAACTGCAGCCCGCGATTCTCGACCTATTTCGCCACAATATGAACCTTGCAGCTGAAAACCAATCCAAAAACGTCATCTAACGTTAAAATCTTGTTAAGCACGTCGTTTTCCTGCTCAGTAACAAACAATAATACTGAGAGTGATAGCAATGATACCACATTCAGCTCTGGGAAAGAGTCTAGAATCTGCACATGACTAAAAATGTAGTTGTCAAAACTGCGCGCCGCAGCACTCGATTCCTCCTATGACTGCATGCCTCGAAATCCATTAGTTGTCAAACTGCCACACACCAATTTAAAACGCCTATTCCCTATGTCGGAAAATGTGAATATCGTAAACTACACAATAATTTTATTCGACAAAGGACCTAGGTAGAGCCAACGGTTGCAAACAGTAAGCAATTGTTTTTTTACCGATACCGAATATACACTCCTGGAAATTGAAATAAGAACACCGTGAATTCATTGTCCCAGGAAGGGGAAACTTCATTGACACATTCCTGGGGTCAGATACATCACATGATCACACTGACAGAACCACAGGCACATAGACGCAGGCAACAGAGCATGCACAATGTCGGCACTAGTACAATGTAGATCCACCTTTCGCAGCAATGCAGGCTGCTATTCTCCCATGGAGACGATCGTAGAGATGCTGGATGTATTCCTGTGGAACGGCTTGCCATGCCATTTCCACCTGGCGCCTCAGTTGGACCAGCGTTCGTGCTGGACGTGCAGACCGCGTAAGACGACGCTTCATCCAGTCCCAAACATGCTCAATGGGGGACAGATCCGGAGATCTTGCTGGCCAGGGTAGTTGACTTACACCTTCTAGAGCACGTTGGGTGGCACGGGATACATGCGGACGTGCATTGTCCTGTTGGAACAGCAAGTTCCCTTGCCGGTCTAAGAATGGTAGAACGATGGGTTCGATGACGGTTTGGATGTACCGTGCACTATTCAGTGTCCCCTCGACGATCACCAGTGGTGTACGGCCAGTGTAGGAGATCGCTCCCCACACCATGATGCCGGGTGTTGGCCCTGTGTGCCTCGGTCGTATGCAGTCCTGATTGTGGCGCTCACCTGCACGGCGCCAAACACGCATACGACCATCATTGGCACCAAGGCAGAAGCGACTCTCATCGCTGAAGACGACACGTCTCCATTCGTCCCTCCATTCACGCCTGTCGCGACACCACTGGAGGCGGGCTGCACGATGTTGGGGCGTGAGCGGAAGACGGCCTAACGGTGTGCGGGACCGTAGCCCAGCTTCATGGAGACGGTTGCGAATGGTCGTCGCCGACACCCCAGGAGCAACAGTGTCCCTGGGAAGTGGCGGTGCGGTCCCCTACGGCACTGCGTAGGATCCTACGGTCTTGGCGTGCATCCGTGCGTCGCTGCGGTCCGGTCCCAGGTCGACGGGCACGTGCACCTTCCGCCGACCACTGGCGACAACATTGATGTACTGTGGAGACCTCACGCCCCACGTGTTGAGCAATTCGGCGGTACGTCCACCCGGCCTCCCGCATGCCCACTATACGCCCTCGCTCAAAGTCCGTCAACTGCACATACGGTTCACGTCCACGCTGTCGCAGCATGCTACCAGTGTTAAAGACTGCGATGGAGCTCCGTATGCCACGGCAAACTGGCTGACACTGACGGCGGCGGTGCACAAATGCTGCGCAGCTAGCGCCATTCGACGGCCAACACCGCGGTTCCTGGTGTGTCCGCTGTGCCGTGCGTGTGATCATTGTTTGTACAGCCCTCTCGCAGTGTCCGGAGCAAGTATGGTGGGTCTGACACACCGGTGTCAATGTGTTCTTTTTTCCATTTCTAGGAGTGTACATTTCCTCTTTTAACAGCTGCTGATGTTTAATACACTACTGTCCATTAAAATTGCTATAGCAAGAAGAAATGCAGATCATAAGCGGGTATTCATTGGACAAATATATTATACTAGAACTGACATATGATTACATTTTCACGCAATTTGGGTGCATAGATCCTGAGAAATCAGTACCCAGAACAACCACCTCTGGCGGTAATAACGGTCTTGCTACGCCTGGGCATTGAGTCAAACAGAGCTTGGATGGCGTGTACAGGTACAGCTGCCCATGCAGCTTCAACACGATACCACAGTTCATCAAGAGTAGTGACTGGCGTATTGTGACGAGCCAGTTGATCGGCCACCATTGACCAGACGTTTTCAATTGGTGAGAGATCTGGAGAATGTGCTGGCTAGGGCCGCATCGAACATTTTCTGTATCCAGAAAGGCCCATACAGGACATACAACATGCGGTCGCTCATTGTACTGCTGAAATGTAGGGTTTCGCAGGGATCGAATGAAGGGTAGAGCCACGGGTCGTAACACATCTGAAATGTAACGTCCACTGTTCAAAGTGCCGTCAATGCGAACAAGAGGTGACCGAGACGTGTAATCAATGGCACCCCATACCATCACGCCGGGTGATACGCCAGTATGGCGATGACGAATACACACTTCCAATGTGCCTTCACTGCGATGTCGCCAAACACGAATGCGACCATCATGATGCTGTAAACAGAACCTGGATTCATCCGAAAAAATGAGGTTTTGCCATTCGTGCACCCAGGTTCGTCGTTGAGTACACCATCGCAGGCGCTCCTGTCTGTGATGCGCTCCTGTCTGTGATGCAGTGTCAAGGGTAACCGCAGCCATGGTCTCCGAGCTGATAGTCCATGCTGCTGCAAACGCTGTCGAACTGTTCGTGCAGATGGTTGTCGTCTTGCAAACGTCCCCATCTGTTGCCTCAGGGATCGAGACGTGGCTGCACGATCCGTTACAGCCATGCGGATAAGATGCCTGTCATCTCGACTGCTAGTGATACGAGGCCGTTGGAATCCAGCACGGCGTTCCGTATTACCCTCCTGAACCCACAGATTCCATATTCTGCTAACAGTCATTGGATCTCGACCAACGCGAGCACCAATGTCGCGATACGATTAACCGCAATCGCGATAAGCTACAATCCAACCTTTATCAAAGTCAGAAACGTGATGGTACACATTTCTCCTCCTTACACGAGGCATCACAACAACGTTTCACCAGGCAACGCCAGTCAACTGCTATTTATGTATTAGAAATCGGTTGTAAACTTCCCTCATGTCAGCACGTTGTAGGTGTCGCCACCGGCGCCAACCTTGTGTGAATGTTCTGAAAACCTAATCATTTTCATATCAAAGCATCTTCTTCCTGTCGGTTAAATTTCGCGTCTGTAACACGTCATCTTCGTGGTGTAGCAATTTTAGTAGTGTAGCTTCTGAAAAAGGATAACTTATAACCCACTAAAGAATAAAAACTGACGATTTTTAACTGTTGGCTGTACCTGATTCCTTTGTCGAATCAAAAACGTAATGGGCGAATTATAGTAGGCACGCGAAAGTTGAGCGGCCACCTCCTAGGTGAAGCTGGGTGATGAGAGAGATAAATATGTCGCCGTAGTTTCAGAGAACGTGATAGGAGGAATGCTTTCTTGTATGTCTTCCACTGTTGGCAACTATTGGGCCTGAGTGCGTCGTACCGATCAGTTGGTATGATCTATATTTCAACTGAAAGCAACATGGATTCGTGGACACACATTATATAGATGGTCATCTTGAAACGCGGTACATTTTTGAAGCAGGGTATATGAAATTAAATTAAGGCTGTTGTAATACTTACAACATAATGAGTAGAAGAAAAATGACATTCAAAACACTTAGTAAACATTTGTGATCCTTTCTCATACTGCATTCTGCATTTACAAGGTGTGATTGGAAAGTTTTAAGAATGAATCCTCTACTGCTTACTGGTTTGGCGGGCAGGTACATGGAGGGTGGGGAGTGAGTCATCCCTTGCCGTTGAACGCCCTCTGACAGGAAATTGCGTTTCCTTTATTCAGTTCGTTGTGGTAGCTGGTTGAGTGCGTGTCTGTTAGGACTTGTTGCCGGATTCTGTCTGCGTGAAAATGGACGTAAAAACGGAGCAACGAATTTGTGTGAAATTTTGTTTTAAAACCGGCAAATCAGCTTCTGAGACTTACAGACTATTAGAAACAGCCTTTGGAGATAATTGTATGAGCCAGTCAGATGTTTTTGTCTGTTCAACAGATTTAAAACTGGCCGCGAATCATCTGAAGATGAACCACGGTCGGCTGTCCTTCCACCTCAAAAGCGAATGAGAATGTTGTGAAAGTTCGCGACTTAGTGTGCTCTGATCGTAGACTTACAATTAGGGACTTGGTTGATGAACTTAATTTACGTTTCTATGCAGTTCAGTCAATTTTAGCTGAAGATCTGAACATGCGTCGAGTGTCCGCAAAATTCATTTGAAAAGTGTTGTAAAGTGACCAGTGACAATACTGTCTTGAAGTGTGCCAAGAACTAATTAATCGGACTAAAAATTACCCAAATCTCTTAAATAGTGTAATTACAGGTGACGAATCGTGGGTATGTTGATATGGTCGTGAAACCAAAGTGCAGTCTTCGTAGTGGAAGACTCCAGGTTCACCACGACCGAAAAAAGCACAGCAAAGTCGGTCGAAGGTGATAACAATGTTTGTGACTTTTTTTGATTCTACCGGTATTGTGCATCATAAATTTACCCCTGGAGGACAGACAATTAACCAGGAATACTACAAATGTGTCCTTGAGCGTTTGCACGAAAAGGTGCAGAAGAAAAGGCCTGAATTGTGGAAAGACAGGAGTTGGGTGCTACACCATGACAATGCTCCGGCTCATCGTGCCTTCTCCATCGTTGAATTTTTGATCAAATTCAAAACTGCTGTGCTTCCACAACCACCATATTCCTCTGACTTGGTCCCTGCGGACTGCTACCTGTTTTTTAAACTGAAATTTTCATTGAAAGGAAAGCGATTTGACTCGAATGAAGACATCCAGGCAAATATGGAGAGCGTCCTTAACACACTTCAGGAAAAATATTTCCAGTAATGTTTCTAAAGGTGGAAACACCGTTGGAGTCGATGTGTTCAGTCAGAAGGGGACTATTTTGAAGGAGATGCATCTCAGTAGCCTGTAAGTACCACCATTGTACAATTACAAGTCCATTCTTAAAAATTTCCACTCACACCTCGTAAATACACTGAAGACCAAAGAAACTGGTACACCTGCGTAATATCGTGCAGGGCCCCCGCGAGCACGCAGAAGTGCCGCAACATGGCGTAGCATGGACTCGATTCATGTGTGAATTAATGCTGGAGGGAACTGACACCATGAATCCTTCAGGGCTTTGCATAAATCCGTAAGGGTAACATGGGGTGGAGATCTCTCCTGAACAACACGTTGCAAGGCATCCCTGATATGCCCAATAATGTTCATGTCTGGGGAGTTTCGTGGATAGCGGAAGTGTTTAACTCAGAAGAGTGCTCCAGTAGCCACTCCGTAGCAATTTTGGATGTGTGGGGTATCGCATTGTCCTGCTGCAATTGCCCAGTCTGTCGGAATGCGCAATGGACATGAATGGATGCAGGTGATCAGACAGGATGCTTACATGCGTGTCACCTGTTAGATTCGTATCTAGAAGTATCAGGGATCACATGTGTCTCCAACACCACATGCCCCACACCATTACAGAGCCTCCACCAGCTTGAACAGTCCCCTGCTGACATACAGTGTCCATGGATTCATGAGGTTTTCTCCATGCCCGTACACGTCCATCCGCTCGATGCAATTGGAAACGAGACTCGTCCGACCAGGCAACATGTTTCCAGTCATCAACAGTCCAATGATGGAGTTGAGGGGCTCAGAAGAGGCGTAAAAATTGTGTACTGCAGTCATCAAGGTTACACGAGTTGGCCTCCGGCTCCGAAAGCCCATATCACTGATTTTTTGTTGAATGGTTTGCACGCTGACACGTGCTGATGGCCCAGCACTGAAATCCGTACTAATTTGCCGAAGGGTTGCACTTCTTTCATATTTAACGATTCTCTACAGTCCTCGTTGGTCCCGTTCTTGCAGGATCTTTTTCCAGCTGCAGTGATGTCTGAGATTTGATGTTTTTCCGAATTCGTGATATTCACGGTACACTCGTGAAATGGTTGTACGAGTAAATACCCACTTCAGCGCTATCTCGGAGATGCTGTGTCCCATAGCTCGTGCGTCGATTGTAACACCATGTCCAGGCTCACTTAAATCTTGATAACCTGCCATTGTAGCAGCAGTAACCGATTTAAAACTGAGCCAAACACTTCTTTTACATATGCCTACCGCAGTGCCGTATTCTGCCTGTTTATAAATCTCTGCATTTGAATACACATTCCTACACCAGTTTCTTTGATGCTTCAGCGGGTAAGTACAATTACTTTTATGAATCAATTAATCATCCGCTCACATAGACAACACATTTCAGCAGGCAATTAACGTGTCACAGCTTTGGGTCGCCGACGGTGGCAACAATTTAAAGCAGGTAACAGTCGACACGAAGTACTTAGAGGAGGCGGAGATTAGTCTGTAACGTCTCGTAGACAACGTGGTCATTAGGGACGGAGCACAAGCTCGGATTCACGAAGGATGGCGAAGGAAGTCGGCCGTGCTCTTTCAAAGTAACCATACCGGTATTTCCTGAGGCGATTTAAGGAAATGACAGAAAACCTAAATTATGATGGCTGGACGCGGCTTTGAACCAGAAGTGTTTCGAATCGTACTGGCTTTAACGATCAGTTCTGCGAGGCCTGGCCAAGTTATCGCGGCCTTAGTATAGCCTATCTTTTGGGGGCTAGTGACATTCTGATTTATGTAGCGTACCAATTAATAGTAAGATCGGTACATATTCTGTGTCAGTATTGGCTCTTGAGCAAAGGCGTTTGCCGAGCAATGCTTTCAAGTGTAGTACGGCCATAGTTTTTGCTCTGATATACAGGATGGAACCAAGTAGGGAACGTTCAAAACCATTCGACGAAATTCGAATGTGATCCAAGGCCGCAAGGGTATTTACACCTTTTCAGCCCTCTTCGTTCGCGCCCTCATGTGGCATGATCACAGAGGGGTAGTACACCGACATGTGCGTGAATGAAACTCCAGAGGGTGCCTCTAAGACACTCCAGTTCGGCATCACCTTTGGAGCCACCCACCCATCTTTGTTGAGCACGTTAAACTTGTACCTGTCAGGGACTTTGAAATCCCTTCAGCTGTGTGATACGCTCCAGCACCTGAAGGCAAGCAACCACTTCGACAGAGAGAGAGAGAGAGAGAGAGAGAGCCAAATACAAAAACGTCAAGTAATATCAGGGGCTTCCTGCTCAATACGAAACAAAAATAATTGCAGACACACTAATATTTTTACTTAATTCTACCAGACGTTGATGAATTCGGCCATGAGCTAAGTCTAGTTGGCCACTTATCTGAGAGGCAGAGGGGAATGTAGTGCGCCCGCTGCGGGGTTAGAGGATGTGAGGGGGAAATTGTTTTATTGTTTGTCTCTCAGTGCTAACAGACATGCGCAATTCCTACCGGTCAATTGCTGTGGTATGCACTTTAACACGGATGTAACATGGATTTGTGAATGCGCATTAAAGAGTGATTAAAGGAAGTTCACAAACGGAAATGGCACATCGGGCATACAACAAGGATCAGTAATCACAAATCACATGGGCAACGGGGGTCGCAAACGGCACGAGAGGGCGCTAGGGTCACGAGAGGGCCTTGCTGAACAAACATAGGAGGACCGCACGGAGACCGTTGCCGTTGATACCGTGAAAGCGTTGGGAGCAACATGGCTTGCTACACGAACCGCGAAATGGCTGAGATACATTTGATTTATGGCGCGGCCAACTGCAATGGACAAGAAGCCGTAAGATTGTGTTGCGCGAAATAACCCCATGAAACGTTGCCGTGCCACACATTACTCGCCACCCTGCATCGCCAATTGTGCGAGACCGGCTCGTTCCATGTGCACAAGCCGGATGCTGGTCGCCAACGAACAAAACGAGCAGTTCACCGAAAGAAAGCTTTCTCTAAAGGGTGCAGCGTACTCCGTCAGCAAGTAATCGACATGTATCCCGCGCCACTGGTCTCCCCCAACCCTATGTCTGGGGCATTGTATATTACGAAGGACTGCATCCGTTTTATTTCCAGCGCGACCATGCATCGCAACTGGGGGACTACAACAAGCGCGGTGGTTTCTTCAGGAATCCGCTGCAGATCGAAGCTTCACAGTGAGTGTCCTCTTCACCTATGAGACTGCGTTGTCACTGGAGGGTGCATACTTGGGTGGATGTGAACCCACATCCTACAAGGAAGCATGCTTCACAACGCAAATTTACCCTTAACGTGTGGGCTGCCATCGTAGCAGACTGTTTAATTGGGCAATACGTTCTTCCGGACCTACTTGAGGCTCGCACGTACGACTATCTCGTATTCCTGCGAGTGGTTCTGCCGGACATGGTGAAAGATGTTCCCATGCTTATTCGTCGCCGCATTCGATCTCAACACCACGGAGCCCCCACACATTTCAGCAGGCAAGTGAGGGCACATCCGCAAGCAACCTTTCGCGGCCGCTGGATTGGTCGTGGTGGGCCAGCCGCATGGCCACCACGATCACCCGATCTGTCCCCAATCCATTTTTCCCTGTGGTCATATGTGAAGGGCCTTTTGTGTGGAACATCTGTTACATCGCCGGAGGACCCAGTGGGCAGGATTGTTGCGGCAGCAGGATGTCTTTGAGATACACCTGGTATCTTGGAGAAGGTGTGCCGTTCAATACAACGTCAATGCATCTGGACAAAATTACTGATCCTTGTTGTAAGCCCGATGTGCCGTGTCAGTCTGTAATTTATTTTTAAATCAACCTGTATAAACGTTTATTTTCAAATGCGGTACACGATTGTAGCAAGGAATATGAAATATGACTAAGACTGTTTCAGAACAATGTAATAAGCAGAAGTAAAATGACATTCAAAATATTTAGCAAACATTTGTCATTTTGTCTAATACAATGCAAGTACAGTTACTGTTATTAATCAAGTAATCATCAGCTTACACGGACACTTTGTCAGGCAATTACAGTGTCACAATTTTCGGATCAGTGAGCGAGGCCGGCCAGAGTGGCCAAGCGGTTCTAGGCGCTACAGTCTGGAACCGCGCGACCGCTACGGTCGCAGGTTCGAATCCTGCCTCGGGAATGGATGTGTGTGATGTCCTTAGGTCAGTTAGGTTTAAGTAGTTCGAAGTTCTAGCGGACTGATGACCTCAGAAGTCAAGTCCCATAGTGCTCGGAGCCATTTGAACCATTTTTTGAACCAGTGAGGGAGTCAGCCATCTAAAACAGAATAGTCAACAAGAATTGTTACGAATGGTGCACCTTTTAACGATTAGTACTTAGAGATCAGCGGAAAAACATATCGCTCCGTTACTGTGGCTAGTCTGTTGGTTGCTCATAACATACTAATTTATGCATGTTACCTATTAATAGTAAGGTCGGTACATATGCGGCGCGAGGTGCCGCCCCACAATGTTACTGTTACCACTTGAGAAAAAATGTTTGATGACCACTTTTGCAGAGAATGACATAGTTAAATGTCAGATAGAGACAGCATCAAGCAAAAATTGTCACTGAGCGTCGTTGTCATGTGGTTATTTAAAAAGCTTATGTTGCTACCCAACAGTTAAATTCCGTAGTGTAGAACATAATGCAGCTAGTTTCCATCACACACTCGGCTCCTTATTACTTTGCTGTCCACATACCGATAACGTGATTAATTTGTAGCTCGTTTATTCCCCATATGAACCGTTGTCTGTGAAGACCGTTGTTGCTGGCTGTTTCAAATACGATGTTTCATCCGAACATCTTCCAGTCATTCTGAGTTGAGCCTCCACTAGAAATATCGTGCAGGGAAGTAAGCGACGACCTGCCGCAATCGCGTAACATTCTCTGCAGTCTGCTGCACCTACTTATGCCGTTGTCACCCACAGGAGACAACATTGTGACGGAGCAGAATTCTGAGCAAATCGACAACCTAGTGTTACGTATTTGCTTCGGGAAGTAACTCTTTAACAAAGATAGAGAGTGACAATTATTAAACTATTTGAAAAAAACGTAAATTAGTTACAAACTACTGCGTGCACACACTTTATTCAACACGTAAACGTCACTACAGATATTGGGGTTTAGGTTATGACATATTCGATATGCCTGCCATCATTGGCGAACATGTGGCGCAGACTAATAGCAAAATTCTGCTGAAGTGTCGGCACATCGATGCCATTGATGACCTCCGGAACGGCTGTTTTCGACTCGGAAATGATTTTGGGGTTCTTGCTGTACACTTTGTCTTTAATAAAGCCCTACAAAAAGGAGTCGGATGTGTCCAGACCCGGACAACATGGCGGACAATCGAGGCCCATGCCAGTGGTCTCCGGGTACCTCAGAGCCAGAATGCCGTCCCAAAGTGCCCCTCCAGGACATAAAACGCACTCCTGCTTCGATGGAGTAGAGCTCCGTCTTTCACGAACCACATCTTGTCGAAATCAGAGTCACTTTGAATAATGGAGATAAAATCATTTTCCAAAACCTTCACGTACCATTCGATAGTCACCGTGCCGTCAAGGAATATTGCGATGGTGAGCAGTGTTTGGACAGCGCGTGACGACTGTGACCCAGTTTGGCGCACAATTCGCCGCCTGTCACCACGCTATCCGCTACAGCTTCTGCACACTCGTACGTGAACTTATAGTGATCGTCGATTAACATCGAGTCCCATCGTTAGTTGTACGTATGCTGTCTTCGAGAAGCACATTAATGAAAATGTAACAAAGCTTTTTGGTACTGACATCAGCATCCGACTATGGCACATTTATCGAATTTGCGCCACAGACTTCGTTTCACTTACTCAATGATATATTTTCTTCCACAGACAAATAATACCTCAGGACGTTTTCTGCATTTCATTCAAAGTCTCCTTCCCCCCTCTCTCCCTCCCTCCCCAACCCCCCCCTCCCCCCCAGACACGGTGACACATCAATTTCAGGCAGCCCTCATGAAAAAAACACACAGGATGATATTTGATGGTAATTGGAGGAAATGGGGTTTACTGTAGAATTTCAAACGGAAAGATTGCATACAATGGTTGAATAGAATTATCTTACTAAATTTCCCGTGTGGGAAGTTTGTCGTGCTGTGCCGATTCAACGATATCACTAAACCACTATTCCTGGCCACTGGTGGTTTAACCACGACTAATGCAACAATCGATGATGAAATTTATTCGCAAACTACGAATACAGTACCACCACAGCTATACATTTTACTGGAAACAAATGAAAATTTGTACCGGACCAGGACTCGAAACCGGATTTCCCACTTTACGTGAGCTGTCGCCTTAGCTGGTTCGGCTATCCGAGCACTCTTTACGAAGAGTCCCAAACTTCAGAGTGTCCCAGTGTCTGTTTCCAGTAGTGCTCCCACAATCATGTGATTCCCGCACAGTGAGAGAGAATTCTCCTTAGGTTGCCTTGCATGCATGCATGCATCGTTCTTCTTAACAACACAGGCACTGCAATATCGTATTTATCTGCAGATATGCAGCGACTTTCAGTTGCATTAAGTGTACGAGTGCGCGTTGTGACGCAGGAACGACGACATACGGAAGTTTGCGCCTGGCTGTGGGTCGTGTACGGATAGCCAAAGCGATTTAGGTTATCGCTCGCGTGCAGCGGGGAGATCCGGGTTCGAGTCCCACTCCGGCACAAATTTTCACTGTCGTCATTCCCTTATGCAGCTGATTGTTGTTCGTATTGGCAACTGTGAGTACATTTCATGTAGAAACTGCCATATACAGACACTGTGGTAATGAAAAGTCGATGACTTAGCGAAGATCGCCGCTCAAAAAAATGGCTCTGACCACTATGGGACTTAACTTCTAAGGTCATCAGTCCCCTAGAACTTAGAACTACTTAAACCTAACTAACCTAAGGACATCACACACATCCATGCCCGAGGCAGGATTCGAACCTGCGACCGTAGCGGTTGCGCGGTTCCAGACTGTAGCGCCTAGAACCGCTCGGCCACACCGGCCGGCATCGCCGCTCAAAATGACATTTAAAAACAGTAGGCCATCAGACCTGAAGTCGAAATTATATAAATGAACAAGGCGCCACCTATGCAGTATATTAAAATACACTGACGGAAATAAAAATCTAAAAAAATGGTTCAAATGGCTCTGAGCACTATGGGACTCAACTGCTGAGGTCATTAGTCCCGTAGAACTTAGAAGTAGTTAAACCTAACTAACCTAAGGACATCACAAACATCCATGCCCGAGGCAGGATTCGAACCTGCGACCGTAGCGGTCTTGCGGTTCCAGACTGCAGCGCCTTTAACCGCATGGCCACTTCGGACGGCCTAAAAATCTAAAACCAAGAACAAATATTGCGACGCATACGAAAGTTGGTAAGCGTGTTTCTACATCTGAGAGACGATGTCTGTTCAGATTTCAAGCCAGCAGCATACGAGAGGCGCCAGCAGCGCCGTTATGAGGATGCCAATCAGGTTTGCTTTAAATACACGCTTTAACGGCAGTGAGCGTTAGTTACCCCTGAGATTGGATATGGTGAGTCGATGTTAATGAAGAATGTATTTAAGGCGAGAGAGACGCCATCACCAACACATCACTGAGTTTGCACTAGGTTGTGTAACAGGGCTACGAGACGCTGGATGTTCCTTCTGCAATACTGCAGAAAGACTTGACAGGAATGGAGCCACTGTACACGACTGCTGGCAGTGGTGGTGACGAGAGTGTACGGTCACAAGAATACTGGGCTCCGGACGGCCACGTAACACTATTGAGAGGGAGGAACATCGTACTCGGTGTATGGTTCTGGCGCATCATACTGCACCTGCAGCAGCGATTTGAGCATCACTTGGCACCACAGTGACAGAACGAACTGTTACAAATCAGTTACTTCAAGGACAGCTCCGAGCCAGACGTCCTGTAGCGTGCATTCTACTGACCCCAAACTATCGCCATTTGTGACTTCAGTGGTGTCAAGCGAGAGCTCATTGGAGGGCAGGGTGGAGGTCTGTTGTGTTTTCTGATGAGAGGCGGTCCTGACTCGATGCCAGAGATGGTAGTGTGTGTCAGGAAGAGGCCAGTTGGTCTGCAACCAACCTGGCTGCGTGTTAGACAGACTGGGCCTAGACCTGGAGTTATGGTTTCGGGTGCTATTTCGTATGACAGTAGGCGCACTCTGGTGGTTATCCCACCGCACCCTGACTGCAAATTTGTACGACTATCTGGTGATTCGACCTTTTGTGTCGCCATTCATCAATAGCATTCCAGGGGGTGTTTTCCAACACGATAACACTCTCCCACATACCGCTGTTATAACCCAACACGCTCTACAGAGTGTCGGCATGTTGTCTCGGCCTGCTCGATCACCAGATATGTTTCCAAACATCCGAGGTCATCAGTCCCCTAGACCTTAGAACTACTTAAACCTAACTAACCTAAGGACATCACACGCATCCATGCCCGAGGCAGGAGAACCTGCGACAGTAGCAGTCGCGCGGTTCCGGACTGAAGCGCCTAGAACCGCTTGGTCATAACGGTCGGTAGCAGACATGCAACTCCATCCCACAAACTGACGTCGGTATCTTTACAGCACAGTGCATACTCGTTTGCAAGCTTGCATTCAACATTCCTGCGGTTACACCGGTCATTAACATACCAGCGTTTCACATTTGCAATGACCTGTCTCGCGCTTACATTAACGTGTGATCTTGCAATGTTAATCACTTAAATATGCTACCGAGACAAATGTATTCCCGAAATCTCATTACTCTTCATTAAATATTTTCTGGTGTTGCGATTTTTTTTCATCAGTGTATTAAGCCCAACATTCCCTCGAAGACCCGAATTCCAAATTTAACGCTAATAAAAAGTTTGTAAGTTCCATAATTCAGATAAACGAGCGTATGGCATTGGTGGCCGAGAGACCCCTCGCGAGGCGGTTCGGCTGCCGCTCCACAAGTTCTTTAACGCCACAACGGCGACTTGCGAGTGAATGGGGATGAAATGATGATGAAAGACTCACAACACCCAGTCATCTCGAGGCAGAGAAAATCCCTGACCCCCGGAATCTAACCCGGGACCCCGTGCGCGGGAAGCGATAACGCTATCGCAAGGCCACGAGCGCGGACGATAAATCAGGTGAGATATAATCATAGATCATTCCTGAGCCATTTCCACTGAGTATACGTTCGCGAAAATTCTTATTGTGAATGCGTCGGAGTAATAGTAAGAGATACAAATCACTTTTTTCGAATGTAAACTGTAAGCAAACCAGTAAATTTATTTCAGATGCGTGTGAAATCTTGTGGGACTTAACTGCTAAGGTCATCAGTCCCTAAGCTTACACACTGCTTAACCTAAATTATGCTAAGGACAACCACGCACACCCATGCCCGAGGGAGGACTCGAACCTCCGCCGGGACCAGCCGCACAGTCCATGACTGCAGCGCCTAAGACCGCTCGGCTAATCCCGCGCGGCAGTAAATTTATTTCATACAGTAATTAATCAGATCTCACCGACCATTGCCAATTAATATAGCAGCTCTCCAGCAACATAATATATTAGTAATAAAACTAATTATAAAATCCTAGACTGGTGGACTGATTTCAACCAAACGTGGTATACACATCACTTACTGTCTGGAAAGAATCGCTATGCTGGTAGGTTGGGGGTTGCGTGAGAAATTTGTGTAACCCATGACACTCTAATACCCAGAGTTTATTCATCCATTACCTGAGAATGAGAGCGCTTAGTGACTTGCAACAAACTTGACACATAATTACAAACCTTTACGACACATTTTCTAGCTGACAACTTCCACAAAATAACTAAAGGAAAAAAGTTGATCGCTTACTACATTTTCGCTGCTGATGCGATAGAACTGCCAAATCAACCATGACGTTTAAATTTATAATTTCTTCGCTAGTAACTGTATTCGCGATACAATTTGCAGACAGCTTTCGAACATACGACCGGTCGCAGCCGGTTATCGTGCGCCTTTCTGCTACAACACACAGCAAATATCACCCCGAAATTATATCGTTTCTCTTCCAATGTGAAACAGAAATCACACTAAAATTCCCTTCGAGCGCCTGCTGGTATGCAAATAAAATGGATGAAAACATGTTTTGTAGCGCTCTCTCCGCTGTAAGTAGAAACCACTGCCGAGTCCTGAAATGATGGTCAGCCAGCCACTCTACAATCAGCTCAAGAGAACGGACGCAGCTGTGTTTTGGACTGTGGGTGTTCTGATGTGACGTCATCCCTTCTGGCACTGAGTGCTACTGTTGCTCACTGCACCAGGTCAATATTTTTGTTTGAATTTCCTTGAAAAGTACTGTAAGTGTAGACTATCAGGCGTTTTCGAGGGACGCTTGCAGAAATGGCACTGTGGGTGAGTGGTTAGCTGTACTGCCTGGTTATTAGCTGATCTGGGTTGGATCCCTGCTGCTGTCACATTTCAAGCATTTTATTTATTCCTCCCAATGTTAGACAATTATAAAATTTGAATGTATTTAAACAGTTCAATTTATGTACATAAAATTACTATATATGGTTTAGTTACGATTAGTGCCCTTTCAAGTCTAAGTCGTATAGGTCACCACATTGTGGCACACTGGTAAAATTTTGCACTAACAGCAACTGAATTGTATAAAGGTACTACACATAAGTGAGGACGTGCCACATCAAACAATGAGACGGATGAAAAACTGGTGCATCATGCATGATGATTAGATTTATTACTTGTTTGCTACTAACTCTATTCGCAACACATTTTGCAGACAGTATCCACATATGCCACTGAAGGTACCTGCAAAATTATATCATTGTACCTCACATAGTTTAAGAAAAAAAATGGTTCAAATGGCTCTGAGCACTATGGCACTTAACTTCTGAGGTCATCAGTCCCCTAGAACTTAGAACTACTTAAACCTAACTAACCTAAGGACATCACACACATCCATGCCCAAGGCACGATTCGAACCTGCGAACGTAGCGGTCACGCAGTTCCAGACTGTAGCGCCTAGAACCGCACGGCCACTCCGGCCGGCGGGGTAACATCCAGTAACCTATTCGGGTGGGGTTGATAACGCGGAAGAGAAGAGGGTAGAAGGAGATGGACAGTGGTTCAAAGAGCGGATGGAAAGAGAAGGAGGGTGGAGTGGGTGGACAGAGGAGGGGTGAGGGGAGAAGAGAAAGAGGAATGGAGGAGAAGGCCAGAGGGTGGGGGAAGAAGATGGCCTAATGGAATTGGAATAAATACTGTCTGTTAAGTAATAGCGTGGTCGGCATCACACACATACCATAAAAGTTATTGCCTTAGTTCTTTCACAGCCCAATGGAGGGAACCATTGTCCTTCATGCAGTCTCCATAAAGCATTAGTTTACTTCGAATTCTTGGTTCAAATGGCTCTGAGCACTACGGGACCTAACTGCTGAGGTCATCAGTCCCCTACAACTTAGAACTACTTAAACCTAACTAACCTAAGGACATCACATACATCCATGCCCGAGACAGGATTCGAACCTGCGACCGTAGCGGTCGCACGGTTCTGCAGCTTACGCATCGTGTTTTGAGGCTATGTTTCTCTGTAGTCACCCCAGAGGCGCGAGAACGAATTATGTCGCGGCTTCTAAATGTATGGGGAAATCAAAGTCGTTTGTAAAAAGGTGGGTAACACGGCATTAATTGGTTAAGAAGTTGGACGACTTTGAAGATCGTGGCTCAATCGGCAAAGTGACTCCAAAAGTGGAAAAAATGATTATTAATCTTTAATGGAGAAACCGTTTCTTTACGTTGCGTCAAGCGCAAGCAAAATTCATCTTGAAACAGTTGTCATCGCAAATTCGAAGCATTTGGAAGTCTCTTCCACATGAATAGACGAAAACTTTGTTTTAGGCATGCCTCGGAGATGCCAAGCAATTATAGGGGCTATGGGTGACAGGACATACTATTAATTTTAATTGCGTTTTTCTTTTCTTCATATATCATATATGAGGAGAAATACATTTTTCTGCTGATTAACCTGACCACGATTTTACTTAACATATTCTACGTGGGTACTCAGATGGTTTTTACACTACTGGCCATTAAAATTGCTACACCACGAAAATGACGTGCTACAGACGCGAAATTTAACCGACAGGCAGAAGATGCTGTGTTATGCAAATGATTAGCTTTTCAAAGCATTCACACAAGGTTGGCGCCGGTGGCGACACCTACAACGTGCTGATATGAGGAAAGTTTCCAACCGATTGCTCATATACAAACAGCAATTGACCGGCGTTGCCTGGTGAGACGTTGTTGTGATGCCTCGTGTAAGGAGAAGAAATGCGTGCCATCACGTTTCCTACTTTGATAATAGTCAGATTGTTGCCTATCGCGATTGCGGTTTATCGTATCGTGACATTGCTGCTCGCGTTGGCCAAGATCCAATGACTGTTAGCAGAATATGGAATCGGTGGGGTCAGGAGGGTAATACAGAACGCCGTGCTTGATCCCAACGGCCTCGTATCACTAGCAGTCAAGATGACAGGCATCTTATCCGCATGGCTTTAACGGATCGTGTAGCCACGTCTCGATCCATGAGTCAACAGATGGGGACGTTTGCAAGACAACAACCATCTGCACGAACAGTTCGACGACGTTTGCAGCAGCATGGACTATCAGCTCGGAGACCATGGCTGTGGTTACCCTTGATGCTGCATCACAGACAGGAGCGCCTGCGATGGTGTACTCAGCGACGAACCTGGGTGCACGAATGGCAAAACCTCATTTTTTCGGATGAATCGAGGTTCTGTTTACAGCATCACGATGGTCGCATCCGTGTTTGGCGACATCGCGGTGAACGCACATTGGAACCGTGTATTCGTCATCGCCATACTGGCGTATCACCCGGCGAGATGGTATGGGGTGTGGCATTGGTCGCACGTCTCGGTCACCTCTTATTCGCATTGACGGCACTTTGAACAGGGGACGTTACATTTCAGATGTTTACGACCCGTGGCTCTACCCTTCATTCGATCCCTGCGAAACCCTACATTTCAGCAGGATAATGCACGACCGCATGTTGCAGGTCCTGTACGAGCCTTTCTGGACATAGAAAATGTTCGACTGCTGCCCTGGCCAGCACATTCTCCAGATCTCTCACCAATTGAAAACGTCTGGTCAATGGTGGCCGAGCAACTGGCTCGTCACAATACGCCAGTCACTACTCTTGATGAACTGTGGTATGGTGTTGAAGCTGCATGGGCAGCTGTACCTGTACACGCCATCCAAGCTGTGTTTGACTCAATGCCCAGTCGTATCAAGGCCGTTATTACAGCCAGAGGTGGAAATTTTGCGTAGTGATTTCTCAGGATCTATGCACCCAAATTGCGTGAAAACGTAATCACATGTTAGTTCTAGTATAATATATTTGTCCAATGAATACCCGTTTATCATCTGCATTTCTTCTTCGTGTTTAGTTTTAATGGCCAGTAGTGTAAATAAATGTAACCCTGCCCTGTAAAATCCTAGAAACTTTCTCACATATTGAGAGGTGACTGTACGGGTTTCATGCGGAAAAAAGAAAGAAACGACAAAGCCAAGAAAGACATCTGCCTCGGTTAGCGTGAGTCGTGCTTGGGTAGCTCAGTCGGTGGAGCACTTGCCCGGGAAAGGCAGGGGTCCCGAGTTCGAGTCTCGGTCCGGCAAACAGTTTTAATCTGCCAGGAAGTTTCATGTTCTAACAATACCACCACTTGCAAAGTAGGTTAGAAATCAGATTAATAATGTTGCTCACGCAGCATATGTTCGCTTTATCGGGCAACAACAAAATTATTGACTGTGGATGGTATCGTCAGAATGGAAATAATGAAGTCACTGTAAAAAAGTCCTTAAATTTAGCACTTATATTGAATGGATTCCCACGTAGATTTCGTCGAAGTTGTTATGGCTCATCTTGTTGATTCTATGATGATTCCACTTTGACTGCAAGAAGGTCCAGATCTGTATTTTAGCAATATTTGAAGACCTAACAAACACGTTTTTCAAGAAATTCTTAATGATCAAACAATCCCAGATCAGGACAACGGTATGGTAGAAATTATTTTTGACTTGGTGTTCACGATCCACATTTTTATTAAACTTCTTGTAAATTCACATTTATTTCTTCTTAATTGTCACATCATCAAGAAAACAGTTTTGTATCAATCGTCATATATTTAATTTCCACTTTAACCAAACACAAGACTTGACTGTTCTTTTACAAAACGAAATAACGACTTAACTTCTGCAAAGTGAAACAAAGATTGCTCTGTGCGCATTCGCGCCAAAACGGTTACAAATAAGTCAAAGATTATGGCACTCTCACAGAAATGAATACACACAAGAACCATATCACTGTAATATATCGATACATCGGAGTACCTACACATTAATAAAACCAAATGTGAATATTGTCACAAAAATATGTCTGTTACTTCGCAGAAAAGTAGTACGATATTACTGGTGTCGAGGACTGGGGTTGGAGTGCCGTAATGGGCACGTAAATAAAGAAACATTACAGTGTGCAACGGGCCTAACATGTATACATCTGACTGAAAACTGATATCCATAGATAAGGTCCAGACAAGTTCCACGTGCGGTGTACAGTGTCCATGACCCATCAAGGCCTATGTGAATCATGGAGGCTGTGGACTACAACTGTGACTGGCTACTTTCAAACGTCTAGGGTCCAATGTTATTTTGCAATTAAAAGAAGCTTACTAGCATTGCAAAAAGTGAGACATTAGACAGCAGTAAAACACACTGCAAAACTGGGTTTAGAAATAAAGAATGTTTGGTTGCTGTTAAGCCTTCCTTTCTTATGTACGCTGCAGTCACAATGTTCATCTGTCATTCATAGAAGTCGTGCTTCTTCTTAGTATTTCAATGTCTTTATGGATTGAGAACGCCAATGTGAATCATCCTTTGATAGGAATGATAAGATTGGCGTCATCAGAGACTGCCACCAGCTCAGATGGACACAAATGGGAGTGGAAACTTGGAGTGGCCTATTAGAAAGGTGCCGTCTCAAGGAAATAATGAGATCAGGATGACCAGACGGTGATATGAACCTTAGTCCTACCAAACACGATACTATTTATGATATTCGGCACAGTTTATTCTTGTCTGAAATTGTCACGCACATATTTCACTTGTTGGTATCTGCGACCACAGAAGAGACACAATAAATGTTTGTTTACAACCCTCATCTCTGCCCGAGATTTGATCCAACCAGAAACTTCAACTTTACGAAGTTTCATTACTGAAAACGGCAAACCGAAAAAAGATTAATATCAGCTGATCATAAAATTCATTATTATTGTTTATCGTGCGCTACCCGGTATTTCAAAAAATGGTTCAAATGGCTCTGAGCACTATGGGACTTAACATCTGAGGTCATCAGTCCCCTAGAACTTAGAACTACTTAAGCCTAACTAACCTAAGGACATCACACACATCCATGGCCGAGGCAGGATTCGAACCTGAGACCGTAGCAGTCGCGCGGTTCCGGACTGAAGCGCCTAGAACCGCTCGGCCACATCGGCCGGCGACTAAGAAACACTCCAGACGTGGTTTACATCGTGGCTGGTGCGCAATTAGAAACAGGCTGCTACGTCACTCGGAACGTGGTCCTCCTCATCATGATTTGTGACTGCAGCATTTTCCAGGGACAGTTGCCGGCTATAGCTAGCTCGCAAATCGCACAGTTTGTTTACGAAAATTGATGCGTGTAAAACTTCTGCGTTAGGTCTATTAAAACGCACATTTTCCCCCTTGTCCATATGTTGGTCATGTTGTTCTCTCTGTGGTAAAGTTCAAATACACGAACCTGTTACAAGAAGGAAAGTTCCATGTTCCGTCAGCATCGACATCAGCTTAAACTTCCATTACAAATAGTGTGATACAAATTCACAGTAGTGTTACAACTAAGAAAAAATATTTCAGTATCTTACTTTTTAATAAAACCCCAAGGTCATTATTACCAGATCACTGCCTCTATTCAGTAGCATACTTTTGCGAAATACCTAACCTCAAACAAGAAAGTGTACAATCCCTTACTGCAAGTAGTGCAAACCCTCTTGCAGATTAAGCCAAAAAAATCATTAATTTTCTGCAAGATTACTGTTACTTTTCCTGTATTTCAGCACGACTTCACTATGGGACTTAACATCTGTGGTCATCAGTCCCCTAGAACTTAGAACTGCTTAAACCTAACTAACCTAAGGACATCACACACATCCATGCCCGAGGCAGGATTCGAACCTGCGGTCACGCGGTTCCAGACTGAAGCGCCTAGAACCGCACGGCTTCAGTCTGGCGAAGCCTTCAAATGGCGTACTTTGGTAACACTCTATTTAAAATACAATATATATATATATATATATATATATATATATATATATATATATATATATATTCATTAATCACCAGTATGACGTTTCCCGTCCCTTTATTACAACAAATCGTACCTATAACGATGCGTATTCAAGAGATCATCAATGTGTGGGTGCTTTGGAACAGCACATATCTGTAGAACGTAAGACACAATATGAAACGCACCCAGTGTGGGCTTCATCAGGAACGACGGATCCATAGTTCTGCTTCTGACGTCGAACACGATCTTTCATCTCTCTGGCCACGTTCCTCCTCACGACGCAAAAGTATGAGTTTTTGGTCCAGCCTTTCACGCTGTGGAATGCTGTGGGACGCGAAATTCCACGCTGTGACGTCAAAGAACTCTATCAGCTCCTCGTTCACGAACGCAATCTCGTCCGGTGTGTGGGCGGCTTAATAAACACGGGTTCTTTACACGTCCGTGCAGAAGTGACACAATTAGCGCGAGCTGGCGGGTCACGGCCCACGGGCTGCGCGGCAAATTGAATTACCGGCGCTTCCAGCGAGCGGGACGTCACAGTGCAGCACGTAGTTTTATCGATTACCGCCAGGTCAACTAGCCACCGACCGCGGAACCGCGGCCGAAGCGCACCCTCTCCTGCCGAAAAACTACAATCCTCTCAGCTGCCTACCCCACCTATTTGTAATAAGCTGTTCGAAAAAAAAAGTAATGGACAACCTGCACTCTGCGAGCGTGTTAGACTAGATGGAAGAGAAGGAGAGAATGAAAGTGTAAACCTTACTGAACCAAAATAATTACTATTCTAGGTCATAAAGAGACAATAACCAATACAAAGGCATTCTGTGTTCGCAGTGCAAATTTTTTGTACATCAGGGAAATCAAAATTGCAGACATCGCTGCGACCGGAAAAGTATCCTGCAAGAACGGGACCAACGACGGCTGAAAAGACTCGTTCAACGTGACAGAAGTGCAACCCTTACGCGAATTGCTGCAGATTTCAATGCTGGGCCATCAGCTACTGTCAGCGTGCTAACCATTCAACGAAACATCATCGATAAGGGCTTTTGGATCGGAAGGCCCACTCGTGTACCCTTGATGACTGCACGACACAAAGCTTTACACTTCGCTTTTTTTGGGTTTGTCACCCCGACATGGCCAAACGGTGATTAAGACGTCGACAAGCACGCTGAAGACCTAGTTAGTGCCATCACAAAAGCGGTGAAGGCTGCAGTGCCAACCAGGAGGAGGGCCATAGCGGCCTCCCCATCACCATGGTCCGTCGAACTAGGGCAGATGCGTCAGTCGGCCAGGAGGGCGAGGAGGTACTACCAGCGAAGTGTCGTCTGGGAAGAAAAAAAGAGATGGTTACAAACCTACAGGAATGCTAAGGAAGAGTTCCAGAGGGAGCTCAAAAGGGTTAGACTTCAAAGTTGGGAGAAATACGTTCAGATCCAATTGGCTACAGATCCCTGGGGCATCCCATATAAAATAGTTAGGGAAAAGATTAGGTCGCCCATGTTACTATCAACCGTCCGGGATGGGAATCGGATGACAGGATCATGGCAGGAAACTGGTGAGGTCCTTCTTCGGTCCCCGCTTCCGGGAAGAAGAGGACACAGAAGAACAAGGCCTAATTAGGCAAGCTCTGCAAGAAGAGTACCAAAATAACACTGCGGTGTACCCTTTCTCGGAGAACGAGGTGGCGGTGCACATCACGTCACTCAAAAGAGGAAAAGCCCCAGGACCAGACGGCATCATAGCGGAGCTGGTGCAATACCTCGCTCCTCAACTAGTAGCACCTCTAACAATAATCTACAACGAGGCCCTAAGCCTCAGGAAGTTTCCCGCCATCTGGAAACAAGCTAATGTGGTAATAATTAAAAAAAGGACAGGATAAAGATCCAAAAGAGGTTAAGTCGTACAGACCTATATGTCTGTTGGACTTGCTGGGAAAATTGCTGGAGAGGCTGCTGGCTGACAGGCTGATGGCACACTGGGTGCTCTGTGGGATGAGCAGCAGGCAATTCGTCTTTAGGCCCAGACGTTCTGTGTCTGACGCAATCGCCTTGGCGGCCGAGGTCTGTGGCTCGTCCACACATAAGTACATAGTTGGCATCATGGTAGACATCAGTAGCGCCTTCGACAACCTGTGGTGGCCTTCGCTCTTTTCTCGCTTGCGAGAGAAGGAGTGTCCAGGGCCGCTATATGGGTGTCTCAGGAGCTATTGTGTGGATAGAGAGGTCTGGCTATCATCCCCTAGCGGAAGAGTGGGCAAAAAGATAACAAAGGGGTGTCCACAGGGCTCAGTCCTGGGGCCACTCTTTTGGGATGTCAATATGGAGCCTCTGCTTGAGACCTTGGAGAACTGTGCAGATGTGCTAGAGGTGATAGCTTACGCTGATGACCTCCTCCTGTTGGTTGGCGTCCGTGGTCGAGAGGAATTAGAGCCAAAAATAGATAGGACCATGACATTACTATCACAGTGGTGCCACAGAACTAAACAAAAAGTCTCACCAAATAAATGCACCTACCTACTCCTAAAAGACCAATTGGTCAGAAACCCTACAATCAGGATGGATGGCACACCAGTTATACGTCGTCGAGAAACAAGATACTTAAGAGTAATACTAGACGAAAAATGGAGCTTTGCCCAGCACATCGAAGTAACAACACATAGGTCGCTAGAAGTATTAAACATCCTTATCACCATAGGCCATAGGCGATTTCATCTCCCACCAAACCTCATCAAACTCTATCATAACACAATCCTTGTCTCCATCGTGGGCTACAGGTCTGGGGTCAGGGCTCACAGGCTCACGAGGGTCGTTCCTGCTATGGCCGTGAGGAGAGTGCAGCGGAACATGCTACTACGCTCAGTCGGGGCATATCGTACATCACCAGGGGGAGCATTATTGATACTCATGGGGCTGTGCCCCTTGATGTAAAAATCAGGGAGCAGGTCGCATGGTATTGGGTAAAAAAGGGGCAAATTGAAAAAAACTAGGGATATTATGGGGGTCAGAGTGGGGGATAAAATATTAATTAAAAGAAGGAGAATGGAATTCTGGCAAGAAACCTGGGATGGGGATGTGACAGGAAGAAGAAAATACCAACTCTTACCAAACGTTCAAGAAAGATTGAGGATGAAGCATTTTCAGCCAAGCAAGAGACTGCTGCATTTCCTCACTAGGCATGGCCCGTACCCGGCATATCTTTGCCGTTTCGGGAAAAGAGCGACACCCTCGTGTGATTGTGGTGCCGAAACGGACACACCGAATCACGTGATCTATGAGTGTCCCCTTTTCGACGACGTTGCCGCTGAGTAAAGAGGAGGAGGAGATTAGTGTTTAACGTCCCGTCGACAACGAGGTCATTAGAGACGGAGCACAAGCTCGGGTGAGGGAAGGATGGGGAAGGAAATCGGCCGTGCCCTTTCAAAAGAACCATCCCGGCATTTTCCTGAAGCGATTTAGGGAAATCACGGAAAACCTAAATCAGGATGGCCGGAGACGGGATTGAACCGTCGTCCTCCCGAATGCGAGTCCAATGTGCTAACCACTGCGCCACCTGCTGAGTTAAGAAATTCATTGCCATACACAGACACCTTTCACCTTATTAGGGACGTAATCACCTTGACTATCATTTATAAACTGGCCAGCGAGGTATCCGCCAAGGTCCTAAGAGAATACCGTAGGGAGCTTGAGTAGTTAGAGAACCAATATGTGACATCAGGCACCATCCCATTCCGCCGGGATGCGTACTGGCCGACCGCCGTAGCAATCGGGATCCGACGCATCCAGGACTAGGAGGAGGGTGCGAACACACCGATCAGAGACTAAAGCACACTAATTACGACTCAGTAAATAGAATTACCTGTAGGAAATAGTTAGTAGGATACTTTTTTAAAGACCTGCGTTAAGGCCAGCCCAGTGCTAGGGGCACGCCCACTGAAATTAGCTCGGTGGTTTTTACTGGCACACCTGTAACCCTGCAGGATGCAATTGCTAGTAGAGTAGGATTGAGTAGATAGCATGGTAGACTAACAGTAGATTATTTAGATACCCATAGAACTAACTTTCTGTAGCTGATACTAATAATAGAAAATAGAGTTTTGGTAAATGCTGCTGAAATGTAATCTTATAAGTAATTTCGACCCACTAATGATTTTAGGTGGTGGGTTGTGTTGTATAATATTGATTTTGATGAATAAAGATTTTTTTTTCATTGAATGTTTCATCGAATGTTTCATTGAATGGTTAGCACGCTGAAACTTGCTGATGGCCCAGCATTGAAATCTGCAGCAGTTCGGGTAAGGGTTCCACATCTGTCACGTTGAACGATTCTCTACAGTCGTCGTTGCTCCCGTTCTTGCAGGATACTTTTCCGGTCGCAGCGGTGTCTGCAATTTGATGTTTTACCGGATTCCTGATATTCACGGTAGACTCGTGACATGGTCGTGCGGGAAAATCCACACTTCCTCGCTACCTCGGGGATGCTGTGTCCCATTGCTCGTGCACCGACTGTAGCACAACGTTCAAAATAACTTGATAACCTACCATTGTAGTAGCAGTAACCGATCTAACAACTGAGCCAGACACTTGTCTTATATAGGTGTTGCCGACCGCAGCGCCGTATTCTGCCTGTTTACATATCTCTGTATTTGGATACGCATGCCTATACCAGTTTCTTTGGCTTTTCATTGTATATTAGCTATCACTGCTAATATATTTATTGTCAATATCGAAATACTTTATTGTAACGGTTAGCGAATTTGCGTTGTGAGACCACTGAATTGTGATTTTCAAATGTAAGACGCACCAGGGAGGAAGGCAGAATGTGGCGATTAAATTTATTGAAGTTCACCTCTTTAAAATCGAATATTTCTTTTGAAAATAAAATGTTTGTAGCCCTGTGTGTAAGTTAAAATTTACCTCATATTTTTATCTTCATTCATAGAGAACACTGTTTTGTGAAAGCAGATTAATGTTCTTGAATCATGCTTTATTTTTCGAGGACTGAGACAGGAAGTAGGGTACCTTAGTCTTTTTTTAATTTTTTTTTATTCAGAGAGCCTAACATGGTGCAACCTTTTCGGCATCTGTTACTTGCACCAGCCGTCTTGGAATTGCAACGCCTAGACAAGCTGGTCACAAGAATCCAAACTAAGAGGATGTGAGTGTCACGCCACATTGTTACTGAACTGGTTAAGATTTCAGAATGATTACTTAAACATCGGCCTAGCAACGTCTTCTCTTGTGTAAGAGGAGAGCGTTACCACACGCTCAGTCAGTAAAGTGCTAAATGAACGCAAGTGCCAGTATACCTCAACGACTTCAAAGGGCTCAACTTCAGCATGTGTTAGAGTTCGAACGGCGGAGAATTGTGAGCCTCCGGTAAATGACACTGGGATGCTCTACATTTCGGGGCGTGCAGACATGCTGAGACGTGAGTGATGCAGTTGTGGAAGCGGAGACTGGAAGAGGACCGTCCGCAGAGCCGGTACTGGAGCAGAAGTTTGTGATGGTTGTGGAGAGTGACACTTATGTAGAGACGGAATGTGTTCACCTTTCTGCAAAGCCCGAGATACTTCAGATAGTTCTTTGCTTTCACATTCATTGTGTTTGCCAGCTCACATCTAGTCACATTCCAACCGGACCTAGACCTCGAGCTAAGCTACAGATCAATCTGACCACAACCAGGTTTTATAAAGTTTGCTTATATGCTACATGCGAAAAGCCGCCTACCTCAGGAAGAGCCCCAAGCTCCGCAGATGTTCCAAACACCCTTCGGCCACCCCCCCCCCCCCCTGCAAAGTTAACGAAATCTCAAAATCGTTGTTAGCAGCATTATTACTGCAAGACGTAACAGAGGTAGAGTGTGTCAACGCATTGTTATTTCAAGCGGCGCAACAATAAGTTTAGGTATGTAGTCTTGTAGCGAGTAGCAGAGCCCATGTCGCGGTGTATTGGTCGCGATAGGCCTCGAAACTCAATTGTTGGCAGTATAGATACCACCTGAAATATTTGGCGGGCCGGATACCGGGGAAGTCCGGCCAGCTAACGCGGGCCGGTTTGCCGGCCGTCGCGGGCCGGCTTCGGCCCGCGGGCCGTAGTTAGGAGACCCCCTGATCTATAGCATGAAGTTCATTATGTTTCCGTATCGTTGGGATTTTTGCACATGGTGTAACTGGTTTTATTTTTATCAGTCAAATTATTCTACGATTTTGTAGGATTTGTAGCAATTATGAATATTAATGCTTTGGACAGCTTGAGGTTAGCGTTTTTATCTTTCCTGAGGAAATGCGGAAGGTTATTGAGCAGTGTTACTGTATTAATATGGTCACACATTATGTAGCAGTGAAGTATGGAATATGCATGCATGGTTCACACAGGTCAGGAAAGCTTGGTGGATGAATAGCAAGACGGGGAGGGGAGAGGCTGTAGGAATATCTAACTATGCAGGAAAATATTGGGTTAGTGAAAACCGGCAATTAATGATGAAACTTAGCCCATACGTCTAGCTCTCATTGCACTGAACTTCAGATAAATACAAATTTCCATAACGTATTTTACAAATTTTCATTCTGTCGACCAATAATTATATGACGGCCATGTCAGCGAAAACAAATTTCACAGTCGACAGGAGTCACAGCAGCTGTTATGAGGGTACAACGGTATCTCAGCTTTGCAAAGAGGGGCTGCACGAAGACAATGTTATGCATACAGCATCAGAGGAAGAATCCAAGGGAGGACCTGGATAGCTGCTGCATTATCACGCGCCATCTGTCCCATGCTCCTTTGTTCTAAGTTTTACTTGAGGTACCCACGTCCATCTCCGTCGGCTAGACAGCCTTGATGCTATAACATACGGTCACTACTAAATGTAGCATTAGACACTTTTTCCGACGTATCCAAGGAAGTAATGCCAATGTTGCTTGGTTCTTGAAAGAACCATTGTTCGAATAAAGAAGTTGTGAGCAAGAGCACGCAGTTACGGAGCAAGTGCAGGTACGTACTTTTATCGGTATCTATTTACGCATCAATGTCATTTGAACTTTTTCATTGCAAAAATATTTACATATTAACTCCTAAGACAGGCACAACAACAGCACGAGTAGAAAGTCCGTAACTGTGGACTCGTATCCGTACAGGCGGAGAGGAGAACTCAGTAAGAGTGGCAAGAGTTCGCACGTGAAAATTCTTCAGCAGTGGTCAAAATGGTTCAAATGGCTCTGAGCACTATGGGACTCAACTGCTGAGGTCATTAGTCCCGTAGAACTTAGAACTAGTTAAACTTAACTAACCTAAGGACATCACAAACATCCATGCCCGAGGCAGGATTCGAACCTGCGACCGTAGCGGTCTTGCGGTTCCAGACTGCAGCGCCTTTAACCGCATGGCCACTTCGGCCGGCAGCAGTGGTCACTGAGGGAACATCCTACACCGTTACTCTTACATTCTTCACGCCACCATTTTAACATTTATCACCCTGTATCCAATCACTTTCAAAGTCACATCAGTACCTCACAGTTTTTTTTTTCTAAAACAATTTTCTGAGGACCTACTAGTAGTTCCAGTTTAGAAGATCCTGTTTTCCATTTTCTGTTCAAGAGGATTTCTCGCCGGTAATGATAAGATTATCCGATTTTTGAGCCCTCCGCTTTTTCCATCAACTGACAACAATTTTGACAGATTGTGCGTGAGAATTGGACGTGTGCGCTTTCACGCTTGCGCACCAAATTCTAGCACTCATGTAAAAGTTGCCACCCGTGTTTCCTTCGCTGGACCACTATCTTCAGCCGTCTTGTTATACTCGACGACGTGAACCTCCGTTATATGAAATGGAGCAACACTTTGTTTCACTTTCCCCACATACCCAACCCCAAAATGCAAGCTGCCGTCAGCTCCACTTTTAACGTGCCACATATGCCAAGGACTATAAAAATAAAAAATGTTTTAACATTTGAACTATAATCATTATAATAATTTGTTTACTTCTGTAGCTGGGTAACCTCTTTTGATGCTAGTCAATTGTCAGGATGAGCATTACTGCAAAGGGCATTTGATTCTAAAGCGTTATGTCAGGGTGAAAAACACTAAATAAATTACTTTTTTTCTCTTAACAACATGTGGGTAGGGTGGGTTCTTCCTTGGCTCGGGTATGAGGTAGAATGAAACAGCATTTTTACATAAGATAACTTTTATTGAAAGATTTGTAAAATGGTTTCCTTACTGGATAGTTCTGGCTGGGAGAGCGGCAGCTATGTCGTTTGTGAAGCCTTCTTGCTGCGTGAGCGGCGGCGTCTGATTACGCCTGGCAGAGTGTATCTCGTGTCGCTGTTTCGCCCAGTTGACTGGAGACGTGCATCGCGAGGTGGCCCGTTTAATTATTGAGAACGAAGTCGTGAATCGGATGGTGATACCTTGGATGTGGTGTTCCAGTGTTTCTCTTCTCTATTAGGCCGCGTGTGACAGTGTTGTGCGTCGGCCAGCGGAGCGGCGCGGTGGGGGAAGGCCAGTGTCCCGGACTCGAACAACGGACTCCAGCTTGCCAGTCTTCGGCTGTCAGATCTTCATCCCAGCTCACAGTTGACTGCTGATGTGAGGCCATCTCCTTCCCGTCCTCACGAGTCACCCGGGTACGTAAAAATCAGTCTTCAAATACCTTTTAGCTTCTGTCTTCTGGCGGCGAGGCTGCTGCTTACTGTTCCATTACAGCGGCGGACTTGGTGCTTCTGTGTACGATGTAGTCTCTTCCTGCATGACGGTCTTCAGCACTGACTGAAGTGTACTGGAACTGAACTGAACTGAAAACTACTGTCAGGCCCACTGCGTCTCGTGTATTTATTTACTTCCGTTCACTGGAGGTGAACGACTTTACGGTCATTGCCTCTTCTGTCACGTTGAAAAGCTTCTCGAAGAATCTTCCTACGTCGGTCATTGGCTCTTGGAATGTAGGTGAGGGCCTTTGATCACATGTGACAATTGAGAATGCCCTGACGGCTGAATCGACAATTTCCGCTTATGTGGGGAGGGCGATGACTTCTCGTGAACATGCTGACTCGCAAGTGCCGGCCGTTGCCACTGCTGCTCTGCCCGCTGTTTGCCAGTGTGTAATTCTTCTAAACTAAACTAAGTTTTTCGTTTATTTTCTAATTTCTACTTCACTTCACATTGATTTCACTAATTTATAGCACTTCAGTGATAAATCTATTGCTTTAGCGTGACTTCCAAGGAGTTACAATTCAGAGAAATGCAGCTTTCCGAAAATTTTCTTCGAAACTTTTCAGGTGTACATGTGTAATGCAGTTGTTTAGAGAACTGTAATAGCAACAAACTGCACAGCTTTGACCACATCTAATTTTTACGATATAAAAGTGAAGGGGGCATTGATAATTGTCAGTATTCGACTTAGCACTACTCTACTTACTTAGCTTCTTCGGTTTACTCTTACCTGTGGAATCTCTCACCATGTCGGGTTTGTCGGCGGCAGCAGGTACTGTGTGGAAAGGTGCCTGTACCTGGCAGAAACGTTTTCTTCAGTCGTCAGGATACGGCAGGTGGAAGAGAGAGGGAGAGAGAGAGAGAGAGAGAGAGAGAGAGAGAGAGAGATATTTAAGCGTGTCTGACAAATTCCTTCCCTCGAAAATTCTCCGCCTTCACAGCTCCTCAATGTTACCACAGATTACGTGTCACTGATCCCATTTGTACTAAGATTGCAGTACACGCGAAGTGCCCAGCTCCTTCCGCCGCCATGAGTGGAATGCATAAGTTCTGTCTAACGTTCACAAACCTGCAGTCTTCTATAGTAGTTGTTCCCTGGGCGAAAAATAGCAGGCAGGTCGTGAATCAGTTATCTGGAGGTTGTAATAATCTCTTAGCAAGGAACTGGTATGGTATAAATAATTAAATTACCAATAAGTTTGTTCATATGGGATGCCACTCGCTTTTTATTAGCAGAACACGAGAAACTGCACAATTATATTCCACTTCCTGAATCACAAATAATTTCCGTTCCTCACACTTTTACAGAAAAATTAATGAACTGCGTATTAGTGTAATTACTATCAAACAGTTCTCAGTTACGTGTCCTGATAGTTAGAGACTGCTAATTAAGTTCTTAACCGTTACCGATCAAGGAAGACAACATGTCTGTCCTACGAGACTACTGAACTAGTTCTTCTGATCCTACAGCAGTTCTTCATTATTCTGCTGGTTATTAACACTTTTTAAATAATGGAATGATAGTCCACTATTGAGAAATGCTCCAATATAAAATGCAAGTTTATTCATGTAGTGACGTAACAAGACTGTTACGCCACACGGTAGTAGCCAAAAGAAAGGCACGCTAGACTAATGCAGACGGGCGTGAAGTCTGGAACATGAGAACTTATGAATGAATAAGAAGAAAAGTATGTAGATGCTTTTTACTTAACTTTTATTGATTCCTTGGAATACATCTCTCTTGAATACTCGAAGCTATAGGCACTGATACAAATGGCTCCTTGCTAGTTCGTAGCCATTAACTTAGATGGCTATTCTGTCTCTCGGCTAATGAGAGAGAAAGGCTTCGTACAACTGGGCGATAGCTAGGTTCGCATACAACTGGGCGGTAGCTTGGTTCTCGTACAACTGGGGGCGAGTCCACTCTCGTATCACGAGACCTGCCTAGGTGGTGGCGCTAGGTCTGCGATCACAGTGGCGACACGCGGGTCCGACATGTACTACATGGACCGCGGCCGATTTAAACTACCACCTAGCAAGTGTGGTGTCTGGCGGTGACACCACATTCCTCCCCCGCAAATCGGCGAACGGTCGTGTAATAAGGCTTCCGCCCGCCGTGGGGAGGACCACATGTTGACGTATGCGATGAGGTGGGGAGCCTAACAACAGGCGAGGCTGTGCCACCCGCACCCGGCCATCCGGTCCGAGGGGAGCTAGGAAACGCCTGCAAAACTAGTCCAGGGTGCACGTCAACATGCGGTGTATGCGCCCGTGAGAAAACATGAGGGACCGAAGGGTCTATTTCCATGGCGTCGGGGTAGCCGACGCGCGATGACGTCATGTGGTCCGGAGCGGGCTGGAGTTCCATGGCGGAGGACAGCTGGTCACGGGAAGCGATCGGCGGCGCGTGACCCTGGGAGGCGCCTGGCGGCTGCAACGAAGCGTCGAATGCGGTCGGCGGCGGCGGCGGCTGCTGCTGCTGCTGCTGCTGCGGCGGCGGCGGCGGCGCGTCGCCATGGGGCAAAATGGAAGGCATCGTCGGTAACACCTGGGGATGAGGCGAGCCAGTAGATGGGTCCCCAGGGCGCTGACCGGACGGCACCGTCGCTGAAAGCAGACGGGGAGCGGCAGAACCCGAGCGACGACAGAGGCGCAGCTGATTGAGATGCATCGACCATCAACAAAAGGGGTTTCTGGGGATCGAATGGCGTAAGGCAAGTATTAGAAAGCAACGCCGATTTCAACTGGCGAAAGGCGCGTTCACATTCCGTCGTCCAGACGAACGGAACACCTTTACGGCGTAAGCGATGAAGCGGAGCTGAAATGGAAGAGGCATTGCGCACATATTTATGATAATAGTTAATTTTACCCAACACACTCTGTAACTGTTTCAGATTTTTAGGGGACGGCAAGTCTTGTATGGCACGGAGGTGCTCTGGACTCGGATGTATGCCTTGGGCATTAATGACATGTCCCAGGTATGGTAAGTCACGAGCAAAAAACACACATTTGTCCTTCCTCAAGCGAAGACCATTTTGCCGCAAGACCTGAAATAATGTTCGTAAATTCGCAAGATGATCTTCTTCTGTCTGTCCGGAGATCACTATATCGTCCAGATAGTTTGCTGCAATAGGGACCGACGCACAAATAGGTTGTAAATATTGCTGAAACAAGGCAGGGGCGGATGCACACCCGAATGGCAGTCTTTTGAAGCGGTACAATCCAAGATGCGTGTTAACCACCAATACGCGCTGGGATTCGTCGTCCACCGGTATTTGCAAGTACGCATCGGCTAGGTCCAACTTTGAAAAATATTTTCCCGGGCACAGTTTAGCAAAAAGATCTTCCGGGCGGGGCAAAGGAAAAGTAGCAGTCACTAGCTGTGGATTCACTGTGGCCTTGAAGTCCACGCAAAGTCTCAATTTTCCGGAAGGTTTTGGCAAAATTACTAAGGGTGAGGCCCAGAGAGAAGCTTGCACACGTTCAATTACACCCTGTGATTCGAGATCGTGTAACGTTCTTGCGACCTCATCACGCAATGCGTGGGGAACATTGCGCGCCCTGAAAAATTTCGGTTGCGCGTTTACCTTTAGTTCTAAATGTGCTTCATAGTTTTTAGCGCAACCTAAGCCCGGTGCAAAAATGTCTGCAAATTCGTCACACAGCCGAGAAACACTGTCTGTAGGCACAGTCTGATTCACTGATAGGACCTGATTTACAATAGACATGTTAAACAACTTAAATAAATCTAGACCAAATAAGTTCACTGCAGAAGAAGAACGAAGAACGTAAAATGACACAAGTTTTGTTTGTCCCTTGTACGTTGCAAGAAGGCTGCACTGTCCTAACACAGGAATTGTCTGTCCGGAATATGTAGTTAGCTTAACATTTGCGGAACGCAACGGAGGTGCGCCCAGTTGTTTGTATGTGTCGTGATTGAGCAATGAAACTGCAGCTCCGGTATCGAGCTGGAATGGTATCACTTGGCCGTCAAAGTCTAAGTCCACAAAAAGTTTATTGTCCTGCTGACGACAAGAGCGACTGTTTTGTGCAATTGGAACAGACACTGGTACAGAATCACTTGCTAATTGACGTGATTTCCGGCGACGTCGACGCACAGTTTTTGTGGGACGATCACCGTCACTGTTAGAGAAAGTGTCACAGGACGAAGTGGAATGAACGACATGAATGTCCATAGGCGAAGGTCCACGAGCCTGAGTGTCCTTGGTTCGATTCCGGCGCGAAGCAAAGGGCCTGGAATGATTGTGATTGTCTGATCTGAGCTTTTTCTGGCAAACACTTTGAACATGTCCTTTCTTATTGCAGAAAAAGCAAATAGCTTGGCGTGACGGGCAATGTTCACGCGAATGTCTAGTAGCACACCGCGGGCATGATTTCACTGCATTTGTGTGCTGGCGCGGCACACCTGGCTTAGCACGCGGCGGTCGCTGTGCGGACGGCCGCGAGGGCAGTTGACCGGGGCGCGTTGCGCGAGCGCGCCCGGCGGGCCGGTTTATGTTACACACAGCTGGCGAAGTTTCAAAAGATTCCTGAGCACAGTCAAGTGTGTCCTGTCTATCCAGTATGTCTATCACTTGTTGAAGGGAGGGATTAACCAGTTTCAAAATTTGCTCCCGTATGCGAACATCAGAAACGTTCTGTGCAATTGCATCACGCACCATTGTATCTGAATAAGAAAGACCACAGTCACATTCAAAGGCACAGTCCCTAGTAAGTCCTTGCAATGTTGCTACCCACTCCCTATTAGTTTGACCGGCCGTACGTTTTGTACGAAAAAACGTATACCGTTTTGCAACCACATTAACTGTTTCTTTGAAATAGGCATCTAATGCAGACAAAATTTCCTCGTATGACAAAGTTGCTACGTCGCGTCGGGGAAACAATTTCACTATCACACGGTATGTGGACACACCGACACAAGAAAGCAAAAACGGCTGCCGCTCATTACCTTGAATTCTGTAGGCAGCTAGATGAAAGTTGAACTGGCGAGACCACTCGTGCCAGGTCTCATCGGCTGCCACGTACGGTCGAAAGGGAGGTGCAACAGCGTTCAGTGGCAGCGGTAGCGAAGAAGCGGCGGCGGCCGCATCGGTGTGCAGCGCACGTTGACCCTGGACGAGCTGTCCAAGGGCATCCAGTAACGCCTGCGTCTGCTGATTCTGCAAGCGATAAAATTCGGACAGTACATCTGGAGAATGTGGCGAAGCCATGACACAAATAAATGTAAGCAATCAGAAATAAATGTAAGCAATCAGAAAAAGGTCCTTTTCCCTCGTCGCCAATCTTTGTAGTGTCGGTAGCTGGACCGACACCGTGAGGTGGATTGCTGAAAAAGAAAGCTTGACTACGCGGTAGCCGATAGTGCACGGCATACAGCAGACGGGCGTGAAGTCTGGAACATGAGAACTTATAAATGAATACGAAGAAAAGTATGTAGATGCTTTTTACTTAACTTTTATTTATTCCTTGGAATACATCTCTCTTGAATACTCGTAAGCTATAGGCACTGATACAAATGGCTCCTTGCTAGTTCGTAGCCATTAACTTAGCTGATGGCTATTCTGTCTCTCGGCTAATGAGAGAGAAAGGCTTCGTACAACTGGGCGATAGCTAGGTTCGCGTACAACTGGGGCTCGAGTCCACTCTCGTATCACGAGACCTGCCTTGGTGGTGGCGCTAGGTCTGCGATCACAGTGGCGACACGCGGGTCCGACATGTACTACATGGACCGCGGCCGATTTAAACTACCACCTAGCAAGTGTGGTGTCTGGCGGTGACACCACAATTCACTGCTTAATTTTTCTAATATAATAGAAGTTTATCACTTAGGTGCGCTACTTCCGAACGCAGCAGCCAGTCGCGGAGTAGGACCACAATTTAGGCGGTCATTCTCACGATATCCGTATCGAACTAGCCATCTGTCATCGGTACCTCAGTAGTGGGACAGGGACATCAACTCACATTGCAGGTTGACTATATCAGGGGCAGGTATGCACTCAGGGGCAAACCTAGTGTTCCCCTTTGATTGACAGGTCATTAACCTATTGTTCTGCTAAGAGGATACTTCCTTTTGATGACAGGCCATTAACCAATTGTTCTGCTAAAAGCATCCTTTATTTTGATCGACATGTACTTAACCTATTGTTGCCCGCCCCCTCCCCCACCCCTCCCACCACCCTCAGGAAACCTCCAATCCACTCCCTCCCCTTCGCTGCTACAAGTACACATTCAGGTCTAAGTTATTGGAATAGCCTCTTTCACTCTTATCAATTTGATTGACTACTTAATTAAACTAATCAATTAATTAACTTCTCCCCCTCTTTTAAACCCCTTCCCCTCCCACCATCCCTCCAGGAAATTGGCGGGAAAAAGACTCAGTCGATTGGTCATCTGAAGAAACTCGATTGCAGTGTATGGATTATTGTTTAAACCATTTAGGCAATGTATAGAATATTGTTTAATTATTTATAGCAGTGTATGGAATATAGTTTATTTATTTACTTACAGAATTTTACAGGAAATCGATCCCACCATCACTCCTCCCTGCCACCACATTCCCCCTCTCCCCCTCCCCACTCTCCTCCCATAGTCTACCTGGAAATTGGCGGCTCTGTGGTGGAGAGAAAGGACCTTATGAAGGGAAATTCAAGGATATATTGTTTATTAATAAAATAAATCAGTTTGTGGGGGTTGGACTGCTCTTCCTCATCATTCTCTGCTGTTTGCAAACATGCAGGTCTTGTAAGACGTAATTAAATCGATCACCGTTCTTTTTATCCCATTTGTGCAAGGAATACCGTCATGAAACACACATCATATGTAATTACAGTTAAAAAACCTGTCGATCGCGAAGCACGCACACCCGCCGTCCCCTCTCCACTGGACCACACAGAGCGCCCCTGCACATGCTCCCAGGAGTTGGGATGCACCAGCGGCCCCCCCGCAGAAAGACGACACGACCGTCAGCTGCCGAACCACACGCTTGTAACAGTTGAGGTCCCACATGCATGAGGCAGTGGCATCCCTTTCATACTTGACACCTGAGAAATACTTGTCGAAACAAGGGTCTACCTAGACATTGTTGCTGGAGCAACAACGCATAGCCTTCGTACCTGCGATCCAAAGAGATGTCCACATAGCAGATCACCCTCAGCGAGATGTTTGTATAGCAGCTCACTCTCACAGGTGCAGCTAAAAGGTTGCCAGTGTTATACTGACGTCACATATCTATGTAAATAAAAGCCAAGTCTCCTTCTGGATGCTTTATAGAAATCTTTTGCAATGCTCCCCATAATAACCCAGAATGCATTCTTCCTAGCAATCCAAATGGGACAGCCCATTCATTAGATATCAGTCCCTTCTCCGAAATCTTAAAGTGTGGCAGAAATAGTTAACGGTCGATTTTGTTGTTGTTGTAGGAACTTTCGTGATATCTCAGCTTGTCTGCATGGAAATTCTTGTCCTAGCAGAACATGTTTACGTATATAGTGCAGAATAACAATGATTGAATTCTTCCTGATTGTGCTATCGAGACATCACGTGTTCCCTTCCTGGAAATCGTGATGTCCTGCTTTCAGCATACGTCTCAGAAACGGCAAACGTTCTCACTGCTAAAAGCCTACATCATGTCTGTGCATGCTCGCGAAAACACCATTAATCATAAAAGCATTCTTGTTGTTCAGAAAGAGAGCACTGTCTAAGCACAGGCGGGGAAAATCAGAACAATTACGCAAACAGAATTCGAAGCACTGACCTACAGAAGAGAAAAATGGCGGTTGTTTTCGGTGTCCTACAGCTACTGGTCTGGGGATGTCCTAATGCCACAGTGGCGGATGAGTGACAGCATCCCCGACAGAGATGTATGGTCAGCTTCAACTTGTGTTTGAACACTTGCTTTCTCAGAACTTTCCGTAGATACCGTGTCTCCATCTTGTAAGAATCACTTTGTAGAGGCTCCTGTGCCCCAGCACAATGGATGTCTTGTGAATGAATGGAGTATTCTGATTGGCTCTTACTGAATTTACCCTCCAAATAACTGATGCTGCTGGTGTGAGAGCACCGTCCGCCACTTTTTTCTGCAGACGAGACTTTCAGTGACAAAACTATTTTGTACAGATCGCCATATTGCACCTGAAAGGTTTTTGAGTACTTTGTCTTATCGTAGTGGGGTTTGTTGGCTTCTTTGTCCTCTTTTCTGTTTTTTTTCTGTCGACACTCGATGCGCTTCTTAAATCTTTTTGAAATGATGCACATAATCATTGTGGTGTCACCGCCAGACACCACACTTGCTAGGTGGTAGTTTAAATCGGCCGCAGTCCATTTAGTACATGTCGGACCCGCGTGTCGCCACTGTGTGATCGCAGACCTAGCGCCACCACAAGGCAGGTCTCGATAGACGAACAAGCACTCGCCCCAGTTGTACGGACGACCTAGCTAGCGACTAGATGTACGAAGCCTTTCTCTCTCATTAGCCGAGAGACAGAATAGCCTTCAGCTAAGTTAATGGCTACGAACTAGCAAGGCGCCATTAGCCTTACAGTGATTGTAATTAAAGTCTCCTGTGTAACGTCAAGAGCGATGTACCACAATGATTGATTAAAGATAAGTATTAATCCAGCTACGTACTTTTCTTCATAGCATTAATTACGTAGCCTGTTCCAGTACTTCACGCCCGTCTGCGTTAGTCTAGCGTGCATTTTCAGCCATCTCGATCTACAAGGTGTTGGCCCAGCTGCCGACACATCAATCATCATAGTTGTACCCTATTGTAGCGGCCTCCCTTTGTAATACTTTTGGTAACTGTAACGTTATACCGAACATCACCTCAGACGTCGTATATCCTGTGCCATTGTGTTGTGTGGTATTGCAAACAAACAAACTGTAGTGAACACATATATCTCGATTGCTGTGCTCTTCATTTATGAAATGCCTCAAATATTCTACTAACGTTCTGTGAGTTCTTTCCAATGCTCCATTTGTCTGGGGATAAAAAGCTGACGGAACAACACACCTCAATATAATTTCTTCTCTAAATTTTTCCGATGCTGTATCGCCATCTTGACGTTCTAGCAGTACGGCTACTGTAAATTTTCTTAAATCATCCTGAAATGTCAAAATATATCTGTTTGCTTTCGATGTTACATCTAATGGACCTACTGTGCGCAGATTACTTTTGTCAAAAACGTTTTCCGCCGTGTCTGTAAAAATTGATGGTATCTTTGTCTTACTTTGTGTAAATATATTCAGTTGCCACTTATCACATGTTCTAATGTATTCTTCTATATACTTTTCATTCTGTTCCAAGTAAAATGTAAATGTAAATGTCGTAAGTGCAATATTTCTTTAGTCGATCCAGAGTTCTCTGCATTCCTGGGTGACCACCCAGTGGATTGCTGTGTATTTCCTACACGATTACTGCTTTCCGCTCATGACCAATTTCTTTCGTGTCTTCATCCAGTTCCTCGTGCTAGGTGGCTATTCTCATTTGCTTTTCTGGCTCTCTTCCCGTTTTTGCTACATCTTTTTGCCACATTCTACTAAGTGTATCTGCATTAGCCTTGAATTGGCCTGGCTCATACACGATTTCATATGAATATTCATTCAATTTCAATCTCCACTTTATTAAATGAGGTGAGGGACCTTTTCCATTAAATATACACGTTTATGGCTTATAATCTGTTGATTGTGATTTTTCTGCCGTCCACATAAGGGTCTAAATTGCTTCGTTGCCCGTAGTAATGCCAGATACTCCAGTTTAGTTGCTGATTAATTTTGCTCTGCTTCATTTAATGATCTTGAAACGTACGTTATTGATAGATCGCTTCTTATTTTCCTTTGGGATAAAACTGCCCCATCGATTCACCACTTGTGGCTGTGGTATGATGAAAGGTTTCTCAAAATTGGGATACTATAGTATGGGTGGATTGATTACCTTATCCTTTAGCCCCTTGAACGCATTCTGCTGCTGCCTTTCCCAATCGGAGCTTTCATCGTCCTTTAGTAACTTATGCAATGGGGCCGCAATTTTACTGAAATTCTTTACGAATTTGCGGTACTATCCCATTAAACTCTTTAGTTCTTTACTAGTTCGTGGCACTGGGTACGTCTTCACTTTCTCTACAGTTCGTTCCTCTGGATATACTCCAGTATCTTATTTTGTGCCCCAGAAATGTGACTTCCTTCCACTAAAGTTCACACTTGTCTGGTTGTTATCTTCAGCCTGTGTACCCTTGTCCTGTCAACAGTCTCTCGCAATTTTTCAATATACTCTCTGAGAGATCTTCCATTACGAATGTCATCTGAGAATACCAAACACTTTCTTCCCTGCGATCTTGTTAATGTGACGTTCACCAACATTTGAAACGTACTCTGTATGCTTCTTAATTCCACTGGCATCCACTTATATTCATATTGCTGACAGTTTGCACTAAAAGCAGTTTTCTCCCTGTCCTGGGTCTCAGTTAATATCTGATGATACCCACTTGCTAAGTCTAACATGAGAAAATACTTGACCTTTCTTAAGTGGCCCACTATTTCTGCTATCTTCGGTATTGGGAACTCTTCTCTACCTGAAATCTCGTTTACTTTACGGTAACCAGTTATCAACTTTTATTTCACTTGCCCACTGGCATCTACCTTCTCAGAGACTAATAATACTGGCGTGTTCCACAGACTTAGGCTCTCTACTATGATATTGTCGTTTAGCATTTGTTCTATATGTTCCTGTGTTACGTTCTTCTGTGATTCCGAGAACCTATAGGGACAGACATTTACAACTTTGCCTTTATGTTCCGATAATATAGGAAGCGTATGCTTCACAGTTTTGGTAAATGACAATCTGTCACACTTTAAAGGAATACATCGCAATATGCACTGCACAACTTTGCTAGCTCATGGTTTTCTTCTGAATTTAGCTTCCCTATTCACACGGCGTGTCTCTGACCTGGGCGATGTGAGCATTATATTATTGTGCCTCTTAAGGCGTTCCTCGTTCCCCCTTACTGTTGCTCCCTGTATAGTGCTCTGTTAATTAAATGTACGGAGTTTACAGCACACTCTTCATGTATTAAAAATACCGTTCATTTATTATCCATGTATGTTTCGTACATGGATAAGCAGGAATGGCTAGATGACAAATATAAGGATTTGTAAGCATATTTCACTAGGGAAAAGATAGATGCTGCCTACAGAAAAATTAATGAGGCCTTTGGAGAAAAGATATTTAGCTGTGAGAATATCAAGAGCTCATGTGGAAAGGCACTACTAAGCATAGAAGGGAAAGCTGAAAAGTGGAAGGAGTATATAGAAGGTCTATACAAAAGATATGAACTTGAAGGTAATATAGGGAAGATGACGTAAATGAAGATGAGGTGGGAGATATGATAATCTGAGAACAACTTGACAGAACACTGAAAGGCCGAAGTCGAAACAAAGCCCATGGAGTACACGACATTCCATCAGAACTGTTGATAGCCTTGGGAGACTCAGTCATGACAAAACTATTCCATCTGGTGCGCAAGATGTATGAGACAAGCGATATACCCTTGGTTCAAGAACGTAATAACTCCAATTCCAAAGAAAACTGGTGCTGACAGGTGTGAATATTATCGAAATATCACTTTAATAAGTCATAGTTGCAAAATACTAACACAAATTCCTTACAGAAGAATGGAAAAACTGGTAGAAGCTGACCTCGGGGAAGATCAGTTTGGATTCTGGAGAAATGTGGGCACACGCAAACCAATACTGAACCTACGACTTATCTTAAAAATAGGTTGAGGAAAGGCAAACCTACTTTTATAGCATTTGTAGACTTAGAGAAAGCTTTTGACAATGTTGACTGGAATAACCTCTTTGAAATTCTGAAAGTAGCAGGAGTAAAATACTGGGATCTAAATACTATATACCACTTGTTCAGAAACCAGACGGCTTTTAAGAAACGGGGGGCATGAAAAGGAAGCAGTGATTGAGAAGGGAGTGAGACAGGGTTGTAGCCTGTTCCCAGTGTTATTCAATCTGTACATTGAGTAAACAGCAATGGAAACCAAAGAAAAATTTGGAGTAGGAATTAAACTTCAGGAAGAAGAAATAAAAACACTGATGTTAGCTGATAGCATTATAATTCTGTCAGAGACAACATAGGTCTTGGAAGAGCAGCTGAACGGAATGGACAGTCTCTTGAAAGGTGGGTATAAGATGACATCAACAAAAACAAAACAAGGCTAATGGAATGTAGCCGAATTAAATCAGGTGATGCCGAGGGAATTAGATTAGGAAACGGGACACTTAAATTATTAGATGAGTTTCGCTATTTGGGAAACAAAGTAACTAATGATGTGCGAAGTAGAGAGGATACAAAATGTAGACTGGCAATTGCAAGAAAAACGTTTCTGAAGAAGAGAAATTTATCATCGAAAAAAGGTTTAAGTGTTAGAAAGTGTTTTCTGAAGGTATTTTTATGGCGTGTAGCCATGTTTGGAAGTGAAACATCGGCATTAAACAGTGTATAGAGGAAGAGAATAAGACCTTTTGAAATGTGGTGCTACAGGAGAATGTTGAAGATTGGTAGACCGCGTAGCTAATGAGCAGATAATGAATAGAATCGGGGAGAAGAGAAATTTGTGGCCCAACTTTCCTGTAAGAAGAGATCGGTTGGTAGAACACATTCTGAGACATCAAGGGATCACTAATTTAGTATTGGAGGGAAGTGTGAGGGGTAAAAATTGTAGAGGGAGACCAAGAGATGAATATACTAAGCAGATTCAGAAGGATGTAGGCTGCAGCAGTTATTCGGAGATGAAGAGCGTTGCACAGGATAAAGTACTATGAAGAGCTGCATGAAAGCAATGTTTCTACTGAAGACCACAACAACAATACTGTTTTGCTACTTTGGCAGATCACCACCCCCGCCAAAGATCCTTTCCTGTTTCCCACCACCACCATAAAACAACCAAGGAGGTTGTTCTCCTTTCCGACTCAGTTATAAGGGTTAATTGTGGGAAAAACGGAACGAACAATATTTTTGTCAACGTCCTGACTGCGCCGCGCAGCCCACACCAAATCTATAACGATAGCTGGGACGTGTGCCTGGATGCGACTGTCTTCTATCGACAGGAAATCCATTCTTTTGACTATCCAAGATCTGCTTATCTTCACCAAATACGCAGGAGGGACCCACCTGTCTTTGAACTATGTAGTTTCCAAATTTTTATAGATCAGAGTCGTTTCGGGAACTTCTGCAGTTTACTAGCATTTGTTGTGGGCATCTCATGTTTTACAGCTTCCAAAACTTGACGCATTTGATTTTCTTTGTACTTGAGAATCTTCTTTTCTTTTTCCTTCTCCACGTCAAGTTACACTTGGAAATCCGAAACAAAATAATATGCTAAACAGGCAAGGCAGTTAAAGCTGACAGTTACAAACAAATGTTTATTCAGAACTCAAATAGTATACGCCAGAATCTGATAATAGGTGTCAATAGAGAAACAATTAAAATCGCTCAAAAGAGGCAAGGCCGCTGGACCTGATGGGATACCAGTTCGATTTTACACAGAGTGCGCGAAGGAACTTGCCCCCCTTCTTGCAGCGGTGTACCGTAGGTCTCTAGAAGAGCGTAACGTTCCAAAGGATTGGAAAAGGCCACAGGTCATCCCAGTTTTCAAGAAGGGACGTCGAACAGATGTGCAGAACTATAGACCTACACCTCTAACGTCGATCAGTTGTAGAATTTTGGAACACGTATTATGTTCGAGTATAATGACTTTTCTGGAGACTAGAAATCTACTAGGAATCAGCATGGGTTTCGAAAAAGACGGTCGTGTGAAACCCAGCTCGCGCTATTCGTCCACGAGACTCAGAGGGCCATAGACACGGGTTCACAGGTAGATGCCGTGTTCCTTGACTTCCGCAAGGCGTTCGATACAGTTCCCCACAGTCGTTTAATGAACAAAGTAAGAGCATATGGACTATCAGACCAATTGTGTGATTGGATTGAAGAGTTCCTAGATAACAGAACGCAGCATGTCATTCTCAATTCCGAAGTAAGAGTGATTTCATGTGTGCCGTAGGGGACTGTCGAAGGGCCGTTGCTATTCACAATATACATAAATGACCTTGTGGATGACATCGGAAGTTCACCGAGGCTTCTTGCGGATGATGGTGTGGTATATCGAGAGGTTGTAACAGTGGAGAATTGTACTGAAATGCAGGAGGTTTGCAGCGAATTGACGCATGGTGCATGGAATGGCAATTGAATCTCAATGTGGACAAGTGTAATGTGCTCCGAATACATAGAAAGATAGATCCCTTATCATTTAGCTACAAAATAGCAGGTCAGCAACTGGAAGCAGTTAATTCCATAAATTATCTGGGAGTACGCATTAGGAGTGATTTAAAATGGAATGATCATATAAAGTTGATCGTTGGTAAAGCAGATGCCAGACTGAGAGTCATTGGAAGAATCCTAAGGAAATGCAATCCGAAAACAAAGGAAGTAGGTTACAGTACGCTTGTTCGCCCACTGCTTGAATACTGCTCAGCAGTGTGGGATCCGTACCGTACCAGATAGGGTTGATAGAAGAGATAGAGAAGATCCAACGGAGAGCAGCGCGCTTCGTTACAGGATCATTTAGTAATCGCGAAAGCGTTACGGAGATGATAGATAAACTGCAGTGGAAGACTCTGCAGGAGAGACGCTCAGTAGCTCGGTACGGGCTTTTGTTGAAGTTTCGATAACAAGCAGTACATTGCTCCCTCCTACGTATATCTCGCGAAGAGACCATGAGGATAAAATCAGAGAGATTAGAGCCACACAGAAGAATACTGACACTCCTTCTTTCCACGAACAATACGAGACTGGAATAGAAGGGAGAACCGATAGAGGTACTCAAGGTATCCTCCGCCACACACCGTCAGGTGGCTTGCGGAGTATGGATGTAGATGTAGATTACTAGATCTTGTACAGTATTACATCGCCAGAGGCCTCAGTGTGTATTTGCAGTGGATGTTAGTTACTATATCTTATTATAACATTCTGTATGTGCAGCAGCTGGGGTGTGCGACTATGCACATGCATAGGCCTCGGCAAATTTAATCAGACGTCAAGTAAGCAAGTTGAGACTCGTACCAAAAAGCAAAAGTGATTAATCAGCAAGCTGAGACTTATCGATAGTATTATATAACCAGTAGCTTGGACCCCTAGTAGCAACACACCGAGTCACTGATATGTCTTATTTGCGATTCAGCCACTGCTGCATGTAGACCAGTGTTCCAGCAGGTGCAGTAGCTCTGTGGTTGGTTGTACAGTGTGGACGTCAGCATGCAGCCCTCAGTGCTGATCTGGCCTGTCATGGCGGGTGTGTTTACCCTTCTTGGCCAGTGGCTACAGCACACGTTCCTCTCAAGTGCCCTGCTCCCTACGTGGGGTTTGGTGCGGTGGAGGTGTTAGAGCTCTCCCTGGTGTGTCCTTCATTCGTTTAAGTAAAAACATAATTGTTACTATCGCACTAGACACATACTATGAACGTCTAAACAGCACAAGTGGGTTACACTGCTTTAAACTTAGAGTAAGTCACCTCTTGTGATTCTAAATTTAAGATGACAATTGTTTAGACAACACAAATGGGCTGACAACTGGGATGGGGGAACCTTTTTTACAGTACAAGTAGATTTTTGAACTTTTCCACTTTCACCTAGGCTCTTGAATTTAAGCCAAGTGACCTGCCAGCAATGCAGGCTGTCTTTAGATCCACCGTCTTGGATTTTAGAAATGGCATGTGATGTCATAGAGGCTGTCCTGAGGTCTACCATCTTGGATTCTATATTTCCACCATCTTGGATCCTGACTTCAGATGGCTGGGGAAACCCCAGTAGGGTATGTGGTCTATGTCCACCATCTTGGGTGTTTATATTTAGTGACATTGAGTTTGGTCCACCATCTTTGATTTCTAATTTCCAGCCATTTTATACTTAGCGCTGCTGGAATTGGAGTATTTCACAGTATTTTTTGACGTTACCACCCTTTTATACATAGGGCAATCAGCCTATATCCGTTGTGACGTCTAGGAGGTGGGGAGAATGGGTGGGACAGAGAAATCTCGCAACACTGCATGACTTTTTGCATGACATCATTATGTCATTGGAAATCTGGCAACAATGCAGACTTTCTACTTCTCACAGCCATCAATTGTTACAAGTGTGTGTGTGTGTGTGTGTGTGTGTGTGTGTGTGTGTGTGTGTGTGGAAATAAGATTATGACACCTGACAAGCATGCTGTGTTTCATAGAACAATTTAGATGTGGAACTACTTAATTTGAGAGTTCATTGCACATTACGCCAAGTCTAGACCCTAAAAATGGGTTAAAATATGTGCTTGACGTGTTGTTTTTCTTATCCACATGCATTTTGCAACATTTGAGATATGGAAATAACATTGGGACACTAAATTTGAGAATCTACCCTCATGTTTTAGGCATCAATTTCGACAAATGTTTAGTCATGGAAAAAAATTGACATAACATTGTTTTTCTGATGGTGTATACGTATTTTTGCAGAAATTTTACTCAAAGTGTGGTACAAAGATGGAATTATGGTCGTTCACAAGTGCTGCTTAATCTATAAACTAAATCACAAGTGCCTAGTTACACCAGGATTCTCACTATCTTTACGTTTTTTTAATAGAATGAAATGTGTTAGTTGAATCAATTTCACATGTGTTAAGAGCCTTTGAAGAAGGTAAGAGTAGTCGCTACTTATTATCTTGAACACAGAACACTTTGTAGCTGTCTTTCCTTGTATGTGTGTGAATTCTTGTGTGTGGGAGGATGTTTTAAAGTTGCCTCCACATGGTCAGAGTCTAGCACTGGAAGTTTGTATTTCTAACCTAACCAGGTAGTTAGGATATTGCAGTGCCTTTGTTATTCTGATTACGATACGAAGTTCCTTTGGAGATGCATACATGCCCAAAGGTACAGGCGCTGTGGCGACCACAGCCGTTACGAAACACATGAAATGAATTCGCAATTGCTAATAAGGCTACCATCAGCTGTAGACACATGGTTGACGGCGTATGAAAGTTCGGGTCTGCTCATGAATCGTGCACAGATAGCCAAATTGTAAGGCGACCATTCGCAATAAGCGGTAAATCGGGTTTCGGGTCCCGGTCCGGCACATATTTTCATTGTCGTCATTCCATTCTACAGCTGATGGTAGTCATTCGCAATTGCCAATACATTTGATGTGTGACCACGTAATAGTGAAACATATGATCCAAAGAGTTTGTCACACAGTGAAAAGTTGAGAGGTAGTAGAATTACATGGTATTGCGTCTCTGGCTTTATGGAAAGTCACCTCCCCCCTCCCCCCTTAGTTAGTGAGTGGGTGGAATGGCAATCTATCGCGGACTTTCGGTTTTTAAGTTTGGTGACTAGATTTTGTAGACCACTAGTGGAGAGGAACAAAGGTATTCATTATATATTAGTTGATCTTACAGGATCGCTAATCCTTTCTTTCAGTTATGATGTTAGAATAAATATTCCTTGGTCTTAGTCCCGTTTGGCATTTCTGCCAGTGTATTCGTTTAATATCACATGTCGCTGTGAATCTGAGATAGGCCCCTTTGTTTCAGTAGCAGATCCACTTGATGTGCCCATTTTGTTATAGGATGTTGTTGTACCCATAGTATACCTATTGATAATACATTGTCTTTCCAATAAACTTCAGTTGTTAATTTGAGAATCGTAATTTTAGAATATTTGTGACGAGTTTGTGTTTCATAACAGTGTCGCTTGACCATTAAAATCAACATGTATTCATAAATTACCAGGAATAACATAGCAGCGCTGCTCGAAAGGCAGAGCATACTGCGATGATTCAGATGAATTCCTACACTAGACTGAAATTCCCATTAATTGCCTACTTTTTGATTGTTTTGGAGTTAAGGTAAATTTGAGCTTCCTCCTATCACATGCTCCCCACTGTGCTGTTAAAGCTGGACTGTGCTGTTGTGTAGGAAGATCATAGCGTTTAGAAATTCCCATTAATTGCCTACTTCTGGGTTTTTGTGGTATATGTGTAAATTTGGTCTTACATCAATTAAATGTGCCCCAAGGTGCTATTACAGCTTAGCTATGTTGTTCAAAAGTTAGGTCACAGTGCGTAGATTCAGATTAATGCGTACATGAGGCAGAAATTCCCATTAATTGACTATGTTTGAATTTTTTGGAATTTGAGTGAATTTTAACTTCGTCGCACTGTGTGCCCCTCTCCTTCACCACTATGATGCTAGAGCTAAATCGCCATGTTCATTGTGTAGATCATGAACTGCTGTACTGAATAACTACTCATACCCATGTCGAATTTTATGTAATTTTCATGTTTCTGAATTTTCTTGATACAGTTCATTTTTTGTCCGCTAACCTCTCAAAGTGCCCTATGACCGAACATTTCAGATCTCTGCATTCAACTAGATAAACAGGCATATAAGGCCGGGTAAAATGATTACCTCTACATACAGGAAAATCCTTTCAGTAGCTGAGTTAACGATTTTTATTCCGATTTGGGTGTTGACTGAGAAACTGCTCCCTAAAGCAGTATATATGTCTCTGGCACACTCGGGTCTCAGACTTTTGGAGGAAGAGTATATTGATGAATATTTAATGTTATTTCTGGATGAAGAGAAATGCTAGTGATTTGAATGCTTTGTGCCTCTTCCTTATTGTAGCCTCCCGTAACGCAAAAAAGCAGGGTTGTGTTAATTTACGTATTTCTCATTACCCTTTCAGTTCATTTATGGAAGTGTTCATGAACTGAATTTTCCACGAAAAATTTGATTATAGAGCACAAATACTTAAAGAAATGATGTACTTCATGATCCTCATGAATGCTTTGTGGCGATGTGTATTCTAGTGATTCATCTTCTTCAAGTAATAAATCCATGGTTAATTTTGGAATCTGTTGGGCACCTTAAGCAACATATCCTTAATCTCCCTTCAACTCACGTTCAATTCTGACGGCCTGCTATATGTGACACTCGGAAAATTAGTCAACATTCAGAAAGACGTCAAATGATTAAAAAGATGTTGGTATATTTCCCAGTCACATGCAGTTTCTGCGTTAGATTTCCGATTCCTGATAAGCTTATCGAGAAGTTCATCATTATCATCTCAGATATCTGTTGCAAATAATACATATTCAGATTACCTTGATTTAAGGGCCAGTTCTTGTATACAAAGCCATATTAGTGACTGATTGGTATCTGGTCTGTGAAGTTCACAGATATGGCCGTGTATGTGGTGTTAGACGAATCATTATGTCTGGATATTATCCCCCATAACTGTGCCAGGAGTGGGATTATTATTAATTGAAGTAAAGGTAAAGTCTATTACAGCCTCAGTTCATCTGTTGACTCTGTCTAGGACACTCTGTCCGTGAGATCTCCTGAAAAAAAAAACAGGATATAATAGGATGACTATTTTTTTTTTCAAATTGACGAATTATTTTCCTTGTTATTAACAAAGGGAAGTAAAATGAACAACAAGACAGCTGTAATTGGTAATTTCTTCATTGTCACAACCAGTTTTTCTGCATCAAAACGGCCCATTACATAAGCAGGAAAGGATCCCATGAATTACACATGAACAAAATACTATAAGAATCTTTTAAAAGGTTTTAATTTTTTTCGAGAATTTTTAAGCAATTTTTAAATATTTTTATAGGCCCTAGTAAAGTACATAATGAGGCACAAAAAATCAAAATTGAAACATACTTGCAACAGTGTCACATTAGCGCACCAAGATGCCCCCAACGTTCACAGTCAAAAATGAAACCCGTGAAGAGGGAAGTCGTCAAAATAAATAAAACAGTACATCAGGACGAACAGGGAGGCGGTGCAATACGAGATAAAAACCATACATAAGTACAATGAGTGAAAACGAAAGATATAAATAAGGAAAGATTAAAATTGGGGCCTCCAGAGAGCTTAATAACCAACCCTCCCGCTCCCTCCACCTCCCCCTCCCCAACACTTTCTCCACCCTCCACCTTTCACTCACCCTCACACCATTGTGAATAAATGTTAAGACCATACGGCTGATTAACAAGTCGATAAGTCTTGCATTTCATTTTACTTCCATTCATTATGAAGTTAGACGGCACTGGCCGCCCACATTGTAAAGTTCTTCTTCTTCTTGTTCATGCTACTTTTTTGCGATTGTTTTTAAGTTTTTTGTGTGATGTTTGACGTGTTTTAGTGGAATTTTGTCTTATTTTGCCCGTATGTACTACAAGACAATAAGTAGTAATGCTCATGAGAAGCCTGTACAATAGTCTGCCAGGTAAGCATAGTAGAATTGTAGGTAATTGTTATGTTGTGCATGCACAATTGTCAATCAAAATTTATAAGGCTGATTGTAAATAAAGTAAAAGAGGAGGGAATGAGTATTATGATGTGATCTAAATCCAGAGCGTGAAGAATCATAAGTGATACACTAGACGAGGTGCTAGATTTTGAGGTATCAGATAGTGTAATCACAATGTTCAATCAGGCCGAAGTTGTGTTCCTGTGAGGGAAGAACGAGATTGAGTGTAACTAGGAGAGAAATGTGAACAATTTTCACCAGCAGTTGAATCTGATGCATGGGAAACCATTCTGTTACCGTGTTCTGAACACATGGGTGTGAATCCGGACCTGTAGCCCATGATGGTGACGCAGCATCACAGGTTAGGGCAGTAGCTACCAAAGAAAGACCTATTACTCCCTTTCTCGACTTTAATACATTTCAGGTAATAATACCGAAGGGATTTCAAGGAATTAACAAGAAATTCGAGTTCGATAGGAAATATGAAGAGCAGAGAAAAAAAAATTCAAGAGACTCATACAAATTTGGCCGGCTGGTGTGGACGAGCGATTCTAGGCGCTACAGTCTGGAAACACGCTGCTGCTACGGTCGCAGGTTCGAATCCTGCCTCGGGCATGGATGTGTGTGATGTCCTTAGGTTAGTTAGGTTTAAGTAGTTCTAAGTTCTATGAGACTGATGACCTCAGAAGTAAAGGCCCATAGTGCTCAGAGCTATTTGAACCATCATACAAATTTGTAGAATATGGTGCTCAAATGTACTCCATAATTATGGAAAGTCGAGGCACTACAAAGTTACTTCGTAAAGACATTGCATAGATCAGATCAGAAATGCGAACAACAAATCAATGAAGGGAACAGATTACAGGCAATTAAGAAGAAGCAAAAGAAAACAGCAAGATTATGAGGGAGAGCGTAGAAGCTAGCATGACCGTGACCAAAAGCAATTTTATTCACCGCCCCAATGGAGCAGCTGCGAATGGCATAGTGATCAAAGATATTATCAAAGAGATCTGTTTAAAACAACAGGAAGTACTAGAGTATATGTGCCACGGCACAACGAGTCGTTACAAAAAAGACGATGAAATTAGTAGAGTCACTTACAAATCACATGTGTACACAGTGACAACTGAAAAATTCTCTTTAAGATACAAATGTGATTCTGACTGCTTGCATCTTGTCACTGTGAGTGACAATGAAGAGATTCAATCCCTTTTGTGATTAAAAAAAGCATCAGCTAGAGTTCTGTCGGCATAAACAAGAAGTATTGACACATCTGCAGCAGGGAAGTGATAATGACAGGTTACAGGTGCGCATGGGTCAACACTGGCTGTTCTGTCAAATGCAGAAAGCGAGAATGACTATAACAAGAGGTGTAGCGAAGATGATGGGGGTTGCACGAGCCCTAGGACAGACTATGCAACATATGTGGTCCCTCAACTGGTACAGTATCCAATGATTGGAGAAATTATGATGAGGCAAGTGACAATCATAAACAAATTGAGAAGGTTAATGATAGCTAATTACGAAAAATTGAGTATAGTAGTCCCATCATGTTTAAATGGCATGATTAAGACGTACCAGCATATGTAGATACGTAGTATTTATCGTTCCAAACAACATAGGACATGGGATGTGTTCCTGAACGAGTTTAAGAACATTCTCGACGAACTGCCATATGGTTCTAGATGCTTGGCGCCTTTACATCTACATCTACATCTACGTGAGTACTCTGCTATTCACGATAAAGTGCCTGGCAGAGCGTTCAATGAACCACCTTCAAGCTGTCTCTCTACCGTTTCACTCTCGAACGGCACGTGGGAAAAACGAGCACTTAAATTTTTCTGTGCGAACCCTGATTTCCCTTATTTTATCGTGATAATCATTTCTCCCTATGTAGGTGGATGGCAACAGTCTAGTTTCGCAATCGGAGGAGAAAACTGGTGATTGAAATTTCATGAGAAGATCCAGTCGCAACGAAAAACGCCTTTGTTTTAATGATTGCCACTCCAATTCACGTATCATGTCTGTGACACTATCTCCCCTATTTCGTGATAATACAAAACTATCTGCCCTTCTTTGTACTTTTTCAATGTCACCCGCAGTCCCACCTGATGGGGCTCCCACACCACACAGCAGTACTTCAGAATAGGGCAGACAAGCATGGTGTAAGCAGTCTCTTTAGTAGACCTGTTGCACCTTCTAAGTGTTCTGCCAATGAATCACAGTTTTGGTTTGTTCTACCCACAATATTATCTATGTGATCGTTCCAATTTACGTTATTTGTAATTATAATCCCTAAGTATTTAGTTGAATTTACAGCCTTCAGATTTGTGCGACTTATTAGCTGATTTCTTGTAGTACTCAAGTGAATAACTTCATACTTTTTCTTATCCAGGGTCAATTTCCACTTTTCGCACCATACAGATATCTTATCTAAATCATTTTGCAAGTCTCTCTTTGTGTTAAAGAATAATCCACATCCCAATAGAATTACTGATTTAGTGAACTTTTCCTACACTGAAAGGAAGAGACATCAGGAGATTTTTCGGCTTGCCCTGAGGAATATACGAAAACACACTGAAAATAGGAGACACAACCAAAAATGGTAAATTAAGCAGGAAAGAACTACATATGGGACAAAAGGATTTGGTGAGGGTTTCTGTGTAATAACTATTTTACTCTTTTGTCTGCAGATCATATGAAGTGCAAAGGACAGCACACAGTAGTGTCATTGAAGTAGAGACCCATTAATGCAAAAGATCTAGGGACGTGCACCAGAACTCAAATTTGAAGTCATTTATGGAGTAAGTTAGCCATGCAAATTAAGTATGTATTTCAGTGTGTATTCCCACCATACGCACACGGTCGATTAGGCTTCTAACTATGTCTAGTGACATAATAACAATTATTTGGTTCTCCCTAGTAGCAAATTAAGGCCAAATTGGATAAACTGTTAATGGATTTTGAATGTAGGATAGGTGACAATGGCACTTGCAGATTAAGGAGACTGCAGATATTGTATGAACAGCTGCGCTCGAAGGAGATCAACAAATTATGATTCTTACAACTGGAACTTTAGGAAGCTGTTGTTACGTGTACTTTTATGAGTCATAGTGTTTTAGTACATGTTCGGAGTCCATGGCCATTGCAGGAAACAACGTAAAGAAATAGGGAGATCAGGGGAATCTATAGCGCCTGGATAAAGATATGCTGAGACTAGATGAGGAGAAACTGCCAGCTATAGGGAGCACCTTGATTGTGATGTGTTAAGGGATACGGAGAGAGATTTTGTTGTTTTTGCCAGTTGCAAGGGAAGCACTGTGCTTATTCTATGCTATGGGGAAGTCATAATTTGAAAGTAAGGGATGAAGTGAAGTAGACAGTGCAGAATGAAGGAAAGACTTAATGTCAGACCACTTTATGTTACAGAGTATTAGTAAGCTGTGTGCTTAATATCCTCGCTATGGGACCCCTCTCCAGATTAACCACCAACTAATGCTGATGAAGAAGAGCTGTATGTGGCTCACAATGGAAAAGCCCACCACAGATATGTAGCATTTCAGATGAGTGTAAAATATGGAGATCCTTTCCAAATGATGAAAGAAATGTGGTAATAAAAGATAACAAGGTGGTATGAAGTAAGAAATTTAGCTTAGAACGAATCACAGTTGATGCTGTATGCAAGTTATGCAAACGAAAAAAGGGATACTATTATTCACATGAATGTAACTTTTATGTAAGAGCTACACACAGTCCGTGAGAAATACTGCATTGTGCTCCCTTATGTCGATTCTTTTATCTTTTTTGCATTATAGCTGCCTATCTGCTGAGATATTTGATGTAAACAACATGTCTGCCTCCTGTTCAATGGATGATGGAGAACCTTTAAAATATGAATACTGCCAGTCATGAAGGGCGATCTGCTGCAGTCATGATAAAGTGAAAATGAGAGAGTAAAGAAACTGACTAATTAGTCAAGTTGCTTATTGTAGCATGGTGTAGAAATTAACCACTAACCAGGATGTGTCATAGTAGTGATTTGTTGGTATCAATGTTCCATGTACTTGTAAATATAGATGCCTGTCTGAAGTACCTGTGCGCATCAATGTTCCATTAAACTGTAAAGACAGGTGCATGTCTGAAGTATCTGTAGGCATCTAGGTTTCATGTAAATGCAGATAGACATAGATGTCTGAAGTATTTGTGGGTAATAATGTTCAAGCAGTTGTAGATAGAGAAGTGTATTTGAAGTTTATGTTCGAAATAGAAAGGTAGTTCATGGAAAACAGTGCAGGTAGGAATGACATACCTATTCTGTTTCCCAATACCTATTCCACTAATATTCCTTAGCTATATCGTAATATATGTTTAAGTTTAATGCTTTATTTTACACTATTACTAGTTGGTACTAGTATGTGCCACCCTGTATAAGATTTTTTGTTAGATAATTTATTGTACGCATTACTAACTAGTCAGGTACCATCTTATGATAGTTTGAACCTTAAAAACATTTATTTTGTCATGGTTAGTGCGTAACTGCACCGTATGAAAATAATTTAAAAAATATTGTAAAATTTTATTTTATTTATTGACCAAATTCATTGTAGCCTGGACATTGTAGTTATAAGAGTGTAATGTGATTTTTTTTATTTACACGTCAAGTTCCTTAGGACCAAATTGAGGATCAAATCCCGAAGGTCATGGGACGTGTCAGTACATGAAATTACAACTTAAAAATAATAACAGATAAAAATAAAATGTTTATGAACCCGAAAAAAGTCAAGCCATGAGTTTAAGTAAACGCAGTCAACAATACAACAGGAATCAGCTTAATTTTTCAAGGAACTCCTCGACAGAATAGTAGGAGTGACCCATGAGGAAACTCTTCAGTTTCGATTTGAAAGCACATGGGTTACTGCTAAGATTTTTGAATTCTTGTGGTAGCTTACTGAAAATGGATGCCGCAGTATACTGGACGCCTTTCTGGACAAGAGTTAAGGAAGTCCAATCCAAATGAAGATTTGATTTCCGCCGAGTATTAACTGAGTTAAAGCTGCTTATTCTTGGGAATAAGCTAAGATTGTTAACAAGAAATGACAGTAAGGAATATATATATTGAGAGGCCAATGTCAAAATACCTAGACTCGTGAATAGGGGTCGACAAGAGGTTCGTGAACTTACACCACTTATTGCTCGAACTACCCGTTTCTGAGCCAAAAATATCCTTTTAGAATTGGGAGAGTTACCCCAAAATATATTATACGACATAAGCGAATGAAAATAAGCAATGTAGACTAATTTTCGTGGCGAACGATCACTCACTTCAGATACCATTCGAAAAGTATAAATGGCAGTATTAAGTCTTTGAACAAGATCCTGGACGTGGGCTTTACACGACAGTTTACTATCTATCTGAACACCTAGAAATCTGAACTGTTCAGTTTCACTAATCATATGACCATTCTGCGAAATTAAAAGGTCAGGTTTTGTTGAATTGTGTTAGAAACTGTAAAAACCGAGTCTTACGGTGATTTAACGTTGGCTTATTTTCTACAAGCCATGAACTTATGTCATGAACTGCACTATATGAAACCGAGCCAATGCTGCATACAACATCCCTTCTACCAAGCCAGTGTCATCAGCAAACAGAAATGTTTTCGAGTTACCTGTAATAGTAGAGGGCATATCATTTATATAAATAAGGAACAGGAGTGGCCCCAACACTGATCTCTGGGTCACCCTCCCCCCCCCCTCCCATTTTACTGTACCCCACTCAGACCCCACATCACAGCCATTCTCAACACTGTGAATAATGACTTTTTGCTGTCTGTTGCTAAAGTAAGAGGTGAACCAATTATGACCTACTCCCCGTATTCCGTAATGGTCCAACTTCTGGAGCAATATTTTGTGATTAACACAATCAAACGCCTTAGTTAAGTATGTCTTCAGAAAGTTGTAAATTTCTACTGTAGTAAATACTCTGTTTGTAACACCTGGTAATGTACATTTGCTGGAGAATCATGCACATTTGAGAGGAGAAGCATACCTTGGTGGTGAAGAGGCAAGGAATGGTCCTCATTTGGTAGTGGGAGAACAGAAGCAAAGTACCAGGAATGCAGTTCTTGCCGGCCTCAGTTGGGGCTGCACTGCGTGCAGGGCTCAACGCTCTCTACAGCTGGGGTGCAGCCCTCCATCGTTCCGGAAGAGAATCGCAGACGTCACACCGGCTGACTGGCCACTATCTTTTGTCGGCCGTGGCGTGGGTATACCTGACGTCACAGAGGCCAAGCGTCTGCCCCAGCTGGTCTGACGTCATGAGCGAGAGGTCACTGACCCAGTGGAACAGGCAGCGGCGAAGAGACATCACTTTCCAGCTACGGAGCGCGAGAAACTGATATAGAGGCATGCATCACAATGTGCACTGTCGTGTAAAGAGTACTTACAATCCGTCCTTGCACACACCACACTACAATGCACGTGCAAGGGAAAAATGACAGGGCCATCAAAATCATAAAAAGAGGGGTTGTCTGCCTCGGAATAATCCAAGCCATAAGAAGAGGGTTTGCTCCCAGGTGTGCCTGCTACCACGCCGCCCTAGATGCATCGAGGTTCACTATGTTACCTACTGTGATCCTGCAAGCCATGGGAACCTCACACATCCTCACTACCGTAAACTTGAGAGTGAACAGAGCCATCTGGCTCAAGGATGGCTCATTTCGATCATGGGGGTTCAGTCTGTCTTGTACAGAGAGAAGAGATGACACACACACCCATAGCGTGTTGGCCCTGTGTAACGGAATGGTCACGTGAGGAGGCCTCGATGTCTGTCATGGTCTATAGCTGCGTCATTAATAGCAGACGAAGTTGTTCAGCCAGCAGGGTCAACGCATGGAGATTGTAGAATACTGGAGCTGACGCTAGATAATACAGCGTGTGTAGTTGTTCGACCTCATATATTTACTGCAGTCAACCGACGTAAAGCGCTGCCAGTACAGTTGCTTTATCAACAGCCTGATCGAGCGACCACGAAATTCTTTAAGGCCGTTTGCAACACTAAGTGCGAAGATAACGGATTCATGCATGTTCTTACGTTTTTTAATTGCGGGCACAACAATGGGATAGTACCTTTCGTCTTGGTACTAACGATTTAATATATAAGTATTAAATGTTCTCCTCTTTTTAAAGATCTTGTTTATTCTCGTTACTATGCCTACCACAGATAAACATTGTCTCTATGTAGCTCTGTGAAGCCCAATTTATTACCTCATTCAGCATTCATACCCAAAATCAAGATTGTTACATTTTACATGAACTTAGCAGAATGTCTACATAGACTGCATCAAATATACACTCAATGCAGAAGCCTTTTATGATACTCACTTCTTCTCAACAACGATCTGACAAAATGCTGCGGGTTTTTCCGCAACCACAGATAATCAATAATACTGAGTGCTTGACTTTACCTTCTCTGAATAAAAGTTTTCTTCCCGCTGTAACCGTTCAGCTCTTGAGCATCAGAAAAGTAACTGAAACAACACTTCACTTAACAGGTAAGTAAAACCGAAATAAAGGAAGACTACAAGATACGGTAGTGAATCTGTTTTAAGTTTACATACCATCATATGACAAAACACTAAAATGATTCAACTGTGTTGTTACACAAAGTCAAGGCCATCAGCAACGTAATAAAAAAGGGTTGTGCCTCATGAAATTAATATGTCATACTACATAAATGAAGAAGGGGAAGGTAACCATCAATTAAAACATTATATAAGAATGATGTTGTTGTGTTGGCAGAAGAGCCAACACCGTGTTACTAGAGGAGGCCGAAATGCACGCGTTTTAGCTCACGCAGACTGGCGTGAGGAGGGAAGGACTATGCTGACGTGAGGTCTGGAACATGACAAGAAATTAGAATTCAGAAAGCGGACGTAATAAGTTTGATACTTAACTTTAATCTATTAATGATGAACGTCGTTCTTGACGGTACATGAGACACAATATTATCTGTTCAGAAGACATAGTAACTGAATATGGCGCCTTGCTAAGTCGTAGCAAATGACGTAGCTGAAGGCTATGCTAAACTGTCGTCTCTGCAAATGAGAGCGTATGTAGTCAGTGAACTATCGCTAGCAAAGTCGGCTGTACAACTGGGGCGAGTGCTAGGGAGTCTCTCTAAACTAGACCTGCTGTGTGACGTCGCTCGGTCTGCAATCACTGATAGTGGCGACACGCGGGTCCGACGTATACTAACGGACCGCGGCCGATTTAGAGGCTACCACCCAGCAAGTGTGGTGTCTGGCGGTGACACCACATTCCTCCCCCGCAAATCGGCGGACGGTTGTGGTATAAGGCCTCCGCCAGCCGTGTGGAGGACCCCATGTTGACGTATGCGACGAGGTGGGGAGCCTAACAGCAGGCGAGGCTGTGCCACCCGCACCCTGTCATTCGGACCGCGGAGAGCTAGGGAACGGCTGAAAACCTAGTCCAGGGTGCACGCCAACATGCGGTGTATGCGCCCGTAGAGAGACAGGAGGGGCCGAAGGATCGACCTCCATCGGGCCGGGGAACCCGACGGGCGAAGACGACATACGGTCAGGAGTGGGCGAGAGTTCCATGTCGGAGGACAACTGGTCACGGGGAGCGATCAGCGGCACGTGACCCAGGGGGGTGCAAGGCGGGTGCAGCGACACGTCCACTACGAGCGTCGCCGGCGTGAGAACAGGCGGCGGCGGCGGCGGCGCGTCGCCATGGGGCAATATGGAAGGCAGCGTCGATAACACCTGGGGCTGAGGCGAGCCAGTAGATGGATCCCCGGGGCGCTGACTGGACGGCACCGTCGCTGAAAGCAGACGGCGAGCGGCCGATCCCGTGCAACGACAGAGGCGCAGCTGATTGAGATGCCGGCGCGCCTCACCAGAGGCCCCCAAAACCAGATACATAGCGGGTCCGAGGCAGCGAAGAATGCGCCCTTCGAGCTAACGCCGTGAACCTCGATAGTGGCGGTAGTAGACAACGTCGCCTGGGGCGAAAGCAGGTGTCTGCCGCTGCACGGGAACCTGATGCGGCGGATGTAGCAACGACATCAGAGTTCGATGAGGGCGACCGTGGAGCAACTCAGCCAGCGAGCGACCATCTCGGGGCTCAGAGCGATACGATTACAAAAAGAGCAACAACGCATCCTCCCGAGAATGCGACTCTTTCAACTTCAACATCTGTGACTTGAAAGTCCTGACCCATCGTTCAGCGGCACCGTTTGAGTGTGGCGAAAACGGCGCAGGCGTCAGATGTTGAATACCATTGGCCTTGCAGAATGACTGAAATTCTGAGGACATGAATTGTGGGCCATTGTCGGAAACGATTGTCTGTGGAAGACCTTCAATGCAAAAGATAGCAGATAACGCTTGGATGGTGGCAGATGATGTCTTGGAAGACATCCGGACAACAAAAGGAAAATTACTGAATGAATCTATCACAACCAACCATCGAGCATTCCAGAATGGACCAGCAAAATCAATATGTAAGCGTTGCCAAGGGAAAGTGGCTTTTGGCCATGCAAAGAATTTCCACGGTGGTGCTGATTGTTGTTCGGCACACACCCTGCAAGAAGGGCACATATTCGTAATCGCTGCATCGATTCCGAACCAAGTACAGTGCTGACGAGCAAGTTGTTTCGTTCTCACTATACCCCAATGTCCTTGGTGGAGAAGCTTTAAGACAGAGGACTGTAACGAACGTGGGACCACGACCCTCGACTGATCATTATCAGAACGCATAAGCAAGACACCACATCAAACAAAAAGTCTCTCCTTATGAGCAAAAAATCGGCGAACCAACGGGTCCCTGATCCGTGACTTTGACAAGGGCCATTGCGTAGCAGCAAAACGCAGAACGATGGCAAGGACAGGGTCGGCAGTTGTGGCTGAAGCTACACGACGAAAATCAATCGGAAACGATTCGACCACATCATCGGTTTCCGAATCAATGAACATGCAAGCAAGTTCGGAGGAATCGAATGCCCTATCCTCAGCAACAGGCAAATGGGACAACGCATCGGCGTTTCCGTGCTTAGCAGTGGACCGATACAAGATATCGTAGCGGTACTGCGAGAGGAAAATAGACCAGCGTATGAATTTCTGCGCTCTACGTGGAGGTACAGGCTTGTTCGGATGAAAAAGTGATGTGGTCTGTGATTATGGTAAAGTGACGACCATACAAGAAGTCATGAAACTTTGCAACACCAAATACGAGAGCCAATGCTTCTTTCTCGATCGGGGAATAATTTCTTTGCGCAGACGAGAGCAATTTGGACGCAAAGGCAATAGGGCGATCGTGTGAGCCATCTTTGTGCGCAAGCACAGCACTGATCCCGAAACCTGATGCATCCACCATCAACAATAGGGGCTTCCGGCAAGTATTGGAAAGCAATGCCGATTTCAACCGGCGAAAGGCGCGTTCGCATTCCGTCGTCCAGACGAACGGAACACCTTTACGGCGTAAGCGATGAAGCGGAGCTGAAATGGAAGAGGCATGCGGCACATATCTGTGATAATAGTTGATTTTTCCCAACACACTCTGTAGCTGCTTCAAATTCTGCGGCGAAGGCAAGTCTTGTATGGCACGGAGGTGCGTGGGACTGGGATGTATGCCTTGGGCATTGAGTACATGTCCCAGGTATGGCAAGTCATGAGCAAAAAACACACATTTGTTCTTCCATAAGCGAACACCATTTTGTCGCAAGACCTGAAATAATGTTCTGAGATTGGCTAAATGTTCCTCTTCCGTCTTTCTGGAGATCATAATATCGTCTAGATAGTTTGCTGCAGTAGGGACCGACGCAGAAATAGTTTGTAGATATTGCTGAAAGAATGCAGGGGCGGATGCACACCCAAATGGCAGTCGTTTGAACTGATACAACCCAAGATGCATGTTAATCACCAAAACGCGCTGGGATTCTTCGTCCACCGGTATTTGCAAGTACGCATCTGCTAGGTCCAACTTCGAAAAATATTTGCCCGGGCACAGTTTGTCAAAAAAATCTTCCAGGCCGGGTAAAGGAAAAGTTGCAATCACTAGTTGTGTATTCACTCTTGCCTTGAAGTCCACACAAAGTCTCAATTTTACCGAAGGTTTTGGCAAAATTACTAAGGGTGATGCCCAGAGAGAAGCCTGCACACGTTCAATTACACCTTGTGATTCCAAATCGTGTAATGTTTTTGCGACCTCATCACGCAATGTGTGGGGAACACTGCACACTCTGAAAAATTTCGGTTGCTTGTTTACTTTCAGTTCCAAATGTGCTTTATAGTTCTTAGCGTAACCGAGGCCCAGTGCAAAAATGTCTGCAAATTCTTCACATAGACGAGAAACACTGTCTCAAGGCACAGTCTGGTTCACTGATAGGACCTGATTTACTATAGACAAGTTAAACAACTGAAATAAATCGAAACCAAACAAGTTAACTGCAGAAGAAGAACGAAGGATGTAAAATGACACAAGTTTTGTTTGTCCTTTGTATGTTGCAAGAAGGCTGCACTGTCCTAACACAGGGATCGCTTGACCTGAATAGCTAGCTAACTTAACATTTGCGGCATGCAACAGTGGGATGCCCAGCAGTTTGTAAGTGTCTTGATTGATCAGTGAAAGTGCATCTCCGGTATCGAGCTGCAATGGCATCACTTTGCCGTTAATGTCCAAGTCTACAAAAAGTTTATTGTCCTTCTGGCGACAAGAGCGACTGTCTCGTGCAACGTGAACTGACACTGGTACAAAATCACTTGCGACTTGACGGGAGTTGCGGCGAGGTCGACGCACACTATTTGTGGGGCGAACACAGTCACTGTTAGAGAGAGTGGCACTGGGAGGAGTGGAATGAACGACATGAATTTCCATGGGCGAAGTTTCGCGAGCCTGAGTATCCTTGGTTCCATTCCGATTCCGGCGCGAAGCAAAGGGCCTGGAATGGTTTTGAGTTTCCGATCTGAGCTTTTTCTGGCAAACACTCTGACCATGTCCTTTTTTATTACAGTAAAAGCAAATAGCCTGGCGTGACGGGCAGTTCTCACGCTAATGTTTAGTAGCGCACCGCGGGCATGATTTGAGCACTTGCCTTTGCTTGCCGGCGCGGCACACATGGCTGAGAACCTGGCGGCAGCGGCGCGGCCAGGCGCGAGGGCTGTTTACTACTCTGTGCAGCTCGCCCGGCGGGCCAGTTAACCTGACACAAGGCTGGCGAAGTTTCAAATGATTCCTGAGCAAAGTCATGTGTGTCCTGCCGATCCAATATGTCCATCACTTATTGAAGGGAGAGATTGACTAGTTTCAAAATCTGTTCCCTTATACGAACATCAGAAACGTTCTGTGCAATTGCATCACGTACCATAGTATCTGAATATTGGAGTCCACATTGACACCCAAAAGCACAATCCCTAGTAAGACCTTGCAAGGTTGCAACCCACTCCCGATTAGTCTGACCTGCCGTACGTTTTGTACGAAAGAGGGTATACCGCTTCACAACAACATTGACTGATTCTTTGAAATATGCATCTAATGCAGACAAAATTTCGTCGTAGGACAGAGTTGCTTCATCGCGTTGGGGAAATAATTTGATTATCACATGGTAGGTTTGCACTCCGACGGACGACAAAAGAAAAGGCTGCCACTCGTTACCTTGAATTCTGTAGGTGGCGAGATGGAATTCAAATTGGCGTGACCACTTCGTCCAACTTTCCAGTGCAGCATCAAAAGGCCTGAAGGTAGGTGCAACTGCGTGTTGTGGCTGCGTTAGCGGTGGAGCAGTGGCTGCCGCATCATTTTGCATTGCACGTTGACCCTGGACGAGGTGTCCAAGGGCATCCTGTAATGCCTGCGTCTGCTGATTCTGTAAGCGATAAAATTTGGACAGTACTCTGGAGATGGTGGCAAAGCCATTACACGATTAAATCAGGGCAGTATAAAGAAGAACACTGTTTGTAGACTCGTTGCCAATGTTGTGTTGGCAGAAGAGCCAACACCGTGTTACTGGAGGAGGCCGAAATGCACGCGTTTTAGCTCACGCAGGCTGGCGTGAGGAGGGAAGGACTATACTGACGTGAGGTTTGGAACATGATAAGGAATTAGAATTCAGAAAGCGGACGTAATTAGTTTGATACTTAACTTTAATCCATTAATGATGAACGTCGCTCATGATGGTACATGAGGCACAATATTATCTGTTCAGAAGACATAGTAACTGAATATGGCACCTTGCTAGGTCGTAGCAAATGACGTAGCTGAAGGCTATGCTAAACTGTCGTCTCTGCAAATGAGAGCGTATGTAATCAGTGAACCATCGCTAGCAAAGTCGGCTGTACAAATGGGGCGAGTGCTAGGGAGTCTCTCTAAACTAGACCTGCCGTGTGGCGGCGCTCGGTCTGCAATCACTGATAGTAGCGACACACAGGTCCGACGTGTACTTACGGACTGCGGCCAATATAAAGGCTACCACCTAGCAAGTGTGGTGTCTGGTGGTGTCATCACAGATGTCACAACATCAGTGATACACGCACATTAATGGCGTCTTACTTGGGTCAAGGATGTCCAAAAATACACTCCTGGAAATGGAAAAAAGAACACATTGACACCGGGTGTGTCAGACCCACCATACTTGCTCCGGACACTGCGAGAGGGCTGTACAAGCAATGATCACACGCACGGCACAGCGGACAGACCAGGAACCGCGGTGTTGGCGGTCGAATGGCGCTAGCTGCGCAGCATTTGTGCACCGCCGCCGTCAGTGTCAGCCAGTTTGCCGTGGCATACGGAGCTCCATCGCAGTCTTTAACACTGGTAGCATGCCGCGACAGCGTGGACGTGAACCGTATGTGCAGTTGACGGACTTTGAGCGAGGGCGTATAGTGAGCATGCGGGAGGCCGGGTGGACGTACCGCCGAATTGTTCAACACGTGGGGCGTGAGGTCTCCACAGTACATCGATGTTGTCGCCAGTGGTCGGCGGAAGGTGCACGTGCCCGTCGACCTGGGACCGGACCGCAGCGACGCACGGATGCACGCCAAGACCGTAGGATCCTACGCAGTGCCGTAGGGGACCTCACCGCCACTTCCCAGCAAATTAGGGACACTGTTGCTCCTGGGGTATCGGCGAGGACCATTCGCAACCGTCTCCATGAAGCTGGGCTACGGTCCCGCACACCGTTAGGCCGTCTTCCGCTCACGCCCCAACATCGTGCAGCCCGCCTCCAGTGGTGTCGCGACAGGCGTGAATGGAGGGACGAATGGAGACGTGTCGTCTTCAGCGATGAGAGTCGCTTCTGCCTTGGTGCCAATGATGGTCGTATGCGTGTTTGGCGCCGTGCAGGTGAGCGCCACAATCAGGACTGCATACGACCGAGGGACACAGGGCCAACACCCGGCATCATGGTGTGGGGAGCGATCTCCTACACTGGCCGTACACCACTGGTGATCGTCGAGGGGACACTGAATAGTGCACGGTACATCCAAACCGTCATCGAACCCATCGTTCTACCATTCCTAGACCGGCAAGGGAACTTGCTGTTCCAACAGGACAATGCACGTCTGCATGTATCCCGTGCCACCCAACGTGCTCTAGAAGGTGTAAGTCAACTACCCTGGCCAGCAAGATCTCCGGATGTGTCCCCCATTGAGCATGTTTGGGACTGGATGAAGCGTCGTCTCACGCGGTCTGCACGTCCAGCACGAACGCTGGTCCAACTGAGGCGCCAGGTGGAAATGGCATGGCAAGCCGTTCCACAGGACTACATCCAGCATCTCTACGATCGTCTCCATGGGAGAATAGTAGCCTGCATTGCTGCGAAAGGTGGATATACACTGTACTAGTGCCGACATTGTGCATGCTCTGTTGCCTGTGTGTATGTGCCTGTGGTTCTGTCAGTGTGATCATGTGATGTATCTGACCCCAGGAATGTGTCAATAAAGTTTCCCCTTCCTGGGACAATGAATTCACGGTGTTCGTATTTCAATTTCCAGGAGTGTAGTTTCAGCTCAAGTGATCTGAATACTTATTATAGTTATCACAGGAAAACTTTGCGTCAGTTTAATGTCTAGTAATTCCTATCATCCATTACTTCTTGCAGAATGCATTGTCCGACTGACACTAACCACACAAGTATATGAAATAATGATACCCATTAATAAAAAAGAAACCAAGACATGAAATAATACTAGTATAGTGAGGTGCGTGTAAGAGGACATTTTGAAGTTGCCTGTGCGCGGTCCGAGTCTGCAGCACTGAAAGCTTATATTGCTAACCTACATGGCTAGTAGTGAGTCATAGGATCCAGAGCGTTTGTAGAACAGTTACAGCACAGTTAGGCCAATGCACCTTAAGGAACTAGTTGGTACTCCAGCCCTTGGATGTCGACAGGACGCTAAACTCGATATTTCTTTCTTCCTTCCTTCCTTCCTACCAGCCCTGTACTAATGGAAAATCCCTCCTCCCTTCCCATAAGTGGATCAATGGTCTGAGACTACCCGCCATATGGAACCCTGTCGCATATGTTCAGATCGTAAGTATGGGGAGCTGATATTTGCAGACCACTAGTAATGAGGAAGTAAGGTATTGATTTTGTCAAAGTTGATCCAAGAGGATCGCTAATCGTTTCTTTCAGCTGTGATGTCAGACTACACATTCCGCAGTGTTACTCCCATATGACATTTTTACTGATATATCTGTCTAATTTCGCGTGTTATTGTGAATTTGAGATGAGACCCTTTGTTTCGGTAGCACCTCCACTGAATTTATGCGTTTTGCGATAAGACGTTGTTGTTCCCATAATATACCTACTGATAATGCATTGTCTGTCCCCCAAACTTCAGTTATTAATTTGAGAATCGTAATTTTCGGATATTTCTGATGAGTTTGCCTTCGTGTTTCATCACAGTGCCGCTAGACTATTACGTTCAAGACGTGTTCATACTTAGCTTCGAATGAAATGGCTGTGCTATTCAGAAGATAGAGTATAGTGTGTAGAGTCCGCAGCTCGTGGTCGTGCGGTAGCGTTCTCGCTTCCTACGCCCGGGTTCCCGGGTTCGATTCCCGGCGGGTTAGTTAGGTTTAAGTAGTTCTAAGTTCTAGGGGACTGATGACCATAGATGTTACGTCCCATAGTGCTCAGAGCCATTTGAACCATATAGTGTGTAGATTCAGATGATGTATCTGACCCCAGGAATGTGTCAATAAAGTTTCCCCTTCCTGGGACAATGAATTCACGGTGTTCTTATTTCAATTTCCAGGAGTGTATTTGACTGTATGAATACAAGTGTATATTGTGATACATTGCGAAATTTGGGACATTTGCGGGAGTGTCGACGAACTCGTACTGCAATCGTCAATTATAGGTTTAAACTTATTTCTGCTCTTTTAAAATTTTTGAGAACAGTTCACTTATCCTCGTTCAAAACAACCTGTCTCTAATTTTATTCCATAGTTGAGTCGATTGTTGGGAAAAGGACAGATAGACAGGAAATATGTTTTGAGATAAAAAACTTAGTTTTCTTTTCTGTTAATATAATTATTTTGTTTGTTTCCCATTATAACGCTCACATTCTGAATTTAAATAAAAGCTTCCTTATTAAAATAAGTTTAGTATCTCGACATTTACATCCTTATTTTATTAGAACAGGAATTCGTAAAAAAAAGGTATTATATCCCTTTCTCTGACCAAAAAGTACTGCAGTAATTTATTAATAAAAATCCTGAAAACAGGAAAAATATTTATTCAGAGGATACATTTTATTACTGAAGATGAAAATGAACACTCCTCCTCAAAATAATAATATTGCAAACAATATTCCAAGTGTAATCAGTTAATAACTATGACATACAAGTCATCTTCATTATCAGATATTACTTCCTTTGCTTCTGGAGTAGCTGGGTACCTTTCCACTTGGGTCTCTTGATCAATGAAGTGGTTCAAGTCTCAAACATCCTTTATCTTCTTTGCATTTATCATCAAAGAAGGACAATCATCAGGATGAAATGATTGGACTGTCTCTATTTCAAATATATGTATCCATCGTGTTGTGTCCATGTACTGGGGAGAGATGATGTATAGTGACAATCCATACACAGGAGAGATGGGGCAAAAAGGAACCATGGCCATATTCTTGTTTATCCCTCCTGCAGCATCAGAAGGAACTATTATATTTCTCAAATCTCTATATTTGTCATTTTCTTTGTAAGACAGTCATTAAGATAAGGTAAACCGGGTTGGCATCTTTCCTTGCTTGTGTTTCTAGAAGTTGGCATCTTTCCTTGCTTGTGTTTCTAAGAAGCCATACATGTAAGATTTTTTGTCATTACAAAAATGAATATTGGCCATGTACAGCCACAGCTATCTTCGTAAAACTGGCTAATAACATTCAGCCTTGGTATTGGAAAGTTTTGGACATAATCGAGTTCTATGATTACACATCTCTCACTGTCTTTAACTTCCTCTAAAATTTCTCTTTTCATTTCGAAGTATATGTCAATCTTTTTCTTGCAAGTATTGCTTTACATTGTTTACAATAGCCACGTGTATCCCTTTTAGATTTTAGAAAAGAAGAGCTACATTTCTGTCTGCAGTATGTGCCATATTTCATAGTAAGAGATTTCCTAGTTTGATCCTTAAAATATTGCCTGATCATTTGATAAAGTGGTTTAACATTTAAATCTGGGTCATCGATGTAATAATAGATTTACTTTGAGAAGTATAGGCTGCAAGTGATTTGTCCTCAGTTCTCACACATCCTGATCGAATTTAAATGGTCTGCTAGCATGAGTGCCTCTTGTTTTCTCCAAATATTTATTTAGAACAACCGTCTCCTGAACACAGAGCACTCTCTTAACACTGACCTTGAGTAAACTTAATTAAAATTTCTGACAAATTCGACTTCTGTCCCTTTTAGACATAATCTATAAGACTAGATATATGATCGAGTCCAAACAGCATTTAGAGCTATATTTTTTGCTTCATACCATGTCATACAATTAGCTAGTATCATATCCTGAATTTAACCAAAACTCATTGAAAAATTCTTCTTGATGATTTTCGTTTAAGTGATCCTGCTTGTAACAGTCCTTCTGACAACAGCCCTTTACACATTCAAGCGTTTTACCTGGTATTATCCTATTTGAAGTAGTAATATACTGTTTGCCTGTGTTTCTTGCTGCTTTTCTGTGATAATCCAAGAGTCTCTTCTTAGCGGTTTACTTCCACCGCTCTAGAAAGTCCTATTGTGCTGAAGGTTACTTGTATCTTCATCATGAACATACTGGAATGTTATACGAGTTAATGTAATGTACTCCAATACCTGTTTTATCACTTCTGTTATGATAACAAACAATGAAATTTTAAATAAAAAGTTACTGTAGGTTACCTAATCGTTAAGCACCAGCGATCAGCTGTGCAATGATTCCATCAAACTGCTGTCCTGACCTCTAGAATTAACTGATTGAAACAGAAATTGCAGAGATTATAGATGAAAGTATGACAAACTGTTTAAACCAATGGCTGGAAAAGATACCTGATGTAGAGTCGTCTTCTGTGGATACTGTCTCCTGTGCAGGATGAACAGGTTCTGTCGTTTCTTGTCCACTTGATGGCGAGTGGCGTATCCATGTTAGATCTAGGCGTCCTCTACGGGGTAGACACGGACCAGGGAGGACTCGAGAGGGTTACGTCGGTCCCCCTAAGCCAACACACTCGAGGTGCTGCCTTCCACTGAAACTGAAGCACAGCCAGTGGGACTCACTTCACCTGTTGAGAAACCCACTTTGCCCTGCGTCAAGAGTAGGTAAACGCAAAAGTGTATGGATCTACACTACTGGCCATTAAAATTGCTACACGAAGAAGAAACGCATACAATAAACGGTATTCATTGGACAAATATATTATACTAGAACTGACATGTGATTACATTTTCACGCAATTTGGGTGCATAGATCCTGAAAAATCAGTACTCAGAACAACCACCTCTGGCTGTAATAACGGCCTTGATACGCCTGGGCATTAAGTCAAAGCGAGCTTGGATGGCGTGTACAGGTACAGCTGCCCATGCAGCTTCAACACGATACCACAGTTCATCAAGAGTAGTGACTGGCGTATTGTGACGTGCCAGTTACTCGGCCATTGACCAGGCGTTTTCAATTGGTGAGAGATCTGGAGAATGTGCTGGCCAGGGCAGCAGTCGAACATTCTCTGTATCCAGAAAGGCCCTTACAGAACCTACAACATGCGGTCGTGCATTATCCTGCTGAAATATAGGGTTTCGCAGGGATCGAATGTAAGGTAGAGCCACGGGTCGTACCACATCTGAAATGTAACGTCCACTGTTCAAAGTGCCGTCAATGCCAACAAGAGGTGACCGAGACGTGTAACCAATGGCACCCCATACCATCACGCTGGCTGATACGCCAGTATGGCGATGACGAATACACGCTTCCAATGCGCGTTCACCGCGATGTCGCCAAACACGGATGCGACCATCATGATGCTGTAAACAGAACCTGGATTCATCCGAAAAAATGACTTTTTGCCACTCGCGCACCCAGGTTCGTCGTTGAGTACACCATCGCAGGCGCCCCTGTCTGTGATGCAACGTCAAGGGTAACCGCATCTATGGTCTCCGAGCTGATTGTCCATGCTGCTGCAAACGTCGTCGAACTGTTCGTGCGGATGGTTGTTGTCTTGCAAACGTCCCCATCTGTTGACTCAGGGATCGAGACGTGGCTGCACCTTCCGTTACAGCCATGCGGATAAGATGCCTGTCATCTCGACTGCTAGTGATACGAGGGCGTTGGGATCCAGCACGGCGTTCCATATTACCCTCCTGAACCCACCGATTCCATATTCTGCCAACAGTCATTGGATCTCGACCAACGCGAGCAGCAATGTTGCGATATGATAAACCGCAATCGCGATAGGTTACAATCCGACTTTGATCAAAGTCGGAAACGTAATGGTACGCATTTCTCCTCCTTACACGAGGCATCACAACAACGTTTCACCAGGCAACGCCGGTCAACTGCGGTTTGTGTATGAGAAATCGGTCGGGAACTTTCCTCATGTCAGCACGTTATAGGTGTCGCCACCGGCGCGAACCTTGTGTGAATGTTCTGAAAAGCCTATCATTTGCAAATCACAGAATCTTCTTCCTGTCGGTTAAATTTCGCGTCTGTAGCACGTCATCTTCGTGGTGTAGCAATTTTAATGGCCAGTAGTGTATTAATCGCTGGCAGTGCAAACGTATGGCGAATAATAGAATCTCGTAGGGAAATGGCAAGTGAGACAGGGAAGAACACTAGGTGCACTCAGCGTGTATGCCTGGGTGCCTCATTCAACATACTGAAGAGGCTGTTACGGCAGCCATTGAGGAAACGTAGTACAACAAACTGCAGATTGTGGAACAAACGATGCCTGTTCTCTGAGCTCTGAGATCATGTTCGGATCATTCCAGCGACTAGCAAAGGAGGTTGAGAAGACCAGCCTAGTGCATTGAGTTTCAATGAAGCTGACAGACTACTGCATTGCCCCCTCAAGCGATCGTGGTCCACTGGTTCTGAGTCGAGTGGAAGGACTGAAGCAGGGACTTCGAAGGTTCTGTGACAAGCTCGGCTGCGACTTCCAGGATTTGCACCGTAGGGTGGAGAACTGTAATGTCTCTCTCAGGTGTGCGCTACCCTGGTAGCCGACTGTGTGTGGCGCGCACACAAGGTTTTTTTTAGATTAGATGACTCTCCAGTGCAGATAACGACAGCTGTAGGAGATCCGGAAGCGTAAGGTTCAATAGAATGGTAACCACAGGCGAGAATATTAAAATCCTAGTAGTCAAATGCAGAAGCATGCGCAAAAAAGTGCTAGAGTTTGAAACGCTCCTGAAAAGCACTGAAGTTCACACAATATTATGTGCAGAAAACTGGTTGAAACTTGAAACTGACAGCACTGAGATATTTGGGGAAATTTTGGTGTATATCTAAAGGATAAGCTAATGGTAAAAGGAGGTGGTGTATTTGTCACAGTAGACAAGACACTCAAATCCACTAACACAGAAACTTAAACTGCATCCTAAATAGTCTGGCCAAGACTCAATATCAGTGGTGCGCATAAAATGGTAATTGGATCCTTCTATCGCCCACCAGACTCACCTCTTGATAAAACCAAAAACTTTAGAGAAAACCTCAGTTTGATTGTAGGTAAGTTCACTAATCATATTGTAACCATCGGTGGAGACTTTCATCACTCAACAATCAATTGGGAAAATTACAGTTTTATTAAGGGGGGCATGACAAGACATCGTGTGAAAAATTACTGAGTGCCTAATCTGAAAATTACCTAGAACAGATGGTTTGGAATTCCACTAATGATGGTGATATTTTAGATCTAATGGCAAGAAAAAGACATAACCTCTTTGACGACGTCCACATCGAAACTGGTATCAGCGACTATGAGGAATTTTTTGCCGACAATGATTACCAAAATAGCACCCCCAAATACATGCGTTTTTCATATTAGGTGCATTGCGCTGCCACCTATTGCCAGGTGTTCCATATCAGCGATCTCAGTAGTCATTAGACATAGTGAGAGAGCAGAATGGGGCGCTCCGCAGAACCCACGGTCTTCGAACGTGGTCAGGTGATTGGGTGTCACTTGTTTCATACGTCTGTACGCGAGAGTTCCACAATCCTAAACATTCCTAAGTCCGCTGTTTCCGATGTGATAGTGAAGTTGAAACGTGAAGGGACACATACAGCACAAAAGCGTACAAGCCGACCTCGTCTGTTGACTGACAGAGCCGGCCAGAGTGGCCAAGCGGTTCTAGGCGCTACAGTCTGGAACCGCGCGACCGCTACGGTCGCAGGTTCGAATCCTGCCACGGGCATGGATGTGTGTGATGACCTTAGGTTGGTTAGGTTTAAGTAGTTCTAAGTTCTAGGGGACTGATGACCTCAGAAGTCCCATAGTGCTCAGAGCCATTTGAACCAACTGACAGAGACTGTCGACAGTTGAAGAGGATCACACAGGAATTCCAAACTGCATCGGAATCCACTGCAAGTACTATGACAGTTAGGCGGGAGGTGAGAAAACTTGGATTTCATGGTCGAGCGGCTGCTCATAAGCCACACATCACGCCGGTAAATGCCAAACGACGCCTCGCTTGGTGTAAGGAGCGTAAACATTGGACGATTGAACAGTGAAAAAACTTTGAGTAGAGTGAAGAATCACGGTACACAATGTGGCGATCCGATGGCAGGGTGTGGGTATGGCCAATGCCCGGTGAGCATCGTCTGCCAGCATGTGTAGTGCCAACAGTAAAATTCGAAGGCGGTGATGTTATGGCGTGGTCGTGTTTTTCATGTGAGGGGCTTGCACCCCTCGTTGTTTTGCGTGGCATTATCACAGCACAGGCTTATACTGATTTTTAAGCACCTTCTTGCTTTCCCCTGTTGAAGAGCAATTCGGGGATGGCGATTGCATCTTTCAACACGATCGAGCACCTGTTCATAATGCACAGCCTGTGGAGGAGTGGTTACACGACAATAACATCTCTGTAATGGACTGGCCTGCACAGAGTCCTGACCTGAATCCTATAGAACATCTTTGGGATGTTTTGGAACGCCGACTTCGTACCAGGCCTCACCGACCGACACCGATACCTCTCCTCAGTGCAGCACTCCGTGAAGAATGGGCTGCCGTTCTGCGAGAAACCTTCCAGCACGTGACTGAACGCATGCCTGCGAGAGTGGAAGCTGTCATCAAGGCTAAGGGTGGGCTAACACCATACTGAATTCCAGTGTTACCGATGGAGGGCGCCACGAACTTGTAGGTCATTTTCAGCCAGGTGTCCGGATACTTTTGATCATCTAGTATATGCCCATAAATTAGATAAAAAAGCAGCAGGGTCATATCTCTAAGAGGGACTTGAAACTTTTAGCAAAGGGCAGGAGCATTTAGAAGACCTATGCCTCAAGTTTTAAAAGAATAGTTGATCATACTCTATGGCGTACCCAGTAGAATGGTTCAAAAATGATTCAAATGGCTCTAAGCACAATGGGACTTAACATCTGAGGTCATCAGTCCCCTGGACTTAGAACTACTTGAACGTAACTAACCTAAGGACATCACACACATCCATGCCCGAGGCAAGATTCGAACCTGCGGCTGTAGCGGTCGCGTTGTTCCAAACTGAAGCGCCTAGAACCACTCGGCCACACCCGCCGGCTGATGATCCGTGATGCGATTATATTCACTGTCCCTGATAGCAGAATTAGAGAACAGATTCTCAAGTACTCGTATCTTCCGCTCCATCAAGTGTTGCAGATATTAGAACAATTCGATTCCGGTGCCGTCGCCGCCGATAAATTTGATCAGGTCTCGATTTGTCTGGTCGAGACGCCTCTTACCCGAGGCCCCACTCATTGTCAGTCACCACAACGAGCGCCCATACAGACGCGCAGACAGCCTAGTAAACCCGCAGCCAGGCCTGTGAATCTAGTGAAGTCTTGTCCTCGCTGTTTTGCTCGCTATAGGCGGCAAGATTGCCCGTCGCGCAACGTGACATGTTACTCAAAAATGGTTCAAATGGCTCTGAGCACTATGGGACTCAACTGCTGAGGTCATTAGTCCCCTAGAACTTAGAACTAGTTAAACCTAACTAACCTAAGGACATCACAAACATCCATGCCCGAGGCAGGATTCGAACCTGCGACCGTAGCGGTCGCGCGGTTCCAGACTGCAGCGCCTTTAACCGCACGGCCACTTCGGCCGGCACTTGTTACTCATGTGGAACGAAAGGCCATGTCCAGGCAGTCTGCTTGCAACGGCAAAATAACGCCAATTCTGCCCGCTTCCGCAACAACAGGTCTCGTGCACATTCTGTGAATGCAGTGTTTCCAAACCCAACTGCAGGTTCTAACAGTAATTCAAGTAAGGTTGTGCCCTCATCTCGTCCCAGTGCAGTGCGACACCATTCCAACAAACTGTTTGTAATACTACAAATTGCTGGCCGTTTTGACTTTCAATGGGACGCAGGTGCTTCTGTAACTTTGCTTAATCGTTTCACGTTCGAATAGTTAGGCTCACCACGCCTGTCAAAATCTAGCACCCATCTCACTGCATACAATGGACAGGAAATCCCTGTGCTTGGACAGTGTAGTTTGCGAGCCACTTACAAATCTCAGACGAGGACAGTGAAATTTACTGTGTTGCAGTCAAGAGACAGTGAAAATATTTTTGGCTTAGATTCGTTTGACTTCTTTGGGCTTAGCAGCCAAGACGATGTAATTTCAGTGACTTCTTTTAATCCAAAAGGCAGCGTAGCTAGTTTGCTTAAGGAATTTCCTGAACTCTTTTCTGATGGACTTGGAAAAGCTAATAATTTTGTAGTGCACATTACCCTGAAAGACAATGCACAGCCTAAGTTTCTCCGGGCTCGACCCGTTCCCATTGCTTTACGAGACGAAGTAGCCAGTGAATTAAAAGAATTGCAAGACAATGGTTTGATTGCTCCAGTACAAGACAGTCAGTGGACAAGTCCATTGGTTTTGATACCCAAGACTTCTAGTCGCATTCGCATTTGTGTTGACTTCAAAACTACAGTCAATCGACAGACAATCACTGACACTTATCCATTACCTCGCCCAGAGAAAGTTATTGAGAGGCTTGGCGCAGGCCGTTACTTCTCTAAGACAGATTTGCGTGATGCTTATTTGCAAATACCACTACATGCAGAATCACAGAAAGTGTTTGTTTTTAATACACACTTAGGCCTGTTCAAATATTTGCGTTTGCCTTTCGGCAATGCCTCCGCACCCGCCATTTTTCAACGTTACTTAGAAGAGCTGACCGCTCAAGTGCCGTTCTATTCGAATTACCTTGACGATATCGTCGTCTCAGACGTACTCCAGAGGAACACGCTGCCAATTTGCGTACTCTTTTGCGAGTGTTGTTAGATGCAGGACTCAAGTGTCGTCTCGTAAAGTGTGACTTTTTTCAGATGGAACTACAGTACTTACGTCATGTGACAAACAGTCAGGGTTTGCATCCCCTCCAATCTCATTTGCTTGCAATCAGTGACCTGCCAATGTATTTGAACTGCAGCCAGTGCAGTTGACATACTACCGGGTGATCAAAAAGTCAGTATAAATTTGAAAACTTAATAAACTACGGAATAATGTAGATAGAGAGGAAAAATTGACACACATGCTTGGAATGACATGGGTTTTATTAGAACAAAAAAAAAAAGTTCGCGAAATGTCCAACAGATGGCACTGAACAGCAAAATGTCAGTGACTGCACATGACAATCGTGTATAAAAGGAGCTGTAATGAGAGAGAGAATCTCCTCTCCTCCCCCAACCTCCTTGGCCGCATAACGGTGTATGTCCTGGAGCCTGTTGGTAGCGACCACCTCCCTGTCCTCCTCACCGTTTCAGACGGTCGTCGCCCCCGCCCCGACCCTCGTCATGACCCTCCCCCTAAGTACGTCCATGACTATTCCCATGCCAACTGGAATGACTACCGGGATACCCTCTCCACCCAGGTCGATAGCCACCCCCTCACCTACCACCACCCCGATGATGTCACCCATGCCGCCTCCTTTCTCCAGCAGACCTTGTCTGAGGCCGTGGAGGCCCACGTCCCTACTGTCGCCATCCACCCCCACCGTCCTACCTTACCCCCACAGGCCGTCCTCCTCCTCCGTGAATCCCGCCGTCTCTACCGTGCCTTCCTCCGCACACGTGACCCTGACACACTACGACGCCACCGACAAATCCAGCGACACATTCCTAATTTGCTCGCGGCTAAGAAACGCCGGGACTGGCGACAGACATGCACCCGTTTAACTGCTACCCTACCTATCAACTCGTCCAAGTTCTGGTCAGCCTTCCGTCGCCTTACCGGAACTAAACCCTCCCCCTACTATCCTCTTCTCCATGATGATCACCCTTTCCCTGACACCCTTAGTAAGGCCAACCACTTTGCCTCCTACCTCTCCGATGTATTTTCCATCCCCGATGATCCCCAGTTCGATTACTCCCTCTTCCCGGATATCCGCGATCGAACTGACACCTCTGTCCCTCCCCTCGCTCCTGGTTTCCAGTACTTGGACAACATTGCACACACGGTACTCAATGCCCCTATCACTACACAGGATCTCATTGCTACACTCCGCACAAAACGCAACACCGCTCCTGGTCACGATCGTGTCACCTACCGTCACCTTCGTGAAGCTCCTGTCTCTTTCCTCTCCACCCTGGCCAGGCTCTACAATGTAGTCATGTCCACCGGTTACTACCCCGACCTGTGGAAAACCTCCCATATCCTCATGTTCCTTAAACCTGGCAAACCGCCGTCCGACGTCTCCTCCTACCGTCCCATCAGCCTTACCTCGGTCTTCAGCAAGGTCCTGGAATCTATCCTCACCCGACGCATCCACCAGCATCTCCGCCAGCACCGCCTCCTTCCCATTACCCAGTGTGGCTTTCGGCCGTCCTTCTCTTCCGACGACCTTCTCCTTCACGTGACTCATCTCCTTTCCGAACAGCTTAATTCCCGTCGCTCCGCCATCTTCCTCTCCCTGGACCTCGAATGTGCTTATGATCGTGTCTGGCATTCCGGTCTCCTCTTCAAGCTCCAAACCTTCACCCTTCCCATTAACTACGTCCGTCTGATCGGCTCCTTTCTCTCCCGCCGTCCTTCCTATGTCACCATCCATAACACAGATTCGTACACCTTTTTCCCCTCCGCCGGTGTGCCCCAAGGCTCCGTCCTCTCCCCCCTTCTGTACCTTTTGTACACGGCCGACATGCCGCCGCCGTCACCCCCCGTCCACCTTCTCCAGTTTGCCGATGACACCGCCTTCCTTGCCCTTGCCCCCACTCTGCAGCACTCCCAACACCTTCTCCAATCCCATCTTGACCGGTTCACCGCTTGGTGCAACCAGTGGTTGCTCAAGGTCAATCCCTCCAAAACCCAGGCGATCATTGTAGGCAAAACCACCCCTTCCTTCTGCCTCCTTGATTTCTATCTCACCATCTATGGCCATCCTATCGCCCTCACTCCCAGCCTTAAGTACCTTGGCGTCACCCTCGACCGTCGCCTCTCCTGGACTCCCCACCTCCGGGCAATCCAAGCCAAGGCATGCTCCCGAATCAGTCTCCTCAAGCTCCTCTCCGGCCGTACATGGGGTCTGCACCCCTCCACCATCCTCCACAACTATAAATCCCTCATCTGCCCTATCCTTTGTTATGCCCATCCGGCTTGGATCTCTGCCCCCCCTACCTTTTATAAATCCCTCCAAATCCTTGAATGTCATGCTCTCCGCCTCGCCTATCGCATCTGTCTCCCCTCCCCCACGCGGATCCTGTACGGTCTCATCCCCTTCCCCCACTTCCTCCTTTTCCTTGAAAGGATACGGATCCTGTACACCTCCCGTAAACTCGATCCTCCTCACCCGCTCGTCTCCCTGATCCTCTCCCACCCCCGCCCGCTGCCGCGCCTGTATTCCCACGTCCCACCCGGTCTCCATCTCTCAACCCTCCTTACCCTCTCCCAAGGTGGCTTCCACCAGCTCCCCCTCCCTGATGATGTCCCCCTCCCCTCCATCTACCCCTCCTATCAACTTTGACCCTGCCCCCCCTCCACTTCTGGTGTCCTTTCCTTTAGGCACCCTCCCTCCCTTCTCTTCCCTACCCTTCTCTTCCCTTTTCCCCCGTCCCCTCCCTCCACCCCTCTTCCCCCGGGCTTTCCCTCCCCCTTCCTCCCTCCCCCTATCTCCCCTGCCCGTGGCATCTCTGCTCCCCCTCTCACTCTCCCACTCCCCTTCCTCCTCCTCCTCTCTTGGCAGGTCCACGGACTCACACACGCACAGTGAACATTCGCGCGCCGGAGGTCATCGCCATTAGTGTCTCGTGTGTGTGCCTTCGTTTGTGTTTAGTGTTTGTTCGCCGAAACGCCGCCACTGTTCACGTGTACCATCGCCATCATCCCTGTTTTGTGCGCCGTGTCAACTAGTGTCAGTGATGTTTTCTCGTCAGGCGTGAACGGCTCCGTGTTTTTTGTTTTGCCCGCCATTTTGATTGTATTCTCTGTGCCCCCTCTATTTATTACTTATTGTAAATCTCAAGGCTGAAGAGCGGCGTACTCAGCTGCTGACAGCCCGCCTTGTGTAAGGTGATAAAAATCACAATAAAGAAAAAAAAAAAAAAAAGAGAGAGAGAATCAGATGCGCCAGCAGTCGCAGCATGTTGACGTTACCTGAAAAGGCGCTTTTAGTGAAGCTGTATTATCAGAATGGGGAATGTGCTAGTTCAGCGCTACGATCCTATCGCCATAGGAAGTGGATTCGAACGGGTAAAGGTCCGTTGACAAATGCAACTGTGGCGAGAATGATTTCGAAGTTCGAAGCCACGGGTTGTTTAGACGATAGACCCCGTAGTGGCCGACCGAGCACAAGGCGTAATGCTGCTGAGACAGTTCAGGAAGAAATGGAGACTGTAGCGGGTTCGTCTATGCACGGGAAGTCAGCGCTCGTGCAGTCGCACGTCGAACCGGCATTCCATACACTACATCTACGTCTACATCCATACTCCGCAAGCCACCTGACGGTGTGTGGCGGAGGGTACCCTGAGTACCTCTATCGGTTCTCGCTTCTATTCCAGTCTCGTATTGGTCGTGGAAAGAAGGATTGTCGGTATGCTTCTGTGTGGGCTCTAATCTCTTTGATTTTATCCTCATGGTCTCTTCGCGAGATATACGTAGGAGGGAGCAATATACTGCTTGACTCTTCGGTGAAGGTATGTTCTCGAAACTTCAACAAAAGCCCGTAAACCGAGCTACTGAGCGTCTCTCCTGCAGAGTCTTCCACTGGAGTTTATCTATCATCTCCGTAACGCTTTCGCGATTACTAAATGATCCTGTAACGAAGCGCGCTGCTCTCCGTTGGATCATCTCTATCTGTTCTATCAACCCTATCTGGTACAGATCCCAGACTGCTGAGCAGAATTCAAGCAGTGGGCGAACAAGCGTACTGTAACCTACTTCCTTTGTTTTCGGATTGCATTTCCTTAGGATTCTTCCAATGAATCTCTGTCTGGCATCTGCTTTACCGACGATCAACTTTATATGATCATTCCATTTTAAATCACTCCTAATGCGTACTACCAGATAATTTATGGAATTAACTGCTTCCCGTTGCTGACCTGCTATTTTGTAGCTAAATGATAAGGGATCTATCTTTCTATGTATTCGCAGCACATTACACTTGTCTACATTGAGATTCAATTGCCATTCCCTGCACCATGCGTCAATTCGCTGCAGATCCTCCTGCATTTCAGTACAATTTTCCATTGTTACAACCTCTCGATACACCACAGCATCATCTGCAAAAAGCCTCAGTGAACTTCCGATGTCATCCACAAGGTCATTTATGTATATTGGGAATAGCAACGGTCCTATGACACTCCCCTGCGGCACACCTGAAATCACTCTTACTTCGGAAGACTTCTCTCCATTGAGAATGACATGCTGCGTTCTGTTATCTAGGAACTCTTCAATCCAATCACACAATTGGTCTGATAGTCCATATGCTCTTACTTTGTTCATTAAACGACTGTGGGGAACTGTATCGAACGCCTTGCGGAAGTCAAGAAACACGGCATCTACCTGGGAACCCGTGTCTATGGCCCTCTGAATCTCGTGGACGAATTGCGCGAGCTGGGTTTCACACGATCGTCTTTTTCGAAACCCATGCTGATTCCTACAGAGTAGATTTCTAGTCTCCAGAAAAGTCATTATACTCGAACATAACACGTGTTCCAAAATTCTACAACTGATAGACGTTAGAGATAAAGGGCTATAGTTCTGCACATCTGTTCGACGTCCCTTCTTGAAAACTGGGATGACCTGTGCCCTTTTCCAATCCTTTGGAACGCTACGCTCTTCTGGAGACCTACGGTACACCGCTGCAAGAAGGGGGGCAAGTTCCTTCGCGTACTCTGTGTAAAATCGAACTGGTATCCCATCAGGTCCAGCGGCCTTTCCTCTTTTGAGCGATTTTAATTGTTTCTCTATCCCTCTGTCATTTATTTCGATATCTACCATTTTGTCATCTGTGCGACAATCTAGAGAAGAAACTACAGTGCAGTCTTCCTTTGCGAAACAGCTTTGGAAAAAGACATTTAGTATTTCGCCCTTTAGTCTGTCATCCTCTGTTTCAGTACCATTTTGGTCACAGAGTGTCTGGACATTTTGTTTTGATCCACCTACCGCTTTGACATAAGACAGAATTTTCTTAGGATTTTCTGCCAAGTCAGTACATAAAACTTTACTTTCGAATTCATTGAACGCCTCTCGCATAGCCCTCCTCACACTACATTTCGCTTCGCGTAGTTTTTGTTTGTCTGCAAGGCTTTGGCTATGTTTATGTTTGCTATGAAGTTCCCTTTGCTTCCGCAGCAGTTTTCTAACTCGGTTGTTGTACCACGGTGGCTCTTTTCCATCTCTTACGATCTTGCTTGGCACATACTCATTTAACTCATATTGTACGATGGTTCTGAACTTTGTCCACTGATCCTCAACACTATCTGTACTTGAGACAAAACTTTTGTGTTGAGCCGTCAGGTACTCTGTAATCTGCTTTTTGTCACTTTTGCTAAACAGAAAAATCTTCCTACCTTTTTTAATATTTCTATTTACGGCTGAAATCATCGATGCAGTAACCGCTTTATGATCGCTGATTCCCTGTTCTGCGTTAACTGTTTCATATAGTTAGGATCTGTTTGTTACCGGAAGGTCTAATATGTTATCGCCACGAGTCGGTTCTCTGTTTATCTGCTCAAGGTAGTTTTCAGATAAAGCACTTAAAAAATTTCACTGGATTCTTTGTCCCTGCCACCCGTTATGAACGTTTGAGTCTCCCAGTCTATATCTCCTGTTTGGTTGGCACTTAGGCGTACTCTCAGATGCTATCCGTACAAAATCCATCGGCATCATGAACTGTTACCTGGAGATTTAGTGAAGCGGAGGGGTTGTGCGGTGTGGGCGTTTCAAAAGATGGCGGAAGATGACGATTGGTTGAGTAACGTGTTGTGGACCGACGAAGCTCATTTCACACTCCGAGGGTTTGTCAACGCCCAGAACTGCAGAATTTGGGCTACCGAAAATCCTAGAACTGTTTTGGAAACTCCATTGCACGACGAGAAAGTCACGGTATGGGTTGGATTTACCACATCTACCGTTATCGGGCCTTTTTTCTTCGAGGAAATGCGTGATTTTGGTTTTGTAACTGCTACCGTCACGGGTTAGAGGTACGCCGATATGTTACACAATCGCATCATCCCCAAACTGGCTGATAAACACCTGCTGGAACGTACGATGTTTATGCAGGATGGCACTCCATATTGCTAGACGCGTGGAAGATCTCTTGCGCGCATCATTTGGTGATGATCGTGTGCTCAGCCGCCACTTTCGTCGTGCTTGGTCTCCCAGGTCCCCAGACCTCAGTACGTGCGATTATTGGCTTTGGGGTTACCTGAAGTCGCAAGTGTATCGTGATCGACCGACATCTTTAGGGATGCTGAAAGACAGCATCCGATGTCAATGCCTCACCATAACTCCAGACATGCTTTACAGTGCTGTTCACAACATTATTCCTCGACTACAGCTATTGTTGAGGAATCATGGTGGACATATTGAGCATTTCCTGTAAAGAACATCATCTTTGCTTTGTCTTACTTTTTTATGCTAATTATTGCTATTCTGATCAGATGAAGCGCCATCTGTCGGAAATTTTTTGAACTTTTGTATTTTTTTGGTTCTAATAAAACCCCATGTCATTCCAAGCATGTGTGTCAATTTGTACCTCTCTGTCTACATTATTCCGTGATTTATTCAGTTTTCAAATTTATTCTGACTTTTTGGTCACCCGGTACATTCGTTTCATTTCGAACGCTTCACTGAATGCGGCTCCACTGCGTCGCTTGCGTCGCGAAAATGTGCCTTTCGTGTTGACCAAAGAGTGTCACGACGTATTTCAGAAACTCAAAAATGCCTTGCTCAGTGACAGATGTTTAGTACATTTTGATCCTGCCAAACCAGTGATTTTGCAAGTAGACTGTCCATCGTACGGAGTAGGCGCTGTGCTTTCGCACAGAATTGGTGCACAAGATAGAGCTATTGATTTCGCCTCAGAGTTGTTAACTCAAACACAGTGTAATTATTCACAAATTGAAAAACAAGCTCTCGCTATTGTGTACGGTATGACAAAATTCCATAACTATATGTTTGGTCGCAAGCTCTGTTTACTGACAGATCACAAGCCCTTACATCCCTTGTTTCATCCTTCAGAGCTGATTCCTAGACGTACTGCTCAAAACTTGCAACATTGGGCTTTGCGTCTATCCCAGTATCAGTAAGAAATTGTGTACAGACCTACGGCACAGCATGGCAATTCTGACGCCCTTTCTCGCCTTCCGGTCGGCCCCGACTCTGATTTTAATTCACCTGACGCATCTTGCTGCCAGATGGATGCGCAGGAATCTGAATTTCTGCAATATTTTACATTGAATTACAGAAAAATTGCACAGGCCACGGAAGCTTACCCTGATCTGAAGATATCGTAGCATTACATTCGCACGTATTGGCCTCGCTCATTGAACAGTATTCAGAACTCAGTAGTGCGCCGATACTTTGCTCGTCGGCATAACCTCTTAGTTCAACAAGGTGTGATCTTAGTACAGTCTGACAGTGGAAAATCGCTTGTGCTCATTCCCACAGTTATGCAAAAGGATATGTTACAACTGCTTCACCACGGCCATTGGGCAATTGTTCGCACTAAACAGTCAGCGCGCCGCCACTGTATTTGGCAGGGCATGGACGCCCACATTGAACAGATGAAGTCACTGTGTCGCGCATGTGCGGACAACCAATCAGGTCCACCACACATATTCGCAGCTTGGCCTACGACTCAATTGCCATGGCAACAAGTGCACGGTGACTTTGCAAGACCATTCTGGAACACTCGTTGGCTTATTGTGGTAGACTCTTTTAGCAAGTCTCCATTTGCGTTGCTTAAGAGCACTACCACGTCACGTAGCACCATTCAAGCGTAATCCTCAATTTTTTTGCTTTGAAGGATTGCCTGAAGTCACTTTTACGGACAACGGACCTTAGTTCACTTCACATGGCTTTGAAAAATTTTGCGAACAAATTGGCATCCGTCATCTAACAAGTGCTCCGTTTCACCCCCAGTTCAACGGAGAAGCAGAACGCTTCGTACGTACTTTTAAACAGCAGATGGCCAAGCTTCCCACCGCCCACACACGGGAACAGGCGCTGCAACTCTTTCTTGCCTCCTATCGCTCCGGCCAACGCGACGAACTATCATCGGAGGAACTTCTCCACGGCCGCCGCCATCGGACGCTGCTTCACTTGCTCCATCCAACGCAGCATCCGGCGCCGATTATGGTCCGCAAGTATCGCTTTGCACCGCGTGATCTTGTTCCTTACAGGGTTTCTGGACGACGTCAACTCTCGGAGCGAGGCGAGATCCAGAAACGCATGGGACGTATACACTACTGGCCATTAAAATTGCCACACCACGAAGATGACGTGCTACAGACGCGAAATTTAACCGACAAGAAGAAGATGCTGTGATATGCATTAAGAGCATTAAGACAAGGTTGGCGACAATGGCGACACCTACAACGTACTGACATGAGGAAAGTTTCCAACCGATTTCTCATACACAAACAGCAGTTGACCGGCGTTACCTGGTGAAACGTTGTTGTGATGCGTCGTGTAAGGAGGAGAAATGCGTACCATCACGTTTCCAACTTTGATAAAGGTCGGATTGTAGCCTATCGCGATTGCGGTTTATCGTATCGCGACATTGCTGCTCGCGTTGGCCGAGATCCAATGACTGTTAGGAGAATATGGAATCGGTGGGTTCAGGAGGGTAATACGGAACGCCGTGCTGGATCGCAACGGCCTCGTATCACTAACAGTCGAGATGACAGGCATCTTATCCGCATGGCTGTAACGGATGGTGCAGCCACGTCTCGATCCCTGAGTCAACAGATGGGGACGTTTGCAAGACAACAACCATCAGCACGGACAGTCGATGACGTTAGCAACAGCATGGACTATCAGTTCGGAGACCGTGGATGCGGTTACCCTTGACGCTGCATCACAGACAGGAGCGCTTGCGATGGTGTACTCAACGACGAACCTGGCTGCACGAATGGCAAAACGTCATTTTTCCGGATGAATCTAGGTTCTGTTTACAGCGCCATGATCGTCGGATCCGTGTTTGGCGGCAGCGCGGTGAACGCACATTGGAAGCGTGTATTCGTCAACGCCGTACTGGCGTATCACCCGGTGTGATGGTATGGGGTGCCATTGGTTACACGTCTCGCTCACCTCTTGTTGGCATTGATGGCACTTTGAACAGTGGACTTTACAATTCAGATATGGTACGACCCGTGGCTCTACCCTTCATTCGATCACTGCGAAACCCTACATTTCAGCAGGATAATGCACGACCGCATGTTGCAGGTCCTGTACGGGACTTTCTGGACACAGAAAGTATTCGACTGCTGCCCTGGCCAGCTCATTCTCCAGATCTCTCGCCAATTGAAAACGTCTGGTCGATGGTGGCCGAGCAACTGGCTCGTCACAATACGCCAGTCACTACTTTTGATGAACTGTGGAATCGTGTCGAAGCTGCATGGGCAGCTGTACCTGTACACGCCATCCAAGCTCGGTTTGACTCAATGACCAGACGTATCAAGGCCGTTATTACGGCCAGAGGTGGTTGTTCTGGGTACTGATTTCTCAGGATCTATGCACCCAAATTGCGTGAAACTGTAAACACATGTCAGTTCTAGTATAATATATTCGTCCAATGAATACCCGTTTATCATCTGCATTTCTTCTTGGTGTAGCAGTTTTAATGGCCAGTAGTGTATGTATCTAATTGTAGCTGCCAATGGTTTGCAGCACCGTCAGCAGATTCAAATTCGCATTTGTCGTTTGCCCCGTGAATCTGCTGATTTTTCTTCCCCCCCAGATTCACGGCTTCACAGGACCACGCAGCCTTGGCAGCCGCCCGCTGGTGCTGCCACGGCACGCCAGGACGTCGCGCCCTAGCCTCCGCCGTCACCGCTCTCCGGCCCGACGGACGTGGACCCGCCATCGCCGTCGCCGTCGCCGTCATCGCCCCAGAAAATGCCCTCAGGACTGGACGTGTATCCTGAGCGGTGTTTTCGGGAGGAAGTTCCTCCGCTCTCGCGAGCCAGATGGCGGGGTACGGCCGGAAGTACGCCGTCCTCCACAGCTACGGCCCCAGCTCATCTTTGCGTCCAGTTACCTACTAACCCCCCCCCCCCTTCCCCGTTGTCCCGTTGTCGTTCACATCTCCCGACGACAGTGCGGCGTTTGGGGACGGGTGGGAGGGGGGGGGGGGAGGAGCGGGAGAATTTGCCTTCGCCAGTACTAGGACACAACAAGGCGCGCCTATGACAAGAGAAGATCAACACACGCCCTCGGGATACGCACCCTGGGCAGCGCGCATACAGGCCGTCGTCGCCGACCGAGCTGCTCAATCTCCCTGTCTCAGTACCTCAGTACACACAACATCGGGACTCAGTTCGCATTGCACCTCAATCGTCGCATTGTGCTCTAGTCTTCCACAGTGATAGTATTCGCCTCGCACCTTAGCTAGCTGTGGGGGAACGTTAGTCATTCTGTATAGTTTTGATATGGACTCGGACTAGATTCAAGAATTAGTACATGTTATTTGATGGTTTTTAAACACATCACTTCAGAGTGGACATCACTGAAGTTATGTACTCAGTTGGTTCCTGTAATAAAGTGAATTTAACCACGTGTGGGTTTTGTGTTGTAGTGAGAGAGAACTGGCCACCCACATATAATACCAGCCTCTCCTCATCCAGCCAGGAACCACAAAACATTACGAGAGGACACAGCCATGACAATTTTGCCCAATTTCATTTTTAACAGGGTAATACACACCACACGCCGAAAGGTAATTTGGCATACTAGAGTTAGAGGGAATATCTTCAAAACCATGATATATTAAAAATGTTTCATATAAAAGTTGAAAAGTAATTAATGTTTTTGAAAACTGTATAATCAACTCTGAAAAATGAAAACTTTCCTATCATAAATTAAAGAAGTTTTCATGCCACATCCAGCCATGTTAAATAAAACTGGTTTCCGAAATACCAGTTTTGGAAAATAATCTGTACACAATGTGCTGTCAATGTATTTTCAACATACCTTATTAAAATATCTAAACAATAATTATTATTCTGATTGTCTGTTTCACTTAATTTTTTTATGTGTAGCACGTTCGGTCAGAAACGCGCAAAGTAGGTAGTAGATTACAGCAGAGTCAGCGACAGACGAGCGCAGATGTTACGCGATACAAAACACAACAGAGCTGTGGCAAGTTTGGGGATGAGCCAGCCAAGCCTAGGGGTGGATATAGTTGACACAGCAACATCTAAGCGGAAGAAGGTGGAAGCCTTTGCACAGCAGCAACCGCGGCAATGTTTAGTACACGTACCGCAGGGTATAGCAGAGCCCAAGCAAGTTCAGCATGTGAGTGTATAAATACCTAGCCATTTTTGTACTGAACTCATTTTGTTTCAGTATTGCAGCACTACCACCACAATGCTGTGACACTTGCGGCACGATCTGGAATGCTGTACGGGGTCGGTAATTTAATTTTCGTCAGGGCAGCCTGCTCTGAGACACGAGATGCTGAGCCACCGCTATTGTGGGACCAACCGAGCCCTGCGACATAGTGCTCTGGCCACAGCACTTCTGCAAGGGCCACAGTCGCTGGTTCATTCATTGCCACCACCTAGGGAGTGCTGGAAACATGAGCCACACCTCGGCTGCCGCTGCCTTAGCTTCTGAGTCTGGGGACGTTGGTCACAGGAGCAGTGACGTTACGCCACCGTTTGACCATGTTGCACTCTCTCAGCATTGCTGGATGTCTCACACATAGAAACACATGTGGGAAGCAACTGGAAGTCTCAGATGCACTGCTACTGCTTGTAATTAATCATGGTAGGGAGCCTTAATAGATGAATTTGAAAAGCATAGAACAATCTCTCTGACCCCTGCCATCTTCTTTGGTGTCAGAATACTACACTACTGGCCATTAAAATTGCTACACCAAGATGAAATGCAGATGATAAACGGGTTTTCATTGGACAAATATATTACACTGGAATTGACACATGATTACATTTTCACGCAATTTGGGTGCATAGATCCTGAGAAATCAGTACCGAGAACAACCACCTCTGGCCATAATAACGGCCTTGATACGCCTGGGCATTGAGTCAAACAGGGCTTGGATGACGTGTACAAGTACAGCTGCCCATGCAGCTTCAACATAATACTACAGTTCATCAAGAGTAGTGACTCGCGTATTGTGACGAGCCAGTTGCTCGACCACCATTGACGAGACGTTTTCAGTTGGTGAGAGATCTGGAGAATGTACTGGCCAGGGCAGCAGTCGAACATTTTCTATATCCAGAAAGGCCCGTACAGGACCTGCAACATGCGGTCGTGCATTATCCTGCTGAAATGTAGGGTTTCGCGGGGATCGAATGAAGGGTAGAGCCACGGGTAACCAATGGTACCCCATACCATCACGCCGGGTGATTCGCCAGTATGGTGATGACGAATATACGCTTCCATTGTGCATTCACCGCGATGTCGCCAAACACGGATACGACCATCATGATGCTGTAAACAGAACCTGTATTCATCCGGAAAAAAATGGTTCAAATGGCTCCGAGCACTATGGGACTTAACATCTATGGTCATCAGTCCCGTAGAATTTAGAACTACTTAAACCTAACTAGCCTAAGGACATCACACAACACCCAGTCATCACGAGGCAGAGAAAATCCATGACCCCGCCGGGAATCGAACCCGGGAACATTCATCCGAAAAAATTACGTTTTGCCATTCGTGCACCCAGATTCGTCGTTGAGTATACCTTCGCAGGCGCTCCTGTCTGTGATGCAGCGTCAAGGGTAACCGCTGCCATGGTCTCCGAACTGATAGTCCATGCTGCTGCAAACGTCGTCTAACTATTCGTGCAGATGGTTGTTGTCTTGCAAACGTCCCCATCTGTTGACTCAGGGATCGAGACGTGGCTGCACGATCCGTTACAGCCATGCGGATAAGATGCCTGTCATCTCGACTGCTAGTGATACGAGGGCGTTGGGATCCAGCACGGCGTTCCGTATTACCCTCCCGAACCCACCGATTCCATATTCTGCTAACAGTCATTGGATCCCGGCCAACGCGAGCAGCAATGTCGCAATACGATAAACCGCAATCGCGATAGGCTACAATCCGACCTTTATCAAAGTTGGAAACGTGATGGTACGCATTTCTCCTCCTTACACGAGGCATCACAACAACGTTTCACCAGACAACGCAGGTCAACTACTTTTTCTGTATGAGATATCGGTTGGAAACTTTCCTCATGCCAGCACGTTGTAGGTGTCGCCACCGGCGCCAATCTTGTGTGAATGCTCTGAAAAGCTAATCATTTGCATATCACAGCATCTTCTTCCTGTCGGTTAAATTTCGCGTCTGTAGCACGTCATCTTCGTGGTGTAGCAATTTTAATGGCCAATAGTGTACACTGCCGTTTTAGAGCAATGACTGAACCTACAGGTGAGTCAAGAAAATTTATTTGTTTTCAAGTGTTTTAGTCGTGGAGAAGAAGCTTGGTTGCTGTGCTTTTTGTAAAGTGACTTTTGTTACGAGTAAAGACTCAATAGATTCGTCAGAGGTAAGAAAAAAGTTATGTTTTATGTATGTTAAATATAGGTGTAGCATAATGTTTAGTATAGGCGAAATGAATTGTTGTGGGGCAGCAGGGGACATTGGGGAAAGGACAGAGTTAAAGGTGTTCCAGCCCTTAGGTGGCGAACACCAGCAGACAAGATGATGCGGGTCATAACTGAGCCACCTGTCGTCATCGGAGCGGAAGCATTGCAGAACCACCACCTGGAAGGGGAAGTGCTGTTCGCGAAGCAAGAATATGTGGTGATCACCGGTCAGTGCTGAGTGATACAGGTAGTATTTAATGCATGGGAGATGTGGAATGAGGTGGGATGGTTTAAGGAAGCCTTCGATAATTTTCGACATGTGACAGAGAATCAGAAAGTCCTTAATGAAGTTACCAGGTTATGTAGGATAATATATATGGTTCAAAAATGGTTCAAATGGCTCTGAGCACTATGGGACTTAATTGCTGTGGTCATCAGTCCCCTAGAACATAGAACTACTTAAACCTAACTAACCTAAGGACATCAGACACATCCATGCCCGAGGCAGGATTCGAACCTGTGACCGTAGCGGTCACGCGGCTCCAAATATATATGGGACTTGCGAGAAGTTGAGGGTGAGATGACGCAGGTTCTGGGGATTATACAGCATATGAGAAGGAGAGCTTGGATCGATGCGAGAGGCTAACTTCTGAAACCTGTGTTTGGAACAGCTGACGAGAACAACATCGGGAAGGTGAATGGCACAGCTGAAATAATAAAACAAATGGTGAAAGGAAACAAGGCAACAACTGAGTGGCACACCATGCAAATAGCAAATTTGGAGAAAGATGTGTAGAACAATGTTCGGTTACTATGCTAGCTGACTGGGGAGGCGATGAGCTACGCAAAAACTGCAGATGACTCACTGAAATGGAACATTAAGAGATTGTCAACTGAAGTAGTGTTCTTGGAGAATAGTGTATGGGTAACACGAAGAGAGAGGTAGCAGAGTTATGGGAAGCTATTCAGCATGCTGTGTGAGACCATCTAGGAGTGAACTTGTCACAGGAACAGTACTTGCAGGGTGCAACAACAGCTACCACCAGAGTTATTGTTGGTCTTGGAAAATGTAATAATAAAAATTTACCCTTTTATTTTAACCTAGCCACAGTAGAAGCAAGGACCGAGAGATCAGAGGCATACGTACATTTCAGTTTCCTTTCCAGTAGCAGGGAAACAGGCACGGTACCAATGTTGCGTTGTTCATATGTATACTGTTAAATGGGGGACGCTGAAGTAGCTTGTCAGTATAAAAGTACAACGGCTGTTATTGATTATGGAAGACAAGAGCAGACATTTGGAAATGGAAGAAGTGGAGTTACGTAAGTGTTATGGGGATGATATAACGGTTTGTCCAGACAGGTTAGTGAGAGACGGTCAGAATTCCTGTGCAGTGAAGTTACTTCGGAGTCAGAAAGTGGGGAAAGATTGCAAGACGGAGATTATTAGATCAAAGCTGTACCTCCAGTAGTTTGAGACACATTGGTTGTACTCTGTCTTCGATAAAGAAGTAGTAGTAGTAGCTAGTTGTTTGAGCAACGGAAAGTCACGTCAGTGAAAGGTTCAGAGTTAAACAGGAGTAGATTATTAATAAATAGGACATCGTGTGAAATAGTGGGACCTAATTTCCATCTACCTGCCACAATGTCAGGGATTACCAGTCGAAGCATTTCATAGCGTCAAATGTATTGGCCAGAGAAATCTATTAAAGTCTTACAGCTGCGAATCTGACTACGTTAAACCAAACTTTGGGACCTGAGTTAATACAGTCGATAGAGAAACTCGTTAGCAAGCAGGAGAATCGATTCTCCGTGCAGACACTGATGCAGCATTTGACACAGTACAAGAAGAATCAGTACCGGAGGGAAACAATATTGACCATTGTCATACCTACTACCACAGCAAAACTTAGTCTGCTTAGCGTAGTCCTTGTTTACATGTACAAAAAATACAGCACAAGAAAAAGTTTTGATCCAACCATTGTTCAGATTCCGGTGGACTGGATTCCCACATCCAAGCAGGCAGTAGAGAGAACTATAACAATACATTAAATTGAGCAGAAAACTAAGGAACTTTGGATAATTAGCAGTGGTTGTAAAAGTAATCTTGAAAGAGTGGACCGGAGACAGTCGCGCCAGCCACCAGGGTCTGTCATTCTAGTAAAAATGGTTCAAATGGCTCTGAGCACTATGGGACTTAACATCTTAGGTCATCAGTCCCCTAGAACTTAGAACTACTTAAACCTAACTAACCTAAGGACATCACACAGCACCCAGCCATCACGAGGCAGAGAAAATCCCTGACTCCGCCGGGAATCGAACCCGGGAACCCGGGGCGTGGGAAGCGATAACGCTACCGCACGACCACGAGATGCGGGCGGTCATTTTAGTATTTAAGGACAGTCAAGTTAAGACAATCCAAGGGACTGGATCTTATTAAGAGGGAGGGCAATGTAGCACGCCAATCATATTCGGGCAGAAACGCACAAAGTAGGCTGTAGATTACAACAGAGTAAGTGCAGGGAGTGCGCATACTATGCGTTACAGAACACAACAGTCATCTCATGTTGTGAGGCAACCCAGCCAGGATATCTACATCTACATGGATACTCTGCAAATTACATTTAAGTACCTGGCATAGGGTTCATCGAACCACCTTCACAATTCTCTATTATTCCAATCTCGTATAGCGCGCGGAAAGAATGAACACCTATATCTTTCCGTACGAGCTCTGATTTCCCTTATTTTATCTTGATGATCGTTCCTCCCTATGTAAGTCGGTGTCAACAAAATATTTTCGCATTCGCAGGAGAAAGTTGGTGATTGGAATTTCGTGAGAAAGTGTGGATATAGTTGGCACAGCAGCACCTAACTGGCAAAAGGCGAAAGCATTTCCGGACCGGAAGTCAATGAAGTGTTTAGTATACATGCGCAAAAAATAGCAAATGGTTCAAATGGCTCTCAGCACTATGGGACTTAACAGCTGAGGTCATCAGTCTCCCAGAACTTAGAACTACTTAAACCTAACTAACCTAAGGACATCACACACATCCATGCCCGAGGCAGGATTCGAACATGCGACCGTAGCGGTCGCGCGGTTCCAGACTGAAGCGCCTAGAACCGCTCGTCCACACCGACCGGCAACAAATAGCAAAAATGGCTCTGAGCACTATGGGACTTAACATCTGAGGTCAACAGTCCCCAAAAAATAGCAAAGATCAACCATGAGAGTATAAATACCTAGAAATTTTTGTAGTGAAATATCTTGTGTTAGAATCTTAGCACTATCACCGTGGGGCTGTGACACTTGGGACGCCATCTGGAATGCTGCACAGAGCCTGCTGTTCGATCCCACGTTAGGGCAGCCTGCCCTGAGACTGAGACGCTAAGTCACCACTGCCGTGGGCCCAGCCATACCCTGAGACATGGTGCACTGGCCACAACACTCCTGCATTGGGTCACAGTCGCTGCGTTGCCCATTGCCGCCAGTCAGACGTTGCTCTGAAAGGGCAATGTAGTATTCTGACACCAGTGAATATGGCTAGAGTCAGAAAGATTGTTTTTTGCTTTTTTAATTTTTTTATTGTGGCTCCCGACCATAATTAATTACAAGCAGCAGTGTGTCTTGTCTGATGCATCCAGTTGCCTCCCGTGTGTGTGTGTGTGTGTGTGTGTGTGTGAGAGGGAGAGAGAGAGAGAGAGAGAGAGAGAGAGAGAGAGACATACAGCAATGTTGGCAGAGAGTAGCATGGGCGAACGGTGACGTAACGCCTCTGCTTCTGTCACCAATGTACCAAGACCCAGAAACTAAGGCAGCTGTGGCCGGGGTGTGGCAACAAGTGACGCTACGTCCCAGGGTCGGCTGGCCCCACCTCAGTGGTGGCTCAGTGTCTGTTTCAGGGCAGGCTGCCTTGACGTGGGATCGAACAGCAGACCCTGTGCATTATTCCAGATGAAGCCCAAGTGTCACAGCCTTGTGGTGCTACTGTTCCGATTCTAGCACAATATACACTACTGGCTATTGCTACACCACGAAGATGACGTGCTACAGACGCGGAATTTAACCGACAGGAAGAAGATGCTGTGATATGCAAATGATTATCATTCCACAGCATTCACACAAGGTTGGCGCCGGTGGCGACACCTACAACGTGCTGACATGAGGAAAGTTTCCAACCGATTTCTCATACACAAACAGCAGTTGACTGGTGTTGCCTGGTGAAGCGTTGTTGTGATGCCTCGTGGGTACCATCACGTTTCCGACTTGGATAAAGGTCGGATTGTAGCCTATCGCGATTGCGGTTTATCGTATCGCAACATTGCTGCTCGCATTGGTCGAGATTCAGTGACTGTTAGGACAATATGGAATCGGTGGGTTCAGGAGGGTAATACGGAACGCCGTGCTGGATCTCACTAGCAGTCGAGATGACAGGCATCTTATCCGCATGGCTGTAACGGATCGTGCAGCCACGTCTCGATTCCCGAGTCAACAGATGGGGACAACAACCATCTGCACGAACCGTTCGACGACGTTTGGCTCAAATGACTCTGAGCGCTATGGGACTTAGCTTCTGAGGTGATCAGTCCCCTAGAACTTAGAACTATTTAAACCTAACTAACCGAAGGACTTCACACACATCCGTGTCCGAGGCAGGATTCGAACCTGCGACCGTAGCGTTCGCGCGGTTCCAGACTGTAGCGCCTAGAACCGCTCGGCCACCAAGGCCGGCCGGACGACGTTTGCAGCAGCATGGCAAAACGTCATTTTTTTTGGATGAATCCAGGTTCTGTTTACAGCATCATGATGGTCGTATCCGTGTTTGGCGACATCGCGGTGAACGCACATTGGAAGCGTGTATTCATCATCGCCATACTGGCATATCAACCAGCGTGATGGTATGGGGTGCCATTGGTTACACGACTCGGTCACCTCTTGTTCGCATTGATGACACTTTGAACAGTGGACGTTACATTTCAGATGTGATACGACCGGTGGCTCTACCCTTCATTCGATCCCCGCGAAACCCTACATTGCAGCAGGATAATGCACGACCGCATGTTGCAGGTCCTGTACGGGCCTTTCTGGATACAGAAAATGTTCGACTGCTGCCCTGGCCAGCACGTTCTCCAGATATCTCACCAACTGAAAGCGTCTGGTCGATGGTGGCCGAGGAACTGGCTCGTCACAATACGACAGTCACTACTCCTGGTGAACTGTTTTATAGTGTTGAAGCTGCATGGGCAGCTGTATCTGTACACGCCATCGTAGCTCTGTTTGACTCAATGCCCAGGCTTATCAAACCGTTATTACGGCCAGAGGTGGTCGTTCTGGGTACTGATTTCTCAGGATCTGTACATCCAAATTACGTGAAAATGTAATCACATGACAGTTCTAGTATAATATATTTTGAAACGTCCCCTTTTGAACAATTTATACATGAGACTGTGCTTAAACTGACACACAATATTTTTAGCGCAACGCAATCTGACTTTCAGAAATCCCTACAAAAGAATGGCCCTGACTAACATTAACCTATACGTTTCACAAATCACTTACCTCACAAAAATCTTCGCTACTCAAGCTACTGCAATACAGCGAGCGCCACTACTGCCAGCTAAATAAAAGATTCAAACTACTGAAGGCACTAACTACTAATAGGCACAGTTAGCAAATGAAAGATTTTAATAGAGAACAAACACTGTATTTACCTTAATAGTCATAATATATATAGCAGTTCATGACAAATTACAAAACTCCGCCATCTCTCTCCCCACATCCACCACTGCTGGCGGCTCACCTCCAACTGCGCAATGCTACGTGCTGTTCACATCCAGCTGCCGCTGCCCAACACTACAATGGCAGACAACAATGCAAACCAGCCACAGACTGCACACAGCACAGCCAGTGATTCTCACACAGAGCGCTATGTAACGTTGCCAATAAGAAAACATAAACAGCCTACTTACATAGCCCCCATGCTCCCCACAAAAAATTTTACAAGTTTTTTGGGCAGTGGCCAACAATGATTTGATAAAATTTTTCATAATTACAATAACAAAGATATCAAATGCACACACTTATTCATACAATGTTGGTCAAAAGCTAAAATTTTCTCACAGTCCATAAAGACAGTCCAGATTGTTCATCACAGTAAAATTCCAGTGTTTTTCTCAAAGTCTGAGCAGTAAAATAAAATGCACACGGAAGTAGTAGATTTCCATGCTGTCTTGAAGAAGTAGTGTTGTCCTTCCAATGGAAAGACAGTGCTGACTCTTGACATGCAGACAGGTATTGGTCCACAACAGAGCAAACCCACAGCAGAGTCAGTCGACGTTTTGAAGAATATTGGTAGGTAGGTCATCACAGAGTAGACCCACTGTAGTCCTGGTAGAGAGTATGGTATTGGTGGGTCACCAAAGATGTAGACCCACTGTAGTCCTTGTAGAGATAATGGTATTGGTGGGTCATCAAAGATGCAGACCCACTGTGGTCCTTGTAGAGATGGCCAGCAGCCATCTGTTGCGATCTGTTGCGACTGTGCAGGTGCACATTCACCATCGAAGAGTCTTGCGGATAATATAGCAAGTCCATAACCACCACTTGTGCACTCACAAAGTTTTTGGAATTGTCCTTAGAACCAGCAATGCTGTTATCCAGTCCCTTGCTGAATTATTAACACACGTGCAAACACTAACAGTCCCTACTTCTCACATATTGTCCATATACTATGACCAACAGAAACGTGTGCAGTGAAATGGAACTTACAAGTTAGTAATATGATGAACTGGTGTCAATTACAATTTTATGACATAAGAATACAATTACAAGGGTACAAAATACATCATTAAAGAACATAACGATACAGATAACATTTGTGGTACAGGCTTTACAAAAGAATCGAACTAACATATACATCAGTGTTACAGGAATTATGATGTAAGTAAATACATAAAAGATCAGAATAATTATTGAAACATTGACTTCACGCAGGAGCATTAAAACAGAACAGAATTAATAATGTCTAACATCTTTACAAAGTAAATAAGATATTATTAATGCCAGTTATATTTGAGGATAACAGTATTCCTCATCATAGTGAATGTAGCTTAGTATTAGAAGAGAAAAAAAATTCTATGAAACAGTACACAGAGATAGGAAGAAAACAAATATACAAGGGTACACAAACACATAGTGGGATAACGCAAAAGGAAAGGACAGGGTTTGTTTTCAGTGTAACATTTGGTAATACAGTCCAACCCAGAACTTCATTCCGTATATCTTTCCTCTTATTTCAATATTTGTTTCCACCAAAAAAATTCTATCCAAGCATGCTTTCTGTATTTATATGTTCACACATTTCTTACCTCATTATTTATTTTCCATTATCTTACCTCATCATTTATTTCCAAGAAAATCCTATCTAAACCTGTTGTCCCTAAACCCTACTTTTTTGGTTCATATCCTCTTTCAAAATACTTTTTTTTTGGCCAAACCATTTTCTTATAGCTTCTAAGTGCATTTCTTCCAGTTCATCATAGTTAGTTTCTTATATAGTCTACCCCCTCTTAAGCTAACTTAAATCTACTGAGCTCAGATGCTAAACTAAGGGACGAGGCAATGCAGCAGCACAAAACAATTAACACAAACAGTAATGATAAAAAAATACAAATGCCAAAGCAAGCAGCATAAATTAGCAGAGCAATTGCAATATTACAACTAATATGAGCCAATGTGCAGCAACAAGAAAAATAAATCAGTAGTAAAACAAGCTTAACAGAGTAATACAAAGTGAAATTTAGTAGCACTATGCCTGGCAAACAGCAGAAGCAAAAGCAATAAATTAAATCTAAACATGACAACGCTCAAGCAGAAAAAATATTACACTAAAAATGGCCATGTCTAATACCTATGTCACACCTTAACACTAGAGTGATGCATCACAATTTATTCTACAAAGGAAATTACCAAGTCATTAAAAATAGTATTTATGCAATTCCTGTGAAGGGAAATGTCTATTTTTGCTCTCTTTTCTAAGAAAGTTTATCAGAAACATATTCTTTACTCGGTCTGTAGACAGAAAATAGTGATATTTGTACATCTATTAAATTTTATAATAAGCAATGCTGCAGTGCAGCTAGAAACTAGATATCAAATGAAATAAGTAACTATGAAAAGCAAAGCATAAAAATATCATTCAATAGTCATGTGACATTTCATAAGTTAGTAGAAATTCTCTCAACTCTCGTAGAAAGACGCTTGTCATAATCAGGTGTGCAGATGTATCTTTCCAAGTAATGAGGGTGTCGTATTTGCGATGCTTTCTCTAAAGGAATGTCAATGGCGAGGATAATGGCCTCCTTTTTTTTTTTCTCCACCTAATGGCTTTCTTTTGTCAGACGACTGTCGCCCAGCTGGGTGCCCACGACGCATTACGTGCAGGTGGTCACTTAACTTTCTTACCGAAATATTTACGACACCAGTTTCCGCTACAGTGACAGTCTCATACAAAAAATTCACAAGTTAAGAATTTGCGTTACAAATCTGTAGAAACAAAATCCTATAAATATAACAGTGTCCAAAAAATTTTCGCCGGCATTGTGATACATTCACACATTTACACACATTTCATAACTCTTAAAGTACGATTCTTGGTTTCCAACATCCTTTTCCACAAATCAGAGTCCCTAACCACTACTCATTATTCATATATGTATTCGTCGACACTTCTTCAATATTTGATCAAAATAAATACGTAGCATAATCAAATTCCTCATTTTCGGTAGCATCATCTTATTGATCATAAACATACCGCAACAGCATAATACACATAGTCATCGTAATAATAACATCATAACACCTCAGTCAACTCTCAAAATCGTCGTAGCTTCCTCCAATAATTTCAAAACCTAAAAAAATTCTCTGCTCATATCAAAAGGGTCATCTGCCTCAAACGCACTTTAAAAATCGTGATCCCATACAAAATATATCATTCAAAGCTCTCATAATATCACAATGGTTCCGAAAAAATATGAACAGTTTACAAAGTACAGACAAAATACAATTTCATAAGTGAGAAGTTATTCAACTGTTTAATTGCGTAAACATCTGTCACTGACGTAGTAAAAAAAGTTTCTTTCTCTATTAAATGATCAGATAGCTGTGTAATTCTGTGTTAGAGAAATATGGTACCGATGTGTAAAGTTGTATAAGCAAATACCATATTAGCTAGGGCTCCTTGTGCTTGCCAAACACATGGTACACAAAGTAAGCGTGTACCCCCCTGAGGATTAATGTAATTATACCCTCAGGTGTTACAGATTACAGCAATGGAATGAAATGTATCATGGAAAACTTTCTTTGTAATTCAAAAATCTTGAAAAATAAATGGTTTAAGTACAAAATTGATCACTCATATACGTGTACTGTAGCGCTAAATGTGCGCCTTGCTGTAAGATAATTCTGTGTAAGTGTCGTAGTTATCGTCCTCCGAAAGCTAAGTTCTGCAGAAGTCAATGTACTTACCTCATCATAAACGAAAGTGAAAATCTTTGCGTATAGATATCAAAGTTATTACGTACCTTACTGTGATCAAGAAAGTACTATAATGTAATGTATTGTTGTGCTACAGAAAAGGCTGTCTCATTGGAGCTATACCACAAAAGTTACTACTAAAACATGTTTTACTTTCCAGAATAATTCAGAAAAACTGTGCAGATATGAAACAGAAACACCGCAAAAGCAACATTGTAAATTGTCACTCATTAGTAGCGTCGTGATAAAATCGTGTAGCTGTCACATAAACTAACCACTGTCTCATCTGGTATCTCACAGAAAGTACCTTAAATCCAGAATGTATTTTCAAGTAAACCAAAATGTTGCATTAAAATCTCATTAGCAGTACTGGTAAATGTTCTAAGTATATGAGCCTTATAGTCGTTACGTAATCGTGCAACTAACAACCAAGAATGTACAAATACAACACTGTGTCGTCTGTTCACTATAACAATACATTCGTAATTTCTGTTTAAAAATGTTCCCTAGGTTCTAGACTGGATATTTAACTTCAAACATTGTTGTATGTTAACAGATTCTAAGTCTAACAAAGCATACTAGCAATGTAAAGTGAAAAGTTATATGGCAAAGACAAAGTTAAAAAGCAGATTATCTTTCAATAAACGGCTTTACATGTGAAGTGTAGTGAAATCCTTTACTCTTCATAGTACTCGGAGTTTGAACTTGAATGCCATTGTCAAGCGGTATACGTCGGTAAAGAATACTGGAATTTTTCTCAAGGTTAGCATCTATGTTATTTTTCTCTGAGCCAGCTGGCGCAAGCGGCTGCCTGCTGTGCGAGTCATCGTCTGTTCCTTTGTTGGCGCGCGTCATTATTGGGATTTGGAGGTCTAACTTCTACAAATTCACCTTGCACAGAGGGCCCAGCCCTGCTTAAATCCCGCCAGTTCTGATGAAATTCAGGTCTGTTGTTATGATTATATCGTCTGTCGTCATGTCGGTAGTTCCTGTAGTTTCTTTCTTGTCGGTTAAGTGGTGGAGAATTTCGCCCTGAATTATCACTGTACGGTGGACCGTTGCGTCTGAAGTTATTCTGTCTCCCGTGATAATAATAGTTCTGATTGCCAAATTGTCTGTTTCTATGATTGTCTCTGTCATATTCATTAGTACGGAAATGTGATCTTTCTCTGTAACTATTACTCTGCCAGTGGTTGTCATACGGGTGGTGTCTATTTTGGTCACGATTTACGTTGTAAGAATAGTCTTGTCGTGTCCAGTTATTGCTTCTGTCGTCACGGAATTGTGACGGATGTGACCTGTAGTGATTGTTTTCCCGTTTTCGCATCCCGCGACTGTCTGTGTCAATTTCTAATTCTTGTAAGAGTCCTTGAAAAGCTTCAATGTCGTCTGTGCAACGCCCTGCCAAAATAATATTTCTTAAATGTTCAGGCAATTTCATTAAGCAAATGCGGATGAGTTCTGAAGGGCTGTATGGGTTTGAAAGATATTGATTCTTATGCAACATGTCTTCAAAATATTTCACAAGACTGGAAAATTCAGATTGTTCGAAGTGTTTCATCATTATGATGCTATGTTTTACTCGGTCTTGTGTGGCTTGAGACCAATATGCTGAGAGGAAGGCATGGTAAAATTCTCCTTCACTGTGGCAATCGTGAATGACCGATCGCATTCTTACAGCTGGTTCATTCTCCAAGTAGCCACACATAAATTCTAACCTGTGCTCCAATGACCAGTCGGGGGGAAAACAATGAGAGAATTGATGGAGCCATGCTTGTGGATGAATGTCGTTGCCAGAATTCTTAAATGTTTTAAATTTACGTGTAGTAATGAACAGCTTATAGTCAAAATCATCATGTCGGCGAGTCGCATATCGGTCATTGTCACGTCGTATCGGCGGTTCCATCTCAAAATTCGGTGTGCCTTGCCAATTTCTTTCATTATTTCCGAAATGTCCTGTGTTATTATTTTGTGGTTCTTCCGTATTTCTATGTTCCTCTTCCCGTACTGGAGTGCGAGTGTCCTGTGAAATATGTAATTCTTGTATTACCTGCGTCAACTGATCTTGTACTTCCCGAATTTCTCTTTGGTGTTGTGTATTAATTTGATTCTGATTTTGTTTGAATTTCCTAATTTGTTCACACTCTTCTGTGTCATTAAAGACTATCGGTTTTGTATCATTCAGATTATCATCTACCTTCGTAGATAAATTAGTGAACTGATCCGAAAGTTCGGCTACTTTCTCCGATAGTGTACTTATTTCCTCAGTGTATTTTTCCGAACCAAGTTTCAGAGTATCTACTGTGTCCTTTAAGTTTTCCTGAGTTTTTGTAAGTTGCGTAACCAAATCGGTAGATGCAACTGAGTCAAATTTAGCTTGCAAGGTCTCATGATTTTCATGAACAATAATTTGCAGTTCTTTTATGGCTGCTTCATGATTCTGTAATGCATTTTCATGCCGCGAAAAAGTAGGTTGAAAATGCTCACAAATTTGTGTTTTTACGTCATTACAGACTTTTTGACATTTCGATTCAATGTTATGTAACTCAGTAGTTAAATCTTCACGTGTTTGTTCAAGCGTATGTTCCACTGAGTCTAACTTTTGAAGCTTTTCTTCCATTGCGTCTAACTTTTTAAGATTTTGTTCCATTGTGTCTAACTTTTTAAGATTTTGTTCCACTGTGTCTAACTGTTGCTGTGTTTGTCTCTGGTGTTGTTCCATTGTGTCTAACTTTTGAAGCTTTTGTCCCATTTGTTGCATTAATTGTAATAACAATGCACTGGTGTCTGAAACATGTTCCTCAGTGCTTTTCGACAGTGAATTTGCACCGGCAACATTCACATTTTGACAAGCAGAAAATGTGTCTTGACTCATTTGAGAAAACGGTGAGAACCCAAAACCTGAGACTACAGTATTTGCAATATTGAGTTCTGTCATTCCCGATTCCTGAGGCGAGCTGTTGCCGAGCGATCGATCGATAATGCCTCCCTGTTCACTACCTGTTTCACTGTCTACGCCATTGTTTGCAGCCCGCTCCATTTCCCTATGCACAGTTACCAAATTACTACTTTGAATGTCTGTTAATTCATTACACAGTGGTCCTGATAAGCTACGCTCGTCGTCACTATCATTTCTCAGTTTACTTTGTAGCCTAGTGTTACGTTTTTCACACGCAATTATTGTCCCAATATTTCACACGATAACACAGAAAAGCACAATTTGAAGAGCAAAAATAAGAGAACACATTAACATAGCACTGAAAATAATATTTAGTTAATTGCAAGCGCAGCTGCGAAATACTTGGTGCAATTCTAAATGCATGCCACAACTGTGTACAACAATGAAAAACTACAACTACAAAGGAAATTCTCTGTATAATTACGCGCTAGCAATAAACAAAAGCTACACTAATTACGCAAACTACTAGAAAAAATCAGAAGATTCCAGTGAGGTATCCTCGGCTAAGGGTCGACATATGAAACGTCCCCTTTTGAACAATTTATACATGAGACTGTGCTTAAACTGACACACAATATTTTTAGCGCAACGCAATCTGACTTTCAGAAATCCCTACAAAAGAATGGCCCTGACTAACATTAACCTATACGTTTCACAAATCACTTACCTCACAAAAATCTTCGCTACTCAAGCTACTGCAATACAGCGAGCGCCACTACTGCCAGCTAAATAAAAGATTCAAACTACTGAAGGCACTAACTACTAATAGGCATAGTTAGCAAATGAAAGATTTTAATAGAGAACAAACACTGTATTTACCTTAATAGTCATAATATATATAGCAGTTCATGACAAATTACAAAACTCCGCCATCTCTCTCCCCACATCCACCACTGCTGGCGGCTCACCTCCAACTGCGCAATGCTACGTGCTGTTCACATCCAGCTGCCGCTGCCCAACACTACAATGGCAGACAACAAAGCAAACCAGCCACAGACTACACACAGCACAGCCAGTGATTCTCGCACAGAGCGCTATGTAACGTTGCCAATAAGAAAACATAAACAGCCTACTTACAATTTGTCCAATGAATACCCGATTATCATCTGCATTTCTTCTTGGTGTAGCAATTTTAATGGTTCAAAAATGTTTCAAATGGCTCTGAGCACTATGGGATTCAACTGCTGAGGTCATTAGTCCCCTAGAACTTGGAACTAGTTAAACCTAACTAACCTAAGGACATCACAAACATCCATGCCCGAGGCAGGATTCGAACCTGCGACCGTAGTGGTCCTGCGGTTCCAGACTGCAGCGCCTTTAACCACACGGCCACTTCGGCCGGCTAGCAATTTTAATGGCCAGTAGTGTATTTCAGCACAAAAATGCCTAGGTATTTATGCATTCATGGACTGCACTTGCTTGGTCTTTGCTGTCACAGCACGTATACTAAACACTTTCGTGGCTGCTGGTGTGGGAAGGCTTCTGCCTTCATCCGCTTGGTGCTCCTGTGTCAACTATGTGCACAGACAGTCTGACCAGCTTGCCTCACAACGTGTGATGTCTATGTTGTGTTCTGTAAGGCTTAATATCTGCGCTCACTGCGGCTGACGCTGTTGTAATCTACATCCTACTTCGTGCGTTTCTGACCGAATATGGTTGGTATCTGTTGGTATCTTACAATGTGCAATGGCTGTAACTGTCCTGTGGAGCCTGCCTTGGGATGGCCAGATGAATAAGCTCTTTTCCTCAAGTACGACGATTTAAGGGCCTCCGGAAGGCCCTATCTTTCTTGTGTTAAAATAGCGCTTATGAATTACATGTTTTATGAGAAAGTATTTGAGCTAGGAAGTTGAAATTTTTACAGGTTTTTTATTGGAGTATTGGCTACAATTTAACACAGGCATTTTTAAACATTTTAATTCAGTTGTTAGAGATTAATATTTCTATTCTAATGAAAATTCACTACTTTTTTGTGCCATTTTTTGTTTATAAATTCAACACTATACAGGTTTTTGGAAAAAGACTGTGTTGAGTTACGCAGAAGGGACTGTGTAACATTTCCTAAAAATGTGAAGCAAATTGGCTTTGGTAGATGCAGAGAAAACATGTAATTTGTATGAAAAATAAAACTTTTGGAAATCGAGAGACAAAGTTTGGATTACCTTTTTAGTGCATACTAGGTCCATAGTATGAACTATCTTCATCTTCTGCGAACTCCTCCTCGAGCTTCCTCTTTGTCGTCCGCCTAAACAGCTTGTATTTGTTGGCTATTTACAGAACTATCAGCAGCCTGAAAACGTTCCTTGACTAAAACAAGCATCGTTCGTACCATGTTGAAACCGATTTTCATTCCCATATTTCCAAATACTTTGCACCTTAAAACGTTGCCATCATTGAAAGTGGTAACAGCATCATACACACCAAAGTGAACTGTTTCTACTCCAACAAACACAATCTTGTGGTTCTTGACCTTATAACACTACTGATACTTTCTTTGGTGTTTTGAGTTTTTCCATGAGCACATTTTTCCAACAGTTCAGGTGCTACTAAGTCTCTGAAAATAGGTTTTATCACCCCCATTACCGCATCAGGCAGACAGTGTTTACGAGTGTATACTTCACCTGTCAGCAATCCCTTATTGTACTTACACCAATTGCTTTCTTCTTTGGGACACGAGTAATGATGGGGACTTCCATCGGTTGAAAAAGTATGAAACAAAGAGCCCAAACAGCCGTCTTCATTTCATTGACACTGTATGTGTTTTGCCTAATAGTCATTCCATAACAGTTCTGTATTTTGCCAATTACACTGTCAGATAGCCTTCCCTTCCCATCCAACCTTTTACCATCTCTGAGTTTCTGTTTTTTGTACGAAGTTTGAGTCGCCGTAGTCTTGATCCCATTCATTTCTGTACATGTCCAGTACAACTAAATTTCTGCACTACAACATCATCGCCATAGTGCTTCAGTTCTTGAACATGTCTGAAACTTTTAGAATCGCCGTCACCAATGTAATTCACCTACTGCACTTTATCACACGCAACAGAACGTTGAAATATACTAGCAACACCAGCCACTTCCATTCCTCTACCACTGCCACTATAGTTAGACATGCTGTTATTTTGATGTGTGCCTTTATTTTTTTGTGAAAACCTACAATACTTGGATATAACTGCTACACTTAAAAAATGGCTCTGAGCACTATGGGACTCAACTGCTGAGGTCATTAGTCCCCTATAACTTAGAACTAGTTAAACCTAACTAACCTAAGGACATTACAAACATCCATGCCCGAGGCAGGATTCAAACCAGCGACCGTAGCAGTCTTGCGGTTCCAGACTGCAGCGCCTTTAACCGCACGGCCACTTCGGCCGGCTGCTACACTTAAAACTTTCTCTGTATACATACTGGTGGCAGGTACTACACCATTAAGAAATGTTTGTCCCCGTTTATGCCAGGTAACATCGAATTCTGCAGTAAAGTCTCTATTATCCCCGTTTTCTATTACTGCCTCTTCCACAGCTTTCTTCATGAATTCTTTACAGACATGTTCCACTTTACACCTTATAAATATATTATAGTTCGAAACCTGGGTGGGGGATTTGGAAGATTCATCATGCCATAGAAAACTGCACCTGCAGTAGTACCCTTACCAATTGTACGCAAGGCATAAACAAATGTAATGTTGTGTTAATAGACTTTGCTACCATTTTCTTCATTTGGAGTTACTGCAACACTGTTCCAAAATGTGGTCATGTATGAATACTTACCACACTTCAGTTCCATTTCAATGACAAGTCGTACGCGATTTTTTTATAGAGAGTTACACAGTTTGAAAAAATTCCGTGGAGAACTGCTGTATCAGATACTTCATTCACATCCGATTCGCCCATAAACCATTCGTACTTTTCACTAACTGAACCAAACTTCCTCTGCAGAGTACTTTCTTTCTCAATTTCTTAGCAATGGGCAGGAGTACCAGCAAGGTTCACACATTTGGTTACCGTCTTCATTGTTTACGGAAATAACACCTCCTTTTCTCAAAATCCTTCAGAGGATTTCTAGTCGCTTTATTTTTGCCCATGATTATCCTTCAATAAAACAGAGACTTCAACAAACAGAATTCACTACGAATATTTTCAGGATTACGAAATAGTAAATAAACATGAAACACAGGACAATCGAGCGAGCCATATATATACCGAACTATCACACGTTACCCACAACACTTATTTTGTAACACGTAGTATCTCTCACATCACTAAAATGTACATGATGTGCATGTAGATTCATGAGTACAACATTTGACAGAAGTTCAACAGCCTCGCAGTGGGTCACACCCACACAGAACATATTTCTAAAAATAGTTGTAGTCTTCTGAACTGAATAAATTGAAGTGGGAGCCCTTTAAAAGGATTTTTCACCACGAGAAACCCAGGAATCTAACAATAATGCAGATTTTTCTCCCACACTGCGAAAGAAACTTTCTGGCAAATATCTTTTGACCTGGTCAGGCATTAGTATACCAGATTTCGATGCCATCACAGTGACATGTGGGGCTTAAAAAAGAGGTTCTCGAATTCTCGGTACAAATTCTCCATTATTTTCTTTTAAAGCTATGAAAGGAGTGGTGGTCATTGTGCATGAACTGTTTTGAACGTCATACCTGAGGATAAGGAACTTGTCTGTCTGGTGGTCCCAAATGGCTTGACAGTACAGGTACAGCATTTTAATGTATGGCTTTTGATGTTGGGAAAACTTGATGAGAAGATGTTCAGATCTAGTTTGGTAACCATTATGATGCCAGTCTCCACTTGAGAAAAAATATAATCAAGCTACAGTCACTAGCACATAGTCAATTGCTTTGCTGAGGTTTTCCAATTTACTGAAAAATGTATGGTACAAATCAGGATATTTATAGGATCACTTGCCACAGTTTGAAATCCTGCTGAATTTCGTTCCATTTTGTGTTCTCCGCCATGTATATTCGATGAAAAAACTTCGTTCATTTTGTGTGGTAAAGCATTATGCTTTAAGCATTTCTTTACAGATATTATTACTATATTGATTTTGTATTATACCAATGAATTACTTATTATTTTCAATTAACAAAATACACGTTTGTAAAATGGTTAGCTAAAGAAAGTAAAATAACAATTTAAAACATAAAACAAAAGTAAGTAAAACAAATAACATGACTAACAATGAATGTTTAGATATTTTAATTAACTCTGTTGAAAACACTCTGGTAGCACAATGCTTATTTTCCAAAAATGCTATTTCAGAAACCAGCTTTGTTGCACATGTATGGATGTGATTTCAAAGCTTCGTTTATTTGTGTTGCAACAAAGGTTTTCGTTTCTCAAAATGAATTAATGCTGGTGGGGTATTTTGCAAGTTCAAATTATTAAAAAGTTGATTGTGTAGTTTCCAAGAATGTTAATTACGTTTCAACTTTTATATGAAATACACTCTTCATATATCATGGTTTTGAAAATATTCCACTGAACCTAAGATGCAAAATTACCTTTCAAGTGGCGTTTTACCCTTTAAAAGTGAAACTGCGCAGAAACGAAAAAATACATACTGCATTGTTTTAACCATCTACATACCTGCCAAGTTTCATCAAGATTGTTTATTTTCACCTGGGAGTCAGTACCATATCTACACTTGCTACCGAAAGTGCGATTATATAGGATATCCAGCAAAATTTGTGCCTGGATTGAGGATTTTTTGGTAGGAGAGACGCAGCATATTAGCTTGAATAGAGAGTCATTGTCAGATGTAGAAGCAACTTCGGGTGTACCTCAGGGAAGTGTGTTGGGACTCTTGCTCTTCATGTTGTATATTAATGACCATGTCAACAATATTAATAGCAACCTTAAACCTTTTGCAGATGATACGGTTATCTGTAATGAAGTACTAGCTGATAGAAGCTGCATAAGTATTCAGTCAGCTATTGATAAGATTTCTGAGTGGTGCAAAAAGTGACCACTTGCTTTAAATGTTTAGAAATGTGCAACTGTGCCCTTCACAAAACGAAAAAACGTAGTACCCTATGACTGATATCAATGAGTCATAGCTGGAATCGGCAAAGTCATACAAATATTTGGGTGTAACACTTTGTAGGGATATTAAATGGAATGATCACATAGGCTCAGTTGTGGGTACAGCAGGTATTAGACTTCAGTTTATCAGTAGAATACTGGGAACTTACAATCAGTCTACAAAGGTCATTGTTTACATATCACTCATGCAACACATTCTACAACACTAATCAAGTGTGTGGGACCCATACCAAATAGGACTAATAAGGGATGTTCAGCACGTACAGAGAAGGGCAACAAATGTGGTCATGGGTTTGTTTGACCCATGAGAGATTTTCGCAGAGATGCTGAAGAAATTGAGCTAGCAGACTCTTGAAGATAGATGCAAACTATCCTGAGAAAGCCATTTCAAGAACTGGCTTTAAATGATGATTCTGGGAATATACTACAACTCCTTATGTATTGCTCCCACAGAGTACGTGAGTAAAGGATCAGATTAACTACAGCATGCATAGAGGCATTTAAACAATCATTCTTCCCACACTCCATACGTCAATGGGTACGGGAAGAAACCCTAATAAGTGGTAAAATGGAATGTAGGCCTACCCCCTGCCATCACTTCACAGTGTTTGCACACTACAGACGTAGGTGAAGATGTACATATAGTGTAAATTTGGCCTTCCATCTATCATGTGTCCCCCCATGTGCTACTACAGCTTAGCTGTGTTGTTCAAAAGGTAGGCCATAGTGTGTTTTTTCAGATGAATACCTACACGAGACGAAGATTCCCATTAATCGTCATTTTTAATTTTTTTGAAGTTTGAGTGAATTTTAACTTTGGTCCACTATGTGCCCCCCCTCCCTCCCGCCAAATGCAGTACTAAACTGGAATCACCATGTTCAAAGCGTAAATCACAAACTGCTGAACCGAACGAGGTGGCGCAGTAGCTAGCACACTGGACTCGCATTTGGGAGGACGACAGTTCAGTCCCATGTCTGGCCATCCTGATTTAGGTTTTCCGTGATTGCCCTAAATCACTCCAGCCAAATGCCAGGATGGTTCCTTTCGAAAGGGCACAGCCGACTTCCTTCGCAGTCCTTTCCTAATCCGATGAGACTGATGACCTCTCTGTCTGGCCTCTTCCCCCAAAACAACCCAACCTAACCCAACAAACTGCTGAATTGAATAGCTGCCTAAATGAGTAGTAGGTCAAGGCTGGCATCAGCACATTTTGTTAATGTGGGTTGCCTATATAAGGGGCAAGCACACATTCAGCGGCAAACCTATTATTGTCTTTTGTTTGACAGGCCCGTAACTTATTGTTCTGCTAAGTTGGTTATGACTCCTGGAGATAATCTGTCCTTCTGAGAAACCTCTCCCCACCCCTCCCCCTACCCTTTCTCCTCCCTCTCCCTCTCTCCCTCTGCAAACCTCCAACCCTCCCCCATCACCCTGCCCCTCACTGATACAAGATCACTTTTGGGCCTGAGTTATTCAAATAGCCCCCCTCCCATTCTTATCAATTTGATTTACTAATTAATTAAATTGATCAATTAATTAATCTGTCACTGTCCAGGAAGTCCCCATCCCACACCCAGAACAAGAAAGTCAAGCTGCTTCCACTGTGGATGATAGCAGAATGAGACTGGGGGTGGAGGGGTAGGGTGTATATACCTTCACTGATTCAGCATTAGCCAATAAGAATGCAGTATTCTCAGGGGGAAAGAAAATCTCAAGCCTGCATGTTTGGACAAGCTGGTTCACGCATAAACAGGAGCTCAAAAGAGAGTGGAGATGGTTACCCAGATATCAAATATCAAAGGGTTGTGGTCACCTGACGCTTTTGTTCTGGGATTAACGCGACTTCCGCCCTGCACGGCGCATGAGGCGGCTTGATGTGTGGCAGTCGACAGTGGGTGTGGGAATATGCGAAGTGACCAGCCCAGTGAAGTGGTTGGTGCATGGGGGCGCAATGGCCTGCAGTCAATGCGAAACATTAGTAACGATGTGATTACGTGCAGTGAGTAATGTCGACGGTATTCCTTGCATGATCAGAATTTTAAAAAGCGATGTATTTAATTAATTCCTTTCGATGATTTTTACAAGACCTGCATCTTCCAGTAGAGTGGAGAATGATGAGCAAGAGAGATCCAACCCCTGCAAATTGAAATTTATAAGTAAAAACAAAATGTAATTGAATTTCCTGTCATGAGATACCTCCTCTCCAGCACAGACCCGCCAATTTGCTGGTGGGAGCTGGGAGGGGAGATCTGGGAGATTTCCCAGAGGGGGAAGGATTAATTAATTGATCAATTTAATTAATTAGTTAATAAAATTGATAGAGTGGGAGGGGGCTATTCAAATAACTCAGGGCTGAAAGTGTACTAGTATTGTCGAAGGGGTTTGTGGACGAGGGAGGGGGAGAGGTAGGAGGAGGGGGAGGGGGAGGGGGAGGGGTAGGAGAGGTTTCTCAGAAGCACAGATCACCCCAGGAAATCACAATCCACTTTGCAGAACAAAAGATTAAGGACCTGTCAGTCAAAAGAGAGCAGTAGGTTTGCCTCTGAGTGTATACTTGTTCCTGATGTAGGCATCTTACACTAACAAAATGTGCTCATGCCGGCCTTACCCTACAGCTTAAATGCATGTTGAATTTTATGTAATTCATGTTTCTTAACTTCCTTGATGTAGTGCATTTCTCGTCCACTAACCACCCTACACGCCTTGAATCTGAACATTTTAGATTTCTGCATTCAACCAGGTTGACAGTTATCTTATACTGTGTAAAATGGTTACCTCTATATATGGGAAAATTCTTTTGATAACAGAGTTAATGATTTTTGTTTCGATTTGAGCTTGTGCTTCATGATCTCGTCGTTGACGTAATGTTAAAGTCTAATCTTCTTTTCTTTTATCCTTCCTATGTAGTCTCCAAATTCTCTCACAACACACTGTCGACATACTCGAAATTTTATCCGCTTTAACCCACCACTCCCCATCCTTCAGTATATACAGTTTCTTCTCATTCTTTTCACTTTCTTATCCTCTATATAACCAAGGCCTGACTTTCTTCATCTTTGTATACGTCGCAGTCACTGTGTGCCACCACAAATCGTAGCTTAGTAAACTTAGTCCCACAAGTGTTGTAAGTAGGCTGTTTATGTTTTCTTATTGGCAACGTTACGTAGCGCTCTGTATGAAAATCACTGGCTGTGCTGTGTGCAGTCTGTGGCTAGTTTGCATTGTTGTCTGCCATTGTAGTGTTGGGCAGCGGCAGCTGGATGCGAACAGCGCGTAGCATTGCGCAGTTGGAGGTGAGCCGCCAGCAGTGGTGGATGTGGGGAGAGAGATGGCGGAGTTTTGAAATTTTTAAAACTGGATGTCATGAACTGATATGTATATTATGAGTTTTCAACATTATTAAGGTAAATACATTGTTTGTTCTCTATTAAAATCTTTCATTTGCTAACTATGCCTATTAGTAGTTAGTGCCTTCCGTAGTTTGAATCTTTTATTTAGCTGGCAGTAGTGGCGCTCGCTGTTTTGCAGTAGTTCGAGTAATGAAGATTTTTGGTGACGTAAGTGATTTGTGAAAGGTATAGGTTAATGTTAGTCAGGGCCATTCTTTTGTAGGGATTTTTGAAAGTCAGATTGCGTTGCGCTAAAAAAATATTGTGTGTCAGTTTAAGCACAGTCCTTTGTAATTTTTCTAAGGGGACGTTTCATATGTCGACCCTTAGCCGAGGATACCTCACTGGAATCTTCTGATTTTTTCTTGTAGTTTGTATAATTAGTGTAGCTTTTGTTTATTGCCAGCGCGTAATTATAGAGAAAATTTCCTTTGTAGTTGTAGTTTTTCATTGTTGTACAGTAAAACAGTTGTGGCACGCATGTAGATTTGCACCAAGTATTTCGCAGCTGCGCTTGCAATTAACTAGATATTATTTTCAGTGCTATGTTAATGTGTTCTCTTATTTTTTGCTCTTTAAATTGTGCTTTCCTGTGTTATCGTGTGAAATATTGTGACAATAATGCGTGTGAAAAACGTAACACTAGGCTCCAAAGTAAACTGAGAAATAATAGTGACGACGAGCGTAGCTTACCAGCACCACTGTGTAATGAATTAACAGACATTCAAAGTAGTAATTTGGTAACTGTGCATAGGGAAATGGAGCGGGCGTCAAATAATGGTGTAGACAGTGAAACAAGTAATGAACAGGGAAGCATTATCGATCGATCGGTCGGCAACAGCTCGCCTCAGGAATACGAAATGACAGGACACAATCTTGCAAATACTGCAGATTCAGGTTTTGGGTCCTCACCGTTCTCTCAAATAAGTCAAGTCACATTTTCTGCTCGTCAAAATGTAAATGTTGCCGGTGCAAATGCAGTGCCGAAAAGCGTAGAGGAACCGATTCCAGACACTAACACTTTATTATTGCAATTAATGCAGCAAATGAAACAACACCAGAGACAAACACAGCAACAGTTAGACACAATAGAACAAAATCTTCAAAAGTTAGACACAGTGGAACAAAATCTCAAAAAGTTAGACACAGTGGAACAAAATCTTAAAAAGTTAGACACAGTGGAACAAAATCTTAAAACGTTAGACACAATGGAACAAAATCTTCAAAAGTTAGACACCACGCTTGAACAAACACGTGAAGATTTAACTACTGAGTTACATAACATCGAATCGAAATGTCAAAAAGTCTGTAATGACGTAAAAACACAAATTTGTGTGCATTTCCAACCTATTTTTTCGCGGCATGAAAATGCATTACAGAATCACGAAGCAGCCATAAAAGAACTGCAAACTATTGTTCATGAAAATCACGACACCTTACAAGCTAAAATTGACTCAGTTGCATCTACCGATTCGGTTACGCAATTTGCAAAAACTCAAGAAAACTTAAAGGACACAGTAGATACGATTTCAACACAAATGGACACTCTGAAACTTGGTTCAGAAAAACACACTGAGGAAATAAGTACACTATCGGAGAAAGTAGCCGAACTTTCGGATCAGTTCACTAACTTATCCGCAAAGGTAGATGATGATCTGAATGACACAAGACCTGTAGCCATCACTGACACAGAAGGGTATGAACTAATTAAGAAATTCTACAAAATCAGAATCAAATTAATACGCAATACAAAAGAGAAATCCGGGAAGTACAAGATCAGTTGGCAAGAGTAATGCAAAAATTTCATATTTCAGAGGACACTCGCGCTCCAACACGGGAAGAGGAACTTAGAAATACGGAAAAGCCACAAAATAACAACACAGGGCATTTCGGAAATTATGAAAGAAATTGGCAAGGTGCACCGAATTTTGAGATGGAACCGCCGACACGACGTAACAATGACCGATATGCTACTCGCCGACACGATGATTTTGACTATAAGCTGTTCATTACTACACGTAAATTCAAAACGTTTAAGAATTATGCCAACGACATTCATCCACAAGCGTGGCTCCATCAATTCTCTCATTGTTTTCCTCCCAACTGGTCATTGGAGCACAGGTTACAATTTATGTGTGGCTACTTCGAGAATGAACCAGCTGTAAGAATGCAATCGGTCATTCACGATTGTCACAGTGAAGGAGATTTTTATCATGCCTTCCTCTTAGCATATTGGTCTCAAGCTACACAAGACCGAGTAAAACATAGCATCATAATGATGAAACATTTCGAACAATCTGAATTTTCCAGTCTTGTGAAATATTTTGAAGACATGTTGCACAAGAATCAGTACCTGTCAAACCCATACAGCCCCTCAGAACTCATCCGCATTTGCTTAACCAAATTGCCTGAACATTTACGACATATTATTTTGGCAGGACGTTGCAAAGACGACATTGAAGCTTTTCAGGGACTGTTACAAGAACTGGAAATTGACACTGACAATCGGGGAACGCGAAAACAGGAGCACAACAATTACAGATCACATCCGTCACAATTCCGCGATGACAGAAATAATATACGACAAGGTTATTCTTTCAACGTAAATCGTGACCGAAACAGACACCACCCATATGACAACCGTTGGCAGAGTAGTAATAATTACAGGGAAAGATCACCTCTCGCGGTAATGACTATCACAGAGACAATCAGAGAAACAGACAATATGGGAACCAAAATAATTATTATCAAGGGAGACAGAATAACTTCAGATGCAACGGTCCGGCGCGCAGTTACGATTCAGGGAGAAATTCTCCACCACGTGACCGACAAGAAAGAAACTATGGAATCTACCGACATGACGACAGACGATATGATCGTAACGACAGACCTGAATTGCATCAGAACTGGCGGGATTCAAACAGAGCAGAGCCCTCTCGACAAGGTGAATTTGTAGAAGTTAGGTCTCCAAATCCCAATAACGACGCGCGCCAACAAAGACACAATAGGCAATGACTCATACCGCTGGCAGCCACAAAACGTACTTATGAAACTGACGACGCAGCTGCCGTAGCTAGTAATTACGTAAAAATGGAAGACATTAGGAACATCTTACTCCAGGAGCACGACGTAAAAAATAACAACATTGCATATCCTGTGATTCACATTACTGTAAATGACGTAAAATTTACGGCAGTACTTGACTCTGGCAGTCCCATTTCAGTAGTTAGTGAAACAGCTTTTAGAAAATGCAACAACTCGAATGATTGCCCCACACTTCCGTTACGTAAGATTAAATTACAAGGTGCAATCGTGGGAAAAAGTGTAGATGTACGCCAACAAACCAACTTAGAATTCTTTTGTCAAAGCCACAGCTTCTCTATGAACTTTCTTATTGTTCCATTATTGTCGACGGAAATTATATTGGGAGTAGACTTTTTGATTGAATACAAAGTAATCTTAAACTTTCACGATGCTGAAATAAGTTTAGAGAAAGAAGGTAGGTCAATAGCTTTGAAATTTGAAGATTGGCTCTCAAACCATGACGAAGAAATTAATCGGCTTTACCTTCTGTTAGACAACAGTTCGGAATTTTCTACGGAACTAGACACTAACAATCACTCTGCAAGTACTGACAGGGATGATATCGACGGCATATTTGAAACTAATGAGTTAATTCAGAATAAAATTCAAACAATTGAGAATTGTAATGACACTGATAGGCAGGACATTTTTGAGATTTTACAAGCACATTCCACAGTTTTTACTCACAAAACAGGAACAATCAAGGGATTTCAATACCAATTTCGTGTTCGTGAGCATACTAAATTTTGTGTTAGACCATATGTAATTCCAGCACATTATAAGGACCGTGTTAGAACAGAAAGACAATCTATGCTTAATGAGGGCATTATTGAGCCTGCAGTAAGCTCATACAACAATCCATTACATGTTGTTGAGAAGAAAAATGGATCGATCAGGCTTGTCTTAGATTCGAGACAAATCAATACTATCATCATTCCTGAAACAGACAGGCCGCAAACGTTGGAAGAAGTTCTTCAAAATTTTAATGGTGTAAAAGTGTTGTCTTCCATTGATCTCAGATCCAGCTTTTATCAGATCGAACTTCATCCAGAATGTAGAAAATACACAGCTTTCCTTTGTTTCGGCGTTTGTTGTCAGTTTCGGAAACTTCCCTTTGGTTTGAACATTTCTTCAGCAGCATTCATTCGCGGGCTAAATTCCATATAAACCGTAGTTCTTAAAACGTCACATCACCTTATATGTGGACGATATTCTTATAGCAGAAGCTTCATGGAAACAACATAATCGCATACTCAACAGTTTGTTACGTATTTTTGCAGAATCTGGAATTACAGTTAACTTGGAAAAGTCTGAATTCGGTAGGTCAAAGGTGAGGTTTTTGGGACATATTATTTCTTCTGAAGGCATTCAGCCGGATCCTGAAAAGTTAGAAGCAATCAGAGCCATTCCAGTTCCATCCACAAAAAGACAAGTCCGCAGTTTTCTAGGTCTCTTAAATTTTTACCGTCGTTTTCTGAATATGCAAATTCTAGTTACACCAAAACTTTGTTCTCTCACTGGAAAAAATACTATTTGGAACTGGGGCGAACAATCACAGTTGGAATTCAATTCCTTGAAAGAAGCGTTACTTAACGCGCCAATACTAGCTCATCCAGATCTGTCACAAGATTTCTGCCTTAGGACGGATTCTTCTAAAGTCGGTCTTGGTGCCCATTTATTTCAAGAAGCCATAGAAAATGACACCACCGTTCAGAAAACCATTGCTTTTGCTAGCCGAGTGCTAACAAAATCTGAAAAAAATTATTCCGTTACTGAATTAGAAGCTTTAGCTATCGTTTGGGCATTTAACAAATTCCGTTTCTTTCTTTCTGGTAAACACGTAAAAGTATACAGTGATCATCATGCATTACAATTTCTTATGTCTTCAAAATTAAATCATGACAGGTTAAAACGTTGGGCATTATTTCTGCAAGAATTCCGCTTCACAATAGTCTACATTCCCGGCAAGGAAAACATTGTTGCGGACGCACTGTCACGCGCACCGGCTGGGCTTGAGAAAAGTAACACAGAAGGCAACCTCGAGAAAAATTTCAGTATTCTTTACATTCAGAAAGTCGCCTTTGAAAACTTCATCACCACATCTTTAAGGGACATTGCTCATGAACAAGATAAAGATCCGATTTGGAAAGACATCAAGAGCAAATGGCATGAAAAGACACACACACAGATTCGGCATTATTACCTGGTTAGAAACAACATACTCTTCAAACGCTGCACTGTTGATGACAATCTATGGGTACTTTGCATTCCAGACGATTTTGTTAATAAGCTCATTTGGTACATTCATTTCAGTTATGCACATTTTGGCCCACGAAAATGTTATCATATTCTTCGAACGACTTGTTATTTTAACAATATGGAAAAGAGAATTCGAAGAGTCTTGTCTATTTGTAAACTTTGTCAAAAGGCGAAACCATCTACTATCTCCCATCGTGCTCCGCTGTTTCCTATCATTCCTTCTAAATTAAAAGAATTTGCTGCTGTTGATCTCTTGGGACCCCTTGTCAGAACATCTAATGGATTTTCGGACGTTCTAGTCGCTGTTGAACTTACTTCAAAATTTGTTTCTTTCACACCGTTACGTAAAGCCACTGGACGGTCTGTATCCAACGCCTTTGTTAAAAATTTCTTACGTGAAGTTGGACACGTTAGTAAAGTCATTTCAGATAACGGACCGCAATTCAGATCTGCTGTTTGGTCACGCATGCTTCGGAATCATAAAATCAAACCTGTTTTTATTTCATTGTACTCACCACATTGTAACCCCTCCAAACGGATTATGAAAGAAATCAATAAGCTTTGCAGACTTTATTGTCACAGAAAGCATCAGCATTGGGACAGATATTTACACTTATTTCAAAACGTGTTGAATGAAATGCCTCATGACTCCACTGCTTTACCACCTACTCTTGTACTGAAGAATGAAGAACCACCGAACAGAATCAGAGAGCTTGTACCTTTCCCAAATACACGTAAACTTCGACACAAAGACATAATTGATTTGGCTATTAAAAATATAAAATCTGCAGCAGACAAAAGGAGAAAACTACATGGTAAAGCAAATGTAAAGAAATTATATATTGGTCAGAAAGTTCTCATTAAAGCTCATTCATTGTCACATAAGAAGAAACACTTGAGTCACAAATTCTTTCTAGTTTACAATGGACCTTACAGAATCCGACGTATATCACATGATAATTGCGTTAAAGTTGAAACGCTGCGTACTAGGAAGAGTAAAGGTTTACACCACATTTCACATGTAAAACCGTTTATTGAAAGATAATCTGCTTTTTAACTTTGTCTTTGCCATATAACTTTTCACTTTACATTGCTAGTAGGCTTTGTCAGACTTAGAATCTATTAATATGCAACAATGTTTGAAGTTAAATATCCAGTCAAGAACCAAGAGAACTTATTTCAACAGAAATTATGAATGCATTGTTATAGTGAACAGACGACACAATGTTGTTATTTGTACATTCTTGCTTGTTAGTTGCACGATTACGTAACGACTATAAGGCTCACATACTTCAAACATTTACCAGTACTGCTAATGAGATTTTAATGCAACATTTTGGTTTACTTGAAAATACATTCTGGATTTAAAATACTTTCTGTGAGATACCAGATGACACAGTGGTTAGTTTATGTGACAGCTACACGATTTTATCACGACGCTACTAATGAGTGACAATTTACAATGTTGCTTTTGCGGTGTTTCTGTTTTATATCTGTACAGTTTTTCTGAATTATTCTGGAAAGTAAAACATGTTTTAGTAGTAACTTTTGTGGTATAGCTACAATGAGACAGCCTTTTCTGTAGCACAACAATACATTACATTATAGTACTTTCTTGATCACAGTAAGGTACGTAATAACTACGATATCTATACGCAAAGATTTTCACTTTCGTTTATGATGAGGTAAGTACATTGACTTCTGCAGAACTTAGCTTTCGGAGGACGATAACTACGACACATCCACAGAGATTATCTTACAACAAGACGCACAGTTTAGCGCTACAGTACACGTATTTGAGTGATTAATTTTGTACTTAAAACATTAATTTTTTGAAGATATTAGAAGTACAATGATACAAAGGTTTTCCGTGATACATTTCATTCCATTGCTGTAATCTGTAACACCTGAGGGTATAATTACATTAATCCTCAGGGGGGTACACGCTTACTTTGTGTATCATGTGTTTGGCAAGCACAAGGAGCCCTAGCTAATATGGTATTTGCTTATACAACTTTACACATCGGTACCATATTCCTCTAACACATAAATTACATAGCTATCTGATCATTTAACTGAGAGATAAACATTTTTTTTACTACATCAGTGACACATGTTTATGCAATTACACAGCTGGGTAACTTCACACTTATGAAGTTGTATTTTGTCTGTACTTTCTGAGCTGTTCATATTTTTTCGGACCCATTGTGATATTATGAGAGCTTTGAATGATATATTTGTATGGGATCACGATTTTTAAAGTATGTTTGAGGCAGATGACACTTTTGACATGAGTAGAGAATTTTTTTAGGTTTTGAAATTATTGGAGGTAGCTACGACGAATTTGAGAGTTGACTGAGGTGTTATGATGTTATTATTACGATGACTATGTGTATTATGCTGTTGCGGTATGTTTATGATCAATAAGCTGATGCTATATGAGGAATTTGATTATGCTATGTATTTATTATGATGAAATATTGAAGTGTCGTCGCAAGATTGACGTGTCGACGAATATATATATATCTGTAATAAGGTAAGGAGTAATGAATAGTGGTTAGGGACTCTGACTTGTGAAAAAGGATGTTGGAAACCAAGAATCGTACTTTAAGAGTTATGAAATGTGTGTAAATGCGTGAATGTATCACAATGCTGGCGAAAATTTTTCGGACACTGTTATATTCATAACATTTTGTTTCTACACATTTGCAACACAAATTCTCGACCCATGAAATTTTGTATATGAGACTGTCACTGTAGCGGAAACTGCTGTCGTAAATATTTCCGTAAGAAAGTTAAGTGACCACCTGCACGTAATGCGTCATGGGCACCCAGATGGGCGACAGTCGCCTGGAAAGAAGTCATTAGTGAGTGCCTTTCAGAGGCACAGGTAGAAAAAAAAAGGGAGGCCATTATCCTCGCTATTGACATTTCTTTGTAGAAAGCACCGCAAATACGACATGCTCATTACTTGGAAAGATACTTACATCTGCACACCTGATTATGACAAGCGTCTTTCTCGAGAATTGAGAGAATTTTTACTGCCTTATGAAATGCCATATGGCTAATGAATGATGTTTCATGCCGTCCTTTGTACATATTTGCTCATTTTCTTTAATATCTAGTTTCTAGCTGCACTGCAGCATTGGTTAAAATAAAATTTAATATATGTACTAATATAGTTATTTTATGCCTACAGATCCAGTCAATAAGAAATTTATGATCTACTTCCAAGAAAACGAGGGCACATAAATAGACATTTCCCTTCACAGGAATTGCATAAATAATTTCTTTACGATTTGGTAACTTATCTGCTAGTGTAAGTTCTCGTGATGCATCACTCTAGTGTTAAAATGTGACATAGGTATTAGACATGGCCATTTTTAGTGTAATATTTTTTCTGCTTGAGCTATGTCATGTTTAGATATAAGTTTTTGCATTGCTGCTGCTGCTTGCCAGGCATAGTGTTACTGAATTTGACTTTGTATTACTGTGTGAAGCAAGTTTTACTACTGATTTATTTTTTTTGTTTGCTGCACATTGCCTTATATTAGTTGTAATATTGCAATTGCTCTGCTAATTTATTTTACTGCTGCTTGCTTTGACAGTTTCCATTTTTTGTCATTGATGTTTGTGTAAATTGTTTTGTGCTGCTGCATTGCCTCGTCCCTTAGTTTAGCATCTGAGCTCTGTAGATTTAAGTTAGCTTAAGAGTGGGTAGACTATATAAGAGAATGAGTTGTGATGAATTGGAAGAAATGCATTGAGAAGCTATAAGAATATGGATTGGCCAAAAAAAAAGTATTTTGAAAGAGGATATGAACAAAAAAAGTAGGGTTTAGAGACAACAAGTTTAGGTAGGATTTTCTTGGAAATAAATGATGTAAGATAATGGAAAATAAATAATGAGGTAAGAAATATGTGAACATATAAATACAGAAAGCATGCTTGGATAGGATATTTTGGTGAAAACATATGTTGAAATAAGACGAAAGATCTATGGAATGAAGTTTTGGGTTGGACTGCAGTACCAAATGTTACACTGAAAACAAACCCTGTCCTTTCCTTTTGTGTTATCCCACTATGTGTTTGTGTACTCTTGTATATTTGTGTTTTTCCTGTCTTTATGTGTTTAGCTAATAAGAATTATGTTGTAGAATTTTTCTAATAATATGTTATTTACTTTGTAAAGATGTTTAGACATTATTTATCTGTTCTGTTCTGCTGCTCATATGTGAAGTTGATGTTTCGAAAGTTATTCTGATCTTTTATGCATGTACTTATGTCATAATTCTTGTAACACTGATGTACATGTTTATTTCTATTCTTATGTAAAGCCTGCATTACCACAAATGTTATCTGTACTGTTATGTTCTTTAATGATGTATTTTGTACCTTTGTTATTGTATTCTTATGTTATAAAATTGAATTGACACCAGTTCATCAAATTAAGTAACTTGTAAGTTACATTTCACTGTACACGTTTCTGTTGGTCATAGTATATGGACAATATATGATAAGTAGGGACTGTTAGTGTTTGCACGTGTGTTAATAATTCAGCAAGGGACTGGATAACAGCATTGCTGGTTCTAAGGACAATTCCAAAAAGTTCGTGAGTGTACAAGTGGTGGTTTATGGACTTGCTATATTCTCTGAAAGACTCTTCGATGGTGATTGTGCACCTGCACAGTCGCAACAGATGGCTGCTGGCCGTCTCTACAAGGACTACAGTGGGTCTGCACCTCTGATGGCCCACCAATACCGTAATCTCTACCAGGACTACAGTGGGTCTACTCTGTGATGAACTACCTACCAATATTCTTCAAAACTTAGACAGACTCTGGTGGGTTTGCGCTGTTGTGGCCCATTACCTGTCTGCATGTCGAGAGTCAGCACTGTCTTTCCGTTGGAAGGACAACACTACTTCTTCAAGACTGCATGGAAATCCACTACTTCCATGTGCATTTTCTTTTACTGCTCAGACTTTGAGAAAAACACTGCAATTTTACTGTGGTGAATGATCAGGACTGTCTTTATGGACTGTGAGAAAATTTTAGCTTTTGACCAACAATGTATCAATAAGTATGTGCATTTGATTTCTTTGTTATCGTAAGTATGAAAAATTTTATGAAAATCATTATTGGCCACTGCCCAAAACAATTTGTAAAATATTTTGTGGGGAGCATGGGGGCTATGTAAATAGGCTGTTTATGTTTTTTTATTGGCAACGTTACGTAGCGCTCTGTATGAAAATCACTGGCTGTGCTGTGTGCAGTCTGTGGCTAGTTTGCATTGTTGCCTGCCGTTGTAGTGTTGGGCAGCGGCAGCTCGATGCGAACAGCGCGTAGCGTTGCGCAGTTGGAGGTGAGCCGCCAGCAGTGGTGGATGTGGGGAGAGAGACGGCGGAGTTTTGAAATTTTTAGAACTGGATGTCATGAACTGATATGTATATTATGAGTTTTCAACATTATTAAGGTAAATACATTGTTTGTTCTCTATTAAAATCTTTCATTTGCTAACTATGCCTATTAGTAGTTAGTGCCTTCTGTAGTTTGAATCTTTTATTTAGCTGGCAGTAGTGGCGCTCGCTGTTTTGCAGTAGTTCGAGTAATGAAGATTTTTGGTGAGGTAAGTGATTTGTGAAAGGTATAGGTTAATGTTAGTCAGGGCCATTCTTTTGTAGGGATTTTTGAAAGTCAGATTGCGTTGCGCTAAAAAAATATTGTGTGTCAGTTTAAGCACAGTCCTTTGTAATTTTTCTAAGGGGACGTTTCAGTGTCAATGTTGAATCTCCCAGTGTATACTAGTGATGGAAAGCTATCAGGTTTCCAGTTGTGTGGCAGTGTAAAGATACTGCAACCTTTCGGTGAGTATCATAACCATTATCATTTGGCGAAGTGTTGGGTCTTGGCAGCTGTCCAAACATTTAAAATACTCCACCCGGCAGAGTCGTACACAGCATCTCAGCAGTTCGCCAGAATACGATGACTATGATATTTGTGGAAAAGTCCCCATGCCCTAACTGTCAACTGGTCTGGGAACTTGAGAGCTTTTTGTAGTGGACTGGCACGACAGCCAATCCACTATGACTGGTAGCCGAAAGGCACGCGTTTAAGCTCACGCAGTCTGGCGTGAGGTCTGGAACAGGTCAGAGAAATAAGACTAGCAAAACAGGAGGTAACTGGTAGAATACTTAACTTTAATCCATAATTGGTGAACATCGGTCTGACGGTACAGGCATCACAAGTTAAATATCTATTGATAATGGCGCCTTGCTAGGTTGTAGCAAATGACGTAGCTGAAGGCTATGCTAAACTGTCGTCTCTGCAAATGAGAGCGTATGTATTAAGTGAACCATCGCTAGCAAAGTCGGCTGTACAACTGGGGCGAGTGCTACGGAGTCTCTCTAAACTAGACCTGCCGTGTGGTGGCGCTCGGTCTGCAATCACTGACAGTGGCGACACGCGGGTCCGACGTATACTAATGGACCGCGGCCGATTTAAAGGCTACCACCTAGCAAGTGTGGTGTCTGGCGGTGACACCACACTTTTCATCACTATATCTACACATCATCCATCCTGATCCAATATTACACCACATCTTACGTCCCCTACAACCTTTTTCTGTCCTAATTCATCCTCTCCTGGGTAAAATCCTTGCAATGCAGGACTGCTTTTAAAATTATCTCATCATCATATATTCACTTTTACTGATTGGCCGACATGCACCTTCTGTAGGTGTTCCTCGAATGAAATGGACGAGGGGAGGTATGACGTTATACTGAACTGTTCCTGTACCGACTGCACCCACATCACAATGTTTTTGCTTCTGAAGGTTGTCACATTCCTTTGTGTTTTGTGCTGTACATTATGGTGACTGCATAATACAAGCTTTTTCACCGTTGTGAAGCTATTTTCACAGAAATAAAGGTAACTGGGGTGATAATCAAAATAAATCATACACTATGTGATCAAAAGTATCTGCACACGCTTATGTAATGCAGAACTGACCACAACGTGTCACGAGAAATGGAGTGCTCAGTATAAAAGGAGATGGGAAGTATTGTGTTGTCGATAGAGAAGCAGTAACAGTAGACTGGAATGACAGGAGAGCTCGGGGACTTCGAACATGGACTAGTCATTGGACGTCATCCGAGTAACATACCCATCAAGGACATTTAAAACCTTCTATAGCTGCCTAACTCGGCTGTTGGTGATCTGGTTCTGAAGTGGAAACGCGAAGGAACAACAGTTACAGGTAAACCAAGACAAGGCAGACCCATGTACTGACGGCTAGGGATCCTTGTACATTGCTGAGAGTGGTTGTAAAAAATCACGAGAAATCAGCGGAAAAAATCATTTGTGAGTTACAGAGCGCTACCAACAGCCCAGCTAGCACAATGACTGTACGTAGGGAGTTAAAAAGGAAGGGGTACTATGCTCGAGAAGCTTCTCATAAGCAACATATTTCTGTAATCAGTGCAAAGTGACCCTTGAGGTAGTGTAAAGAGTAACGTCAATGGACAGTGGGTGACTAGAAACGCGTGACTCGGGGTGACGAATCACGCTATACCCTGTGAAAATGTGATGGAGGGGTTTGGGTTTGGCGAATGCCTGGAGAACGTTTCCTGTCATCACGTGTCGTGCCAAAAGTGAAATACGGAGGAGGTGGTGTAACAGTATGGGAGTGTTTTTCGTTGTCAGGACGTGGTTCCGTTAAAAAAAAACGCTAGATGCAGAAGTATACGAAAACATTTTACATTGTGCACTGCGTACAGTGGAGACACTGTTCGGAGACAATGGCTGTTCGCGTCAACATGACGACTAACCATATCATAAAGCAGCATCTGTGAGGCAATGGTTTGTGGACATTAACATTCCTATATATCCTTATCAATGTCTGCTAATATGTGCCCGGATATTTTTGATCAGGTAGGGTAATTACATTATCATTATACAAAGAGCCGCTGGAGACCAAGGTTCAGTTACACCAAAATACTCAAAAAATATACCTGAACAGACTCAGAAACAATGTCGGTGGAGTTTGGCTTCACCCTGTATTACTGTACACCTCTTTTACTATTGGTTTACTGTAGAATCCCGTTAAAAAATTTAAATCTCAGTTATCTACTTCAACGTCTTCGAACATAAAAACAATGCAGTTATTCAAAATATCCACGGGTGTACTGCCGGTCTACAGTGTCCAACGGGCACAATATTTCGGCGATCATACATGTCGCCATCATCAGGTGAACTGACGGACTGAGCTCAGTCCGTCAGTACACCCGTGGATATTTTGACTATCAAATACGCCGGGAGAAACTGAAGAATCAATGCAGTTACTATCTATACTATCTATACAGCAAATTACTTGTTCATTTGTGTATGATCATCTATTGGAACCCGTCTCTGTAGATGACGCCGCTGCCAAAGCACGTTTATGGGGTGGTCATGAACAAAGAAGTTACCGGTGTATATCCTAGTGGTGGAAGAAATTTTCATCGCCATTATTTGGCAGACACTGAGATGAGAGGTGCTGGCATTAAGCCTTTAAACAAACACTTGGCCAGTATTCTGAGAAACATTCGTTTTCTTTGCAGTGTATCATGAAGTGAGGGAAAGCTACACTTGTCAGTGATCCCTTTGCTGGATGGGGACATTAAACTCGTAAGTCTCTTCGGTGGTACTGGAGAGAAACAGGACATGTGTTGCCACTAGTTTTCCCTTTTTCGGTTCTCTGATCACATTCCTCCCCGTCCTCCTGCTCCTCCTCCTCCTCCTCCTCCTCCTCCTTCTCATCATCATCATCATCAGAATCCTCATCGGCAACCACAATAACAACAACAACAACAACAATAGTAATACCAATAATATACTTCTCTCTATGTGCGCTTATCACTATTACCGATGTTATACAGTTACACAGCTGACATATCAGACACAAAAAATGCTTAAATATTCTAGTATCAATGCTTGCACAAGACAAAGGGCAATACCGCAAATATAATAAAGTATGTACAAAAGCAAGTTATCCGTAAACTAGAACTAGGCTCGTAGCATTACTTTTGGGACAGTACAAAACAACTGGTTAGAGCTGAAATTTGCAAAAGATATACTCCCTATCACACTCCCTCTGTGTTTAACTTTCAGACCTCTTATCCCACACACTCTGATAAGGCTTCAACGCCTGATTCTTTCACTAGCATATCTATGTAGTCAATGACTCTAGAAACGAATCGTGACTACCAGCTACGTGATCTTCCGTTCAGCTGTCCTTCCTTTAGCCTCATTTTTCCTGAATCACATGAATCGACTTTTCACATTACATGATGTCCTCTTCGAGTTAACTTATCTTCACGGACGGAATAAAAGGCATTGGCTGTGTGTAGAGCAAGTTTGATGGTCGGTGCTATCATTGTACCCAAGAAATGGAGGTAAGAATGCCCATTTCCATGCAGTACACTTAGATTCTCTGTCTTTTTCATTGTTATTTCATCCCCATCGGGTTGCCTGTCAGCGGTTACAACTCGCCGCTCTTCAGCCGATCGGTTTTAAAAGCTTTTAAACATCGTAAATTACTTTTTAAATGGCGTTAAAATGCAATATTTTCACCAAAAACAAAAAACTGGTGGTTTAGGTTGGTTAAACGATAAAAGGTTAATGTATTGATTGTTTAAAATATTTATGGAGAAGACTGGAGCGATGAGTTTATGTAGACTGTCAGGGGTCAGGATATAACAGGATTTGTAGATTTTCAGGTGGTGTGCAGCATGGGTTTCATGTGGGTGGATGCTTTGTTGTGGGATTTGGGAGGATAATGAGACAGAGGTTCCGCAATAAGCCTTAGGATGTGTGCGGAAGGGAACGGTGAGAAGCAGAGAAACGGTTTCTGCTAGATCTGGTAGGATGGGTATATATCTAGACATATTTCATGGTCGGTTCTGTGGTGGTGTTTAAAGTTTCAGTGGGAGAGGATGCCAAGAATATGTGGGTGCAGTATTGAGGGATCGTGTTGGTATAGGCGCAGCAGAGTACTATAATCGGAGAGCAGGGCACATTAGTGTCAAGTTACTGGTATCGATGATATTCGTAAGTGTTCAGCACGGAACAGAGGGGTGCGGAATTTTACAGGTTGATAGAGGATTCATGCAGTGGTGGGAAGAGTGTGTAATGGGGACAGGGATGGGGGGGGGGGGGGGGAAGGGGGGTAAACGGATCCGCAAGGCTTGGCTGAGTGCGTAACGTTCTACGATCTGTAGTGCTTGTTAAAATTTTGGAGGAGCCAAAATCCACATCTGATTTGCATAGCATACAATTGCCAGATCAGGGACTTATAGGTGTGAGGGATTGTGGAAAGATGTAATCCCCAAGTCTGACCGGTTAGTAGTTCCAGTCTATTGTCAATTTCCTCTTGAATGGTTTGTAGGTGATGCTTCCGTTTTAGTTGGCGATCAAGAATTTATCTAATGTATTCAACTGTGTTAGTTAATCGATAAGGCGGTCACAAATAGTAAGGTAAATGTTATAGGACTGAAATCTGTGCCACGCGGGATTAGCCGAGCGGTCTCAGGCGCTGCAGACATGGACTGTGCGGCTGGTCCCGGCGGAGGTTCGAGTCCTCCCTCGGGCATGGGTGTGTGTGTGTTTATCCTTAGAATAATTTAAGTTAAGTAGTGTGTAAGCTTAGGGACTGATGACCTTATCAGTTAAGTCCCATAAGATTTCACACACATTTGAAATCTGTGGGTGGTTCGTTCTATAATTATCGCCTAGATTTTGGAAGAGTTTACTTCGAGGAACCATTGGTTGCACCAGGAAGTGTATTGGCTGAGATGAATTTGGAGGGAGTAATAAGATTTTAGGAGGATCGGAGCGGGGAGGGGGGGGGGGGAGGGCTAGGAATGGTGCGTCAGTGACATACTGAAGGAGATGTATAGGTGAAGTGGGTTAGATTTATTAACTGTGTATAGGACATACAGGAGTGGAGAGAAAACAATTCCTCAGGGGACATCTGCAGTGGGAGGGAAGATATGGGAGTTGGTGTTTATTGATGGTGGCATAGGAAGCGCAGTTGGATAGAAAAGTTACGGTAAAGTGGACATAATTATTTGGAAGAGGAGACGAGAAAGCCGTACATGTCAAACGCTTTTCAAGACCAAGAGATACAAAAATTGCGGATTTGATGAGTAAGGTACAGAAGATGGTCATTGGAAGAGAAGTTGGAACGAAAGATTCTCTGTCTGTCTCGTTGGCCTTATAAATGCTGCCTTAACGTTAAGCAGTTTATTACTTCACATTAAGTTTTCCCACAAATAATTTATGTTTCCACCAATGATTGTGCTGCTGAACAAAAGTTTTCGACCATTTTTGTCCCAGATGATGTATGTTCTTTTTTTTTAATTCGGGCCAGGATTCGCTCACTTTATATTTTCTTGAGAGAGATAAGAAGCCTGAATAGTCTGCAGCTATTTGCCTTGTATCTATCTTTTGTGCTCGCAAATTTTGAATTTTTATATCTGTGTTTAAAACTGGCAGAAGTTCTCTTCGGTTGCTACACATCCTACCACTTGAACACAAATATCTCTATACGTCCATCTATCATATCCCTAATATAAACTACAAAAGGTAAAATGATATTTAAATTTCTGAGTCACAGAAGTTTCTGCGGAAAAAAGTTTAAATGTTTAAGTTTTGAGCGTGATGAATGTGTCAAAAAAGAGTTGCGTGGCGCCGCGTCAGTGGCGCCCCCACTATAGTATTTCTGACGTCGCCGAGGAGGGAACACTGCAGTCTGTCTTCCGCATTCATCGCTAGCCTAGTTCACGTTCGGCAGTGTTGACTTGTTGGGGTAAGTGGTGTGGTTTGACAGGCGAGTTGTAGTTCTGTCTCGTGGAGTTGTAAATAGTTTTGTTCCGCATTTTGTAGTTGCTTTATTGAGACACTCGGGTATTGTGAATTCGTTTAGTGTTACTTGACTTCTGGAAATTATTCTACAAATAATCCATGTAAACCATCACTCCTGTTACGGCGAATGCTTGTAATCCTTAAATTATGTAGTGGAATGTAGGCTAATTTTACCTTAAACGCAAATAGTGGACCAATATCATCAGATCAATATCCAGTATTTGGTAGCTCTACTTCAGTGGAGTAGGCGTGGTAGCGTGATAACGGTAGTTAACACTGCGTACATAAAGATTGGATACTATATCTTAATGTGTGGGAAAATGAGCTAAAAGTTTGCGTACGCGCTTGTTGTGGTTGCTAGGAACGTAGATATAGCGCGGATTTCCTGAATTGCAAAAGGAAAAATAAGTTCTAAACTACCGTTGAGACCATGCCAAACTGAACTGTTGCAGAGAGAGAGAAAGAGAAGTAGATACAACGAACTTGGTAGAAATTGCCATCGATGTTCAGTTAGGTCGGCTCTGATTGTTTCATAGTGATAGTAACTCAAATTATTGTGAGTGGTGGCTTCAGTCATACTGCTAAAACTTTTTCACGGTTTCACGAAAATAACGCCAGGCTAGTGACTGTTCCTGTTTACCGTATTACATAACCATGATTAAAATTTTTTTTGCAAAGTGACTTCATACGGTGAGCTTTTCACTGACACTTCATAGTCAATTTTCTATTTGGCTCTGTAGCCCATATAGCACCCAGTCAAATAACGTATGTCGCAACGAAATGTCAGAGAAATAACTAGAAACTGTTCGTTTTGGAAAATGTTTTGATCCTGCTGATTGCATTGTGGTAGTTCAGAGTTAAATGCATCGCCAAAGTTTTTCTCCAGACCTGCAGGTTATAAGGTAACTGAGCGTACCGTTGTGCTATAGTATGGGTATTAATTATCCTTTCATTTTCAAAGTATGTTCCAGGGGGAGAACCGTTAAGTGGCCCAAACAAATGTAGTCAGTCTGTTTTCGGCAACAGGCAATGAGGCTGTTTGACTTCGTAACCCTTACTTTACCCATAGCCCAACACTGCTATAAACGGCATCATTACCGTACGTTGTAAATACTTTTATGGACGTTCACGGCGGTTTGTTTTTTCCGTAACGAAGAATTGCAGCACAATAATCAGTCTTGCATAGATGCTATCTTAAATCATTCAGTATTGCTGTGCTGCTTAGATATAGGTAAACTAGTTACCAAACCGGGTTAACTCGGGTTGAGGGGATTTCAGGTCAGCTCAAATTAGATTTACTACTAGTTTTCACCCAGTGCCGCCACCGGTGAGTTCCTTGAGAGAACTCTAGTTCAATCGAGTTACGTCTGTGCCTACAGAATGGGATGTCACTCACTCAGCTATAAAAATGCAGCAACTTGTTTCGTTTGACCGAAATTCGTGAAGCGTTTGACACTTGCGTATTACAAGTGGGTCTATAAAGAAATATTGGTGTCATGGCAACTCGGAAACTAGAATTTTGAGTACAAAGTGACTGAGGGAAATGAGTGGTAACTTTACACCATTCACGCTCCAGCCGTGGCATTTGACGATCTTAAGATCGTCCGGTTGTCAAAAATTTTACAGTAAATTACGGGTGTCTCGTGAGTGTTTTCGAAATGCGGCCTATAGCACGGGAATCATTCGTGCACACGAGACATTTGGCTACATAATATCGCCCAATTATATCAAAATATTACAGCAAATTAAGTGTAGCATGAGTGTATTTTCAAACTTCAGCCTGTAGTGGGGCTCCCATTAATGATCGTGACGCGAAATTTGACCAGCTTAAGATAGCCATGTCGCAGACAGATCATAACAACAAATTCCAGGTGTATCACCTTCAAAATTTAATGTCAAGGCTCAAAATTGCGACCTGCAGCGCGGTAGTCATTTAAGGCATTTGGCTACTAGATCAGATTACACACTGCTGGCGAGAAAAAAAATTGAGGTTAGGTTTATGTAATATTGAGTGAAGAGTGTAATAAATTGCTATGTAGTACATATTGCTTTGTCATTATATATTAGAATGTCACAGCAAAGTTTCCAATTTGATCGCAGATTTCATGTAAGAAACAAAACGTGCAGTGGAACATATTCGCAAGTAGTGCAGGCTGCAACAAGAAAAATGAACGCTACTAGAATTTTCCTACCAACTCGGTTTGGCTACCGTATCTTAAGAGAAATTACAACCCGGGTAGGCGTGAACGTGGCAAACGACTTCGTACGTTAATTTAGCTCTTCCTGCCAACCCGGTTTGAACAAGCTTAGGGTCAGCTCCGTTTATGAAGCGAGCATATTGGGTTGATCACAAACTAGTTGAACGTGTTGCACGGCGGGCGGTGCAGAGTTACACCCTGTTTAGCGCTTGGTAGGCGCTCACTACCGTGATGTCGACAGTAAATTGTCCCAACAGTAACACTTAAAAATTTTGAGATATTGCAGCCCACAGCACGATATCCATTTCAGTTCGTGAAGCTCCATTTGGCTATATGAAGATAGTCCAATGACTTAAAACCTATACAGATTTCGGATAATTAACAAGTCTTTCCAAAATTTCAAAAAAGATTCAAAGCTGCGGCCTGTAGCGCGGTATATAATCATGCTCGTCAACAGCCATTTGACTACCAATGACTGTCGAAATTTATACCGCAAGTTTCGGATGTTTCAAGATTGTTTTAAGGGTTTCAAACCAAAAGACTAAACATTGCGGCCTGTTGAGATATGCAGTCATAAGTCATTTGGCTACCTTACGGTCGTTTGATAGCCCCAAAAATCTATACAGCATGTTCCAGGTTTTTAACAAGTCTGTCATCAATGTTTAAAGAAAAAACACAAATGGCGCTCTATGTAGATCCATCGCGCTCGGTGACCAGTTGCGTAATCACAGCTTGGGAACCACGAAGCCCAGGTTGATTTAGTGAACAGAGTAGGAATCTGTGCTGATGAGCGAGAGCTAACGGCGTTGAGTTCTTTTCGCCCCAAATCAGTTTGAACTCGGTTGACGCATACTTTCTTTCAACTGTCAGGCCTAAATCAGTCCATCGCAAGTGCCACCTGTCTGAATGGTTCGAACCTTTGCACAGGTGCAGAAGAAATATCTGAAGCACCTAAAACAATATTTACGGCTGTAAGGACATTTATTGAATGACATTCGTTGATGTAAATACAGCAAGTTTACATCATTTTTGGGAGGCAGTACATACTGGTTACCCCAATTTGTGAAAGTGCCGTACGTCTAAAAGTTACAAACGCCCATGTGCTGCACATCCCAGTAGTAAAAAGCAGATGTTTGTATTGCATTTTCTTGTAAGATTTGGAGGGACCTCCATGGGAGGATGGTAGGCAGTAGCCAGTGAACAGCTGTTAACCAGCTAAGCGTTCATGCCGTCAGTATAAGAATTACTTGCGTTGTGTAGATAGTCATTATTTCACGCTTTTGCCACAAGCATATTTCTACTTTCGGTATGTGCAGCACGTTTGCGCTGTGTTGAAATGATTTAGTCTCAAAGGCGGAATCTGAGTTGGTGACAATGTAGAATAGCTTGAGGTCTGTTATGTTGAAAGGTGACAATTGAGATGGCGAAGCCAACCAGAGCATTAAATCCGTGTTGTGATGACCGACCAAAATGAAGCATAGTTTCAGGTCTAGGTTAAGTTGGAAAGAGAGAACTGCATTATTTGGTTAACTTGAGTCAATTACGGCAGTATTTCGGAAATCGCATGCTTGCCAAAAGGGCTACGAAATTGATTTACCGTTGGGCTGCCACCACAATGCTAATTGTCATTCTTCTTTCAGCCAGGGGTCCCACTCGTAAATAAGTCCTGGGCTGGACAACTTCTATATCATACGGAATGAAGGTGCTACTAGTTTACTCAAACTATCGAATTTGCGTTTTTACTTAGCGTTTAAACATATCAATTTAGTGTGGTGCCCTTTGCTTTCAGCAGTCTTTCAATCCCACTCCTCCCTCTTTCATAAAATTAAAGAAATTAGCTACTTTCAGAAAGTTCACTTCTGTTCTCTCAACTAAGGCCGTGGAAATCATTTTCTTCGGACCAGTGGTTCATCATACTGAAGACATTTTCAACAATGTGGGCTATGCTATAAATCTAAAAAATGGGATTGGGAGATGTAAGTTGTGGTTTGCTGCTTCAATAAATCTATTTAAATCCATTCTTCTGCTCTTTTTGTAAAGTCCAGCATATCCATTCCACAAATAACAATTCAATATATAATAGATACTCATCCAGGCTGAGATTAAATTTGTTGGTAACCTTTGAAACATACTGCTGTTCAACACGAATGTCTTGGTCTTGAAGAAGCCAGCAGATGGAACACACACCCAAAAATAAGTTTTGTGCACACAATCAATGAAATGTGGCAAAGATAGAGAATCATTTTCAAAACTCGAGTTTACTGCCTTCTAGCTTGCTTTAAAGTCCCTTATTCTGTCCATCTCAACAGAATTAACTGAGCTATTTTCCAGCGTTCTGAGAGCACTATGCTGAGAACGTACATAGCATTCAGGAAGTTTCATCATGCTACCCATTTTGTCTGTTAGCATCGCTTTTGCACACTTTCTCGCCCTTTGAAATAAAATTACTTGACAGGCCAGCAGTACATAACTGTCAATTGCGATATTTCCTTGAACGCCATCTCCACAAACACAGAAAAATTCCGACTAGATTTTATGTAGAGGAATCAAATTCACTGTGGTAGAACTAATACCTCTACATTGTTACACTGTTTTATAGTGTTATTTGACATAGCATTACCGTTGGCTATCAAAAGTTGATTTTAATTTTCCTGTAAGATAAAAACTATTTTTCGTTAGTTCAGTGAAGCATTCTCATCAGTGGATGAGCTTGCTTCAGATGTTATAGAATGCAATGTTTATTGCATGGTAGATGCTTTTGTGGAGCACTTTAGAGTTTAAATAAAAATATAGCTATCTCTGAATCACATGGTCAACATCAAAGTACTGAACTGCATAAGGAAAAGTTTGTATTCCTCCATTTGGAGCATCTTAAGACAGAAAATAAAAGGTTTCATGAAGCTCGCCCACAACCATATCTTGACTGTATAGGCCAACATTTTCATAGATAGCCATTGCCTTAGTGCTTAGATACGAAATTTTATATATATAGTACTCTTTGGAAACAATTATGCAGCTTCATTGGACAGTCTGACTTGTAGCTAAGGCGGTGTTTAACAAGGCTTCCTTCCTTCAAATTTCATCGAAAACATTTTAGAGTAAATCCTCACTTTGCTTTTGAGTCTCTATCGTTTATCAACCATACATAAAAAATCAGTCTCACGACCACTCTTCCTGAAAGCCGTAGATCTTCTAAATGTCATCGGACAAGACTAACTGAACTCTTCACTCTTAAAGGACGAAAAATCTTTTCTGAAAGTCTGGCATTTCTAATTCTGAAATGCTTCAACTGTACGTGAAACCCACTGGAAAGTGAACTACTCAATCCATAATTTCAGGTAAATGTTCATTTTGAATTCAGTATAAATCATTAGGAAGAAAATATACCCATAAGTATCTATCTTCGTGAGGTTGATACACAAATTCGGTAGAAGGCGGGGTAAAAGGGAGTCCAGAATCAGTTTATCTGTGATCCCGGACACTACTTTAAATTCCGGGACAAGACCACCGAAAATTGGATGGTGGTAATACTTTCAGCAATGAGGATTCATATTTCAGACGAAATAACGTAAAACAGTAACTGATAAGACTGTATGCAGCAGAAGTAAAGGATCGTTTGTACGAGTACATGCTTGTTACCATTAGGAAAAATTCCAAATTTTATGAGAGTTAGACTGTCACCGCGACCCCCATTCAATGTGTTGACGAAATTCGTTCACCATTGTAAAAAATGCAAAACTGCTTTATACATTACAGAAACGCAAAGATGACGCGCAGATATTAAATCGGTGTTAAACTGCTGTTAATGAGTTTCTCGGAACATTAGTTCAAACGCATTATAGCTCCTAAGTATGTTAAGTTACAAGGTTTTACCTGCAATAGAAATTAAAATGGCTTGGTAGATCATAAGCTGTAGAACTGTTCCCCACATTCATATGATCGCTAGAACGGGGACGGCCCCTCGTAAAGTTTCAACGTGCTACTGTGCAAGTATAACGCGATGTTAGCTATTATCGAACTTCGTTAACAAAGAATTGTTTACGTATGTAAACATTTGTTGCAGATTCTCTTCAGTGAAACCATTCCCGAAACAGCTATGGCAGACGTCGAAACACGGCGACGGCATTCGGAGAAGCACTCCCAAAGGAAAAATAAGGCAAGGCGAGATAGAACTAAAGGTAAAGAAGTTTCGGATGTGAAAGAGGGCAAGAAGGGCCATAAGAAAAGCAGCAAATCGAAAAGAACAGAGGGCAGAGAAGTAGCGGCTGAGAGCAGAGCGGAGGGCAAATCAGTGGCCCGGAAGTCTGAAGGCAGGACCACGGCTTCTGCGGGAAGGGCAGAGAGCAAGACAGCGAGGCGAGGGAGGAGGTCCCCAGGGCTTGCGGCGCCGGCTAGCAAGGCAAAGGCACACAAGCGGTCCCCTGCCAAGCATAAAACCGCACGGCGCAGTGGTGCAGCTAAGGGCAGGCAGGCCGCCTGTGGCAGCACAAGCAAATCTCACAGCTCCAGGAAGACCCGCAAAGGTACCGTAGAACAACTTACACCATGTGATCAAAAGTATCCGAACACCCCAAAACATGTTCTCCATATTAGGTTCGTTGTGCTGCCAGGTACTCCACAACAGCGACCTCAGTAATTAGACATCGTGAGAGAATGGGGCACTCCGCGGAACTCACGGACTTCGATCGTGGTCAGGTGATAGGGTGTCACGTGTCATACGTCTGTACGCGAGATTTCCACTCCTAAACATCCCTATGTCCGCTGTTTGCGATGTGATAGTGCAGTGGAGACGTCAAGGTACATGTGCGGCACAAAAGCGTACAGGCCGACGTAGTCTGTTAACTGAGAGACTACGGTAAGTGGAGGAGGGTCGCAATGTTTAATATGCAAACATCTATCCAGACCATCAAACAGGAATTCCAAACTGCATCAGGATCCACTACAAGCACTGACAATTAGGCGGAAGGTGAAAAAACTTGAATTTCATCAAGCGGTTGCTCATAAGCCACACGTCACGCCGGTAAATGCCAAACGACGCCTCGCTTGATGTAATGAGCGTAAACATAGGATGATTGAACAACGGAAAAGTTTTGTGGAGTAGGAATCACGGTAAACAATGTGGCGATCCGATGGCAGGGTGTGGGTATAGCGAATGCCTGGTGAACGTCATCTGCCCGTGTGTAGTATAAACAGTGAAATTCGAAGGTGGTGGTGTTATGGTGTGGTCCTTTTTCATAAAGGGGGCTTGCACCCCTTGTTTTTCGTGACACTATCACAACACAGGCCTACACTGTTTTAAGCACCTTACTTCCCACTGTTGTAGAGCAATTCGGGATGGCGATTGCATTTTCAACACATAGAGGCTAAGGGTGGTCAAACACAATATCGAATTCCATCTTTACCGACGGAGGGCGCCACGGACTTGTCATTTTCAGCCAGGTGTCCGGATACTTCTGACAACATAGCGTACCTCTTCAGTCAGTAGACAGAACTCGGCGTCATGTAGCGTAGATCGGCGGTGTAAAAAAAATATTCTGTACATCCTGCTACTCTGTAATGAAGGTATGGGAGGGGATGAAAAGTTAAGATTTGGTACACTGCTAATGAGGATACACAGCTAAGTGAAATTCACATCTCTTGTATCTCTAGGAAGCGGCAGGACTAATGTAAAGGTATGTGGTTTCAGGGCAGGGGGAGCGGTTTTTCTAATTCTTTTCTCTTCTCCCTTAAAAGAAAACTTAGAATGAAATTTTCACTCTGCAGTGGAGTGTGCGCTGATACGAAATTTCCTGGCAGATTAAAACTGTGCCGGACCGAGACTCTAACTCGGGACCTTTGCTTTTCACGGGCAAGTGCTCTACCAACTGAACTACCCAAGCACGACTCACGCCCCGTCCTCACAGCTTTAATTCCGCCAGTCTGCTACCTTCCAAACTTCACAGAAGCTCTCCCGAGTTGGTCGCCGTCCGGCACACAGTTTTAATCTGCCAGGAAGTTTCAAAATAAAACTTGTCAGACATTTCGATCATGCATGAAATGCTTAACACTTTCATTAGCAAATACATAATCATTTGCTTGCTTAAAATGATTTAATAATTTGTTTACATTAATGCTTAGTACATTGCTTTAGCATGTCGGAAATTGCAACTCGGAGAACTAGTGAATTTGAAAAGCAGGCGTTTAAAAATTAGACAAATCACAAGATTTTAACTTCGCTAAACATGCATCTAAACAACATAATTGGTTTGCAGTAAGAATTAACAATGTTTTACTAAGATTCTGATAACAGATCTATGGACTCCAGCTGTCCGTGGGTGCCTGTGCGCCTTTGCCTGGCTGGAACATAATTGGTCAGGCCCTCAAGCAAGTAAAGTGTTTAATGTAACTTGCAATTCTAGAATTTCTTACCGTTTTCGGGACTCCCCAATCTACTTTATTCTCTGAAAGTAAGCTGTAAAACTGGAAATTAATACTTAGTACTGAACGTTACTTTTGTCCATCCTCGAAGCTTTCGTGGCGCCACTCTTGAAAATGTACAGCACGCGGATTGTACGTGACGTACGGCTCCGCAGATGAATCAGTAGCGTTTATTGGCGGTCTCAGCTTAATTTCTTAAACGGATGCACATGCAAAAATCTAACGGGTAGCTTAACAGCGCTCTGACCTATGAGATTGACTTAAACTTCACAACTTAAGTCAATAAGGCCTTGTAGCTTTCATGTCACATTGACGTCCGGCCGCTGGATTAGATCAGTCGTAATGATTCAATACACTGCCTGCAATAGATCACTAGCATACTCGTGCTGGTAATAACTATAAAACGAACAATTCAAAGTTAATGAGGAATCCCACAAGCATCTGATTCGAACTGAACATAAAGTATGTGGTGAACACTAGTCCAGTCTGTCCAGTCGTTAAAACCCTGCCGCCGAGCTAGCTACTGGGTCCACGCCATGCTCAGAGGTCAATCTTTATCAAACAAGTCCACGCTCACGAATACACACAACTCAACGAAAAAGATGACTGAACAGAATTCCGCGCCGAGAATATCACGTAGGATTGTCTCCTATGTACTGCACTCGGTGAGTTTCAGTATTAACAATCTCCAAATTGTTACTAATTGAAGACATTAGTGCAATGACTAGATACGTTCACTTCGGGCTGAATTTTCGTACCGTTGCACAGCTAAATTGTTCTGTCTGGAGCAAGAATGAAACCTGTCCATGGGACCAATTCAAAATAACACAGGGACATGACTTGCAAATTTCGGGTGTTGGAGGGCAAGAAACACAGGCTACATTTCATTGCACCAGATTCTGGCATGCGAAATACATGCGGTTGCTGTGTGTTGTTTTTAGGTTTGCTCCATCCAGAAGTCAGTCTGACATTGAGTGCTGCCGAGACATTTGTTTCAAAGGAAGTTCTTGAAGTACTCCATTGTAAACAAGCATGTGATCTGCTGTTCTGAATAATCACACTATTAATTCAGAAAGCCTAAATTTTTCCTAACGAAAAACTTTGTAAAGTGCCTCTGTTAGCTACATCTGAGAAATAAAGATGTTAGGAAGCTTGGCAAGAGGTGTGCCAATTACAGATACTGAATTTAAGATGCTCTATAGCATCGCTGTTGCCTGATATAGTTCATAAATTACACAAAATTTCCACACCTGTCATTTATTAGGATATCTATCTTTCTGTAAGAATCACTCAACATAGTAATATGTAAAGCTGTTTAAATAGCTCATACTAAGATTATTCTGTAAGCTAGTGTAGTGTGCTGCTGCCTAAGTTGGAAAGACAAGGTGGATAAAGTTTCCCAGTATGAGGGCACTATATGTTATACTCCAAAGTATGTAATGTGAATTGCGTGTATGTTGCACCAAAGCCTTAAACTGCGGCTGAAGTCCAGCTGCCGTTGAATTGACTGCTGACAAAAATGTCAGACTAATTTTTTATCTTTAAGTCATTTCAAAAAATAAACTGAAAGCCTTCGTTGCATGTATCATTTCAACGATAAATTGTAATGTAAAATAATTTTACATTGGCTCCGCAAATTGATTTGTAAATATAGCTACTTGCTGAACACATTTTTTATGTAAAAACATTCCCGCCTAGCACGCGAATTACCATATTTAAAGCACGTAAACCATGCCAAAATGCTTTATTTGCAATTCATATCACATTTAAACTGCTGCAGATGTAACTTTTAAGTGCTTAGTAGGGAAAGAAAGTATATTGATAAACTTCGAACAAATCCCGTCATTTGAGACTTGGTTTAAATGGAATATTTTAAAACAAACCCTGTAGCATGGGTATTTTTCTTCAATACTTCCCTAACAACGAAACGGTTCCGTAATTTCCTGTAGTCATCACGAATTGAGAAATGTCTATTGAATGACGAAAACATTTTCCTTACACCAGGCACTCTCGATAAGAGAAATTTGTGCATTGTCGCGTCACAGTAATTACTAGTTTTACTTCCACAAAATCGGGATGGAGGAAGAAGTGGTAGAGGCTGTTCTGCATATTGTAGTGTGTAACAGGGATACGTGATAAAATGCGTAAAGAGATGCAAACTGACAGTGCACAAATGAAGTTAAACTACGCCGTTCCGTTGATATACCCCCCTCCCGCGGGTTCGGGGGTAAGAATAGGCCCGCGGTATTCCTGCCTGTCGTAAGAGGCGACTGTCTCAAACGTTTCGGCCATTATGTGATAGCCCCCTCTTGGGTTTGACCACCATATTTCAAAATTATTCCGAAGAGCGAGCCAATTGGGGAAGGGCGCCTTATTTGGTACTTGCGTCCATCGTGCATTGATACCTTTAGCCAGCTTCTTCGTCATTGCATTGCAGTCCCGCTCGCTCTGTCTCCTAGGCGAGAACACATTCCTGGGTGTGATTTCCACCATTCACTCCGCAGTGTCACTTTCTGCGCCGACAACGACCATGGATCACTTGCCATCTAATATCCAGCACGGTACCCAGTCCGTTGTGGTGGGGCTGCCATGTACCCTGTTGGTTGTAGCCCACTGCTAACACAGGGATCGCTCTACTGATGCCTGGGCTGTTAACTCCCCACGTATTCCGAGGAGTAGATGCCTACCTCCCTGGGGCATCTGGACTCCTGGCAATGGCCATCCTGTCAGGTGGCCCTTGCTGTGGCTAGGTGGCGCCTGTGGGGAGGGCCCTTGGTCGGAGTATGTAGCATCAGGGTGGATGACACGCAATGAAGCATGGCACATCTCTTGCTGCTGGCCAACCACCAGCAGTCTCTAAGCGTTAGAGGGCTCACTTTAATGCAAACACGTATGACCCCAGATTGTTCCCCTCCCTTGCCACACCATGGGAGGAACGAAAGGCTATGAATGACAGACGTATTCACCCCAGTATCTAGTCTGTAAGAGAGCTGATAGGCAATCCTTTGTGTCCATGAAGCCTCTTCTTCGTAGAGCATTTAGAGGACAAGTTTGGGGAGGTGGAGGGATTGGTAAAAATGTGGTCTGGGTCAGTCTTGATAAAGAGCATCCTCTGCCGAGTCACAGGCATTACTCGCTTGTAAGAAGCTGGGATGTTTGTCACCATCACGCCACATAAAAGCTTAAATATGGTCCAGGGCATTATCTTCCACAGGAACCTTCTTTTACAGTCCGATGACGAGGTGTCCATTTCGTCTGGCACGTCCACTGAGGTCAGAGGGATAATCCAGTTTCCCCTGGTGCCTTCATCTTGGCATTCGAGGGTGACACATTAACTGAGGTGAAAGTGATGGTCTACTGCTGTGATGTCAAGCCATATATCCCTCCCTTGATATGGCGCTTAGTGTTGGAAGTTCGGCCATATGTCTTCCTGCTGTGGTTCCAGCCTCATGTGGCGATTGTGGTCGTCCATCCCATCCTGATACTCAATGTGCCCCGCCTCCAATCTGTGTCAACTGCAGAGCACCGTCCCCCTTGCTCGCCGGACTGTCAGATTCTACAGAAGGAATGGAAAATAATGGAATAAAAGACCCTGGACCGACTGACCGACTGACCTACACACCTACACTGAGGCTAAACGGAAATTTTAACAGCTTCATCCTGTGGGCATGACTTCATTTTATGCCACAACTGTCACTTCTGTTACAGCTCCATCTGTTGCATCAGTCAGCTCTGGTCTGAAGGACCACACATGCCCCTTGATGGTGGGGGGGCACTTCCCTCCTTGTTGGTCCCACACCACCTACCTCCCAGGAGCAGTACCTCCCCTCCCCAAGCATTAGGAACACCAGTCACTATTTCTAAGCTGGAGGAGTGTAAGTTTCCTTCAGCTTCTCGCTAGGAAGAGATACCTTGGGTCACTCCCTTACAAAGGTCCTACCAGTGGCAAACCAGACACCCACCAGGGGCTGAAGAAGCCCTAGGTACCTGGTCGTAGGGCTTGAGTCCTCTTCAGTCCCAGAGACTGACTCAAAGAACCTCTCTCAGCGAGGTCAACCTAAGGAACAGCGTGAGAAATCGAAGACCCCTAAGACCAAGGAAATTGCGGTGGCACCTACTCCACAGCTACCTACAAGCTCTGCATCTGAGGTGGAGATTCTGGCGTCTGCTGAGGACCTAGATATCGCTAGTCCATCACATGATGGATGTCACTCCATTGGTACTCAATCGGTGGCAGCAGGTGACTCAGTGGCGTAATCTGCCTCCTCAGTCCCTTCACGCCATTCTCGGCGATGGAAAATGTCATCCTCCAGTGGAACTACAGCAGTTTTTACCACCATCTTGCTGACCTCCAAAAACTTCTCAGCCTTCACCCTTACCTCTGCATTGCTCTTCCAGAAACTTGGTTTCTGGCGGTGCGAATCTCCGCCCTCCGTGGCTATCAGGGCTATTATAAGAACTGGACAACTTATGAGGGGGCCTGGTGGCGTCTGCATCTACGTCCTTCACTCTCTACAGCGACTGTCCCCCTACAAACACCTTTAAAGGCTGTCGCTATTCGGGTGTGGACGCCTCAGGCTGTTACTGTCTGCACTCTGGATCTTCCACTGTATGGTCATGTCCCACAGCTGGCTGCACTGATAGCCCAATTGCCGCCACCTTTTCTGTTATGCCCATAACCCTCTGTGGGGTGGATCAGTGGCAACAGGCCAAGGCAGCATCATTGAGCAAGTATTAGCACAGCTCGACCTTTGCTTTAAATACTGGTGCCTTCACACTACAGTGTGGTGCATGGCACATCCTCAGCCATTGACCTTTCGATCTGCAGCCCTAGCCTAATATCTGTCCAATGGAGTGTGCATGACGACTTGAGGTAGTGACCACTTTCCCATGTGTCTGTCACAGCATTACTCTTCTGGGCGCCCCTGCAGATGGGCTGTGAATAAGGCTTACTGAGACTTGTTCACCTCCATTGTTACTATTGAGCCTCTTTCCAATGATACCCTTGATGCAGTGGTTCACTCGGTCACCGCTAGCATCGTTACTGCTGCAGAATCTGCCATTCCCTGTTCTTCTGGATCTCCTCGGCGGAGGACTGTGCCTTAGTCGCTGAGGCGATTAAAGATCGCAGGCGGGCACTCCAGCGTCATAAGCAGCATCCCTCATTGTTAAAACTCATAGCCTTTAAACGGCACCGTGCACGAGCCCGCCGCCTCATTCACCAACTCAGGCAAGAGAGCTGGGAAAGGTATGTCGCCACCATTGGCCTCCGTACCTCTCCATCGCAGTTTTGGGCCAAGATTAGGCGCCTGTATGGGTATTGGACCCCCCCCCCCCCGCATCAGCGTACCTGCGATGTCACTGAATTGAGCAGTCTGTACTGTCTTGCTAACCGCTTCGTGGGGCATTTTGCTCAGTTTCACTTCTGCGAATTACCCACTGGCCATCCACTCCCTGAAAGAGCAGTTGGAACGTCGAAGCCTTTGTCACACGCACCAGCTGGAGTCGTACAATGCTGTGTTCAGTGAGTGGGAATTCCAAAGTGCCCTAGCTGCTTGCCCTGATACGGCCCCTGGGCCAGATTGCATCCACTGTCAGATGCTCAAACACCTCTCGGACTGCCAGCCACGCCTCCTAGACCTTTTCAACTGTATATGGGTTGTGGGTGAGTTCGTGTCGCAATGGCGGGAAACCATCGTAATCCCCATGTTGAAACCTGGCAAGAACCCATTGGAGGTGGACAGCTACAGCCCCATTAGCCTCACCAACGTCCTTAGCAAGTTGCTTGAACGCATGGTGAGACGGAGTTTGAGTTGGCTACTTGAGTCTCGGGGCCTTCTGGCTCTTTCAGGGTGGGTTCCGTAAGGGCCGCTCTGCTGCCGATAATCTGGTGTGCCTGGAGTCTGCCATCTTTACGGCCTTTGCCCGCCGTCAGCATCTGGTCACCGTATTGACATGTGGAAGGCATAAGAGATGACATGGCGACATGACATCCTCTCCGCTTCATGGTTGGGGTCTTTGGGGTCCACTCCCGATTTTCGTACAAAACTTGTCACTTCGTTCCTTCCGCGTGCAAGTTGTGGCCTCCCATACTTCCTCAAGAGTTCAGAATGGGGTACCGCAAGGATCTGTCTTGTGTCTGCCTCTTTTTAATTGCAATTAATGGGCTCGCTGTGGCAGTAGGAATGTCTGAGCTTCCTTGTATGCTGATGACTTCTGCCTATACTTTAGCTCCACTGGTATTGCAGCTGCTGAACAGCAGCTGCAGGGTGCTATCCCCTATCCCTGGGTCACGCCGGCATCCCGGGAAATGAACGTGCTGACATGCTGGCCAAACACTGTCGGTGCACCAGCCTTGGAGATTGGCATTTCGGAGAGTAACCTCAGGTCAGTTTCGCAGCAGAATGTACTTTCCACCTGGGGCGAAGAACGGCGCACACTTTCTTCACCCAACGAACTTCAGGCCATCAAGGAGGCTACCAGTGCGTGGCGCAAAGACTGTTCTCAGCTGGCCGCGCATTGGCCACACCCTGGATAACAGCTATTCATTGCGGCACGAAGATCCACATTTGTCGCTGCAGGTCAGCTTTGACGGTGGTCCACATTTTGTTGGACTGCCCACTTTTAACTCCGCTCGGGCAGACGTTTGCGCTGCCTGATATGCTTCCTGCACTTTTATCAGATGACGTTGCGATGGCAGATTTAGTTTTGAGTTTGTCTTGCAGGGGGTTTTTATCGCTTGATTTAAGTGTTCTTTTTGTGTTTGGCTCTTGGCCTACGGTTTTAGATTGGTTTTTAGTGCGTTTCTTGACGGTTGGTTTTTCATGGTCGGCAAACCACTGTCACACTCAGTGACTTTAATTCTTTTCTGGTCTCCTGTCCTGTGTCGTCTCTTATCTCCATTTCTTTTTGTTTAAAGTTCGTGGAAAAGTGGAGCGATGGCCCTAGTAGTCTGGTCTCTTCAATCCCGCAAACAAACCAGCCGTTGATATACCTGAAATGACAGCCAACTTTATCGGAATTGTCGTACAAATTACTGAAATACTTCCCACTGTCTAAAGGTTTAATAAGAGGTTCAATGTTGTTTCTTGCTGGAATCCGAATTCTCTTCGTCGTCCTCCTAAAAACAGGTGTTACGTCAAAGCAGTCCATCAAAAGCAATGGAATTATTTTCTGGGACTGATATTTAGAATGTAATATTCTCTCCCATTAGTCCAGATTTTTCTACATTTTGGTTCTAATTTGTGCTGAGGTTCCTGAACAGATGTGTGTGAAAAAGTACTCCAGCGATACTTATCACAGGTATTGTCACAGTAATCGTGGACTGGAACGATACTTTTCCCTGCAAGTGGTGTGGTTTGCTCGCCGTTCTTCTATGAAACCTAATTGGCTTAATACACAGCATTTAAAAAGATAAAAGCAAGCTTCGTCTTCATGTCGACGAAGGTATTCTTCATAGCATTGCCTATTGACTCCTCAACGTTTGTTTAAACTAATATTAGTAATTGAGACTTCGTTTCCCTGAAATTTTCTTAATTTAACTGGGTTAGCCAACAATCGTGTTGGAACATCCGCAGCTGAGCATCGTATTTGGAATGGAAATCATAAGGTGCAGTTACTGAAAAGCAGTGCGCATAAAATTTTTGCGTGTATTTGTATGCATAAAACGACTATTGCGTATAAAATGATCGGCCTAAATACGGTGAAGTGTCGCAATACCATGGCGAATAATAATTAAACGGGAAAACCGTCTAGGGGAAGAGGCACAGTGTAAAATATGAAAAACTTGCGTGCTTCAGTCCCGCGAGAATTGGTGCGGCGGTGGTCGTCTCCTCCGCACCCCGTCTCGCGGGGTCGCAGCTCACTATGTAAGTGTACCGTTCGCACCTTACACCGTGCCCCTCCACCTAGGCAGTTCCTGTCAGTCACCATGTTATTGCGACGCACTTTCTCACCGTATCGAGCCCGATGACTTCATACACGATAATTTTATGTATACAAGCATATGTAAAACTTTAGTGCACTTTAGTTCTCAGTAATTTCACCAGAGGATGGGCGTTTGGTGGCTCGAAGCCGGTCGTGCTTTCAAAAATAAACCAAAACTGTAACAGTGATACGTCTTAGCTTGAACGAACCTGGAAGTAATGTTCACCTCACGTGCAATTCGGAGCCATTCTCGTATTTCTCCTTTGGCAATGGTGCATAGACTATGAGCAGTTCTAAATCTTTAGAAGAGTTTTTCTTTCACACTTTCGCGAGCTACATTTTCGCACGTTTTTGTGGTTGTCAAAGTTTCTTACATTTATATTTGACGTTCACGTCTTATGATAGGAAACAAGCTTTGTCCATTTTCTACCCCTTCGTTTAACAAAATTTTCTTTCTTCGTTGAATTATTGCTGTTAAGTTTCCTATGGGTTACTAAGGTACTTTCGTTCTGGACTTAAATGAGCACGGCAACGATAACTCGAAGCACAACTCACGGATTCCGTTTCCTGTTCCTTACCCGGTTTCCAGAATTTCTAACGAAATATCAATCTGATGAAATTCTAAGAAATAAACTAAACCATCTTCAGGCGGAGTAGGTGATTCCTGTTCCATATTTGCAAGGTTGAAAACGTCAACATGGATTCAACGTTACTGTGTAACTTGGTAACCTGCAGACATACTACTAGCAAGCATATAAGAAAACTCGGTAAAGTTCATCTCCATTGTTAACACTTAGCGATATTGCAAATGCTACTATTGAGTATTAAATGAGCCACAAATTCCAACGAATAGTAACTAACAACTGTCAAAGTACCACCCCCACCCTGCACATTTCAGGGTTAGAATAGGCCCAAGGTATTCCTGCCTGTCGTACAAAGCGACTAAAGAGTTTAACACGTTTCGGCCTTTGTGATGGTCCCCTGTGGGGTTTAACCTCCAGCTTCCTAAATTTTCTCGAAGAGCAAGCCAATTGGGAAGGGTGCCGTGCATTGGGATCTCCAGCCCTCTTTGTTGTCGTATTGCAGTCTCACCCATTTTCCATCTCCTGGGTGAGGGCACCTTCATGGGTGCTTTCGCCACCACGCACTATCGCTTTCTGCGTCGACGATCATGGACTTCATTGCACCTGATACCTAGCACAAAAGCCAGTCTGTTCGGGTGAAGCCTGTTGGTTGTAGCCCCATGACCACACAGGGATCACTCTGATGCCTGCGCCATTTACTCCCCATATATGCCAAGAAGTACACTCCTGGAAATTGAAATAAGAACACCGTGAATTCATTGTCCCAGGAAGGGGAAACTTTGACACATTCCTGGGGTCAGATACATCACATGATCACACTGACAGAACCACAGGCACATAGACACAGGCAACAGAGCATGCACAATGTCGGCACTAGTACAGTGTATATCCACCTTTCGCAGCAATGCAGGCTGCTATTCTCCCATGGAGACGATCGTAGAGATGCTGGATGTAGTCCTGTGGAACGGCTTGCCATGCCATTTCCACCTGGCGCCTCGGTTGGACCAGCGTTCGTGCTGGACATAAGGACCGCGTGAGACGATGCTTCATCCAGTCCCAAACATGCTCAATGGGGGACACATCCGGAGATCTTGCTGGCCAGGGTAGTTGACTTGCACCTTCTAGAGCACGTTGGGTGGCACGGGATACATGCGGACGTGCATTATCCTGTTCGAACAGCAAGTTCCCTTGCCGGTCTAGGAATGGTAGAACGATGGGTTCGATGACGGTTTGGATGCACCGTGCACTATTCAGTGTCCCCTCGACGATCACCAGTGGTGTACAGCCAGTGTAGGAGATCGCTCCCCACACCATGATGCCGGGTGTTGGCCCTGTGTGCCTCGGTCGTATGCAGTCCTGATTGTGGCGCTCACCTGCACGGCGCCAAACACGCATACGACCATCATTGGCACCAAGGCAGAAGCGACTCTCATCGCTGAAGACGACACGTCTCCATTCGTCCCTCCATTCACGCCTGTCGCGACACCACTGGAGGCGGGCTGCACGATGTTGGGGCGTGAGCGGAAGACGGCCTAACGGTGTGCGGGACCGTAGCCCAGCTTCATGGAGACGGTTGCGAATGGTCCTCGCCGATACCCCAGGAGCAACAGTGTCCCTAATTTGCTGGGAAGTGGCGGTGCGGTCCCCTACGGCACTGCGTAGGATCCTACGGTCTTGGCGTGCATCCGTGCGTCGCTGCGGTCCGGTCCCAGGTCGACGGGCACGTGCACCTTCCGCCGACCACTGGCGACAACATCGATGTACTGTGGAGACCCCACGCCCCACGTGTTGAGCAATTCGGCGGTACGTCCACCCGGCCTCCCGCATGCCCACTATACGCCCTCGCTCAGTCCGTCAACTGCACATACGGTTCACGTCCACGCTGTCGCGGCATGCTACCAGTGTTAAAGACTGCGAGGGAGCTCAGTATGCCACGGCAAACTGGCTGACACTGACGGCGGCGGTGCACAAATGCTGCGCAGCTAGCGCCATTCGACGGCCAACACCGCGGTTCCTGGTGTGTCCGCTGTGCCGTGCGTGTAATCATTGCTTGTACAGCCCTCTCGCAGTGTCCGGAGCAAGTATGGTGGGTCTGACACCGGTGTCAATGTGTTCTTTTTTCCATTTCCAGGAGTGTAGATACTCATCCCCCTGGGGCATCGAGACTCCCAGCAATGGCCATCCTGCCAGGTGGCCTTTGCTGCAGCTGGGTGGCACTTGTGGGGAGGGCCCCTGGTCTGAGTGGGTGGTTCAGAGTGGATGACAACCGCTGAAGCGTAGTCCATCCTTTGCTGCTGGCGAAACACCAGCAGTCTCGAACTGATCACGAGCTCAATTCAACGCACAGAAGACCCTTAATCGTTCCCCACCTTGGCCACACCATAGGAGGAACGTCAGGCTAGGGGTGGCAGAAGATCTTACTCGCCCTGGTACGTTGTACGAAGTTTGTGCGGAAAATACGTATAGTAGTTGAATGTCTTTGTTACAAGTTGGTCACCGCCAGGTGGGACTACTGCTGTAATCAATCCCATCAACGCTCAGTTCGTCAGAGCACCCTGCGTGCAGGTGGGAGTGTGCGGCAGCTTGACAGTTACCCTCTTTCACCTGCCGTCGGCATGGAGCTCTGAGGAACAGCGCGTCAACATAGTTTCTTGCACAGTTAGGCAACAACGGCAGTGAGATTTTTGAGTGTTCGAAACCGGTATACGCAGACAATTCTCTGAAAGAACAAACCGTGAACAAGTGGCTAAAAAGGTTCCAGGATGGCCGAGAAGTGAACGCCCAGGGCGCCCGTCGACATAGTTCCGATGCAAATGTTGAACGAATTCGGGCTTGTTCTTAAAGACCGTAGATTGACAGAATGATTGCTGACGAGCTGTCAATCCCCAAAACAATCTTTCACGTAATCCTGACAAACTTGAAATGAAGAAATTGTGTGCGAAAATCGTACCGAAGCTCTTGACGCCAGAACAGAAAGCAAAGAGGGTAGAGTGCTGTGAGCATTGGTTGGAAGCAGAGGAATGAGGGGACTTTCTCAACCGAGTCATCACTGGAAAAGTCCTGGTTTTACGAATTCGATGTGGAGCTCAAATCTCAAAGCAAGGAATGGAAACTAGCAGAACAGAGAACAAAGTCGCTAAAATCAAGGTCCAATGTGAAGACAATGTTGATGGTTTTCTTTGATTCCAGGGGTATTGTTCACAAGGAATTTGTCCCTCCCGGCCAGAGTGAACGGAAATTTTTACGTTGAAGTTCTGACACGTCTCAGAGCTCGTGTGGCTAGATTTCGGCCAGAGTTGGCAAAAGGGGGCAGGTGGATCCTTCATCACGACAATGCGCCCGCTCACACGTCGCTCTTTGTGCGCGAGTTTTTGGCCCGAAGATCAGTCACCGTGATAGACCACCCGCCTTATTCACTCGATTTAGCCCCGTGTGACTTCATGTTCCCGAAATGCAAAATGGTGCTTCAGGGGGTGGCACTTGGGAGATAGGGAAGCCATCAAGGCGGAAATTACACGGCAACTGAACATCACAACTGAAGACTTTCAGCAATGTTATCGACAGTGGAAACGGCGTTGGCGGAAGTGTGTCGCGTCTCACGGCGAGTACTTAGGAGACCATATTGTTAAACCGGAATAATTGTAAAATAGTTATTATTCAACTTTTATACGTATTTTCCGGACAAACCTCGTATGTTAGAGCTGATGCGAACCTTTCATGACGAAGCCAGTTTTTTTGTTGAGCATTTAGAGAAGTTTGGGAAGGTGGAGGGCTTGTCCAAAATGAGATCTGGGTCAGTCTTGATCAAAACGGCATCCTCTGCCCAGTCACAGGAGTTACTCGCTTGTGACAAGCTGGGGATGTTTCTGTAACCATCACGCCCCATAAGAGCTTAAATATGGTCCAGTACCACATTTCAGACACATTCTACTGCAGTCCGACATAGAGCTGAGCGCCAATTTAGAGTGGTGAGGTGTAAATTCCGTCCGGCGTGTCCACGGGGGGCGCGGCACAGTGCTTATTAGCCAAGGCAGAGATGTCGAAACATTACTGTCTCAGTCCAACCCCTGCCTCTTAAATACTGCAGCCGCCACACATTTCAGTGCGGCTCAAGGTAATCAGCCATTGATTTACCATCAGGCCCATGGACACCTGCCCAGATGGGCTTTAAACAAGGTGGACTGGGAAACTTCCACCTCTGCTGTCAGCCTTGAATCTCCCCAACAGGAGCATCGATGTGATGATTGAGCAGGTGACTAGCACAATTGTTTCTGCGGTAGAAAACGCGGTCCCTCGCTCTTCAGGGTGCCAGAGATGTAACGCAGTCCCTTGGTGGTCGCCAGATGTCGCTGAAGCGATTAAGCGGCTTCGGCGAGCTCTAAAGCGGCATACGTGGCCCCCTTCCGTGGAGCACCTCATAGCCATTAAACGGCTTCGTGCCCATGTTCGCTACCTTATCAAACGAGGGAAGCAGGAGTGTTGGTCGAGATAAGTCTAGACTGTTAGGTGACATGTCACCTTCCCAAGTCTGGTCAAACGTCTTTAGGTTATCAGGCCCCAACAGCTGTCCCCAGTGTTACCATAAATGGCGTGCTATGTACCGACGCAAATGCGATTGCTGAGCACTTTCTCGAATCTCTGCGTCAGAATTACCCCCCCCCCCGCCGCCGCCGCCTTTAGCACACTCAAACAGCGGCTGGAAGGGAACGTCCTCTCATTCACTACATGCCGCAGTGAATCCCATAACGCCCCATATACAGAATGGAAGCTCCTCAGTGCCCTTGGACATTGCTTTGGCCTGATCGGATCCACAGCCAGATGATTAAACATCCCTCATCTGAAACTTCCTGGCAGATTAAAACTGTGTGCCAGACCAAGACTCTAACTCGGGACCTTTGCCTTTCGCGGGCAAGTGCTCTACCAAGCGCGACTCGTGGCCTGTCCTCGCAGCTTTACATCTGCCGGTATCTCGTCTCCTACCTTCCCAACTTTACAGAAGCTCTCCTGCAAACCTTGCAGAAGGTGGAGGATGGGGTGTGAGTCGTGCCTGGTAGAGCACTTGCCCGCGAAAGGCAAAGGTCCCGAGTTAGTCTCGGTCTGGCACACAGTTTTAATCTGCCAGGAAGTTTCATATCAGAGCACACTCCGCTGCAGAGTGAAAATCTAATTCTGGGCTTTCATCTGACTACAAGCGATATCTCATCTTAAATCAGATCTGGTGCGATGGCGTCTTTCCATCGCAATGTCAGGAGAGCACCATTATTCCGGTGCTCAAACCCGGTAAAAACCAGCTTGATGTGGATAGCTATCGGCCAATCAGCCTCACCAACGTTCTTCCCCCCAGGGGGTCCACAACTCTTCTGTGGATACGTGCGTGGCGAGCACGGGGCCCCGAGCCATTGCAGCCTTCTTTCTCTCCCGGGCTGAATTTCCTTTCCCCTCCATGCTCCTTTCCCCTCCATGCTCCTTTCCCCTCCATGCTCCTTTCCCCTCCATGCTCCTTTCCCCTCCATGCTCCTTTCCCCTCCATGCTCCTTTCCCCTCCATGCTCCTTTCCCCTCCATGCTCCTTTCCCCTCCATGCTCCTTTCCCCTCCATGCTCCTTTCCCCTCCATGCTCCTTTCCCCTCCATGCTCCTTTCCCCTCCATGCTCCTTTCCCCTCCATGCTCCTTTCCCCTCCATGCTCCTTTCCCCTCCATGCTCCTTTCCCCTCCATGCTCCTTTCCCCTCCATGCTCCTTTCCCCTCCATGCTCCTTTCCCCTCCATGCTCCTTTCCCCTCCATGCTCCTTTCCCCTCCATGCTCCTTTCCCCTCCATGCTCCTTTCCCCTCCATGCTCCTTTCCCCTCCATGCTCCTTTCCCCTCCATGCTCCTTTCCCCTCCATGCTCCTTTCCCCTCCATGCTCCTTTCCCCTCCATGCTCCTTTCCCCTCCATGCTCCTTTCCCCTCCATGCTCCTTTCCCCTCCATGCTCCTTTCCCCTCCATGCTCCTTTCCCCTCCATGCTCCTTTCCCCTCCATGCTCCTTTCCCCTCCATGCTCCTTTCCCCTCCATGCTCCTTTCCCCTCCATGCTCCTTTCCCCTCCATGCTCCTTTCCCCTCCATGCTCCTTTCCCCTCCATGCTCCTTTCCCCTCCATGCTCCTTTCCCCTCCATGCTCCTTTCCCCTCCATGCTCCTTTCCCCTCCATGCTCCTTTCCCCTCCATGCTCCTTTCCCCTCCATGCTCCTTTCCCCTCCATGCTCCTTTCCCCTCCATGCTCCTTTCCCCTCCATGCTCCTTTCCCCTCCATGCTCCTTTCCCCTCCATGCTCCTTTCCCCTCCATGCTCCTTTCCCCTCCATGCTCCTTTCCCCTCCATGCTCCTTTCCCCTCCATGCTCCTTTCCCCTCCATGCTCCTTTCCCCTCCATGCTCCTTTCCCCTCCATGCTCCTTTCCCCTCCATGCTCCTTTCCCCTCCATGCTCCTTTCCCCTCCATGCTCCTTTCCCCTCCATGCTCCTTTCCCCTCCATGCTCCTTTCCCCTCCATGCTCCTTTCCCCTCCATGCTCCTTTCCCCTCCATGCTCCTTTCCCCTCCATGCTCCTTTCCCCTCCATGCTCCTTTCCCCTCCATGCTCCTTTCCCCTCCATGCTCCTTTCCCCTCCATGCTCCTTTCCCCTCCATGCTCCTTTCCCCTCCATGCTCCTTTCCCCTCCATGCTCCTTGTTCTGTTGCGTAATCATCTCCTCCTTTCGGCATTCCTTGGTCCCCCTCAGGGGTTTGACCTCCATTCCAAAATTTCTCTTCCGTAGTGTGAGCCATTTGGGGAAGAGCACCTTACCTAGTGTCTCCGACGTGCGCTCTCCTAGTACATTCCACCTTTTCTTTCACGTCGTCTGATGCTAGGGTGCATAGCCAGCCCGTGTGGTGGGGTCGCTATGTACCCTTCTGGTTGAGCCCCCTGAACACACAGGGATCACACTTCTGATAACTGAGCTGTGACCTCATGCATGCCTTCGAGTGGTTGCTCGTCATCCGGGAGCATCGGAACTCCCAGAAATGGCCGCCGTGCCAGATGGCCCTTGCTGTGGCTGGGTGGCGCCCGTGAGGAGAGCCCCTGATCGGAGTGGGTGGTATCAGGGCGGACGCTATGCAGATGAAACGCATACGGGTCCAAAACTCTGGCCGTTCTTCTGCGGCCGTCTCTCTGCGTGGTACTGATTCCTCAAGTGCTGCTTCTCTTGCCCCTTCGGCCTTCCCTTCCATGGCTACCACCTGGGAAGAGGGTCAGGCCCGTTGTCTAGGGGCAAAACCTTTCCCCCTTTATCTAGTTTGCACCAGGACTGATGGAGATATTTTCACCAGTGTCAAACCTTTCTTTGTGGAACACATTGAAGACACGTTCGGCGAAGTGGACTCCCTGAGCAAGATGCGGTCGGGTTCGTTGCTGATAAAAACTGCTTCAGCTGCCCAGTCTGCGGCCCTTCGTGCCTGTACCCAACTTGGCACAATTCCTGTGTCCATTACCCCTCACCAGTCTCTAAATATGGTACAAGGTGTGATTTTTCACAGGGACCTCATCCTTCAAACTGATGACGAACTTCGGGACAATCTCGGACGGCGGCGTGTTCACTTTGTTCGGCGTGTTAAGAAGGGTCCTAAAGATAATCGTATTGATACTGGTGCCTTTATTCTGGCCTTTGAAGGGGATACCCTTCCTGAGAAAGTTAAGATCATGGTCTATCGCTGTGATGTGAAGCCATACATCCCACCTCCTATGCGGTGTTTTAAGTGCTTGCGTTTTGGCCACATGTCTTCTCACTGTTCCCAGGACCCTCTCTGTGGTGACTGTGGACGTCCACTCCATGAGGGAGTCCCTGTGTTCCCTCTCCTGTATGTGTCAATTGTCATGGTAGTCATTCTCCACGTTCACCAGATTGCCCAGTATATAAGAAAGAAAAAAGATACAGGAGTATAAGTCCCTTGATCGTTTAAGCTACAGAGGCCCGTAAGAAATATGCCAGATTGCACCCTGTGTCCATGACATCTAGTTACGCCTTGGTTACATCTTCATCCCTTCCTCCCCCTTCCTTACCCCCATCCCGGACCCCTCTCCTCCCCCCTCCCCTGCGGCTCCCACACCTTCTCCTCTGGGCGCTGCTCCCCCTCCCCAGCCGGAGAAGTGTCCCACTTCTTCGGCGTCTGCCGGTCAAGGGCGCATCTCCCGGGATGCCCCTTCCCGGCACCTTCCAGGTCAACGGTCTGCTGCCGCGCGGCGACCGCGAGAGCCGCGGTCTATCGACCCCCAGGTCGCCTGGTCTCTTTCTGTTCCTGATCTTGCTGCAGCTGGCTCCTTTATGCCACACAGCCCTCCTCGATCTCAGCCTGAAAAGAAGAAACATAAGTCCCGGGACAAAGAGCATCTGGTGTCACCGGAGGTCCCTTCCCCGACTTGACAATTATTCTCAGTTTTAAAGTTTTTAATCTCCCTCTGGTGTTGGGGCAGGGCGGTGAGTGTTTGGGTGTCTCCCACTGTAGGCAGTGTTCAGATATTCCCGATTCACCTCCCTGACCGGAATCCTCTTTTCTTTCCCTTTTACTCTGTTTTTACCCCTTCTTTTTAAGGCTTGGTTAGTTTTTCTATTCCCATACGTACTTCCTGCATTATAGCAGTTGTACCTTTTAAGTCACAGGTGGTCTTGCCTATGCTGTTTCAGCATAGTGTTGGGTTCGTTCTCTTGCCAACTTCCCTCATTTGTTTTTACTAATGACAACGTGACTGCCCTTTTACGTTTCCCCTTTATCCGTTTTATTTTTCTGACTATACTGAGATGTCCCGTTAGCAGAATGGAGTCTATTTGAAACAAGGGACTGACGACCTAGCTGTTTGGTCCCTTTACCCACAAACAACCAACCAACCAACCAACGAACGTTCTTCGTAAGCTGCTGGAACGTATGGTATGTCGGCGGTTGGGTTGGGTCCAGGAGTTGAGTGGCTTGCTGGCTCCATGTCAGGGCAGTTTCCGCCAGGGTCGCTCTACCACTGATAATCTTGCATCCCTAGAGTCAGCGATCTGAACACCCATTTCCAGAGAACACCTGGTTGCCATCTTTTTTTTTACTTGCGTAAAGTATACGACACGACCTAGTGACATATCCTTGCCACATTATACGGGTGGGGTCTCTGGGGCCCACTTCCTATTTTTCCAAAACTTTGTCGCTCTGTACTTCGTGTGTCAAAGTTGGTGCCTCCCATAGTTCCATCCATATCCAGGAGATTGGAGTCCTGTGGGGCTCTGTATTCTCTCTCTTTATAGTGGCCATTAAGTCTAGCAGCAGATGTAATGCCCTGTGTTTACCTTCCCTGCATGCAGAAGACTTCAGCATTTCGTACTACTGCTCCAGTACTGGCGTTGCTCAGTGGCGCCTACAAGGAGCCATCCACAAGGTGCAGTCATGGGCTCTAGCCCACAGCTTCCAGTTTCCAGCCGCAAAGTCGTGTCATACAGTTGTCTGCGTTGTACCGTTCATACAGAACCAGCACTTTACCTTAATGACGATCCACTCATTGTAGTAGACATATCTATTCCTAGGACTGGTTTTAGACCCTGGATTGACTTGGCTCCCACATCTTCGTCAGCTTAAGTGAAATTGCTGGCAGCACTTCGATGCCCTTCGTTACCTGAGCAACACTAGTTGGGGTGCAGATAGCTCTACGCTACTGCAGCTCTACAGAGCCCCTGTCCAGTCCCAAAATGACTGGAAGTGTGGTTTATGGTTCTGCAGAGTCTTCAGCGTTGCATTTATTCGATCCTATGCACCACTGTGGGGCTAGAGTAGCGACAGGAGCTTCTAGAAAGAGTCTGGTGACCAGCGTACTGGTGGAAGCTGGTGTCTGTCCATTGCAGATAAGACGTGTGCAACTGCTTTGGTTTTACGTTTCATCTGTGAGGGTGAGTTTTATCATTCGATTTTAGTTTTAGTGCGCCCTTTGTTCTAGAGTCCTCCACTCTAGTGCTTTTAGGGTGAAGGTTTAATGTGTTGCAGGGTGGCTGGATTTTCCTTTCTATTTTCGTGGTCGGCCGGCCACTGTATCTTCTGTTTCTTGCATCTCCTCTTGTCCTCTTACATTCCTTTTAGTATTTGTTGCCTTTCCTTCGTTCTTGTGGTCTTTCCTTTCTTTCTATTTTGTGTTAAATGTCTCTTCTATTCTCAAACTAGGATCATTGTTTTATTAGGAACATGACCTCGCAGTTTGGTCCCTTCCCCCTCTTTCAAAACAAAGTACCAATGCAGACAGCAATTCGCTTAACCCCCCCCCCCCCCCAGGGGGTCCACAACTCTTTTGTGGATACATACGTAGCGAGCACGGGACCCCGAGCTAATGTGGCCCTCCTTCCTTTCTGGGCTGCATACCTCCATTTTCCGCATCCTTCCCCAACCCCCATCTTCGCCCCCCCCCCCTCACCTCCGCCCCCCCTCACCTCCGCCTCTTTGCTTCCCTTTCTCACACTCTGGGAGTAAGTTTTGTGCCTACATCCGGAGATAGACGATTGAAACTGTAACGCATTCTTAGCTTTCTCTGCTTGCACGTCTTCATCCTTCCTTCGCCTTCTCTTTCCCTTTCCTTTCCTCTTCTCTTTACCCTTTCCTCTGCTGTGGCGTTTGAGATCTCCCTTCTTCACCTTTCCCTTTCATTGTTTTTCCCTTTCTCTTTTTTCCTCCCTGTGCATATCTGAAGGCCGACCCACGCATTTTCATGTGTAGCCGGTGATGGGGTAATGCGTAATTCCCCGCCCCGGGTAGACACGTAGGACACGTACGTACCCCTCCCCCCTCCCTGGTAATGGCCAGGCCCAGGGAGGGGTGATGACCCGAGCTGATACCTTCTGAAAGTGCCGATTGGTCCCTCCGTCCGTTTCTTGGGTGGTGTCACCTGAGGTGTGAACAATCACCTAAGGCGGGAGTGCCCTCAGAGAGGGCCCCCACAAGGGAGGAGCGCGCCATCGAAGACGCCGGTAATCGTGGAGATCCTTCCACAATGGTTTCCTCATCTTCCACTATGTCTGCTCACAAGTGTAAGTTCACCGAGCCTCAGCCACAGACAGTTCTTCCATCGTTGCCACAGTTCCTTGTCGTTTCTTGGTCTTACGAAGGTCACGACTTACCCACGGTCAACCCTTTCATTATTGAGAAAGGTGTCGACGCAATTGCAGGTCCTGTAAAGTCTAGTTCCAGATGACAGAATGGCACCTTGCTAGAAACAGTGCCCTCCACGCACAGCAATTGCTGTGTACTTCACTGCTCCACACCTTCCCTGTCCAGGTGGAAGCGCACCACACTTTCAAGTCCTCACATAGTCGTTCATACTCACTCCCTCAACGGATTGTCCGACGAGAAAATTCAACACTACCTGTCTGACCAGGGTGTAACGGCTGTTCAGTCATGAAAAGGGTTGACAGGAACATGGTTGCAACCCGTGCTGTCTCCATGACATGTGACAGTTAAACTCCCATCGAACATAAAAGCGGGCGATGAGTATTTCTGTTCGCCCCTACGTCCCAAACCCTACGCGTTGCTATCGGTGGCAACGGTTCAAGTATACCAGCTGGTCCTGTTCAAACCTGGCCAAATGTGTTAAGTGTGGCAAGGATGCCCATGAGGGTGCTTGTCCACCTCCATCCGCTTGTTGCATCAACTGTATGGGTGACCACGCTGCTTCCTCTCGAGATAGCCCCATTTTTAAAGACGAAAAGCTCATTCAGGAAATCAGTGAAGGAAAAGGTGTCAAACTTTGCTGCTCGAAAATTATTCGCCAGTCGAAAGCCCACTGTGCCTCAGACAGGAAAATACAGCACTGTCCTTGCCTCTCCTCGGCCAACAAAGGAGGCGGCCATGCAGACTTGGATCTCACCTTTAGTGAGTCGTCAGATCAGCCAGCGCAAAGATCGCCCATTCAACCTCCCTACTTTCTCCTGCTCACGCTATGGCTCACTTCATCGGGTTCTGCTAAATCTCGATCCTAAGTCAGACACAAAGACTTCCAAAAAAGAGCATACTCGTGAAGATTTTTTACGTACCCAAACTTCACAACCATCGGTTCCTCCTTCATCTAAACACGTTTCCAAGAAGGCTAATACAGTTCCTCTCCTCCGCCACGGCGTCTCTCATCTACAGCACCACCTGGCGGTAACTGCCCTCGGCCGTCTTCTGTGTCGCCGAGGCGCACTGCTGGCGGCCGATCGCTGGTGGCAGGAGCTGCTCCTGAACAACCTATGGATCAAGATCTTCTGACTTCGGCTGAGTGCCGTTCCACGCTGTCGGACGCAAGCTCTGAGCAGTCATTGAGTTGACGGCAACCTTGGTCACATTCTTCAGTTTTCTGTCCACCCTCTGTCCTTTATCCATTGGAATATCCGCGGAATTCGAGCCAGTCGGGATGAATTGACGATCCTCTTACGATCCTACTGGCCGGTCATACTCTGTCTTCAGGAAACAAAGCTGTCCCCACAACCGCTTTTTCCCTCATTTTCAGTTAGTCCGATTTGATCTCCCCTCTGTTGAAGGCACACCAGCACATGGACTCACGATTCTTCTCCATGATACTTTGGACCATTCGGTCGGTGCTGTTCCGCTAGCTCGGCGCTTCAAATGGTTCACCCTTGCTGATACACGCTCGAGTGAGCACTTTCCATGTGTCACATTGCAGCCACAACTGCCATATATGCGCCTGAGACGCTGGAAGTTTGCCCAAGCCGATTGGACACTTTCTCGTCTCTAGCGACATTCGATGACCTTCACTTTCCTAGCGTCGACGATGGAGGTCACTCACATTACAGACGTTATTCTTACAGCTGCGGAACGTTAAACACCTCGCACCTCCGAATTGCCCCGGCGCCCCCCAGTTCCTTGGTGGAACGAGGCATGCCGTGACGCAATACGTGAGCGGCGACGTGCTCTTCACATTTTCTGCCACCATCCTACTTTGGCCAACTGTATCCGCTATAAGCAGTTCCGTGCGTGATGCCGTCGCGTCATCCGCGATAGCAAGAAGGCAAGCTGGAAATTCTTTATTAGCTCATTTAACACCTTCACTCCCTCCTCGGAAGTTTGGAGTCGGATTCGACGGTTCTCAGGCGCGTCTTGTTTCTCCCCAGTCTCTGGGCTCACTGTCGCGCATGATACCTTAGTGGACCCCGTCGCAATTTCTAACTCATTGGGTCAGCACTTTGCTGAGATTTCGAGCTCTTCAAATTACCCGCTAGCGTTTCTCCCGAAGAAACGTGCAGCGGAAGTGCGACATCTTGCTTTCTCCTCTCAGTCATGAAAGCTACAATACTGTTTTCTCCATGCGGGAACTCCAACATGCACTCTCTTCTTCTCGCTCCTCCGCCCCAGGTCCGGATGGTATCCATGTCCAAATGTTGCTGCGTTTATCAACCCATAGTCTGCGTTACCTCCTTCGCCTTTATAATGAATTTGGACCGACAGTACTTTTCCCAGACGATGGCGGGAAGCTATCGTCGTTCCCGTTCCGAAACCTGGAAAGGACAAACATCTCCCCTCTAGCGCTCGCCCCATTTCTCTCAAGAGTAGTGTAAGGTTTTGGAGCGTATGGTGAATTACCGTTTAGCTTGGTGGCTGGAATCCCGCAGTCTTTTAACACCTGCCCAATGCGGTTTCCGAAAGCATTGTTCTGCAGTTGACCATCTTGTTGCTCTCTCCACTTACATCATGAACAATTTTCTCCGGAAACGCCAAACGGTAGAAATATTTTTGATCTGGAGAAAGCATACGATACCTGTTGGACAGGCATCCTCCGCACACTGTTCTCTTGGAGCTTTCGAGGCCGGCTGCCCCTTTTTCTTCGCGAATTTATGGCAGAGCGCACATTTAAAGTGCAAGTTAACTCCACTCTCTCCCGTACTTTCTCCCAAGAAAACGGGGTACCCCAGGGCTCCGTGCTGAGTGTTGTACTGTTTGCCATCGCCATAAACCCAATTATGGATTGTCTCCTTCCTGATGTCTCGGGCTCCCTCTTGTGGACGATTTTGCGATCTACTACACCTCTCAACGGACAAGCCTTCTTGAACGACGTCTTCAAGGATGTCTCGATCGCCTCCACTCTTGGAGCATCGAAACCGGCTTCCGTTTTTCCTCAGTAAGACCGTTTGTGTTAATTTTTGGCGTCGGCATGTTTCTTCCACCCTCCTTACATCTAGGACCTGCCAACCTTCCGTTTTCAGACGTCGCTAAATTCTTGGGTCTTATGTTTGACAGAAAACTGCTGGTCCTCCCACGTTTCCTATCTCTCGGCTCGCTGTCTGCGATCCCTCAACACCCTCCGTGTGCTGAATGGTACCTCCTGGGGAGCGGACCAAGTGATCCTTCTCCGCCTCTATCGCGTCTTAGTGCGCTCGAAATTGGACTATGGAAGCATAGTCTACGCCTCTGCTCGGCCGTCTATTCTTCGGCGTCTCGACTCTATCCACCACCGTGGATTACGTTTAGGGTCTGGAGCTTTTCACACCAGCCCTGTGGAAAGCCTTTATGCTGAGACTGCTGAACCTCCGCTGTCCAATCGGCGGGCAGTCCTTCTGAGTCGTTATGCTAGCCATCTGTCTTCCATGCCTGCTAATCCAGCCCATGACCTTTTTTTCCGATGCCTCCTTTGATGTCGGGTATGCAGGCTGCTCCTCTTCCCTCCTACTCCCGGGAGTCCGCTTCTGTCAACTGCTCCATTCTCTTTCCTTCAGCTTTCCTAAAACCTTCTTGACAACTTGGGGTACAGCACCGCCTTGGCTCCGTCCCCGGATCTGCCTGCCCCGAGACCTTTGTCGATTTCCCAAGGTTGGTACCCCTACACTTGTTTATCGTCGGGCATTTGCTGCTCTATGTGCACAAATGACGGACGCCACATTTACACCGACGGCTCGAAAACATCGTTAGGTGTATGGAGTGCCTATATTGTTAGCGACACCCCAAATCACTTTCGGCTTCCCGACCAGTGTTCGGTTTATACTGCGGAGTTTTACGCTGTTCTCCAGGCTGTCCACTACATCCGCCGCCATCAGCGGATACAGTACGTTATCTGCTCAGATTCTCTCAGCTCTCTCCTCAGTCTCCAAGCTCTTTACCCTGTCCACCCTCTGGTCCACCGGATTCAGGACTGTCTGCGCTTGCTCCACCTGGGGGGCGTCTCGGTGGCGTTCCTTTGGCCCTCGGGACACGCTGGTATCTGTGGGAATGAGGCGGCCGATATAGCGGCCAAGGCTGCAGTCTCTCTTCTTCGGCCAGCTATTCAGTCGATTCCCTTCACCGATCTATGGAGCGTTTTATGTCGTAGAGTTGTTGATTTATGGCACGCGCATTGGTCGACACTTCCCCATAATAAATTGCGGGACGTGAAAGCTCATCCTTGTGCTTGGACCTCTTCCTCCCGATCGCGTCGTCGGGAGGAGGTAATTTTAACTAGACTTCGGATAGGGCAATGTCTCTTTAGCCATAGACATCTTTTAAGCGGCGAGCCTCCCCCACTATGTCCACACTGCTCTCAGGTGTGGACGGTAAGACACCTTTCAAATAAGTGCCCCTATTTTAATTCGTTACGCTCCCGTCTACAGCTATCGCCTGATATATCGTCGATTTTAGCAAATGATACGCGCTCAGCCTCCCCAGGGGGTCCACAACTCTTTTGTGGACACGTGCGTAGCAAGCACGGGACCCCGAGCTAATGTGGCCCTCCTTCCTTTCCGGGCTTCATACCTTCCCTTCCCTTTCCGCATCCCTCCCCGTCCCCCATCTTTGCCCCCCCTCACCTCTGGTTCTTTCCTTCCCTTTCTCCCCCTCTGGGAGTATGGTTTGTGCCTACGTCCGGAGACGGACGCTCGAAACTGTTCCAAATTCCTTGCTTTCTACACGTGCAAGTCCTCGTCCTTCCTCTGTCCTTCCTCTGTCCTTCCCTTTTCCTTCCCTCTTCTCCTTGCCCTTTTCTCCGCTGCGGCGTTTGAGACCCCCTCTTCTTTCCTTTCCCTTTCTCTTTTTTCCTCCCTGTGCGTGTCTGAAGGCCGACCCACGCACTTCCATGCGTAGCCGGTGACGGGGTAACGCGTAATTCCCCGCCCCGGGTAGACAGGTAGGACACGTACGTACCCCCTGGTAACGGCCAGGCCCAGGGAGGGGTCATTACCCGAGCTGATACCTTCCGAAAGTGCCGATTGGTCCCTCCGTCCGTTTGTCGGGAGGTGTGACCTGAGGTGTGAACAATCACCTAAGGCGGGTGTGCCCTCGGTGAGGGCCCCCACAAGGGAGGAGCGCGCCATCGGAGACGCCGGTAATCATGGGGATTCTTCCGCAATGGTTTCCTCACCTTCCACTACGTCTGCTCACAAACGTAAGTTCACCGAGTCTCAACCACAGACGGTTCTTCCATCGTTGCCACAGTTCCTTGTTGTTTCTCGGTCTGACGAAGGTCACGACTTTTCCACGGTCAACCCTTTCATTATTGAGAAAGGTGTCGACGCAATTGCGGGTCCTGTAAAGTCTTGTTCCAGATTACGGAATGGCACCCTGTTGTTAGAAACACACAGTGCCCTCCAGGCTCAAAAATTGCTGCGTACTTCTCTGCTCCACACCTTCCCTGTCCGGGTGGAACCGCACCATACCTTAAATTCCTCACGTGGAGTCGTTTATACCCGCTCCCTCGATGGATTGTCCGACGAAGAAATTCAGCACTACCTGTCTGACCAGGGCGTCACAGCTGTTCATCGGGTTATGAAAAGGGTTGACTCGAACATCATTCCAACCCGCACTGTCTTCTTGACATTTGACAAAGTTCAACTCCCATCAAAAATCAAAGCAGGCTATGAGATAATTTCCGTTCGCCCTTATGTCCCAAACTCTACGCGTTGCTATCGATGTCAGCGGTTCAATCACACCAGCCAGTCCTGTTCCAATCCGGCCAAATGTGTTACGTGTGGCAAGGATGCCCATGCGGGTGCCTGTCCACCTCCATCCCCTCGCTGCATCAACTGTATGGGTGACCACGCTGCTTCCTCTCGAGATTGCCCCGTTTTTAAGGACGAAAAGCTCATCCAGGAAATAAGAGTGAAGGAAAAGGTGTCGACCTTTGCTGCTCGAAAGTTACTCGCCAGTCGACAGCCCACCGTGCCTCAGAAAGGAAAATACAGCACTATCCTTGCTTCTCCTCGGCCAACAAAGGAGGCGGCCACGCAGACTTGCGACCTCACCTTTAGTACCACGGTCGTCAGATCGGCCAGCGCAAAGATCGCCCGTTCAACCTCACCTCTTTCGCCTGCCCACTCTATGGCTCACCCTTCGTCGGGTTCTGCTAAATCTCGAGCCCAAAAGTCAGACGCCAAGTCTTCCAAAAAAGAGCATTCTCGTGAAGAGTTTTTACGTACCGCAACTTCACAACCATCGGATCCTCCTTCATCTAAACATCATACTTCCAAGAAGGCTACGAAGAAACACAGTTCCTCTCCTTCTCCGCCAAGGCGTGTCCCATCTACAGCACCACCTGGCGGAAATAGCCCTCGGCCCTCTTCTGTGTCGCCGAGGCGCACTGCTGGTGGCCGGTCAACTGGCCGATCGTTGGTGGCAGGAGCTGCTCCTGACCAACCTATGGATCAGGATCTTCTGCCTTCGACTGAATGCCATTCCATGCTGTCGGTCGCACGCTCTGAGCAGTCGTTGAGTTGACAGCACCCTTGGCCACGTTCCTCTATTTTCTGTTCACCCTATGTCCATTATCCACTGGAATATCCGCGGCATTCGAGCCAATCGGGATGAATTGTCGATCCTCTTACGATCCTACTCGCCGGTCATCTTCTGTCTTCAGGAAAAAAAGCTGCATCCCCATGACCGCTTTGTTCTCCCTCATTTTCAGTCCGTCCGATATGACCTCCCCTCTGTTGAAGGCACTCCAGCCCATGGAGGACTCATGATTCTGCTCCATGATACTCTCCATTATCACACAATCCCCTTAAACAGTTCCTTCCAAGCTGTCGCTGTCCGTCTTTCCCTTTCTGGATACACGTTCTCCCTTTGTACGGTATACATTCCATCGTCTACACCAATGGCACGAGCTGATCTCCTTCATCTTCTTGCTCAGCTTCCACCCCCCTATTTGCTGGTTGGGGACTTCAATGCCCACCACCCGCTTTGGGGATCTCCACATCCTTGTCCACGTGGCTCACTATTGCTAGACGTCTTCCACCAAGCGGATCTAGTCTGCCTCAACACTGGGGTCCCCACATTTTTGTCTGCCTCCACGACAAATTTATCTCATTTGGACCTTGCGGTCGGTACTGTTCCGCTAGCTCGGCGCTTCGAATGGTTCGCCCTTGATGATACACACTCGAGTGACCACTTTCCATGTGTTCTTAGACTGCAGCCTCAACTGCCATATATGCGCTCGCGACGCTGGAAGTTTGCCCAAGCCGATTGGACACTTTTTTCGTCTCTAGCTACATTCGATGACCGTCGCTTTCCCAGCGTCGACGATGAGGTCACACATGTTACCGACGTTATTCTCACAGCTGCGGAACGTTCAATACCACGCACCTCCGAATTGCCCTGGCGTCCCCCAGTTCCTTGGTGGAACGAGGCATGCCGTGACGCAATACGTGAGCGGCGACGTGCTCTTCACATTTTCTGCCACCATCCTACTTTGGCCAACTGTATCCGCTATAAGCAGTTCCGTGCGTGATGCCGTCGCGTCATCCGCGATAGCAAGAAGGCAAGCTGGAAATTCTTTATTAGCTCATTTAACACCTTCACTCCCTCCTCGGAAGTTTGGAGTCGGATTCGACGGTTCTCAGGCGCGTCTTGTTTCTCCCCAGTCTCTGGGCTCACTGTCGCGCATGATACCTTAGTGGACCCCGTCGCAATTTCTAACTCATTGGGTCAGCACTTTGCTGAGATTTCGAGCTCTTCAAATTACCCGCCAGCGTTTCTCCCGAAGAAACGTGCAGCGGAAGTGCGACATCTTGCTTTCTCCTCTCAGTCATGAAAGCTACAATACTGTTTTCTCCATGCGGGAACTCCAACATGCCCTCTCTTCTTCTCGCTCCTCCGCCCCAGGACCGGATGGTATCCATGTCCAAATGTTGCTGCATTTATCAACCCATAGTCTGCGTTACCTCCTTCGTCTTTATAATCGAATTTGGACCGACAGTACTTTCCCCAGACGATGGCGGGAAGCTATAGTCGTTCCCGTTCCGAAACCTGGAAAGGACAAACATCTCCCCTCTAGCTATCGCCCCATTTCTCTCACGAGTAGTGTCTAAGGTTTTGGAGCGTATGGTGAATTACCGTTTAGCTTGGTGGCTGGAATCCCGCAGTCTTTTAACACCAGCCCAATGCGGATTCCGACAACATCGTTCTGCCGTTGACCATCTTGTTGCTCTCTCCACTTATATCATGAACAACTTTCTCCGGAAACGCCAAACGGTAGCAATATTTTTTGATCTGGAGAGCATACGATACCTGTTGGAGGACAGGCATCCTCCGCACACTGTTCTCTTGGGGCTTTCGAGGCCGGCTGCCCCTTTTTCTTCGCGAATTTATGGCAGAGCGCACATTTAAAGTGCAAGTTAACTCCACTCTCTCCCGTACTTTCTCCCAAGAAAACGGGGTACCCCAGGGCTCCGTGCTCCCCCCTGCGGGTCCGGGGATTAGAATAGGCCCGCGGTATTCCTGCCTGTCGTAAGAGGCGACTAAAAGGAGTCCATCCCCCTCACGGGGGTAGTTCGCGCCTGCGTCCGGAGACGGACGGTTCCACGACCTATCATCGTGGTCCTTTTGGTTTTTTCACTTCTCGTTTCTTCCTTCCTTTTGTTGGTTCCTTTCTTTGCTCTTCTCCACCTCACTGTCTTCCTTACTCTTTCCCTTGCCTTCTCCTTGCCTTCTCATTGCCTTTTTCTCCTTGCCTTCTCATTGCCTTTTTCTCCTTGCCTTCTCATTGCCTTTTTCTCCTTGCCTTCTCATTGCCTTTTTCTCCTTGCCTTCTCATTGCCTTTTTCTCCTTGCCTTCTCATTGCCTTTTTCTCCTTGCCTTCTCATTGCCTTTTTCTCCTTGCCTTCTCATTGCCTTTTTCTCCTTGCCTTCTCATTGCCTTTTTCTCCTTGCCTTCTCATTGCCTTTTTCTCCTTGCCTTCTCATTGCCTTTTTCTCCTTGCCTTCTCATTGCCTTTTTCTCCTTGCCTTCTCATTGCCTTTTTCTCCTTGCCTTCTCATTGCCTTTTTCTCCTTGCCTTCTCATTGCCTTTTTCTCCTTGCCTTCTCATTGCCTTTTTCTCCTTGCCTTCTCATTGCCTTTTTCTCCTTGCCTTCTCATTGCCTTTTTCTCCTTGCCTTCTCATTGCCTTTTTCTCCTTGCCTTCTCATTGCCTTTTTCTCCTTGCCTTCTCATTGCCTTTTTCTCCTTGCCTTCTCATTGCCTTTTTCTCCTTGCCTTCTCATTGCCTTTTTCTCCTTGCCTTCTCATTGCCTTTTTCTCCTTGCCTTCTCATTGCCTTTTTCTCCTTGCCTTCTCATTGCCTTTTTCTCCTTGCCTTCTCATTGCCTTTTTCTCCTTGCCTTCTCATTGCCTTTTTCTCCTTGCCTTCTCATTGCCTTTTTCTCCTTGCCTTCTCATTGCCTTTTTCTCCTTGCCTTCTCATTGCCTTTTTCTCCTTGCCTTCTCATTGCCTTTTTCTCCTTGCCTTCTCATTGCCTTTTTCTCCTTGCCTTCTCATTGCCTTTTTCTCCTTGCCTTCTCATTGCCTTTTTCTCCTTGCCTTCTCATTGCCTTTTTCTCCTTGCCTTCTCATTGCCTTTTTCTCCTTGCCTTCTCATTGCCTTTTTCTCCTTGCCTTCTCATTGCCTTTTTCTCCTTGCCTTCTCATTGCCTTTTTCTCCTTGCCTTCTCATTGCCTTTTTCTCCTTGCCTTCTCATTGCCTTTTTCTCCTTGCCTTCTCATTGCCTTTTTCTCCTTGCCTTCTCATTGCCTTTTTCTCCTTGCCTTCTCATTGCCTTTTTCTCCTTGCCTTCTCATTGCCTTTTTCTCCTTGCCTTCTCATTGCCTTTTTCTCCTTGCCTTCTCATTGCCTTTTTCTCCTTGCCTTCTCATTGCCTTTTTCTCCTTGCCTTCTCATTGCCTTTTTCTCCTTGCCTTCTCATTGCCTTTTTCTCCTTGCCTTCTCATTGCCTTTTTCTCCTTGCCTTCTCATTGCCTTTTTCTCCTTGCCTTCTCATTGCCTTTTTCTCCTTGCCTTCTCATTGCCTTTTTCTCCTTGCCTTCTCATTGCCTTTTTCTCCTTGCCTTCTCATTGCCTTTTTCTCCTTGCCTTCTCATTGCCTTTTTCTCCTTGCCTTCTCATTGCCTTTTTCTCCTTGCCTTCTCATTGCCTTTTTCTCCTTGCCTTCTCATTGCCTTTTTCTCCTTGCCTTCTCATTGCCTTTTTCTCCTTGCCTTCTCATTGCCTTTTTCTCCTTGCCTTCTCATTGCCTTTTTCTCCTTGCCTTCTCATTGCCTTTTTCTCCTTGCCTTCTCATTGCCTTTTTCTCCTTGCCTTCTCATTGCCTTTTTCTCCTTGCCTTCTCATTGCCTTTTTCTCCTTGCCTTCTCATTGCCTTTTTCTCCTTGCCTTCTCATTGCCTTTTTCTCCTTGCCTTCTCATTGCCTTTTTCTCCTTGCCTTCTCATTGCCTTTTTCTCCTTGCCTTCTCATTGCCTTTTTCTCCTTGCCTTCTCATTGCCTTTTTCTCCTTGCCTTCTCATTGCCTTTTTCTCCTTGCCTTCTCATTGCCTTTTTCTCCTTGCCTTCTCATTGCCTTTTTCTCCTTGCCTTCTCATTGCCTTTTTCTCCTTGCCTTCTCATTGCCTTTTTCTCCTTGCCTTCTCATTGCCTTTTTCTCCTTGCCTTCTCATTGCCTTTTTCTCCTTGCCTTCTCATTGCCTTTTTCTCCTTGCCTTCTCATTGCCTTTTTCTCCTTGCCTTCTCATTGCCTTTTTCTCCTTGCCTTCTCATTGCCTTTTTCTCCTTGCCTTCTCATTGCCTTTTTCTCCTTGCCTTCTCATTGCCTTTTTCTCCTTGCCTTCTCATTGCCTTTTTCTCCTTGCCTTCTCATTGCCTTTTTCTCCTTGCCTTCTCATTGCCTTTTTCTCCTTGCCTTCTCATTGCCTTTTTCTCCTTGCCTTCTCATTGCCTTTTTCTCCTTGCCTTCTCATTGCCTTTTTCTCCTTGCCTTCTCATTGCCTTTTTCTCCTTGCCTTCTCATTGCCTTTTTCTCCTTGCCTTCTCATTGCCTTTTTCTCCTTGCCTTCTCATTGCCTTTTTCTCCTTGCCTTCTCATTGCCTTTTTCTCCTTGCCTTCTCATTGCCTTTTTCTCCTTGCCTTCTCATTGCCTTTTTCTCCTTGCCTTCTCATTGCCTTTTTCTCCTTGCCTTCTCATTGCCTTTTTCTCCTTGCCTTCTCATTGCCTTTTTCTCCTTGCCTTCTCATTGCCTTTTTCTCCTTGCCTTCTCATTGCCTTTTTCTCCTTGCCTTCTCATTGCCTTTTTCTCCTTGCCTTCTCATTGCCTTTTTCTCCTTGCCTTCTCATTGCCTTTTTCTCCTTGCCTTCTCATTGCCTTTTTCTCCTTGCCTTCTCATTGCCTTTTTCTCCTTGCCTTCTCATTGCCTTTTTCTCCTTGCCTTCTCATTGCCTTTTTCTCCTTGCCTTCTCATTGCCTTTTTCTCCTTGCCTTCTCATTGCCTTTTTCTCCTTGCCTTCTCATTGCCTTTTTCTCCTTGCCTTCTCATTGCCTTTTTCTCCTTGCCTTCTCATTGCCTTTTTCTCCTTGCCTTCTCATTGCCTTTTTCTCCTTGCCTTCTCATTGCCTTTTTCTCCTTGCCTTCTCATTGCCTTTTTCTCCTTGCCTTCTCATTGCCTTTTTCTCCTTGCCTTCTCATTGCCTTTTTCTCCTTGCCTTCTCATTGCCTTTTTCTCCTTGCCTTCTCATTGCCTTTTTCTCCTTGCCTTCTCATTGCCTTTTTCTCCTTGCCTTCTCATTGCCTTTTTCTCCTTGCCTTCTCATTGCCTTTTTCTCCTTGCCTTCTCATTGCCTTTTTCTCCTTGCCTTCTCATTGCCTTTTTCTCCTTGCCTTCTCATTGCCTTTTTCTCCTTGCCTTCTCATTGCCTTTTTCTCCTTGCCTTCTCATTGCCTTTTTCTCCTTGCCTTCTCATTGCCTTTTTCTCCTTGCCTTCTCATTGCCTTTTTCTCCTTGCCTTCTCATTGCCTTTTTCTCCTTGCCTTCTCATTGCCTTTTTCTCCTTGCCTTCTCATTGCCTTTTTCTCCTTGCCTTCTCATTGCCTTTTTCTCCTTGCCTTCTCATTGCCTTTTTCTCCTTGCCTTCTCATTGCCTTTTTCTCCTTGCCTTCTCATTGCCTTTTTCTCCTTGCCTTCTCATTGCCTTTTTCTCCTTGCCTTCTCATTGCCTTTTTCTCCTTGCCTTCTCATTGCCTTTTTCTCCTTGCCTTCTCATTGCCTTTTTCTCCTTGCCTTCTCATTGCCTTTTTCTCCTTGCCTTCTCATTGCCTTTTTCTCCTTGCCTTCTCATTGCCTTTTTCTCCTTGCCTTCTCATTGCCTTTTTCTCCTTGCCTTCTCATTGCCTTTTTCTCCTTGCCTTCTCATTGCCTTTTTCTCCTTGCCTTCTCATTGCCTTTTTCTCCTTGCCTTCTCATTGCCTTTTTCTCCTTGCCTTCTCATTGCCTTTTTCTCCTTGCCTTCTCATTGCCTTTTTCTCCTTGCCTTCTCATTGCCTTTTTCTCCTTGCCTTCTCATTGCCTTTTTCTCCTTGCCTTCTCATTGCCTTTTTCTCCTTGCCTTCTCATTGCCTTTTTCTCCTTGCCTTCTCATTGCCTTTTTCTCCTTGCCTTCTCATTGCCTTTTTCTCCTTGCCTTCTCATTGCCTTTTTCTCCTTGCCTTCTCATTGCCTTTTTCTCCTTGCCTTCTCATTGCCTTTTTCTCCTTGCCTTCTCATTGCCTTTTTCTCCTTGCCTTCTCATTGCCTTTTTCTCCTTGCCTTCTCATTGCCTTTTTCTCCTTGCCTTCTCATTGCCTTTTTCTCCTTGCCTTCTCATTGCCTTTTTCTCCTTGCCTTCTCATTGCCTTTTTCTCCTTGCCTTCTCATTGCCTTTTTCTCCTTGCCTTCTCATTGCCTTTTTCTCCTTGCCTTCTCATTGCCTTTTTCTCCTTGCCTTCTCATTGCCTTTTTCTCCTTGCCTTCTCATTGCCTTTTTCTCCTTGCCTTCTCATTGCCTTTTTCTCCTTGCCTTCTCATTGCCTTTTTCTCCTTGCCTTCTCATTGCCTTTTTCTCCTTGCCTTCTCATTGCCTTTTTCTCCTTGCCTTCTCATTGCCTTTTTCTCCTTGCCTTCTCATTGCCTTTTTCTCCTTGCCTTCTCATTGCCTTTTTCTCCTTGCCTTCTCATTGCCTTTTTCTCCTTGCCTTCTCATTGCCTTTTTCTCCTTGCCTTCTCATTGCCTTTTTCTCCTTGCCTTCTCATTGCCTTTTTCTCCTTGCCTTCTCATTGCCTTTTTCTCCTTGCCTTCTCATTGCCTTTTTCTCCTTGCCTTCTCATTGCCTTTTTCTCCTTGCCTTCTCATTGCCTTTTTCTCCTTGCCTTCTCATTGCCTTTTTCTCCTTGCCTTCTCATTGCCTTTTTCTCCTTGCCTTCTCATTGCCTTTTTCTCCTTGCCTTCTCATTGCCTTTTTCTCCTTGCCTTCTCATTGCCTTTTTCTCCTTGCCTTCTCATTGCCTTTTTCTCCTTGCCTTCTCATTGCCTTTTTCTCCTTGCCTTCTCATTGCCTTTTTCTCCTTGCCTTCTCATTGCCTTTTTCTCCTTGCCTTCTCATTGCCTTCTTCTCCTTGCCTTCTCTGGTCTCCGCCTCGGCGTTTGAGACAGTCTGTCCTCTTTCTCCCTCTCTCTCTTCTTTTTCCTCTTCTTCCTTCCTCCCTGTGCGTGCCTGAAGGCCGACCCACGCGTTCGCACGCGTAGCCGGTGACGGGGTAACGCGTAAGTCCCCGCCCTGGGTAGACATGTAAGGCACGCGCGTACCCCCTGGTAAAGGCCAGGCCCGGGGAGGGGTGATTGCCTGAGCTGATACCTTCTGACCATGCTGATTGGTCCCTCCGTCTGTTTCTCGGGAGGTGTGACCTGAGGTGTAAACATTCACCTAAGGCGGGAGTGCCCTCTGAGAGGGTCCCCACAAGGAAGGAGCGCGCCATCGGAGACGCTGGCAATCATGGGGGATTCCTCCGCAATGGATTCTACTCCATCTCTTTCGACTTCGACCCAAAAACGGAAACGTGACCAGCCAACAGTGACAAAAGTACTACCGCCTGCCCCACAGTTCCTCGTAGTTTCTCGAACTGAGGACGGAAAGGATTTTTCCTCTGTCAACCCTTTCGTTATTCAGAAGGGTGTAGATGCCATAGCCGGATCTGTCAAATCCTGTACCAGGTTGCGTAACGGCACCTTATTACTAGAAACTGAGAATGCCTTTCAGGCACAAAAACTGCTTCGGGCCACCCTCCTGTACACGTTCCCTGTCCGGGTGGAGGCCCACCGAACTTTGAATTCGTCTCGTGGTGTGGTCTATACTGGCTCCCTCGACGGATTGACTGACGAGGAGCTTCAATCATTCCTCGCTGAGCAGGGCGTGACGGCTGTCCATAGGGTCATGAAAAAGGTCAACAATGACCTTGTACCGACCCGGACAATTTTCTTGACCTTCGATAGTGTTAAGCTGCCATCGCGCATCAAGGCGGGCTACGAGGTTATTTCTGTTCGCCCCTATATCCCGACACCTACGCGCTGCTACCAGTGTCAGCGTTTCAATCACACTCGACAGTCTTGTTCCAATGCGGCTAAATGTGTCACCTGTGGCAGGGATGCCCATGAGGGTGACTGTCCACCTCCGTCTCCTCGTTGTGTGAACTGTCAGGGTGACCATGCAGCATCCTCCCGCGACTGTCCTGTCTATAAGGAAGAACGCTGTATCCAGGAAATTCGGGTCAAAGAGAAAGTGTCCACCTCGGCTGCTCGCAAGCTATTGGCTAGTAGGAAGCCCACGCTGCTCCCAGCGGGGAAATACAGTACTGTCCTCGCCTCTCCTCGGACTACCCGGGAGGTAGCAACCCAGACATGCGATCTGACCTTCAGCACCACGGTCGTCCGTTCGGCCAGTGCTAAGATCGCGCGGTCGACGTCTCCTCTTCCTCCTATCACCCCGCAGACACGAGCACCTTCTTCAGCTTCTGCTAAGACGAAGACACCGAAGTCAGATGCACGGGCCTTCAAGAAGGAACCATCTCGTGCAGACTTCCTCCGTACCTCGACCTCACAGCCTTCGACCGGTACTTCCACTACACGTCCTTCCAAAAAGGCGCATAGGAAGCACAGTTCTCCTTCCCCGCCACGGCGCATTTCTTCTCTTGCGCCACCCAGCGGCTGCCGCCCCAGGCCGTCATCCGTTTCGCCTGGCCGCACCGCTGGTCGCCGTACATCTGGCCGTTCACTGGCGGAGGAAGCTCCCCCTCCCGGCCATCCTCCCGAGATGGCCGATGACCCTATAGACCCAATGGACGATGACTGTCCGCCTACTGATAGCGGCGGCAGTGCTCGCTCGAAGCCAGGCCCTAAGCGGCCTTCGAGGTGACCACTTCTCTCATCTTTCTTTTCTTACGATGGCACTTATTCACTGGAATATTCGCAGCATTCGCTCCAACCGAGAGGACTTGAAGTTGCTGCTCCGCTTGCACCGTCCGCTTGTCGTAGCCCTCCAGGAAACGAAGCTACGCCCATGCGATCAAATTGCCTTGGCACACTACACCTCTGTGCGTTTTGACCTACCCCCTGTGGTAGGTATCCCAGCTCATGGAGGGGTTATGTTGCTGGTCCGGGATGATATTTACTACGATCCCATCACGTTGCACACCGGCCTGCAGGCAGTTGCCATCCGCATTACTCTCCCCACTTTTACGTTTTCCTTTTGTACCGTTTACACTCCATCGTCATCTGCCGTTACCAGGGCAGACGTGATGCAACTTATTGCTCAGCTACCTGCACCATTTTTGTTAACTGGAGACTTCAATGCCCACCATCCCCTTTGGGGCTCTCCAGCATCCTGCCCGAGGGGCTCCTTGTTAGCAGACCTCTTAAACCAGCTCGATCTTGTCTGCCTCAATACTGGCGCCCCTACTTTTCTTTCGGACACATCTCACACCTATTCCCATTTAGACCTCTCTATATGTACTCCCCAACTTGCACGCCGGTTTGAGTGGTATGCACTTTCTGATACATATTCGAGCGACCACTTCCCGTGTGTTATCCATCTCCTGCAGCATACCCCCTCTCCGTGCTTCTCTAACTGGACCATCTCCAAGGCAGACTGGGGGCTCTTCTCTTCCAGGGCGACCTTTCAGGATCAAACCTTTACAAGCTGCGATCGTCAGGTCGCACACCTCACGGAAGTCATTCTCGCTGCTGCTGAATATTCCATCCCTCACCCTCCTTCTCCACGTCGCGTACCGGTCCCCTGGTGGACCGCAGCATGTAGAGACGCTTTATGTGCTCGTCGACGTGCTTTACGCACTTTTAAACGCCACCCTACAGTGGCTAATTGTATCAATTATAAACGATTACGTGCTCAGTGTCGTCGTATTATCAAAGAAAGCAAGAAAGCCAGCTGGGCTACTTTCACAAGCACCTTCAACAGTTTTACTCCTTCTTCTGTTGTCTGGGGTAGCCTGCGCCGGCTATCTGGCACTAAGGTCCACTCACCAGTTTCTGGCTTGAAGGTCGCGAATGACGTCCTTGTGGCCCCTGAGGCTGTCTCCAATGCCTTCGGCCGCTTTTTCGCAGAGGTTTCGAGCTCCGCTCATTACCACCCTGCCTTCCTCCCCCGCAAACAGGCAGAGGAGGCTAGGCCACTTACCTTCCGCTCCTCGAATTGTGAAAGTTATAATGCCCCATTCACCATGCGGGAACTCGAAAACGCACTTGGCCGATCACGGTCCTCTGCTCCAGGGCCAGATTCTATTCATATTCAGATGCTGAAGAACCTTTCTCCTGCGGCTAAAGATTTTCTTCTTCGTACATACAATCGCATCTGGATTGAGGGACATGTTCCCGCATGCTGGCGCGAGTCTATTGTTGTCCCGATTCCTAAGCCGGGGAAGGACAAGCACTTGCCTTCCAGTTATCGACCTATCTCGCTTACCAGCTGTGTCTGTAAAGTGATGGAGCGAATGGTTAACTCTCGATTGGTTTGGCTGCTCGAGTCTCGACGCCTACTTACCAATGTACAATGTGGATTTCGTAGGCGCCGCTCTGCTGTTGACCATTTGGTTACCTTGTCGACCTTCATTATGAATAACTTCTTGCGGAAGCGCCCGACCGCGGCTGTGTTCTTTGATTTGGAGAAGGCTTACGACACCTGTTGGAAGGCGGGCATCCTCCGCACCATGCATACATGGGGCCTTCGCGGTCGCCTCCCTCTTTTTATTCGTTCCTTTTTAATGGATCGACAGTTCAGGGTACGTGTGGGTTCTGTCCTGTCCGACACCTTTCGCCAGGAGAATGGGGTGCCACAGGGCTCAGTTTTGAGCGTCGCTCTCTTCGCCATCGCGATCAATCCAATAATGGATTGCCTCCCAGCTGATGTATCAGGCTCCCTTTTCGTGGACGATTTTACCATCTATTGCAGCGCGCAGTGTACACGTGTCCTGGAGCGCTGTCTTCAGCGTTCTCTTGACCGTCTTTACTCCTGGAGTGTCGCCAATGGCTTCCGTTTTTCTGCCGAGAAGACGGTCTGTATTAACTTCTGGCGATACAAGGAGTTTCTCCCACCGTCCTTAAGACTCGGTCCCGTTGCTCTCCCAATCGTGGAGACAACCAAATTTTTAGGCCTTACATTTGACAGGAAACTTAGCTGGTCTCCACATGTGTCATATTTGGCCGCCCGTTGTACCCGTTCTTTAAATGTCCTCCGTGTTCTCAGTGGTCTGTCGTGGGGAGCGGATCGAACCGTCCTACTTCGTCTATATCGGTCGATCGTCCGCTCCAAGCTGGATTATGGGAGCTTCGTATACTCCTCTGCACGGCCATCCATCTTACGCCGCCTCAACTCCATACAACATCGGGGTTTACGACTTGCGATCGGAGCATTTTATACCAGTCCCGTAGAGAGTCTTCATGCTGACGCTGGCGAATTGCCACTCACCTACCGGCGCGATATACTGCTTTGCCGGTATGCCTGTCAGCTACTGTCAATGCCCGACCATCCATCTTATCGTTCCTTTTTTGACGACTCTCTTGACCTTCAATACGGGTTGTATGTCTCTGCCTTGCTACCCCCTGGAGTTCGCTTTCGTCGCCTCCTTCAACACCTTAATATTTCACTCCCTGCATCCTTTCGAGTGGGCGAAAGCCGCACGCCTCCTTGGCTCCAGGCTCAGGTCCGCGTTCACCTCGACCTCAGCTCGCTCCCAAAAGAGGTCACCCCCGGTTCGGTCTACCACTCCCGTTTTTTGGAACTTCGTTCGAAGTTCAACAACATGACTTTCATTTATACAGATGGCTCTAAGACCAATGACAGGGTCGGGTGTTCCTTTGTCGGGGCACAAAGTTTCCAATACCGGCTCCATGGCCATTGTTCGGTCTTCACAGCTGAGCTCTTTGCCCTCTACCAGGCTGTTCTTTACATTTGCCGCCACCGACATTCTGCTTATGTCATCTGCTCAGATTCCCTGAGCGCCATCCAGAGCCTCAGTGATCCGTACCCGGTTCACCCTTTCGTACACCGGATCCAACGCTCTCTTCAGCAGCTGGTGGACGTCGGTACGCCGGTTAGCTTTATGTGGGTTCCTGGCCATGTCGGTATCCCTGGGAACGAAGCTGCAGATGCCGCGGCCAAGGCTGCGGTCCTCCAGCCTCGGACAGCTTCTTGTTGTGTCCCTTCGTCCGATTTTAGCAGGGTCATTTGTCGGCGCGTTGTGTCGTTGTGGCATGCCGACTGGGCTGCACTTACCGACAACAAGCTTCGGGCCTTAAAACCTCTTCCCGTGGCTTGGACGTCCTCCTCACGCCCTTCTCGGCGGGAGGAGGTCGTTTTAGCAAGGTTAAGAATTGGACACTGCCGGTTCAGCCATCGCCATCTGCTGACGGCTGCGCCGGCGCCGTTCTGCCCATGTGGGCACTTGCTGACGGTTAGACATATTTTAATGTCCTGTCCAGATCTTACCACACTGCGCCTCGATCTTAACCTGCCTAATAGTTTAGATGCCATTTTAGCGGATGACCCACGAGCAGCTGCTCGTGTTCTTTGTTTTATCAATTTGACGAACCTCGCTAAGGACATTTGATGTTGTTTTAATCTTACGCCTGTCAGTCTGTCTTTTATTGTGTTTTCCCTTTTAGTTGTTGTTGTCAACTTGTGCCTCGCGGTGCATTCTTAGAGTAGTCAGGGCGCTAATGACCATTGACGTTGTGCGCCCGAAAACCACAAAAAAAAAAAAAGGGCTCCGTGCTGAGTGTTGTACTGTTTGCCATCGCCATAAACCCAATTATGGATTGTCTCCTTCCTGATGTCTCGGGCTCCCTCTTTGTGGACGATTTTGCGATCTACTACAGCTCTCAACGGACCAGCCTTCTTGAAAGACGTCATCAAGGACGTCTCGATCGCCTCCACTCGTGGAGCATCGAAACCGGCTTCTGTCTCTCACCCAGTAAGACCGTTTGTGTTAATTTTTGGCGACGTAAGGAGTTTCTTCCGCCCTCCTTACATATAGGTCCTGTCAACCTTCCGTTTTCAGACGTCGCTAAATTCTTGGGTCTTATGTTTGACAGAAAATTGTGCTGGTCCTCCCACGTTTCCTATCTTTCGGCTCGCTGTCTGCGTTCCCTTAACACCCTCCGTGTCCTGAATGGTACCTCCTGGGGAGCGGACCGAGTGGTCCTTCTCCGCCTCTCGAGCGCCTTAGTGCGCTCGAAATTGGATTATGGAAGCATAGTCTAGTCCTCTGCTCGGCCGTCTATTCTTCGACGTCTCGACTCTATCCACCACCGTGGATTACGTTTAGGGTCTGGAGCTTTTCACACCAGCCCTGTGGAAAGCCTTTATGCTGAGACTGCTGAACCTCCGCTGTCCAATCGGCGGGCAGTCCTTCTGAGTCGTTATGCTAGCCATCTGTCTTCCATGCCTGCTAATCCAGCCCATGACCTTTTTTTCGACGCCTCCTTTGATGTCGGGTATGCAGGCCGCTCCTCTTCCCTCCTACTCCCGGGAGTCCGCTTCTGTCAACTGCTCCATTCTCTTTCCTTCCGCTTTCTTAAAACCTTCTTGACAACTTGGGGTACAGCACCGCCTTAGCTCCGTCCCCGGATCTGCCTGCCCCGAGACCTTTGTCAATTTCCCAAGGATGGTACCCCTACACTTGTTTACCGTCGGGCATTTGCTGCTCTATGTGCACAAATGACGGAAGCCACATTTATTTACACTGATGGCTCGAAAACATCGTTAGGTGTAGGGAGTGCCTATATTGTTGGCGACACCCCAAATCACTTTAGGCTTCCCCACCAGTGTTCAGTTTATACTGCGGAGATTTACGCTGTTCTCCAGGCTGTCCACTACATCCGCCGCCATCAGCGGATACAGTACGTTATCTGCTCAGATTCTCTCAGCTCTCTCCTATGTCTCCAAGCTCTTTACCCTGTCCACCCTCTGGTCCACCGGATTCAGCAGTGTCTGCGCTTGCTCCACCTGGGGGGCGTCTCGGTGGCGTTCCTTTGGCCCCCGGGACACGCTGGTATCTGTGGGAATGAGGCGGTCGATATAGCGGCCAAGGCTGCAGTCTCTCTTCCTCGGCCAGCTATTCAGTCTCTTCCGTTTACCGTTCTCCGGAGCGGGTTATGTCGCCAAGTTGCTCATTTATGGCATGCGCATTGGTCAACACTTCCCCATAATAAATTGCGGGAAGTGAAAGCCCTTCCTTGCGCTTGGACCTCTTCCTCCCGAACGCGTCGTCGGGAGGAGGTAATTTTAGCTAGACTTCGGATAGGGCAATGTCTTTTTAGCCATCGACATCTTTTAAGCGGTGATCCTCCCCCACTCTGTCCCCACTGCTCTCAGCTGTGGACGGTCAGACACCTTTTAATTGAATGCCCCTATTTTAATCCGTTAGTCCCCCGTCTACAGCTATCGCCTGATCTATCGTCGATTTTAGCAGATGACACGCGCTCAGCTGACCGCGTTCTACAGTTTATTAGTGACAGTGAAATGAAGTCATTCATTTGAAGCTTTTTTGGGGACAACCAACCCCTTTTTATAGTGGATTTTTAAGCATTCCTTCTGCTTTTAGTTTCTCCAATTTTGACTTTCGTTCCCATTGCTGCTAGTTTCCATTTCAAGTTTTTTACTGTTTCCTAAGTCACGGAGCGGGCGCTAATGACCATAGCAGTTTTGCGCCCTAAAACCAAAACAAAAAATCAGTTTTGCGTCACCTCAGTTCTGAGAGTTCTGGAACCTGTACAGAAAATTGGTATAGATCTATATAAACATGAGAACTTTTGACATTGCAGCGCGTCAGCAATCGTGAATAATTTAATGATCATAAAGAATCCGCCTCAATTGCAAATTGAAACCATGTTGACTTAGGTTTCGGCGACGATAACCACGCCTTCTTAGGAACACACTAAAACTACAAACTGCCTAAAGAGGCATGGTCCAACATTAATACAGAAAGCCCAAAAGGGCAAAACTCGCATAAAATATAAACGGTACGTGTGTACCATGTCAATAGCTGTACTTCGCTCAAACGTCAGAAGTGTGCTTCCTCACCCCAGCCAACGTTCGGTGGGCTGTGGGCTCTGTTTACCTGGCAACATTGCTGTCTGATAGCATTGTAAGGAATCCAAATTCCTCACAGTTCAAAATTTACCTGATGGTATCTATACAAACTTAATTTTAACTTAATTTTAGTATAAATTCACGAGATCTTTGATAACTACTTATCTACGTATTTAAATGTGTAACAACCCATTTTCCCTTATTAGTTATACATGAGTATGTGCTGCTGCCATCTCCTGTACTGAGTGGTCAGAAAGTCGGAAACACTTCTAATGGTGCTGCAGTGTATTTGTGCTAAGAAATAATTAATAAATTCGTACTTTGTTACATTTGAGTTAAGCGGCATTCGTTAGCCAGTAAGGCCATTAAGTTGTTGACATACAATGGTAGTGTGGAAGACAGCTCAAACTTGGCCCAGGTTCAGTTCTTACAAGCATTTAGTGTCCATTTTTTGTATTCTCGGGTTTGGCTATGGAAAACCAAACGAACACATTCAGGAACTCCATCTCTAACAGGCTGCTTGAATTTATGCATGCTATTTCATGATTGACTAACTTCAGTACTAATTCACACAGTTGATGAAGCATATCATTTTTTCTAAACAATTACTTCTCAACACAACTTACCCTGCAACACCCTTACAAGCTTTCCATACTGTTTGTGAATACCTGGTATTAAAGTTCTATATCCCTGAAGTCTAAAGTTTCTGAACACACATCTCTACTTTACTACGCAGTCCTCAAACAGCTGTCTTTACTGCTGTGCATTCTTAAACATCTTGTAAAGTACTTAAGAGTTCCTTCAGAACAGGGTTCCCTGATTACAAACCAAAAGGTTCTGCCTGCATGCCCCCATAATACATTTCCTGGTGTACAATTTGGCCTATGCTCCTCCCCTAACTACTGCCTACTAGCAACTTTCTCTCCTACATATTCTCGTCTGGTACTTAGTGTTTCTTTACTAGAAGTCTGCTGCTTAATGTGTAGCCACTTTAGTCTTCCAGTTCTGACATGGGTGCACATGACCTTAGTTGTTTTTGTGCCCTGAAGTAAGTCTACTGCATCTGACTTTGACCTACAGCTGGATGAAGCTATTCCTGTCTTACTTAAAGTAACCACTGAGTCATTAGATATTGTAAAATCAAATGTAGATGAAATTGAATTGTTACCTTTACCCAGTTCCCATGATCTTGTTTGAATTTTCAACCTAGAAAACTCAATTTCAGTAGTTTTAATTTGGGCTTAAGGCTAGAAATGTTTATTTTGAGTGATGCTGTTTTATTTTTTGAGCCTACATATCCCCATTTAGTTCCCCAGTGTCACCCAGGTGGAACTCCAACCCATGATCTAAAAATACCACTCCATGTCTATCCTACAGCATCGTCCACACTTGCAGTCCACTGCAACAAAGTACACACCTCAAACAGCATTAAATCAGTTAACACACTTTAAACTATGAAATGTTGTTCCTTACAAGGTGCAAAAATGAGGCATACAGGTTAGTGTTTCAGGTGTGTAACACTGTATTCTAGAGTTGTTCTTTGTGGTCTTTTTATTTCTAAAATGCAGTAGACATTTTGAAAATTTCCTTTCTATCTTATTCGTCTACTTCTAGTATTAAGATGGCTGCTTCATTAGGGCATGCTATGAAAACTTGTTAATGTTCACTTTCCTCCTTGTTTTAAAAATATTTCAATGGCACATTTTAAAGAAGTTATGGTGTCACCGCCAGACACCACACTTGCTAGGTGGTAGCTTAAATCGGCCACAGTCCATTTAGTACATGTCGGACCCGCGTGTCGTCACTGTGTGATCGCAGACCGAGCGCCACCACAAGGCAGGTCTCGAGATACGGACGAGCACTCGCCCCAGTTGTACGGACGACATTGCTAGCGACAATACGGACGAAGCCTTCCTCTCATTTGCCGAGAGACAGTTAGAATAGCCTTCTGCTAAGTCCATGGCTACGACCTAGCAAGGCGCCATTAGCCTTACCTAGTTTGAGAGTTACCATATAAATGTCTCAAGAAGAACGTTGTAAACCAACAAAGAATAAAGTTAAGTATATTCCAAAGCTACGTATTTTCTTTATAGCAGTCATAACGTATCCTGTTCCAGACTTGACGCCAGTCGGCGTGTGTGTACGCGTGCCTTTCTTTCAGCTCCCTTCTCAGTATGGCGTAACTAGCTTGTTACGCCACAACAGAAGTCATATTAGTAAAACTTAAAATATTTAAGAATTAAACTATGTATTTCAGTTGCAATATCTAGATTGCTTCATAATTTGCTAAAAGGGTGCACAGTGATTACATGTTCTGCAGTCTACAATGAATTTGATGTTTTAAGTTGTATTGCTCTGGAGATGGTGTCATCAACATTACCAGTGATGAGCATACACTACCTGAATTATTTGCTGTTTGACCATATGAGGGGTTATCACAAAATTAACTCTACTATTCCTCCCACCCCTCCTCTTGGTTGCTGCTGAGATCTTCATATAGGATACATTGTAGTTTCAGCAGGAGAGGCATGTTGATCTGTCAGAAGAAAGCAGTTACTCATATGTATTGCCCAGAAGCAGGGGACAAGTCTTCCACCTGTTTTCCAGTCAGCTCCAGCAGGTCCAGATCAGTTTGACCTATCAGTGAGCTTTTGGGGACTGTTAAGCAGTGTTACTATAAACTGATGAAAATAAGGCACACTTTAAGTAGCTTTCTCTGGGGTCAGTAATGGTATTACTGCTAAGTTCTCATTACTGCATAAAGTTAGCTTAGTGTCAAATGCAGTTTTCAAATGTTCAAGGACATCACCTTAATAGTGTAATCAACAAGAAATGCTGCTATAATCAGCTGTTAGCCAGATGGTCTCTGCCTGATAGCAATGCTAGACTAAGAAACACTAAAACAATGTTCTGTGAGCAGGTTTTTCTCATGCATTTTAGGTGGTATAGCAATATGCTCAGTATAATGAACCTGAAGCTGGGTAATTTTAGCTAAAAATTTCCCACTGTGATGAAGGGAATTTTCATAAAATGTAATATGCTAAAGCTGCAAAAGGAAGCCATGGGAACAAGCATTTTCTTTATAGTACTGTTGTGTGAAGTGATGCATATGCCATATAATTGGCTGTTGAGCTATTGGTACCAAATAGAAGTAATGGCAAATAATACATTGTACCACACTTAAAACAATCTAAAATCTGAGTACTTACTAAATTTTCAGAAAGAAATAGCTCTGATTAGAGTAATCAGAAAGACCTAATGGACAACTGCTCTGATTGGCATAGTTCCTATGTAAGTCATAGCTCAAGATACTAAGATGCAACATTTAAAACAGAAATATTTATCTTCATTGCTGTATTCCTTTGTACTGGTCATTCAAAATTAACGATTTGTTGGAATTCTAAGAGTAGAGCCCAACAAAGGACAGTTTCATTAAGTGTATACAAAAGGTTATTTATGATTAAAGGTGGAATAGTGAAATTAGTTCTCTAAACTTCAAGGAGCTGAGGTGTTTCTTTCCATTTATCTGACATTGTATTGACAACTATGTAAGAATTCTCAGAATATTACAGTACAATACTCTGCATGGTACATAGTTTCCATCTCAAATTTAACTTATGTTTCAGATTCTTCACACAGTGAGGGCTGTTCAACTTGTTCAGAGGATAGTTATAGTGACAGTGAAAGTCATTCTGAAAACTGCAGCACTTGCAGTGACTATGATACTGGCAGTGATGAAAGGTAAAGTTTTAGTATGAAATACTTTATTAATAGAATACGTATATGGTATTTGAAAAATTAATCATTCTTATCAGTTCAAATGTAGCTTTAAAGTACTTACTCCATCAGCTGACTATTGTAACTGATGCTGTAGGATTTGTGAGCTTAAGTACATCATAGTGACAGGATAGAAAAATGTGTAAAGACATTTTGTGCCACACAGCTGTTCAGTATTATATGAATGGTATGAAGCTGCCTCTATCCTATGCAAAACATTAGTTTTTTGAGAATAGAGAACTGAATTTGGTTTAAAATTCTGACAGTGACTCTCCATGCTCCTGCTCAGACTGCTACAGTGAAGACGACTTGAGCCCTGATGACACCCCACTGAAGTCCAAAAAGAAACGGAAGTAATGAGTTTAAATTTAGAACTTGGCTTCAATTTTTAAATTTTAATATTGAGACCACTTCTCGGCAATTGGCTTGTAATGTGATTTAAATTTCAGCTGGAAATGTTTTTAAATATTAATGGTTGGTACCAATGTATTAATTTATAATTTAGATATTCACAAAATTTAAGTGTGCATGCTTTTATAAGTGTAACTCTAAAGAAATGTTCCTCAATAAATTCACTTTGTATACAATGTAGTTCATTTATCTACTTCCAAGAAATAAAATGGATTATGCTTGTTCATAAAGGCACCATCTAAATGTTGCACTTTCACAATTTTGGTAAGCTTTTTGTATCTCTTAATTACGTCTATGGTGTAATACATTTAACCCTTTGCCTTAAGGTTTAAGTTCTGTTAGCGTGAGCCGTGACTGCAAGGTACGGATGCGCCTTAAGATTCCTGGCGCTTACACACGCTAAGGCTGCGGTGCACTACGCCTGGTTGCGTCCGAAGTCGTGTAAACGCCCTCGGGATTTGTAAGTACGTGTGTGAGATACTACTAACGTGACATTTCTACAGGTATCATAATGATTAGTTGCCCATTGGAAACGAAACATTGTCTCAAATGCAACGATATATTCAAAAACGTTTTATTTCCCTTTATAAGCAAACATACAATAATTAAATACGTCTTAATAATCACAACAATGCAATGATCTGAGACTGCATGAGGTTTTGTTAAAAACATTCTGGGGCCTGTTAATACGTTGGCAAACACTTTCAAATCCAACGTCTTCACAATGACGTGTACACGAATTTAAGTCTTGGAGTGTATATTGTTTTGAACAATCTGACACACGTAATGAAACCCTGCACTTCTGCATTCCCACGATGTTTCGCTGCGTCGTTTATGCTTTCTACACACTGCACAAGCTCACGCAGGATTTACTTTTGATTGTGTTGGATCAAGTTTGGGAAAATGTGCCCAATGTTGCGTGTAGTCCTCGTTGTATATTACCGGATGGTAATCGTCCCTTCAGATTATATTCCGGTAAAGGTGTAGTTTTCAACAATGATTCTGCAATGTGAAACGTATATTCTGCGTAGCACTGTAGTTTGCCGCAATGTATTTTCTAATACAAAATGTTCGTGTTAAATAAAGCAACATCAAATAGGTAAAAGAATATATTGCGGTATCCTTTCATACATTTTCTCATCACAGGAAAGCATACGAGCATCTGATCTTGGCGCTAAATTCCAATCATGCCTCTATTGTATTAGACGAAACACTTCGGTTTCCACGACGCATTGCGGAGAGGTCTGTGGCAATCATTTCTGCTGTTAAATGTTTTGTGGAAAGCATGTAAACGTCTCGTTTATCTTCCCATTTTAGTGCCAATATTAAATTACAGCTCCTCACTGTATATTCTGCCTTCTTTAATTCTGCCTTCAGAAAGTCTGGGTATATTTTTTTTTTTTGTCCGAGCGCACTGTTCCACTCACAATAGTTTTATTGGTTAGGAGTTTCGAAATGTTTCGGTGAAGAAAACCAGTTATCTAGAGTATGCCCTTTGTGTAATACCGACTGTGATAGTTCTAGACCTACACTTTGAGGCACTACCACTAGCATCACGTTTGTCACTATCCGCGTATATCTTAAAATCATAGAAGTATCCTAAACTACTCACACAATTTATAAATTTAAATACCAAACCTCGCTCTTTTTGATGGGTTAAATTGTTTGTAGGATAAGCGCCTCTTAAATTTCATTGATTCATCAAGGGCAATATTCACTTGAATTGTGTACACGTCCTTCAATTTTTGATTGAACATATGACTGGCCTTGGTTTGTGCAGCTTGTGTGTTGGCTAAGCTGTTATTCGCTAGATTCAGAAATCTAGGTATGTGCAGAAATCTCCCGAATGGCATAGTCTTCCTAAATATTGGCGTTTCTATAATGGCCCTCCTAGACCAATACATCTGAATCGACGGTTTCCTTACTTCAGCCATGATTATACATAGCGCAGTGTGTAGCTTTATTTCATTACAGCCGCAAGGAAACCACTTTTGGTATATTTTTAGTCTCTTCTGTTCATTGCTGAGTACGTCTTCTGCATGTCTATTAGTCTCAGTTAAAATGTTTTCCAAAAATGTGCCATTAAATATTACACAGTAAGTCTCTCTTACGCTTGTACTCACGTGCTGTAAAGCTACTTTCTGTATTCCGGGAATTTCCGTATACGCCCGGATTGTTGGTTCATTGTCTTCCTTTTGCCACATCTACGACTGATTGTTGCTGGTGGTAGGTTTGCTCTTCTTCGTCAGGACCATCTTCAATCACTAGCCGCTTACACCGTTATCGTCAGAGGTGCAACGTCGCTACCACTGCCGCTGTCAAAATATCCTGCAAAATAATTATTGGCTATGCCACCAAATGTCTCCCTCCCCTCGTAGACACGTTTGCTACACGTCTGGAACATAGTGAAAGTATTTTGTAATGTCGACAGGTCCGAATGCGGCGAAGAACACTTAGTGTATGCCGCGTGTTCTCGATCAGTTCAACGACGTCAGACGTTGTTTACATTTGGCGCGGCTGAGCGACGTATCACACGACATGGGATTGTTCGGCGCGGTAAACATACGTCTGATACGTGTAGGTGAGGTTTGGTCAGGTCGGCACGCTCTCACATGACATTGTAAGATAAGGGGTTAAGTGACACAGTAAATAGTGTGTCCTGGACTGTCATGCTATTGTCAATGCTGTATGAACAATTTCTGTAAATGGATGTGTAGGAATGAGTGAAACTTAATATATTCTCCCCCTGCATCTCTATTTGCACCTACCTATTTTATTCGTGGCCGAATGACAAAGCCTGAATGGCATGTAGTATAAAGGTTACTTTAAGTCTAAGTAACCCAAACACAAACTGAATCCAGGTTGTCTTCAGATTTTTGACACTGATATTGCTCCCTTGAATCCTGTTCATGAGCCAGAGGTCAAACCAGTTGGTGTCTCGAATACAGCCAGCCATATAATTACCATACCCTGTCTGGTATAGGGTGCATATTTGCTACTAGGGAAGGGAATTTTCCTTATTTAAGGTTGTCATTCCTAAATATCAAAACATTTAAAGTACCTATGCTGGTCTCCCTTAATAAGGTACGCAAATAGCTGTAATATTGACAGCTATCAGGGTAAACCAGGAATAGCATACACACGTTTAGTCTAGAGTATTTAGTGCACAGGGATTCTTTGTGCTGAACAAAAAATTCCATCTATAAATTGTGGTTCTTTGCTCTTTGTCAACTAAACCCTATCTACATGAGATTGTAGAACTTCCTAGCCAATTCTCAGTACATGCCGCTTAAGCGGACTGAATTCTCATCTCTCTTGTCCCCCCCCCCCCCTCCCTCCCCCAATTCATTTTCAAATGATTGTGACGAAAGATTGCTAGACTTTCACTTTTTGTGAAAACACCTACTGGACCTGTAAACTTACTTCGTACCATCAACAAATAAAGGGTAAACAATCTTGACATCACGATTCTGCAGAACTTAAGACAGTTGTGCCGACCGAAAAATGCCACACAGCAGTAGTAAAGGAAACGTCATGTTTTAGAGTACTTCTGGGAAGGAGCGAGCTGTGGTACAGGCTGAGACTTAGCCTGCCAGTGGCCTGCACACTCGGCCCGCGAGAAGTTCGGCACGCAATGGCCGGCCCTATTCCAAATGGATATTGTAATATTTTTGACAGATATCTGCAACAATAGCATATGCTATTTAGTGTTTCCTCAGCTTATTCACCTTAAGAATACAGAGTACTTCTCTGGCTCAATATTACGTAAAAATACACCTATTTCTTTCAGGCACTGTTCATAATGTTTTACAGAAATTGTTAGCAGGTACTGCAAACTTTCTAAACAAATCAGAAATACTTTGAATATTTTTGAACCTGCTTAGGGTTATTAAAAAATGACAAGGCTGGATGCAATTTTCAGAATGCTTCCGCAAAATGAGGTGCTATTTAATCCAATGTTACACATTTGGAGACAATATTTTTACCAGATATGCATGTCATGATAGCTGGGGTACTACACCCATTTAATTATATCTACTATGTATATTACAAGGATAAAGACATCTTACATTTTAAGTTTCATAATTTTCCTTATAAAAATGTTCTATAATTTAGTTGATTCTGCTGTAAATCTTAGGTCTACTAAATAAGTATGGACTATTGAAAGTTAGAGAAAAAAATTAGAGCAATGCTTTAATCTTTAGGAAATGTATCTGAGTTCTGAAAAACACAACGTGCGGGAAATTGTGAATGAAGATAAGTCTAATTAAACTGTGCCTCAGAGCATAAAGCATAGTCTTCATCCTGCAGCATTTCATCTTCAAGCTTCCTCTTGGCATTCTTTAGCTTTTCCTGCTTCTTTGGTAACTTGAAGAGCGATCTTCCAGCTTCATGCACCTATTTTCACACACAAGCAATTGATCTTTCGTATTACCCATATTTTATGCCTAAATTTCTCAGGACTTCAGACTTTCCTATCACCCCTTCCCTTCATTGAAACATATCGCTGCATCTAGTACCCGTACTTTTAATTCATTTAATCGTACAAAAACATTTCTGGGTATTCTTTCCCATATGCCATGGTTGAAACTTTAATTTGTATTCCAAGTGCCGCCATGAAGACATTTACTAATCAAAACAAGGTCAGTAAGGTCTCCAAAAATTGGTTTTATTTAAGTCATAACAGGCTCAGGAAGATAATTCTTATGAAGGTACTGAGGCTACAACTTTGCGTCAGCCGTTTTTCTGAAAGTTCAACGCTTTGTGAGCATCTTATAAGCAATTTAGTTCCAAAGTATTGGCCATCGCTGGCCACTTTTCCCATCTTTTGGGCATCATTCGAATCCTGCGGAGGAAGAACGGAGTCTTTTGAGAAGATCCATGTATCGATCCAATTTTGCAATTGTTCACATGACAAACGCTGGGCAGCCAGGTCGTGTGCCATCGAGCTAAAAAGTTGTTAGTCAAAGGGAACAATGTCTGGAGAATACGGCGGGTGGGGTAAGACTTCCAATTTCAGCGTTTCCAGGTACGTTTTGGCGGGTTTTGCGACATGGGGTCGAGCACTGTCATGCTGAACAAAAATCTCCTTTTCATGTATCACTTTCGATAACGATCTCCTGTGATTGTTCTCGTCGGTTGCAGTAGCATAGAAAGCTTTCTCTTTCACGACCATGCCGGTCTTAAACGTCAAAATCACCGTTCTTGAAGCATGGAAACCATTTTCTGCCAAGGTCCTGTCAAAATCAGGCTTCGATGTTATGTCGGCTACTGAGGGAGCTAGCTCTGACACAAACGAGGAAGGGGAGAAGTTACGATGGCCGGTGGCAGGAATTCAAAATGATCTGTACATAGCACTTTCAAATTAATGGAATACTTTCTTTCTAAAAAGGAGACGTAACTTAACTTTTCATTATGAGGTGGCTTGTTGTGCTTCCTATGCCTCTTACGTCTAATTACTTTACCCACTTACTACTCGTAGAACGCAGGCTAAGTATCGTCTATTACTCATTGTTTGTGCTCTCGAAATCTGTGACAGAACTGGGGCCAACCAGCGATGGGCAGCTCATTAAGTCAGCATCGACAGAGGGCGTTGAACTGTCTTCCTGGAGGTGTGGAGCTGCCCACAGGTGAGCACCTTCTTGCTGCCGTTCTGCGACACTGGGCTGGTTGGTGTGCAGTAGCAGCTTTAGCGCTGCACATTCATGCCCCAACCACTCTCGAAAATGCAGCACCGTTGTCGTGTAGGGAGCCATTTTAAAACAAGAGGGAAAGGGGGGGGGGGGGGCGACGCGGGAAGCTGGGTGGCGTGAGGAGCCAGGAGCCACATCTGGGAAGAACACAGAGCCCCGGACACAACTTGACATCCGTCGCCGGCCAGGGTGGTCGAGCGGTTCTAGGCGCTAGTCTGGAACCGCACGACCACTACGGTCGCAGGTTCGAATCCTGCCTCGGGCATGGGTGTGTGACGTCCTTAGGTTAGTTAGGTTTAAGTAGTTCTAAGTTATAGGGGATTGATGACCACAGAAGTTTGCTCAGAGCCATTTGAACCATTTTGACATCCGTCCTGTACTCAGAGAACGTCGGTCAGGGTAACCCCCGAAAAGGCGCCCACCCTCTTTCTGAGCCAGTCCAATGAAAAACGGAGGTGGCTTCGATGACAATGGCGGCGGCGGCGGCGGCTCCTCCATCGGTTCCATTGCAAGATACCACGGGAGAAAGAGCTGTGAATTTTAGATTCTACAAATGAAATGCAAGAAGTTTCTCAACATATAAGTGGTTTATTCAGTGAATTGGTTCAAACGGCTCTGAGCACTATGGGACTTAACATCTGTGGTCATCAGTCCCCTCGAACGTAGAACTACTTAAACCTAACTAACCTAAGGACATCACACACATCCATGCCCGAAGCAGGATTCGAACCTGCGACCGTAGCGGTCGCGCGGTTCCAGACTGAAGCGCCTAGAACCGCTCGGCCACAACGGCCGGCTATTCAGTGAAACTGCATTAAACTGTATATGCAATAATTATTGAAATTTTATCAAATTCATTAAACATTCACTCGCAAATTATTCAAATAATGATAAACAAAAATAAAAAAAATTGGGTAGCCAGATACTATAGAAAATTTTAAAAAAAAGACAGTTGAATTGACACCAAGAACTCAAAAGTGAATTATGTAAGGTGCCTATCCTGGTATTTGCCTTTCAACATGTGGCTTGTATGACTTCAATCTAATGTAACATATCAAATTACACGAGACGGGTTGACCTGGTGTAATAAATGAGGAAGGAATAATAAAAAAAACAGCTGAACATATGACTCTTAGCGGGCAAACAGTGAATACTGTGCCTCGCGTCTGTATGAGCATCTAACACATTGCAAAGAAATTGAAGAAATCGAAAGAATGCGCAGCTAGGAAGGCGGACTTTTTATGTACTACCATGTTCATAGCGTGGTCGGCGTGGCGGTGAAGTCGGCTGATTGCGTGCGGCTGCATCAAGACTCTGCCGGCGTTGTAGTTGATAGCGTCTAACATGCCCTAGGCTGAAAATAGTGACCGAATCATGCTACTGGAGGTTGTCATTACTGGACGACAGTATGCGTCCATATGCAAGTGCAAACCTACGTGAAACTGCATTAAACCAAGCTCAAAACTGTTCTAACAGTACTACTGTCATCGGACATGTAGTAAAATCGGACATGTAGTAAAGCAAAATGATCCTGAGTTAAGCTCTTGATAACGCGCACAGTGAGTGAAGCTCGCCTACTTGGATCTAACAAACTTTGCGCTCTACGCTGTTTGCGACGATTGCAAAGTGCATTGTCTCAAGACACGCGATAAGAGAATCGTTGCGACTTATCGGAAGCAGTCAAGAGTGAACTCCTGCCTCCTCCGAAGCAAAATTCGGAATGCCAAAATACTAGTCACCAGTGCGCTCCTCGCACCTGGAGAGAGCCGCTCCCCTCCAGCATTTTGTCTCCGCCCTTCCACAAATTACGTAGCTCGTACTATTTTTCAAAGCCGACGTTGGATTCTTACCAATGAAGAAGTCCCTTTCAAAATTTCCTCCCTCCTTGTCGTCACATTCCGCGAGGAAAAGAGAGCCACACTCTGTGCGAGACAGTATAGAAATAACCCAAGACTTCTCCCTCTGAGTATTGCCGCTACGTTCCCAGGTGTTCTGCTCGCGGGAAACGGCCAAAATTCACCGGGCCACTCGAGATTCTTGGACACTAAAGTCGTGTTGTTGCTATTCAACTCGCCGCTCTCTCCGCGTTACCTAGAATCGTGACAAAACTGTTTTTCGCTCTAAGTTTGTCATTTCCGCTGCCTCGGGCACGCGTGCGAATGTCCACGGCTTCCGTCTGCAGCGTGTTGGTGTCTGCAGCGTGTTGGTGTCTGCAGCGTGTTGGTGTCTGCAGCGTGTTGGTGTCTGCAGCGTGTTGGTGTCTGCAGCGTGTTGGTGTCTGCGGCGTGTTGGTGGTGTCTGCGGCGTGTTGGTGGTGTCTGCGGCGTGTTGGTGGTGTCTGCGGCGTGTTGGTGGTGTCTGCGGCGTGTTGGTGGTGTCTGCGGCGTGTTGGTGGTGTCTGCGGCGTGTTGGTGGTGTCTGCGGCGTGTTGGTGGTGTCTGCGGCGTGTTGGTGGTGTCTGCGGCGTGTTGGTGGTGTCTGCGGCGTGTTGGTGGTGTCTGCGGCGTGTTGGTGGTGTCTGCGGCGTGTTGGTGGTGTCTGCGGCGTGTTGGTGGTGTCTGCGGCGTGTTGGTGGTGTCTGCGGCGTGTTGGTGGTGTCTGCGGCGTGTTGGTGGTGTCTGCGGCGTGTTGGTGGTGTCTGCGGCGTGTTGGTGGTGTCTGCGGCGTGTTGGTGGTGTCTGCGGCGTGTTGGTGGTGTCTGCGGCGTGTTGGTGGTGTCTGCGGCGTGTTGGTGGTGTCTGCGGCGTGTTGGTGGTGTCTGCGGCGTGTTGGTGGTGTCTGCGGCGTGTTGGTGGTGTCTGCGGCGTGTTGGTGGTGTCTGCGGCGTGTTGGTGGTGTCTGCGGCGTGTTGGTGGTGTCTGCGGCGTGTTGGTGGTGTCTGCGGCGTGTTGGTGGTGTCTGCGGCGTGTTGGTGGTGTCTGCGGCGTGTTGGTGGTGTCTGCGGCGTGTTGGTGGTGTCTGCGGCGTGTTGGTGGTGTCTGCGGCGTGTTGGTGGTGTCTGCGGCGTGTTGGTGGTGTCTGCGGCGTGTTGGTGGTGTCTGCGGCGTGTTGGTGGTGTCTGCGGCGTGTTGGTGGTGTCTGCGGCGTGTTGGTGGTGTCTGCGGCGTGTTGGTGGTGTCTGCGGCGTGTTGGTGGTGTCTGCGGCGTGTTGGTGGTGTCTGCGGCGTGTTGGTGGTGTCTGCGGCGTGTTGGTGGTGTCTGCGGCGTGTTGGTGGTGTCTGCGGCGTGTTGGTGGTGTCTGCGGCGTGTTGGTGGTGTCTGCGGCGTGTTGGTGGTGTCTGCGGCGTGTTGGTGGTGTCTGCGGCGTGTTGGTGGTGTCTGCGGCGTGTTGGTGGTGTCTGCGGCGTGTTGGTGGTGTCTGCGGCGTGTTGGTGGTGTCTGCGGCGTGTTGGTGGTGTCTGCGGCGTGTTGGTGGTGTCTGCGGCGTGTTGGTGGTGTCTGCGGCGTGTTGGTGGTGTCTGCGGCGTGTTGGTGGTGTCTGCGGCGTGTTGGTGGTGTCTGCGGCGTGTTGGTGGTGTCTGCGGCGTGTTGGTGGTGTCTGCGGCGTGTTGGTGGTGTCTGCGGCGTGTTGGTGGTGTCTGCGGCGTGTTGGTGGTGTCTGCGGCGTGTTGGTGGTGTCTGCGGCGTGTTGGTGGTGTCTGCGGCGTGTTGGTGGTGTCTGCGGCGTGTTGGTGGTGTCTGCGGCGTGTTGGTGGTGTCTGCGGCGTGTTGGTGGTGTCTGCGGCGTGTTGGTGGTGTCTGCGGCGTGTTGGTGGTGTCTGCGGCGTGTTGGTGGTGTCTGCGGCGTGTTGGTGGTGTCTGCGGCGTGTTGGTGGTGTCTGCGGCGTGTTGGTGGTGTCTGCGGCGTGTTGGTGGTGTCTGCGGCGTGTTGGTGGTGTCTGCGGCGTGTTGGTGGTGTCTGCGGCGTGTTGGTGGTGTCTGCGGCGTGTTGGTGGTGTCTGCGGCGTGTTGGTGGTGTCTGCGGCGTGTTGGTGGTGTCTGCGGCGTGTTGGTGGTGTCTGCGGCGTGTTGGTGGTGTCTGCGGCGTGTTGGTGGTGTCTGCGGCGTGTTGGTGGTGTCTGCGGCGTGTTGGTGGTGTCTGCGGCGTGTTGGTGGTGTCTGCGGCGTGTTGGTGGTGTCTGCGGCGTGTTGGTGGTGTCTGCGGCGTGTTGGTGGTGTCTGCGGCGTGTTGGTGGTGTCTGCGGCGTGTTGGTGGTGTCTGCGGCGTGTTGGTGGTGTCTGCGGCGTGTTGGTGGTGTCTGCGGCGTGTTGGTGGTGTCTGCGGCGTGTTGGTGGTGTCTGCGGCGTGTTGGTGGTGTCTGCGGCGTGTTGGTGGTGTCTGCGGCGTGTTGGTGGTGTCTGCGGCGTGTTGGTGGTGTCTGCGGCGTGTTGGTGGTGTCTGCGGCGTGTTGGTGGTGTCTGCGGCGTGTTGGTGGTGTCTGCGGCGTGTTGGTGGTGTCTGCGGCGTGTTGGTGGTGTCTGCGGCGTGTTGGTGGTGTCTGCGGCGTGTTGGTGGTGTCTGCGGCGTGTTGGTGGTGTCTGCGGCGTGTTGGTGGTGTCTGCGGCGTGTTGGTGGTGTCTGCGGCGTGTTGGTGGTGTCTGCGGCGTGTTGGTGGTGTCTGCGGCGTGTTGGTGGTGTCTGCGGCGTGTTGGTGGTGTCTGCGGCGTGTTGGTGGTGTCTGCGGCGTGTTGGTGGTGTCTGCGGCGTGTTGGTGGTGTCTGCGGCGTGTTGGTGGTGTCTGCGGCGTGTTGGTGGTGTCTGCGGCGTGTTGGTGGTGTCTGCGGCGTGTTGGTGGTGTCTGCGGCGTGTTGGTGGTGTCTGCGGCGTGTTGGTGGTGTCTGCGGCGTGTTGGTGGTGTCTGCGGCGTGTTGGTGGTGTCTGCGGCGTGTTGGTGGTGTCTGCGGCGTGTTGGTGGTGTCTGCGGCGTGTTGGTGGTGTCTGCGGCGTGTTGGTGGTGTCTGCGGCGTGTTGGTGGTGTCTGCGGCGTGTTGGTGGTGTCTGCGGCGTGTTGGTGGTGTCTGCGGCGTGTTGGTGGTGTCTGCGGCGTGTTGGTGGTGTCTGCGGCGTGTTGGTGGTGTCTGCGGCGTGTTGGTGGTGTCTGCGGCGTGTTGGTGGTGTCTGCGGCGTGTTGGTGGTGTCTGCGGCGTGTTGGTGGTGTCTGCGGCGTGTTGGTGGTGTCTGCGGCGTGTTGGTGGTGTCTGCGGCGTGTTGGTGGTGTCTGCGGCGTGTTGGTGGTGTCTGCGGCGTGTTGGTGGTGTCTGCGGCGTGTTGGTGGTGTCTGCGGCGTGTTGGTGGTGTCTGCGGCGTGTTGGTGGTGTCTGCGGCGTGTTGGTGGTGTCTGCGGCGTGTTGGTGGTGTCTGCGGCGTGTTGGTGGTGTCTGCGGCGTGTTGGTGGTGTCTGCGGCGTGTTGGTGGTGTCTGCGGCGTGTTGGTGGTGTCTGCGGCGTGTTGGTGGTGTCTGCGGCGTGTTGGTGGTGTCTGCGGCGTGTTGGTGGTGTCTGCGGCGTGTTGGTGGTGTCTGCGGCGTGTTGGTGGTGTCTGCGGCGTGTTGGTGGTGTCTGCGGCGTGTTGGTGGTGTCTGCGGCGTGTTGGTGGTGTCTGCGGCGTGTTGGTGGTGTCTGCGGCGTGTTGGTGGTGTCTGCGGCGTGTTGGTGGTGTCTGCGGCGTGTTGGTGGTGTCTGCGGCGTGTTGGTGGTGTCTGCGGCGTGTTGGTGGTGTCTGCGGCGTGTTGGTGGTGTCTGCGGCGTGTTGGTGGTGTCTGCGGCGTGTTGGTGGTGTCTGCGGCGTGTTGGTGGTGTCTGCGGCGTGTTGGTGGTGTCTGCGGCGTGTTGGTGGTGTCTGCGGCGTGTTGGTGGTGTCTGCGGCGTGTTGGTGGTGTCTGCGGCGTGTTGGTGGTGTCTGCGGCGTGTTGGTGGTGTCTGCGGCGTGTTGGTGGTGTCTGCGGCGTGTTGGTGGTGTCTGCGGCGTGTTGGTGGTGTCTGCGGCGTGTTGGTGGTGTCTGCGGCGTGTTGGTGGTGTCTGCGGCGTGTTGGTGGTGTCTGCGGCGTGTTGGTGGTGTCTGCGGCGTGTTGGTGGTGTCTGCGGCGTGTTGGTGGTGTCTGCGGCGTGTTGGTGGTGTCTGCGGCGTGTTGGTGGTGTCTGCGGCGTGTTGGTGGTGTCTGCGGCGTGTTGGTGGTGTCTGCGGCGTGTTGGTGGTGTCTGCGGCGTGTTGGTGGTGTCTGCGGCGTGTTGGTGGTGTCTGCGGCGTGTTGGTGGTGTCTGCGGCGTGTTGGTGGTGTCTGCGGCGTGTTGGTGGTGTCTGCGGCGTGTTGGTGGTGTCTGCGGCGTGTTGGTGGTGTCTGCGGCGTGTTGGTGGTGTCTGCGGCGTGTTGGTGGTGTCTGCGGCGTGTTGGTGGTGTCTGCGGCGTGTTGGTGGTGTCTGCGGCGTGTTGGTGGTGTCTGCGGCGTGTTGGTGGTGTCTGCGGCGTGTTGGTGGTGTCTGCGGCGTGTTGGTGGTGTCTGCGGCGTGTTGGTGGTGTCTGCGGCGTGTTGGTGGTGTCTGCGGCGTGTTGGTGGTGTCTGCGGCGTGTTGGTGGTGTCTGCGGCGTGTTGGTGGTGTCTGCGGCGTGTTGGTGGTGTCTGCGGCGTGTTGGTGGTGTCTGCGGCGTGTTGGTGGTGTCTGCGGCGTGTTGGTGGTGTCTGCGGCGTGTTGGTGGTGTCTGCGGCGTGTTGGTGGTGTCTGCGGCGTGTTGGTGGTGTCTGCGGCGTGTTGGTGGTGTCTGCGGCGTGTTGGTGGTGTCTGCGGCGTGTTGGTGGTGTCTGCGGCGTGTTGGTGGTGTCTGCGGCGTGTTGGTGGTGTCTGCGGCGTGTTGGTGGTGTCTGCGGCGTGTTGGTGGTGTCTGCGGCGTGTTGGTGGTGTCTGCGGCGTGTTGGTGGTGTCTGCGGCGTGTTGGTGGTGTCTGCGGCGTGTTGGTGGTGTCTGCGGCGTGTTGGTGGTGTCTGCGGCGTGTTGGTGGTGTCTGCGGCGTGTTGGTGGTGTCTGCGGCGTGTTGGTGGTGTCTGCGGCGTGTTGGTGGTGTCTGCGGCGTGTTGGTGGTGTCTGCGGCGTGTTGGTGGTGTCTGCGGCGTGTTGGTGGTGTCTGCGGCGTGTTGGTGGTGTCTGCGGCGTGTTGGTGGTGTCTGCGGCGTGTTGGTGGTGTCTGCGGCGTGTTGGTGGTGTCTGCGGCGTGTTGGTGGTGTCTGCGGCGTGTTGGTGGTGTCTGCGGCGTGTTGGTGGTGTCTGCGGCGTGTTGGTGGTGTCTGCGGCGTGTTGGTGGTGTCTGCGGCGTGTTGGTGGTGTCTGCGGCGTGTTGGTGGTGTCTGCGGCGTGTTGGTGGTGTCTGCGGCGTGTTGGTGGTGTCTGCGGCGTGTTGGTGGTGTCTGCGGCGTGTTGGTGGTGTCTGCGGCGTGTTGGTGGTGTCTGCGGCGTGTTGGTGGTGTCTGCGGCGTGTTGGTGGTGTCTGCGGCGTGTTGGTGGTGTCTGCGGCGTGTTGGTGGTGTCTGCGGCGTGTTGGTGGTGTCTGCGGCGTGTTGGTGGTGTCTGCGGCGTGTTGGTGGTGTCTGCGGCGTGTTGGTGGTGTCTGCGGCGTGTTGGTGGTGTCTGCGGCGTGTTGGTGGTGTCTGCGGCGTGTTGGTGGTGTCTGCGGCGTGTTGGTGGTGTCTGCGGCGTGTTGGTGGTGTCTGCGGCGTGTTGGTGGTGTCTGCGGCGTGTTGGTGGTGTCTGCGGCGTGTTGGTGGTGTCTGCGGCGTGTTGGTGGTGTCTGCGGCGTGTTGGTGGTGTCTGCGGCGTGTTGGTGGTGTCTGCGGCGTGTTGGTGGTGTCTGCGGCGTGTTGGTGGTGTCTGCGGCGTGTTGGTGGTGTCTGCGGCGTGTTGGTGGTGTCTGCGGCGTGTTGGTGGTGTCTGCGGCGTGTTGGTGGTGTCTGCGGCGTGTTGGTGGTGTCTGCGGCGTGTTGGTGGTGTCTGCGGCGTGTTGGTGGTGTCTGCGGCGTGTTGGTGGTGTCTGCGGCGTGTTGGTGGTGTCTGCGGCGTGTTGGTGGTGTCTGCGGCGTGTTGGTGGTGTCTGCGGCGTGTTGGTGGTGTCTGCGGCGTGTTGGTGGTGTCTGCGGCGTGTTGGTGGTGTCTGCGGCGTGTTGGTGGTGTCTGCGGCGTGTTGGTGGTGTCTGCGGCGTGTTGGTGGTGTCTGCGGCGTGTTGGTGGTGTCTGCGGCGTGTTGGTGGTGTCTGCGGCGTGTTGGTGGTGTCTGCGGCGTGTTGGTGGTGTCTGCGGCGTGTTGGTGGTGTCTGCGGCGTGTTGGTGGTGTCTGCGGCGTGTTGGTGGTGTCTGCGGCGTGTTGGTGGTGTCTGCGGCGTGTTGGTGGTGTCTGCGGCGTGTTGGTGGTGTCTGCGGCGTGTTGGTGGTGTCTGCGGCGTGTTGGTGGTGTCTGCGGCGTGTTGGTGGTGTCTGCGGCGTGTTGGTGGTGTCTGCGGCGTGTTGGTGGTGTCTGCGGCGTGTTGGTGGTGTCTGCGGCGTGTTGGTGGTGTCTGCGGCGTGTTGGTGGTGTCTGCGGCGTGTTGGTGGTGTCTGCGGCGTGTTGGTGGTGTCTGCGGCGTGTTGGTGGTGTCTGCGGCGTGTTGGTGGTGTCTGCGGCGTGTTGGTGGTGTCTGCGGCGTGTTGGTGGTGTCTGCGGCGTGTTGGTGGTGTCTGCGGCGTGTTGGTGGTGTCTGCGGCGTGTTGGTGGTGTCTGCGGCGTGTTGGTGGTGTCTGCGGCGTGTTGGTGGTGTCTGCGGCGTGTTGGTGGTGTCTGCGGCGTGTTGGTGGTGTCTGCGGCGTGTTGGTGGTGTCTGCGGCGTGTTGGTGGTGTCTGCGGCGTGTTGGTGGTGTCTGCGGCGTGTTGGTGGTGTCTGCGGCGTGTTGGTGGTGTCTGCGGCGTGTTGGTGGTGTCTGCGGCGTGTTGGTGGTGTCTGCGGCGTGTTGGTGGTGTCTGCGGCGTGTTGGTGGTGTCTGCGGCGTGTTGGTGGTGTCTGCGGCGTGTTGGTGGTGTCTGCGGCGTGTTGGTGGTGTCTGCGGCGTGTTGGTGGTGTCTGCGGCGTGTTGGTGGTGTCTGCGGCGTGTTGGTGGTGTCTGCGGCGTGTTGGTGGTGTCTGCGGCGTGTTGGTGGTGTCTGCGGCGTGTTGGTGGTGTCTGCGGCGTGTTGGTGGTGTCTGCGGCGTGTTGGTGGTGTCTGCGGCGTGTTGGTGGTGTCTGCGGCGTGTTGGTGGTGTCTGCGGCGTGTTGGTGGTGTCTGCGGCGTGTTGGTGGTGTCTGCGGCGTGTTGGTGGTGTCTGCGGCGTGTTGGTGGTGTCTGCGGCGTGTTGGTGGTGTCTGCGGCGTGTTGGTGGTGTCTGCGGCGTGTTGGTGGTGTCTGCGGCGTGTTGGTGGTGTCTGCGGCGTGTTGGTGGTGTCTGCGGCGTGTTGGTGGTGTCTGCGGCGTGTTGGTGGTGTCTGCGGCGTGTTGGTGGTGTCTGCGGCGTGTTGGTGGTGTCTGCGGCGTGTTGGTGGTGTCTGCGGCGTGTTGGTGGTGTCTGCGGCGTGTTGGTGGTGTCTGCGGCGTGTTGGTGGTGTCTGCGGCGTGTTGGTGGTGTCTGCGGCGTGTTGGTGGTGTCTGCGGCGTGTTGGTGGTGTCTGCGGCGTGTTGGTGGTGTCTGCGGCGTGTTGGTGGTGTCTGCGGCGTGTTGGTGGTGTCTGCGGCGTGTTGGTGGTGTCTGCGGCGTGTTGGTGGTGTCTGCGGCGTGTTGGTGGTGTCTGCGGCGTGTTGGTGGTGTCTGCGGCGTGTTGGTGGTGTCTGCGGCGTGTTGGTGGTGTCTGCGGCGTGTTGGTGGTGTCTGCGGCGTGTTGGTGGTGTCTGCGGCGTGTTGGTGGTGTCTGCGGCGTGTTGGTGGTGTCTGCGGCGTGTTGGTGGTGTCTGCGGCGTGTTGGTGGTGTCTGCGGCGTGTTGGTGGTGTCTGCGGCGTGTTGGTGGTGTCTGCGGCGTGTTGGTGGTGTCTGCGGCGTGTTGGTGGTGTCTGCGGCGTGTTGGTGGTGTCTGCGGCGTGTTGGTGGTGTCTGCGGCGTGTTGGTGGTGTCTGCGGCGTGTTGGTGGTGTCTGCGGCGTGTTGGTGGTGTCTGCGGCGTGTTGGTGGTGTCTGCGGCGTGTTGGTGGTGTCTGCGGCGTGTTGGTGGTGTCTGCGGCGTGTTGGTGGTGTCTGCGGCGTGTTGGTGGTGTCTGCGGCGTGTTGGTGGTGTCTGCGGCGTGTTGGTGGTGTCTGCGGCGTGTTGGTGGTGTCTGCGGCGTGTTGGTGGTGTCTGCGGCGTGTTGGTGGTGTCTGCGGCGTGTTGGTGGTGTCTGCGGCGTGTTGGTGGTGTCTGCGGCGTGTTGGTGGTGTCTGCGGCGTGTTGGTGGTGTCTGCGGCGTGTTGGTGGTGTCTGCGGCGTGTTGGTGGTGTCTGCGGCGTGTTGGTGGTGTCTGCGGCGTGTTGGTGGTGTCTGCGGCGTGTTGGTGGTGTCTGCGGCGTGTTGGTGGTGTCTGCGGCGTGTTGGTGGTGTCTGCGGCGTGTTGGTGGTGTCTGCGGCGTGTTGGTGGTGTCTGCGGCGTGTTGGTGGTGTCTGCGGCGTGTTGGTGGTGTCTGCGGCGTGTTGGTGGTGTCTGCGGCGTGTTGGTGGTGTCTGCGGCGTGTTGGTGGTGTCTGCGGCGTGTTGGTGGTGTCTGCGGCGTGTTGGTGGTGTCTGCGGCGTGTTGGTGGTGTCTGCGGCGTGTTGGTGGTGTCTGCGGCGTGTTGGTGGTGTCTGCGGCGTGTTGGTGGTGTCTGCGGCGTGTTGGTGGTGTCTGCGGCGTGTTGGTGGTGTCTGCGGCGTGTTGGTGGTGTCTGCGGCGTGTTGGTGGTGTCTGCGGCGTGTTGGTGGTGTCTGCGGCGTGTTGGTGGTGTCTGCGGCGTGTTGGTGGTGTCTGCGGCGTGTTGGTGGTGTCTGCGGCGTGTTGGTGGTGTCTGCGGCGTGTTGGTGGTGTCTGCGGCGTGTTGGTGGTGTCTGCGGCGTGTTGGTGGTGTCTGCGGCGTGTTGGTGGTGTCTGCGGCGTGTTGGTGGTGTCTGCGGCGTGTTGGTGGTGTCTGCGGCGTGTTGGTGGTGTCTGCGGCGTGTTGGTGGTGTCTGCGGCGTGTTGGTGGTGTCTGCGGCGTGTTGGTGGTGTCTGCGGCGTGTTGGTGGTGTCTGCGGCGTGTTGGTGGTGTCTGCGGCGTGTTGGTGGTGTCTGCGGCGTGTTGGTGGTGTCTGCGGCGTGTTGGTGGTGTCTGCGGCGTGTTGGTGGTGTCTGCGGCGTGTTGGTGGTGTCTGCGGCGTGTTGGTGGTGTCTGCGGCGTGTTGGTGGTGTCTGCGGCGTGTTGGTGGTGTCTGCGGCGTGTTGGTGGTGTCTGCGGCGTGTTGGTGGTGTCTGCGGCGTGTTGGTGGTGTCTGCGGCGTGTTGGTGGTGTCTGCGGCGTGTTGGTGGTGTCTGCGGCGTGTTGGTGGTGTCTGCGGCGTGTTGGTGGTGTCTGCGGCGTGTTGGTGGTGTCTGCGGCGTGTTGGTGGTGTCTGCGGCGTGTTGGTGGTGTCTGCGGCGTGTTGGTGGTGTCTGCGGCGTGTTGGTGGTGTCTGCGGCGTGTTGGTGGTGTCTGCGGCGTGTTGGTGGTGTCTGCGGCGTGTTGGTGGTGTCTGCGGCGTGTTGGTGGTGTCTGCGGCGTGTTGGTGGTGTCTGCGGCGTGTTGGTGGTGTCTGCGGCGTGTTGGTGGTGTCTGCGGCGTGTTGGTGGTGTCTGCGGCGTGTTGGTGGTGTCTGCGGCGTGTTGGTGGTGTCTGCGGCGTGTTGGTGGTGTCTGCGGCGTGTTGGTGGTGTCTGCGGCGTGTTGGTGGTGTCTGCGGCGTGTTGGTGGTGTCTGCGGCGTGTTGGTGGTGTCTGCGGCGTGTTGGTGGTGTCTGCGGCGTGTTGGTGGTGTCTGCGGCGTGTTGGTGGTGTCTGCGGCGTGTTGGTGGTGTCTGCGGCGTGTTGGTGGTGTCTGCGGCGTGTTGGTGGTGTCTGCGGCGTGTTGGTGGTGTCTGCGGCGTGTTGGTGGTGTCTGCGGCGTGTTGGTGGTGTCTGCGGCGTGTTGGTGGTGTCTGCGGCGTGTTGGTGGTGTCTGCGGCGTGTTGGTGGTGTCTGCGGCGTGTTGGTGGTGTCTGCGGCGTGTTGGTGGTGTCTGCGGCGTGTTGGTGGTGTCTGCGGCGTGTTGGTGGTGTCTGCGGCGTGTTGGTGGTGTCTGCGGCGTGTTGGTGGTGTCTGCGGCGTGTTGGTGGTGTCTGCGGCGTGTTGGTGGTGTCTGCGGCGTGTTGGTGGTGTCTGCGGCGTGTTGGTGGTGTCTGCGGCGTGTTGGTGGTGTCTGCGGCGTGTTGGTGGTGTCTGCGGCGTGTTGGTGGTGTCTGCGGCGTGTTGGTGGTGTCTGCGGCGTGTTGGTGGTGTCTGCGGCGTGTTGGTGGTGTCTGCGGCGTGTTGGTGGTGTCTGCGGCGTGTTGGTGGTGTCTGCGGCGTGTTGGTGGTGTCTGCGGCGTGTTGGTGGTGTCTGCGGCGTGTTGGTGGTGTCTGCGGCGTGTTGGTGGTGTCTGCGGCGTGTTGGTGGTGTCTGCGGCGTGTTGGTGGTGTCTGCGGCGTGTTGGTGGTGTCTGCGGCGTGTTGGTGGTGTCTGCGGCGTGTTGGTGGTGTCTGCGGCGTGTTGGTGGTGTCTGCGGCGTGTTGGTGGTGTCTGCGGCGTGTTGGTGGTGTCTGCGGCGTGTTGGTGGTGTCTGCGGCGTGTTGGTGGTGTCTGCGGCGTGTTGGTGGTGTCTGCGGCGTGTTGGTGGTGTCTGCGGCGTGTTGGTGGTGTCTGCGGCGTGTTGGTGGTGTCTGCGGCGTGTTGGTGGTGTCTGCGGCGTGTTGGTGGTGTCTGCGGCGTGTTGGTGGTGTCTGCGGCGTGTTGGTGGTGTCTGCGGCGTGTTGGTGGTGTCTGCGGCGTGTTGGTGGTGTCTGCGGCGTGTTGGTGGTGTCTGCGGCGTGTTGGTGGTGTCTGCGGCGTGTTGGTGGTGTCTGCGGCGTGTTGGTGGTGTCTGCGGCGTGTTGGTGGTGTCTGCGGCGTGTTGGTGGTGTCTGCGGCGTGTTGGTGGTGTCTGCGGCGTGTTGGTGGTGTCTGCGGCGTGTTGGTGGTGTCTGCGGCGTGTTGGTGGTGTCTGCGGCGTGTTGGTGGTGTCTGCGGCGTGTTGGTGGTGTCTGCGGCGTGTTGGTGGTGTCTGCGGCGTGTTGGTGGTGTCTGCGGCGTGTTGGTGGTGTCTGCGGCGTGTTGGTGGTGTCTGCGGCGTGTTGGTGGTGTCTGCGGCGTGTTGGTGGTGTCTGCGGCGTGTTGGTGGTGTCTGCGGCGTGTTGGTGGTGTCTGCGGCGTGTTGGTGGTGTCTGCGGCGTGTTGGTGGTGTCTGCGGCGTGTTGGTGGTGTCTGCGGCGTGTTGGTGGTGTCTGCGGCGTGTTGGTGGTGTCTGCGGCGTGTTGGTGGTGTCTGCGGCGTGTTGGTGGTGTCTGCGGCGTGTTGGTGGTGTCTGCGGCGTGTTGGTGGTGTCTGCGGCGTGTTGGTGGTGTCTGCGGCGTGTTGGTGGTGTCTGCGGCGTGTTGGTGGTGTCTGCGGCGTGTTGGTGGTGTCTGCGGCGTGTTGGTGGTGTCTGCGGCGTGTTGGTGGTGTCTGCGGCGTGTTGGTGGTGTCTGCGGCGTGTTGGTGGTGTCTGCGGCGTGTTGGTGGTGTCTGCGGCGTGTTGGTGGTGTCTGCGGCGTGTTGGTGGTGTCTGCGGCGTGTTGGTGGTGTCTGCGGCGTGTTGGTGGTGTCTGCGGCGTGTTGGTGGTGTCTGCGGCGTGTTGGTGGTGTCTGCGGCGTGTTGGTGGTGTCTGCGGCGTGTTGGTGGTGTCTGCGGCGTGTTGGTGGTGTCTGCGGCGTGTTGGTGGTGTCTGCGGCGTGTTGGTGGTGTCTGCGGCGTGTTGGTGGTGTCTGCGGCGTGTTGGTGGTGTCTGCGGCGTGTTGGTGGTGTCTGCGGCGTGTTGGTGGTGTCTGCGGCGTGTTGGTGGTGTCTGCGGCGTGTTGGTGGTGTCTGCGGCGTGTTGGTGGTGTCTGCGGCGTGTTGGTGGTGTCTGCGGCGTGTTGGTGGTGTCTGCGGCGTGTTGGTGGTGTCTGCGGCGTGTTGGTGGTGTCTGCGGCGTGTTGGTGGTGTCTGCGGCGTGTTGGTGGTGTCTGCGGCGTGTTGGTGGTGTCTGCGGCGTGTTGGTGGTGTCTGCGGCGTGTTGGTGGTGTCTGCGGCGTGTTGGTGGTGTCTGCGGCGTGTTGGTGGTGTCTGCGGCGTGTTGGTGGTGTCTGCGGCGTGTTGGTGGTGTCTGCGGCGTGTTGGTGGTGTCTGCGGCGTGTTGGTGGTGTCTGCGGCGTGTTGGTGGTGTCTGCGGCGTGTTGGTGGTGTCTGCGGCGTGTTGGTGGTGTCTGCGGCGTGTTGGTGGTGTCTGCGGCGTGTTGGTGGTGTCTGCGGCGTGTTGGTGGTGTCTGCGGCGTGTTGGTGGTGTCTGCGGCGTGTTGGTGGTGTCTGCGGCGTGTTGGTGGTGTCTGCGGCGTGTTGGTGGTGTCTGCGGCGTGTTGGTGGTGTCTGCGGCGTGTTGGTGGTGTCTGCGGCGTGTTGGTGGTGTCTGCGGCGTGTTGGTGGTGTCTGCGGCGTGTTGGTGGTGTCTGCGGCGTGTTGGTGGTGTCTGCGGCGTGTTGGTGGTGTCTGCGGCGTGTTGGTGGTGTCTGCGGCGTGTTGGTGGTGTCTGCGGCGTGTTGGTGGTGTCTGCGGCGTGTTGGTGGTGTCTGCGGCGTGTTGGTGGTGTCTGCGGCGTGTTGGTGGTGTCTGCGGCGTGTTGGTGGTGTCTGCGGCGTGTTGGTGGTGTCTGCGGCGTGTTGGTGGTGTCTGCGGCGTGTTGGTGGTGTCTGCGGCGTGTTGGTGGTGTCTGCGGCGTGTTGGTGGTGTCTGCGGCGTGTTGGTGGTGTCTGCGGCGTGTTGGTGGTGTCTGCGGCGTGTTGGTGGTGTCTGCGGCGTGTTGGTGGTGTCTGCGGCGTGTTGGTGGTGTCTGCGGCGTGTTGGTGGTGTCTGCGGCGTGTTGGTGGTGTCTGCGGCGTGTTGGTGGTGTCTGCGGCGTGTTGGTGGTGTCTGCGGCGTGTTGGTGGTGTCTGCGGCGTGTTGGTGGTGTCTGCGGCGTGTTGGTGGTGTCTGCGGCGTGTTGGTGGTGTCTGCGGCGTGTTGGTGGTGTCTGCGGCGTGTTGGTGGTGTCTGCGGCGTGTTGGTGGTGTCTGCGGCGTGTTGGTGGTGTCTGCGGCGTGTTGGTGGTGTCTGCGGCGTGTTGGTGGTGTCTGCGGCGTGTTGGTGGTGTCTGCGGCGTGTTGGTGGTGTCTGCGGCGTGTTGGTGGTGTCTGCGGCGTGTTGGTGGTGTCTGCGGCGTGTTGGCATAGGCGCGCGACCGCCGCACTACCTGTGTCCACCTGGCCGCCGGGCTTCCCAGCTACGAACGCATAAGAATTTCTTTCACGCACGAAGAGTACCAAGTTTGCAAAGAGAAGAATCATAGCCCTTTACCGATGATTAATGACACAATAATTCACCTCCATCACACTTTATATATTGTTATAAACTGACTGATTTTAAAAGCAATTATCTCCTTTAATTACACTGCTGGCCACCGTAAATGCAACACCCTGAAGGAAGCATCCGAATCAAGTGAAATTTACACCATGGGTTTGCAGCGATGAGATATGCAACTGATTAGAATTTCAGCGCAGACGCACATCACGCGCGCCTGTTGCGCCACCTCATAGCGCCATTTAAGGCTTGGCGATTTCGACGAGTGTACGTTCGGCACGTGTTTACCTTGTGGTTGTTTCACAAGACGATCAGTTATGCCTCGTAGACAACAGCGAACATCTTTTGATCAAGTATCAGTTCGACAGAGGAAGGATAGTGGCTTACCGAGATTGTGGATTATCATACAGAGAAATCGCTAGTGGTGTTGGACGAAACCAAACAACTGTAATGCGGATATGTGACCGTTGGATGCAGGAGGGTACGACGGCCCGACATTGTATATCGCATTCACCTCGGTGCACCACTGCACGTGCTGATAGGCAAATTGTGCGCATGGCAGTGACGGATCGCTCAGTGACATCCCGAACCATAGCACAGCACATTGCGTCTGTAACGCATCATTCAGTGTCTGCGCGTACCATTCGACGCCGTTTACAACAGAGTGGTCTGTCCGCAAGACGTCGATTGCTTCGTCTACCATTGACGCAGAACCACAGACACCTCCGTCGCCAATGGTGTGATGACAGACGGATGTGGACGGCAGAATGGAATGACGTTGTCTTTACTGACGAGGCACGTTTCTGTCTGCAGCACCACGATGGTCGGATTCGAGTGTGGAGACACCGTGGAGAGAGGATGCTGGACAGCTGCATTATGTACCGCCACACTGGTCTTGCACCGGGTATTATGGTATGGGGCGGTATTGGATATTACTCTCGCACGTGTCTAGTACGTATTGCCGGTACTTTTAATAGCCGGCGCTACATATCCGAGGTGCTAGAGCAAGTTGTCTTTCCTTACCTTTAGGGCTCGGCCACAGCCATATTTCAACAGGATAAGGCGCGACCACACGTGGCACGCATTGTCCAAAGGTTCTTCGTCAATAACCAGATTGAATTGCTTCCCTGGCCGGCTCGCTCTCCGGATCTTTCGCCGATAGAAAACATGTGGTCCATGGTTGCTCAACGAGTGACCCAGATTACATCCCCAGCTGCCACACCAGATCTTTGGCAACGTGTGGAAGCTGCTTGGGCTGCTGTACCCCAGGAACACATCCAACGTCTCTTTGACTCAATGCCGAGACGTGTGGCAGCACCCCCGCTATGTGGTTGTGGAGCCTTCCAGTCAGTGGCCCACATTTTGGTTGAATGCCCCCCTTCTTTTGGCTCTGCGTGCTAAGTACAGACTCCCCCACACTTTACCTTTGATGTTGGCTGACGATTCCCGGATGGTCTCTCTGGTTCTAGGTTTCCTCCGGGAGAGTGGTTTTTATTCTCAGTTTTAAAGTTTTTAATCTCCCTCTGGTGTTGGGGCAGGGCGGTGAGTGTTTGGGTGTCTCCCACTGTAGGCAGTGTTCAGAGATTCCCGATTCACCTCCCTGACCGGAATCCTCTTTTCTTTCCCTTTTACTCTGTTTTTACCCCTTCTTTTTAAGGCTTGGTAATTTTTTCTATTCCCATACGTACTTTCTGCATTATAGCAGTTGTACCTTTTGTCACAGGTGGTCTTGCCTATGCTGCTTCAGCATAGTGTTGGGTTCGTTCTCTTGCCAACTTCCCACATTAGTTTTCACTAATGACAACGTGACTGCCCTTTTACGTTTCCCCTTTTTCCGTTTTATTGTTCTGACTTTTCTGAGATGTCCCGTTAGCAGAATGGATTCTATTTGAAACAAGGGACTGATGACCTTGCTGTTTGGTCCCTCTAACCTCAAACAAACAAACAACCAACCGTGTGGCAGCGGTGATCTCCAACAATGGCGGCTACTCTGGCTGATTCTGGCAGGAACCACATGTCACAAACGTCTGTAAACGAAATCATTTGATACTTGGTCAACATGTTATCTACAAAATAAATCATGTTGTGCTACCTCTTGTCTCTTGGTGTTGCATTTACGGTGGCCAGCAGTGTATAAACATGAAATGCTCTGTCGCTTTTCACCATAGGTGGTGCCAAAGAGGCCCCCAGGGTGGCCACGCCGGTCCCAAGATCCTGGTAGGATGTGAATATGGACAGAAACTCTGCGGATGAATCTCGCAATCGAAAAGCAAGAATCTGGTTCTCATGGCGGCGCATCAACCTAGCAGGAACTTGAATTAAATTCAACCAAGCGCTCAAATTTCGAAGAATCTTTCACCTCTCCCAGTGCCTGGTGCCATCAAAATCTCTGAAATAAATAGAATCATTATGCGTAAAGCGATTCTTCTGGAGAGTGGGAAGTGGCATGCGCTTCGGTGGGTGCAGTACCTGGAGCGGCATGCGGTGGAGCAGGCCATGTAGAAGCTCCGCCGGCGACTGAGCATCGTGGTGCTGGGAACAATGACACAAGGAAGAGTAGCAGCACTAGCTCCTATGTTTGGGAGGGGTGTAGCTAGTTTCTGTTGTTTGAATGTATTGTACAGTGGGGGCCGATACTCAATGGATTTAATAGTATAAAATTTGATTTTTATTTTTCACTTGATGTACGGTAGTGCCTTCTGCCTGGCGGCTAGTTGCTGCAGATCAGTCACGTTACAAAGCAAAGAACCACTTTGAAAATCACGTGTTGAATCATCAGCAGTTACTCATGTGTTGATACAGTCGATTTCATTCCGGCATTGTCTGGAAAACCTAATGATCAAATAAATTCCTTTCTACAAACTGTCCGAGGTGTAGGCGGCGCTTGCGCTTGGCCAAACGATTTCCTATTAACTGCACTCCACTTTAATTTGTCAGGTGACGCCCGTACCTGTATCGAATCAGTTCACACCCTTAGGGACACCACCTCTTTTGCCACGTTAGAAGCTGGGTTGAAAGAGAGAGAGATTTGGACAGACGTGACGCCCGCTATTACAGGGACAAGTTGTCCACCCTCCGCCAGAAGCAAGAGGAGGATGTAGAGGCATTTGCTGACCGAATCCGCGCTGTGGCTTGCCGCACGCTGGGTTCGGCCCCATCCGTAACGAGGTGTTAATTGAGCAGGCGGAAGCCCGCTCGATTGACGTATTTATACGTGGAATCGACCCGTATGTTGGAGGAGAGGTAAAGATAGCATCACCCGCCTCGTTGTATGATGCCACACAACTCGCGATGTTGCGAGAGGAGGTGGCGCATTTTATTGCCAGTTCGGTTAGTCCGAATGAACAACCACATCCAATTTTTAAATACGAGCAGGCGTGCCAACGCTGCCTAAAGGCAGGCTATGCTGCCTTGCAATGCCGTGCACCTTATTGTTCTCGGTGTGGAACCGTAGAGCATATGAGTGAAAACTGCCCACAGAACCCAGGAAAGAGGGGCCCCCTCACACAACCAGCAGAGGAACAATTCACCAACAATCCACCACGACCCCAAAATCATCCGGGAAACGGTCGGGGGGCAAGTCACGCTGCTAGACCGC